>NC_135809.1:40632795-41285773 GCF_964213995.1 Mustelus asterias | reverse complement strand
GGGGGGGGGGGGGGGGGGGGAAAGAGGGGAGTGGCCTGCAATCACTCTGGGTGGCGGAGTGGGTGAGGGGATAAGGGGGTCAGTAATGTTGGGGGGGAGTGGGGCAATGTCTGTGGGGGCCAGGGAGAGACATTATCCGGCCCGGGAGGGATGTGGCAGGGGAGCCGCATTCTATCTTTTTTTTCCTGCACATGCGCAGTTGGAGGCACCGATCGGAGCTGCAGGATTGCGGGTGCATTAAGCCCCGTCCACAGGCTTCTGGAGCATGATTTGGAATTGCTGATATTTTTTCAGGCAGAGTGCGTATGGGGTTCCTGAGAACAGGTCTGAACGTGGGATCCGAAACACTCCCAATTTCAAATCTACCCAGCACTTCAAAATGGTAAAATAGGGCCCATAGTGTCCAACATTTGATGTGATTCCTCGATTAGACAACACTTGCTAAACAATCCAGATTGTGCTAAGAATTATACTGACAATCAATTTAAGATTAACAGTCGGATTCGGTGTGTGGCTGGTTTACACACGCTCGAAGCCACATATATTCACACACTGGGCCCTGTCCTTTGCAGAAAGAAAGAACATGTCCACACACTGCACCATTTTCAACTAAACAAAAACTTTGTGGACAACCTGGTTCATTCCCCTTGGCAATGCTTTGACCAATCCGAGTCAACTTGCCTAATTTGAATTGGAACAAAAGCTTATCAGTTAACTATTCCTGGGAGCATTCTCAATGGTAATGCCTCTACCAATCTGAGTCCACTTGCCCACCAATCAGCACCTTCGTCTCATGCAGTATAAATTGTTCTTCCCTTTGAGTTTTGATATCGTTGCAAATCTTTCCCGATGAGTGCAAGAGGAAAAGCTTCAACAACGTATCTCTTTTTCCAACTATACTCAAGTTATGCATTACCAAGCAACTATTTAAATGATGTGAGTTCAGCACTTCCTCTGTAGAGGACTGTTCCCATGACTGAGAATAAGTACAACATGAAGCAAGAATAGGGCCACAGGAAGTGAAAATCAGCATTATAAGAACCAGAAACATTGTACAATTACTGAGTACAGTATCAGGATCTAATTAAAGGAACTGGAAGAGGCTAAAATAAGACAAGAGGAAATGGCATCAATTGAAGTCAGGGGCAGATTACAGAGGTATAATCATTTTATTAATTGGTTGCACCCCCTGCTAAATTGCTGCTGGGAATTTTATTTAACTTATTTTGCTCGAGCCTGACAACTTATTGACTTCTCATTTAAATAGACTATTTCCCTCTCTCGTTTTAAAAATATTTATTTGGGAAATTTAGGACTGCAATCAGAGTTAATATTGAGTACTGCAAATCAGAGCTATTTCAATTCTAAACATTATAAATCTTTTTTAACTGACGGTGGTGGAAATATGCTGTAATTGTTCATTTCTGAGCAGACAGGTCAGTATCAGCACAGCATGTATTCATATGAGAGACAGGCACACAGCTGGAGAACACCGCTCTTTCCTACTCTATATTGCTTCAGGACTTTGCTGGCACTGACTCAGTGTTGAGATGGAGCAGATGCCAGCAAGGCAGCTAAGTCTATTGGAAGCTCCACTGTTATAAAACAATTTTTTTTTCAGCTGAAGGGAATGCCAGTAGAATACAGACAAGGACACTACATTCTCTGGACAAAAGTGTTCCCACCCTAACTTGCATGCATGATGTGTGTCTTTCCCATCTTTATGCAATTTTGCTGCTTCCAAGTTAGAAGAGCTTCATTCTACTGTTTGTTCTCATCCAGATTTGGTTCAATGTCTAGAAAGGAACTGGCACTAACTTGGGCAGACCAATTGGAATTTTGTGGCCTCTGATATGGACTGCTGCCTTCATATACACATTAACACAAACTGTTGTGCAGGCCTTGTTCAGCAGGTTGAGTACTAATCAAAGGAACTTGTAGCAGAAATAGCTTCAGCTGCAGGCTGTGTCCTTTCCAATATAATTAATTGCTGCACAATAAAAGCAAGCTGTATCTTTATGGAAAGTATTCTGTACCAGTTAAATTAGATTAATAACTGGAGCTAGAAATTTATTTATATTTTTTGCTAGAATCAATACATCAATTATTTCTAGACTTTTGTTTCCATCCAACAATTAGATCTATGTTTACAACTGTGGCATCCCATTTGACTCATCTGAGCTTCTGACTCTATTTCTGCTTCAGCACCAAGATCATCTATTCCATCTCCATTACTTTGCTTATCTCTGTCCATGCCTCAGCTCATTTACTATTGCAAACCTCATCCATGCCGTTGGCACCTCTGGATTAAACTCTGGGCTGGTAACCTACTTTATACTCTCTGTTAATGTGAGTTCATCCAAAACTCTTCATCTGTGTCCATCCAAAACTCTTCATCTGGGTCCAAACTTGCATTGACTTCTCCACCTATCACCCCTGTGCTTGTTGACCTACAATGACTCTAAAGTCCGGCCACACATCAATTTCAAGATTCTTATCATTGTTTCCAAACCCTTTTATGGTCTTTCCACTCCCTATTTTATAATAACTTCCTCTGAAATCTCTGTTCTCCCCCAACTTTGGCCTCATCCCCATTCCTGATTTTGTTCGTTCTACATTTGGTTGCTTCTCCCTAAACCTCTCTGTCTCACTACCTTTCTCTAAGACGCTCCCTAAAATCTAATTCTTTAACCAAGCATTTTGTCATCTGCTCTGATATCTCTTTATGTAGCTTTATGGCTCCAGTGAAGCATCTTTGGACTACATTATTATAAATGCAATTTGTTATTGCTTTTACATATATTTATTTGATAACAATGCCACTCTGCTCATGAATATGTACATACAATTTGAGTCTCTTGTCTTTATAACTGGAAACAGTATTGACCTTCAAATTCCTGCAGACCTGGAGGATCTGGAACTCATCCATACAATGCAAATGAGACTAAATTCTTGAAACAGAGCTGGCTCTGGCAGATTAACTGTTGGTTATTTGCTCAGGTCATGCCATCTGAATGGAGGTCCTCAAAATAAATTAAACCTTCTGTCTTAACCACAGCTAACTCAAATTTACAACACAATAAGGTCAACTTTAAAGATACCTGCCTGCCATAGGTGAACAGCAGCAGCTTGAAAAGAGTGTCATCTCACTTACTACATCTGTTATGTTGCCATTATACCTGCCATCTTGGGTAGGGTAGATTTCTGAGGTGGGTGGCCATTTCAGTCAGGAGAACATTTGCAACATGCAAATAAAGGCATGCAATATGCCAATTGCCTTTAAATGTGGCCCACACCTCAAAATAATTTCAGTCTCAAGTTGGTAACACCAGGATCCTCATTGACCCTCAAGTTAAAATTGCCCCAATTATTTTGTCTACAAGAAACAAATACAGAAATTTTCTGGTTTAAGAAATTCAGTAACTCTGTTTCCATCGTATTGACACCTGTACAGAGATTATACTCTAGCGCAGCAAGGTGGCACAGTGGTTAGCACTGCTGCCTCACAGTGCTAGGGGGCCCGGATTCAATTCCGGGCTTGGGTCACTGCCTGTGTGGTGTTTGCACATTCTCCCTGTATCTGCTTGGGTTTCCTCCGCGTGCTCCGGTTTCCCCCCACAGTCCAAAGATGTGCGGGTTAGGTTGATTGGCCATGCTAAATTGTCCCTCAGTGTCAGGGGGTTAGCAGGGTAAAATGTGGGGTTATGGTGATAGGGTCTGGCTGGGATTGTGATCGATGCAGACTCGATGGGCCAAATGGCCTGTTTCTGCACTGTAATGATTCTATTCTAAAAATTCGCTGGATAGCAATCAGCAGCTGGAACCCTGGCTGATTTTTCCCCTCCTTAGCCTTGGAGTGACAAGGTCAATGTGGCAATTCTAGCTGCCACCCCAGTGAGATCAGCTACATGTGTAGCCGGAGAATTAAATGTGGAACCTCCTTCTCTAAAATACTCAGTCACAGAAGCAACAATGAGATTCCAAAATTTCGATTCCTTGAGACAATCTCTGTTCAGTGTCTGAAAATCACAATGATGACAGCTGCAATAAGCTGAAGATAGGAGTTTGTGAACAAGACCATCCAGTTCCCAGTATTGTTCACGAATGCCACCTGTGCAGCCTGATATGGGCAGAGATGATTTTATTGCTCTTCTTCCACAAAGTCCTGTATTATCATTGATGCTGTCACTGTTCCAGTATTACCCGATATATCATCACTATCTTTCCTCCACACAATCCAGTATTACTGGAGATTCTATCACTGTTTCTCCTTTATACAGTTTAGCATTAATCAAGATACTGAGAGGAATTTTATTTGCTCAGGTCATGCCATCTGAATGGAGGTCCTCGGGGGTCTCAGTCACTGGCTGGAGAGCTGATGAGAGACTCCTTCTGTAAAAGCCTTCTGCATTATGAGCAAATCAGGCAGTTGAAAAGTCACAGGTGAGCCTTTCATGGGATTAGAACCCCTTGGTTGGCAAGTCCTACTCACTGAGAGTTGCAGGCCAATCAGAGGCGAACAGCTGTTTTGCTCAGCAGTGCCACCAGTGCGGCAGTAGCTGCTGCGGAAGTACATCCAGGCACGAGGTAATTGATGACAGAAAGGAGTTTTCAGGATAGGAGTGTGTGAGAGGTGGGTGTATGGGGGTCAGTGACAAGGATAGGGATGGTTCTCAGCATGCCTACCCATTCCCAATGCTGGGTTCTTTGATTAGGCATCGAGTGCCTTTAAACGACAGATAGCTGACCCCCCCCCCCACCATCCCCAGGGAAATCACATGTAACGTCCACAGGTTTGCATGTCATGCTCCCCATGTGGCAATAGGCCTACCCGCCACTGGTTCAATAACAGTGGCGGTATGAAGTGCCCTTTAATTGGGCGTTAATTGTTCACTTATGGACCTCAATTAGTGGCAAGGCAGGAAGGCTGTCCAGGGCCTTACCATCATGGACTTATGAGGGTGCAGGTCATCACAGAATCCCTACTAGTGCAGAAGGAGGCCATTTGGCCCATTGAGTTTGTACTAACTCTGACAGAGAATCCTACCCAGCCCTATCCCCATAACCCTGTTAATCCCCTAACCGACACATCTTGGGACACTGAGGGGAAATTTATCATGCCAATCCACCTAACCTGCACATCTTTGGACTGTGGGAGGAAACTGGAGTACCTGGAGAACACTCACGCAGACACGGGAAGAATGTGCAAACTCTACTCAGTCACCCAATGTCAGAATTGAACACGGTTCCTGATGCTGTGAGGCAGTAGTGCTAACCACTGTGCCACCAAGCTGCCCAGAAGTGGGAAGGTAGCAGGGTCCTGACTGCTACCATCCTGCCAATTTAAATGCCCTCCTCAACTCTAAACCCACCATAGGGAGTACTGTTGGCAATGCTATAACTTTCCTGCCTTCACAAAATCCAGCATTACTATAGATACTATCACCATCTCTCATCCACACAGTCCAGTATTACTACAGATATAATTACTGTCTATCCTCTGAAGAGTTTGAATTACTAGGTTTTATCACAGTTCCTCCTTCATGGCTTTCCCATGAAGAGTGGATTCTTCAGAAATGTTCTGACACTGCATATAGTATATAAATTGACTGCTTTTCATTGGATGTGTTTTGCTTGTAACCCTCAGACTCTGGTTTCTCGATGAATGAGCACCAATCTTATGCAAAGGGGATGCTTATTTCCACAGGAGTTAACTTGAAAATTTTAGAAGTGAGCAAAGTGGAAGAGGAGCTGGGTTAATTTGGTATTGCGATGGTGGGCATGAACTGTGCTCCTATATATAGGAGCAGACTGAAGCTGTGGTTATTGGGTTTGGAGGCACATGTTTGTAATGTGTGTCTCTGTAAATAAACATCCATAAATGCGTAAGATTATGCTCCAATTTTATCCTTCATTACATATTTTTGCACTGTAACAATTGTAGTTACCTGGTGTCATTTTCTTGGTAACAGCAGATCTTATACTCACTCTGATTGCAAGTATTGGTCATACAGCATTCACTACCAATTAAGTGAATAATTGCAAGCTGATGACTCCAGAGAGAGAACAGGTACTTTTCAAAATTGCAAATAAGGTAAAATAAGTGGATTAACACACAATCCTATCATATTTTAGATATGAGCTTGATGGGATAAAAGAATTCTCTGTCTGCGGGTTGTAAGGGCCCTATACAAAATAGTAGCATCCACTGTCTTCTAACATAATCTGTGTAACACACCCCACAAAGTATGTCTGATACACAATAGCCTTCAGAATAATGGTCTTTGTTTATGACATTACACCTCAAGAGAATGGAGAGAAACAAACAAAATACGTTAATAATTGTTATAAATAAATTGTTTAAATAAATTGTCTGAGACTTGAGGTTATTTAAATAAACCAGAAGTGCAATATTGATTCAATCAACCTGTTTGAGTTTACTCAACACCTTTACTAATATAAACAACTGACCGACAATTCATCGTGCCACACCCCTGTGCGAACTTAGGACCTTTGTTGCGGTGCTGCATGAGTCCCACAACACAGTACTGTCCAAATAGATACTTGTGTGTGGCATGGTGGGAGTGGGGTGGGGGGTGGGGGGGTGGTGCAGGAGACCCTTGTACTCCCTAACCCCAAGTGCAGTACTGTGAACTGAGATGGTGATAAACGGACGTCCATGTGTCCAGCAGCACGGTGCTGTCCATGAAGACCAGTTCAGCATGGAGATGGAGGGCAGGAACTGGTCTGCCCCGGCAGTGTAGTGAACAGTGAATCAGGAGCAGCACAGCACTATGGCAGGAAGGCTTTGTTGAACTCACCTCGAAGTCTCTGGCAAACTGAGGACTGTCTTGTGCATGCCACTCTTTATCAATCAGGCTTGACACGGGAGGTGTCTACTTATCTACTATATTATGGGCCTTATTTTATCATTTTGATTCTTGTCTACACCCACTAAATTAATTAACTGTCTTATGTATCTCAATTCCGTACTGATTGCTTAATGTCCATTTACTGCAGATATTGTAAACATATACAACTTCCATTATCTGTGGACTTTTATCCATAGCTACTTTATCAGTTGATATCTGCTGTAGCTGTATTTAGATCAGATACCAATGTTGATAGTGCAGCCTTTACAAACTAAAGTATGTACTGCTTTGACTTTGAATTTTGAATGGACCTTTCTTGTATTAAGTTGATCTTTCTCTACACCCTCACTGTAGCTGTAACACTACATTCTCCACTCTCTCCTTTCCTTCCCTATGTATGGTATGCTTTGTCTGTATAGCATGCAATAAACAATACTTTTCACTGTAACATGTGACAATAATAAATCAAATCAAAAGTCTGCACTTCCCGCTGCCTCAGAAAAGCAACCAGCATAATCAAGGACCCCAGGTACCCTGGAGATACTCTCTTCCACCTTCTTACATCGTGAAAGGCCTTTGACAAGGTCTTCAGCAAGGCCTTTGACAAGGTCCCTCATGGGAGGTTAGTTAGGAAGGTTCAGTCGCTAGGTATACATGGGGAGGTAGTAAATTGGATAAGACACTGGCTCAATGGAAGAATGATGTGGAGATGCCGGCGTTGGACTGGGGTAAACACAGTAAGAAGTTTAACAACACCAGGTTAAAGTCCAACAGGTTTATTTGGTAGCAAAAGCCACACAAGCTTTCGAGGCTCTGAGCCCCTTCTTCAGGTGAGTGGGAATTCTGTTCACAAACAGAACTTATAAAGACACAGACTCAATTTACATGAATAATGGTTGGAATGCGAATACTTACAACTAATCCAGTCTTTAAGAAACAAAACAATGGGAGTGGAGAGAGCATCAAGACAGGCTAAAAAGATGTGTATTGTCTCCAGACAAGACAGCCAGTGAAACTCTGCAGGTCCACGCAACTGTGGGAGTTACGGGATATTGCGGGATATTGGGTTTATGTCACACTATTTGTAACTCCCACAGTTGCGTGGACCTGCAGAGTTTCACTGGCTGTCTTGTCTGGAGACAATACACATCTTTTTAGCCTGTCTTGATGCTCTCTCCACTCCCATTGTTTTGTTTCTTAAAGACTGGATTAGTTGTAAGTATTCGCATTCCAACCATTATTCATGTAAATTGAGTCTGTGTCTTTATAAGTTCTGTTTGTGAACAGAATTCCCACTCACCTGAAGAAGGGGCTCAGAGCCTCGAAAGCTTGTGTGGCTTTTGCTACCAAATAAACCTGTTGGACTTTAACCTGGTGTTGTTAAACTTCTTACTGTCTTTCAATGGAAGAAGCCAGAGAGTGGTTGTGGAGGATTGCTTCTCTGAGTGGAGGCCTGTGACTAGTGGTGTGCCGCAGGGATCGGTGTTGGGTCCATTGTTGTTTGTCATCTATATCAATGATCTGGATGATAATGTGGTCAATTGGATCAGCAAGTTTGCTGATGATACAAAGATTGGAGGTGTAGTGGACAGTGAGGAAGGTTTTCAAAGCTTGCAGAGGGATTTGGACCGACTAGAAAAATGGGCTGAAAAATGGCAAATGGAATTTAACGCAGACAAGTGTGAGATATTGCACTTTGGAAGGACAAACCAAAGAAGAACGTACAGGGTAAATGGTAGGACTCTGAAGAGTGCAGTTGAACAGAGGGATCTCGGAATACAGGTACAGAATTCCCTAAAAGTGATGTCACAGGTGGATAGGGTCGTAAAGAGTGCCTTTGGTACATTGGCCTTTATAAATCGGAGTATCGAGTATAAAAGTTGGAGTGTTATGGTAAGGTTATATAAGGCATTGGTGAGGCCGAATTTGGAGTATTGTGTACAGTTTTGGTCACCTAGTTACAGGAAGGATGTAAATAAGATTGAAAGAGTGCAGAGAAGGTTCACAAGGATGTTGCCGGGACTTGAGAAGCTGAGTTACAGAGAGAGATTGAATAGGTTGGGACTTTATTCCCTGGAGCGTAGAAGATTGAGGGGAGATTTGATAGAGGTGTATAAGATTTTGATGGGTATAGATAGAGTGAATGCAAGCAGGCTTTTTCCGCTGAGGCTAGGGGAGAAAAAAACCAGAGGGCATGGGTTAAGGGTGAAAGGAGAAAAGTTTAAAGGGAATATTAGGGGGGGCTTCTTCACGCAGAGAGTGGTGGGAGTGTGGAATGAGCTGCCGGATAAAGTGGTAAATGCGGGGTCACTTTTAACATTTAAGAAAAACTTGGACGGGTTCATGGATGAGAGAGGTGTGGAGGGATATGGTCCAAGTGCAGGTCAGTGGGACTAGGCATAAAATGGTTCGGCACAGACAAGAAGGGCCAAAAGGCTTGTTTCTGAGCTGTAATTTTTTATGGTTCTATGGTTCTATGGAAAAAGATAGAAAAGTCTGAGAACACATACCAACCCACTCAAGAACAGCTTCTTCCCTGCTGCCATCAGACGTTTGAATGGATCTACCATATATTAAGCTGATCTTTCACTACACCCTAGCTATGACTGTAACACTATATCCTGCACTCTCTCCTTTCCTTCTCCCCTATGTACTCTAAGAACAGTATGTTTTGTCTGTATAGTGCGCAAGAAACAATACTTTTCACTGTATGCTAATACCTGGGACAATAATAAATCAAATCAAATTGTGTCACTCGCTATCATTTTACCTATCTATTTACTATTGTTATTGGATTTATATGGCACTCTGGTACCAGCGCACAATACCAAAGCCTTCTGATTTTAATGTTAAACTCAACAAATTCTGGTTAAACCGAATAATACCTAGAAACTGGTGCTCTATCTGTTTGATACAGAGACTATTTCATAATTTCTCCATAATATTGGAACTGGGAAATATTCCAGCCAGAAAAGCGCTGAGGATACAGTTACTTATGACCAACAATTGCTTTGCGTTTCTACTTGGTGGAGTCAGGTGTTGGCCTTTGCCTCAGCAGTAGGATTTTGCCTGTAAGGTCATAGGCTCAAGCATTGTCAGTGGTGTTGACCTTCAAATGAGACATAAAGCTCTTAGAGTTGGATAAAAGATCACATAACACTGCTAAAAGATGAGCACGAGAGTTTTCCTGATGCCCTGGTGCCATTTATCCATCAAATAATGCATAAAACAGGTGCTCCAGTAATTCAATTCATTGCATTTGTAGAAAAACTTTCAACCTAATGCAATGTGCACCACACTGCCACCTGGAGCTGCTGTTTAGGACCACGACTGGGTTTCTTTACAAAATAATGGATCAAGAATACCACACACAGGCACAATATATGACTCAATGAGGCAAAATCAAGCCATTTGTCTTCCTGAGTTGGTTCCGTCACTTTTGTCCAACTTATTTAATCCCCTGAAGGATTCTCTTCCAAGAAGAGAAAGTTAACCGACATTTCAGCTGGTGCCAAAAGATAATCAGACAAAAACTCCACAGTTTCAATCTAAGGTTGCCATCTACATGACTTAACCCTGAACCATTAATCTTTCCAGGTAGAAATCCAGTTGGACCAACAATTAGTATGCCACTGTGTGTTTATTTCAGCTGTTACTTTACCTCACAGATTTCAAGGCTGTCTTAAACTGCACACTTATTCAGCTTCTCTATCTGCATCTTAATTAAAAGAAACAATTGCCACTCAGCATTAAATTCATCTTGAAAGTGATTGACATCCTGGGAAGAATGAACTTGGGATATTTTGGTCCCAAGCTGCTTATCCAACTTGAAAACAGTGCAATAGCACACCCTGTTGGCAGCTTAATAAATCTGCAATTCTGCAGAAACATAATTGCTGCCAATTATAAGGAAAAATACTTGCATTTACACTATCCCTTAACAACTTACTGAAATATCTCAAACCACTTCATAGAACTTTGGTGCACAGTTTTACATAGATAATTAAGTGAAAAACACATTCTGAAAGACGTGCTAGTTAGATGCATTGGCCAGAACAGGCGCCGGACCAGAATAGGCGACTAGCAGAATTTCACAGTAACTTCACTGCAGTGTTAATGTAAGCATTACTTGTGACTAATAAATAAACTTTACTTTACTTAAATGGACTTCATCGCACAGCTCAGACAAATCTACATTGCACAAACTCCCATAAAGTGAGAACTCTGATAAAGGATCTTAACAATGAAATAATAAATGCTTTTGTAGTTATGACAAAAATTTGTTTTCAAAATTATTGAAGAGGAAAACATAATTGCACCAGATCTGAATTTGCAGGATGCTTCTTCTGCAGCTCCTCATATGTTTACTTGTGATACTCAGCACAAATGTTTATCTGTTTGAATGTCATGCTGGGAAGAAAGATTGATGGAAATTTTGGAAAAACAATCATTTCATAATTATTACGCAGACATTTAAACACTATTACGATCCTGGTTGGTGTTACTATTGGATGGGAAGGTCCCAGAATGGAACCTTTGCTCAAAAGATCGTAACCTTTACTTTTTCTTAAGAGACGCGGAGGAACTGTCATTTAGTTTTTAACAACGAAAAAACATTTATTAAATATGAAAAGTTTGGTTATAGTTCAATACTCCTTCATTTCCCCTTATCTTTGCATATATACACAGATTTGAAGGATAACACCCTACTCTGAAACCAAAGGGAAGATACCACTCAGTCGATCTTTCATAGATTTCTCTTCAAATTCCCCAGATAATTGTCACATGAATGTTTCCAAATTCTGCTCTCATAAAGACACTCTTTAAAATCTCCTTCAAACAATGCTTTTCATAAGCTGTTTTCATTATGAATCCGCCACCAGATTTTCCAACTATATTTTCAAACAGAGCTTCCTCTCCAATGTTTCAACAAAGATTTGCCTCCAGGCTTTCCAACTGTCCTTTCAGGATTTCTTTGCCTTGAATATTTTACACAAACTCTGGGGTCCAGCTACTGATTGCTCCAAAACTATTTCAAATAACATTTCACAAGCTGTAGTAAAGTAAAAGCATTCGCCATACTCTCAGATGACCATAGGCTGCTCTCTCTTTTGAGAGGGAGAACTGACTGGTGGTGATTTAACCTGAGGATCACCACACCTCAGGTGAGGGGCAAGATTGAGAAGACGGGTCTTCATGAATAACCTCAGCTTGTACAGGAATTGGCTAGTGAGAATGAAAGGAGTTGGCTAGTGAGAAGCCAGAAAGACGTCTGAAGCATTTCTAATTTTTGTGACATCGATTTAGTTCAGTTGGCTGGACAGGTGGTTAGTGGTGCAAAGTGACGTCAATGGCAAGAGTTCAATTCCTGTGGCTGCACGTTGAGCTTAGATAAGAGCAGTCTGAGCTCCCACTACAACACTCATACGTTGGGTGTCTTCTGCTAGTGCTCCAGTAGAAGTTGGGACATCAGCTATCAGGCATTGCATCATGCTTGGGTCTACAAGTATGCATACTGGACAGGCCAAGATGTGGGTGAAAGACCTGTTAGCAGTGCTAAGTGTGTGAGGGTGAGGTGACGCTGTTAAATTTAGGTATAAGTCATGATTGATAGAGATTTTTGGCAGGCAAGCTGATTGAAATGTGGTGCATTGAGCCTTGTCTAAGAATTGTGGTGCAGTTGGCATTTTTACATTCAAAGACCTTGACCACTCACGTGAGATCAGTGAGCTGCTAAAGCATTGCATTCCAAGTTCTCAGGGCCAGGGATCTTGGCATTGACCACTAAGCTATCTGGTCCAACTCCACAACTTTTGTCTATAGGGCCTCCCGTAGACGGAGCACATCTTTCCTCCTCGGCAGCTCCTGTACCAAAATTTCCAGCACAGTGTGAAAAATCCTGGGCCTTGCCTTTTGCAGTGCTGTGATATTATTGAGTACCATCTACATCAATATTACTTTAGAATGACTTGCTCCAACCACAATGCACTTGCCCTTTGGAAGGCATAGGCTGGTTTAAGTCATGCTAGCTGTTGTGCCAGTCACTCAGAAGATATTGTGTAAATACACTGTGGGTTCATTTATTTAAACTAGGAGCATTTTTACATTGGTAAAAAGCTTGAAGGCACAGCAGTAGAACTGTGTGTGTGTGTGTGCTCTGCTCAAAAGCAAACTAAGATTGGATCACAGAACACACTTCTTTTCTAGTGATGTCATGCTGCCATCCATTAAAGGCATCCTCTTTTTATTGAGTAGCTGCTGGAATGTGCATTGCGCAAAATGTACCAGATCAATTTGGGAAACGTCTTCAAGTTTAATGTCAATGAAGTAGATTCAAGGATATATCTTCTGCTTTCGTTGGGTTAGGTGATCTACTAAGTGTATCTGATGTGACTAATGTAACAAAATCTGATACTTATCTTAAACTGGTGCCGAAGGTCAGGAATCTTGTTCCCCTGCGCATGAACCTGCTGGATAATGGCCACACATTCGCAGTTTTCAAAATCATAGTTTGGGCCTTGCGCGCATGTGCTGGCTGGGAGATAGCCACACCTGCTCAGTTAATGTTTTTCTGTTCTTCATGCTGGGAACTGGCCCTGTGCAAATGCAGTCAGAAGTTTTGCCTTCTTCAGGCTGGCAGCCGGTCCTGTGTACGTACACAGAAGGAAAAGAAGAAATGACATGGCATGAAAATGCCAGGTCAGGTGACCCAGAACCAGAGTGCCATTCCAGAGAAAGTGTCCCAGCGATCAGGACACTTTCTCTGGAATGGGAAGGGGGACATGGGGAAAGTCCCAAGCCAAGGGGAAGGTCCCAAACCAAGAAGAAGGTCCCAAACAAAGGAGTGGACTAAAAGAGGACCCAGAAGGCAAGTTGAAAGAAAGGAGCAGAGTAATAGGCTCCAAATTAAAGAGAGCTACAAGGAGCAGGCCTGAAGCAAAGTGGGCTTGAGAGAAGCCTTGAAGATCTGAGGAGGCAGCCAAAGGTTGTTGACTCCTTATTGCAGGCTTTCTGGTGGTCTGCTTGGCATGGCTGTAAATCTGATAGTGTGCTTGGAAGGTAAAGCTTGAGTGTACTTGGAGATCCAGAGAAAGGAGTCTCAGAAGGCAAACTTGAAACCCTGGAGGTGAATCCTGTTGAAGCTGTCCAAGTGGGAATGACATTTTGAGAGAATTTCAATGTAAGTTCTTCAAATGTGGGGATTGGACACCCTTGTGAGAAAGACAAAGGGGGTGATTCTCCCATTCTGGCCTGCTAGTTTTTTGGTGGGTTGGAATGGGAGGCACTTGCGTGCACCGATTCGCAGGATTTGTGCATGCATTGCCCATGCACGCGCGTCTCCTACCGCCAGAAAGTAGGCACAGTCGGGACCACACAGGAAACCGGTGGGAAGACCAGGTAAGTCATTTTAATCTATTTTCAATGTAATTTAAATGTGAATTTCAGATCCAGGACTGAATTCTCTGGGCCCGGTAGCATCTCCCACTCCGCCAGTGCACTTGCAGGGAACTAGCAGGAGACCCTGCTGGAGTTAAGGTGGGGACAATCGGGGCATCCCAGGGGGTCAGGCAGTTGGGGGGGTGCCTCCTGGGCATGGGCACCCTGGCAGTACCAGCCTGTGCCCCCTGGCACTGCCCAAGAGGCAAAGTGTCCATGCCCAGGGGACACCTTGGCACTGCTTACTGGGCATCAGGCAGTCCTAAGAGGGCGGGGCCTACGGGGTAGGGCCTATTGTGGGCGGGGACTGGGGTCATCGGTGGGGTTGGAGGGTCCCACTGCCACTCTGCATGGGGATAAGTCGGGCTGGAAGGAAGCCAGCGACTGGGACGGGTGTGGTCTGCCAGGGGGGGCCTGCCTCCCGTGTGGGGGGGGGGGGGCAGGTCTGCTGGGGTGTGGTGCGGGGGGATTGTCACTGCTGGGGGGAGGGGGGGGCTGGATATCCGAGCACTCATGGACAGGAGGGGGTTGGGCTGGCCCAGGAATGCTTGTGCGGGCCATGATTGGGCCGTGGAGGTGGCGGGAGCGTCGGCACTGCGGGGGTCCTGGGCTGACCAGTGATTGAGCTGGCCAGCAAACTACAGGCTGACAGTTTGGGGCGACTGCGCAGAGTTCTGGAACTGTCAGACTCTGGCGGGAATAGGCCCCATCCCTGAGCTTTTAATGAGATTCAAAATTGTGGCCTCTGCATTGCATAGAGTGTGGGAGATTCGAGTCTGAACTTTCACTGAAAAAACAATCGCGATTTACACCATTTTTCCCGCCAATTCAGCACTTAGAACATTTTTGGGAGAATTGCCTCCAAAGTTTCTGTGAGACTGTTGACTCATGGTGTGACAAAAGTCTGGTTCAGAAATCCATAGAATCTCCTTTGGTCACATTTGTCATTTACTTTGGAGTGTGGTGTATCTGACCACAGTTTGCCTGTTAGTCCACATGTACTGTATGTACTTACCATGAATGTTAGACTATAAGATAGTTATGAAAAATTGTTTCATCTTTCTGAATTTGTACGTGTCTGTAAAGATATAGCTGGGGTGAAACAATAGTGAAAATTTGAATAATATTTTGTGTACATATTGAAATCTTTCCAACCTTCTTGTGTAGTGTAATATAGTTCATTTTTTCTTGTTTAATAAATGATTTATTCTTTGTGTTAAAAGTTAATCAGTGGATTCCTGTGTATTTGTTCAGTAACCTTCCTTCACAGTTTCAAATAAAAATAGTATCTACCAAGCAAGGTGTCAACCTGGGATCTGACTTGTCCAGTAGTAACATCAGCTGGGTTTATAACACCACTAAATTACCTGGCATGTTTCTAATTTCACAGTCGTAACCTTGAATCTTTATCAAGAGATGTTGCAATCTCGGCAGTGCACCAGTCAATTATTTTCTTGAAATCATCTCCAGCGGCTTGTGATTGGCCTCCATCCTAAATCTTTTTCTAAATAGATGGGTATGAAAATACTTGATTCTAAAAACTTAATGTTTCCTTCTTGATGTTGGAACAGTTGGAGAGTGTTACAGACACAAGCAAATGCAATTGTTTTTTTTAGCAGTATACATGCTCCAAGACCTTTCTGTGATGCATCTATCTCCAAGGTAGTTGGCTCCCTAGGATTGTAAAATTACAATGTTGACCGTTCTGATAGTGACTTTGAGTGCTTCACATGCTTCAGGAAAGGCACTCCCTTTCTCAACAATTCCCTCAGCAATGAAGAATTTTGAGTGCAATTGGGAATATATGATACAAGAATTTTTTTTTAAAAACCTAGATGTCATCAAAGATAGTCCTTATCTTGAGAAGTAAGTCTGGCTTTAAGACTCTCTATTCTACTTGGAACAGGACATATGCCAGCGCTGAATAAATAGAACCAAAGAAATTGATCTGCTGCATGTTGATATCGCACTTCAGACTGTTTAACACCAGTCCTTCATTACATATTGCCTACATCAATGGGTGCAGATTGTCATCATGTTTTTGCTTCGTTCTTCCCACAATGCCAATATTATCAGCAATACAGATGCATCCTGGCATAATGCATGTAATGCGGTCCATGTGAACTTGAAAGAAATAGTCTTAAAGGAAGTCATTGAGAACAATACAATAGGAATGAGGTATGAAATGTAGAAAACTCGAGGGACTTCTCCGCGAGATGTACTGACCAGTAACCATGCTTAGCATCAAGCGTTGTGAAAAATCCCGCATCTGCAAATTGTGGATTTAATTCTTCTAATGAGAGTACTTTGTAAGGTCAATGTTTCAAAGCTGTGTTTGAATGGCTCAGATTGAGGCGTACTGTTAGTGATCCATCCTTCTTTATGACCTGTGATCAAGCTCAACACCACGATCATCCTCAACACCAGTGCCCCACAAGGCTGTGTTCTCAGCCCCCTACTATACTCCTTATACACCTATGACTGTGTGGCCAAATTCCCCTCCAATTCGATTTTCACGTTTACTGATGACTCCACCGTAATGGGTTGGATCTCAAACAATGATGAGACAGAGTACAAATGAGATAGAGAATCTGGTGAACTGGTGCGGCAACAATAATCTCTCCCTCAATGTCAACAAAACGAAGGAGATTGTCATCGACTTCTAGAAATGTAAAGAAGAACAGCCAAAATGGCTGTTTGACCACTGCTGAGCATGGTATTGTGTTGTTGTTGTGACATAGACACCAATTGTTCATAAAGGATTGTGTAAACACTTTGTGAATTCAATTATTTAGATGACGCACATGGCATTTATACATAGGTAGCGCAGTGTTTGATGTGTGTGTGTGCTGTGTTCAAAAACGAAAGTGAAACTAAGACTGGATCGCATGACATACTTTCCTTTTAGTGATGTCATACCGCTATCCTTTCGAATCCTTACAGTACAGAAGGAGGCCATTTGGCCCATCAAATCTGTATCAACCACAATCCCACCCAGGCCCTACTCTCGTAACCCACGCATTTACCCTGCTAGTCCCCCTGACACTAGGGCCAATTCAGCATGGCCAATCAACCTAACCCGCAGAACTTTGGACCGTGGGAGGAAACTGGAGCAGCCAGAGGAAACCCACGCAGACACGGGGTGAAAGTGCAAACTCCACACACACAGTGACCCAAGGCCGGAATTGAACCTGGGACCCTGGCGCTGTGAGGCAGCAGTGTTAACAACCGTGTCACCATGCCAGAACACAACTGCAACACAAGCCTCTCAATTTTGCACTCCGTGCTCAGGTGTGTATCACTTAGCAGTGTGCTTAGCATTGGCTGAACACAATGATCTTTTAAGTTTGCATGCTGCCTGCAGTAGAAATAACAGATGCAGGTGATTCGGCATTGCAATTCCTATTTGTGCTATTGGGTCCCGTCCTATTTTGCCCTCTTTTGCTCTTTGATCAGAAATTTACTTACATTTCACTCTATGGGCTCAAAGAACAAAGAACAAAGAACAATACAGCACAGGAACAGGCCCTTCGGCCTTCCAAGCCCGCGCCGCTCCCCGGTCCAGGATTGAATCCTGAATCCAGGATCCCCGCCCAATTTTCCAGCCTATCTACATACCAATATCCTATCCACCGAGCTGTCCCTCACAGCTACGATGCTTTGTTCATTACAACCTATTAACTCACCCCCACCCCCCCATTCCAGACCATGTGATCTCCAGGGAGAGGCGAAAACCCAGAGTGAAAAACCCCAGGGCCAATATGGGGAAAAGAAAATCTGGGAAATTCCTCTCCGACCCCCTGAGGCGATCGAAACGAGTCCAGGAGATCACAATGGCCCTGATCGGAAAATGCTTCCCAACCCTAGTCATTTCCACTTCCACGAACACCATATGAATTCCCTGCCCCCGAGACAGGTTCCCAACTATCCGCAGTCTCGCTCTGTACTGGCACCAGCAAGATGATCATAGAATGAAGCCTTGAAACGAGAAACAAGGAACAATTAGCCCGCGCCGCTCCCTGGTCCAAACTAGACCACTCTTTTGTATCCCTCCATTCCCACTCCATTCATATAGCTGTCTAGATAAGTCTTAAACGTTCCCAGTGTGTCCGCCTCCACCACCTTGCCCGGCAACACATTCCAGGCCCCCACGACCCTCTGTGTGAAATATGTCCTTCTGATATCTGTGTTAAACCTCCCCCCCTTCACCTTGAACCTATGACCCCTCGTGAACGTCACCACCGACCCGGGGAAAAGCTTCCCACCGTTCACCCTATCTATGCCTTTCATAATTTTATACACCTCTATTAAGTCTCCCCTCATCCTCCGTCTTTCCAAGGAGAACAACCCCAGTTTCCCCAATCTCTCCTCATAACCAAGCCCCTCCATACCAGGCAACATCCTGGTAAACCTCTTCTGTACTCTCTCCAAAGCCTCCACGTCCTTCTGGTAGTGTGGCGACCAGAACTGGACGTAGTATTCCAAATGCGGCCGAACCAACGTTCTATACATCTGCAACATCAGACCCCAACTCTTATACTCTATGCCCCGTCCTATAAAGGCAAGCATGCCATATGCCTTCTTCACCACCTTCTCCACCTGTGACGTCACCTTCAAAGATCTGTGGACTTGCACACCCAGGTCCCTCTGCGTCTCTACACCCTTTATGGTTCTTCCATTTATCGTGTAGCTCCTCCCTACATTATTCCCACCAAAATGCATCACTTCACATTTATCAGGATTGAACTCCATCTGCCATTTCCTTGCCCAAATTTCCAGCCTATCTATATCCTTCTGTAGCCTCTGACAATGTTCCTCACTATCTGCAAGTCCTGCCAGTTTTGTGTCGTCCGCAAACTTACTGATCACCCCAGTGGCACCATGGAGGAAATTTCCCCCCATGCCCTAGATTCATCAGTCCATCTGCCAAGGGAAGGCTGCTAACCATCCTTTCATTGCTCTGTAGCATGTAAATGGTGGACTGGCTGATTTCTCTGCCTTTAATGTTGCTATCACCAACTTCAAGCATCACCAGGAGAGGGAATGTGAACACTCCAGGGTCTACCAAATTGCTCTTATATAGTGAGTCTGGTTGTGAATCTTGTTGTTTGGCAAAGACCAATTCAGCCAAAATAATTTGGCCACTTTTAGGTATATTTTTAAAATTGTGAAGTGTAAAATGGCTGTGAACGTATGAAGTGTTATGTGAGGAATTCTTTGTTACGAGTGTGCACCATGGCAACCGTGCCAGCTACTACATGAATACCCCTGTGGCCATGATCATTTGCCTGGACAGCTTTGCTTTTGGCTGTGGAAATAATGGTTACACAGAATTTCTGTGCCCTCTCTTCATTTCCGCTAGTCATTGGTGGTGGGACGTGGACTGGAGGTCGAATTTCACATATATTTGGCATGCAGTCATTAGGTGGCTCCACACCTTTTAAGAAAACTGGGGAATTAACTCAGTTTGGCATGATATCGATGCAGCAGCATGTTAACCTGTCCAATGTGACTGCTCCCAAAAGCAGGAAACAATAGATAGCATTGACATATCATCACAAGTCATACTGCTAGTTCCTCCAACTTTCTCAATACAAAAGGGTACTAATCAGTGAATAACCAGATTGCAGATGACCAGAAGTAAAGAATTCCCTTGCATTAATTTCAGATTTTCTAGAAATTAATTGCATGATATATTCATCCTCTATAATTCCAACCTCTTGATCTCTTCAAGGAAGATAATGAAGTAAACCAGTGTGACACAGTTGCTAACATGAATACTGAAACCACGTGAAGTTATAAAAATAGTTGAGAGTTTCAACTGAATAACGCAAACTAACTGATTGTGGAGGGGAGGAATTGGGGTAGAGGGCCATTAACGTTTTCCTAGTACCACAAAAATCATTAAAAAATATAATTAGATTTCAGCCTATAATTCATTTCCAGATAGAGGAACTTAGGAGCAGGAGTAGGCCATTCAGCCTCTCATGGCTGCTCTGCCATTTAACTAGATCATGGCTGATCTTCTACCTCCGTGCCATCTTCCCAAACTATCCACATATCCCTTAATGTCATTCATATCTAGAAATCTATCAACCTCTGTTTTACTCAATGACTGAGCTCCCACAGTTCTCAGGGGTGGAGAATTCCAAAGATTTACTACCCTCTGATTTAAGAAATTATTTCTCATCTGCATCCTAAGTGTCCTACATCTTATTCTGAGGCTATCCTCTGGTTCAGAACACCAACCCCCCCCCCCCCCCCCACCCCGTCCCTCACATCCCGCCACACACAGACACAACCAAGAGAAGCATCATTCCTGCATCTACACTGTTGAGCCCTGTAAGAATATTGTACACTTCCCCTCTCATTCTTCTAAACATTTGAGAATATCAGCCCAGTTTCCTCACTCTTTGCTCATGGGACAATCCCCTTATCCCTGGGATTAATTTGGTGAACCTTTGTTGCACATCCTCATAGTTCACTATATCCTTCCTGAGGTAAGGGTGCATTATGTTGCACATAATACTCCTGGTGTGGTTTCACCAAGACTCTATACAATATTCATTATTGCTCTTAATTTCTAAATCCTCACAATCCCCTGAGTTAGAGTGCAGCTTGCAAACTACAATGCCATTCATCATCAAAATAATATGAAGTCCCGATCAGATATCAAATATCCTTGAAATGTAGCCATCTTATCAGTTAGATCAAAATAATGCACCAGAAAGCCTATACTGAAAGCTGATCAGTTTCAATTCTCTTCAGCAACTTGTGGAAAGCCAATCCAAACTGAAGAATCATTGTTATAGACCCTGATAACAACAGATCAATATCTACTGCCATGACCAGCTGTGTAGGAGAAGGCAACACAATTGTATTTGTTTTGTTCAAATTTGGAACTGGGTTAACACTTCAAGAAATGGCCTCAGATTTAGCACTAATTATTAGAATTAAATGTGCATCTCTTTCCAATTGTAAGAATCTAATGTAAAATGATTTTTTGCCAACTCAACTCTATGTGAGTGTGATTCTACAGTACAGAACTCATCACAAGGCTGGCTGGTAAATATTATAAAGTTCAATGGAGATTTAAAATTGAGATTTAAACTCACTATTCGGGTAGAGTCCCAGGCAGGAATTGGAGTCTGTATGTATGGTGATTTCTATGTTTCATCAGGGAATTGCTGATGCTGGCACAAATTATTTCCTAGTTTTGGATTCAGGAGTGTTGGATACCTCTGGCAATCAGGCTGCTAAGTCTGTTTTTCAGTATGCTTGTCTAACTATCTGTACTGGGTGTGTAGAAATTTCCTACAATTAAATATTGGGAAGACCAAAGCCATCATCTTCATTCCCTGCAACAACCTCTTCAGCGCTGAGTTCAAATATATTCCATTTGGCTGCTGAAAATGACTTAATCTGCAGTGTGGCAGTCACAAATTTATGGAGTCAACATAAAGACTCTTGAAGGGTGGATAATTTCTCTCACTGTCAATTAAATACCCAGCCCTTTAAAAATAAGAAAAACAGGCTGCAGGTGTTAGTGAGAGTTTAAAAAAAACCTCTCAGTTCTAAAAATTTTAATAGCTATTTGTTGACATTTCCCTGAAGAGTTCTTTACATCTGCTTGGCTGATTTCCAAAAGCCACAATTATCTAAGCAGGAGGGTTTTGAATTCACAGTTTGATTTGCTGCTAAAAGAAGCTATTAAATGATTAGCTGTCTTTGATGTGGTTTATGAATAGAAGTTGGTTTGTTTTTATAAGAAACTAAACACTTGAGATTTTAAAAAAGGTTTGAATGGGTTTTCACAAGTGGGATTTTTTCACTGTCTAGTCTATACAGTGATCTGTATTTGATTTTAGAATTTTATTTTATTTAATCTCTACATGGCTCATGAGATCTTCCTCGGGTGAATACTGGGTGAGTTGGCATGGGGATATAAGGGGTCATGTGGGTGGGTGGGGTCATGAGTTATCAAAGGGATTATAGAGGGGCTTGGGGTGGGTGGGTTGGTAAGGGGTGTGAGGGGTGAGCACTGGTGGGCCAGAAATCTTATAACACAACCGGAATTAAACCCCAGAGACCCAAGGTCGGCCTTCTAACCCACTTGTCTTGGCATGAAGGCATCCCTATGGCTGTCTCTGCTTCTTCTGGGGGTGGTGGGCCTGACTGTATCCCACATTGGCTTCGCATTGGCCCCTTCAGCAAAGATCATGATATTCGGGGGCCTTTTCTGTGAGGTGAGTGTGGCAAGTCGGGAAATTGCCCCCTTGATAGTGAAAATCCAGGTTCAAGACTGACACTCCAGTGTGGTATAAAGGGAGAATTACATTGTCAGAAGTGCCTGCTCTTGAATGAGGCACTAAACCGAGTACCCATCAGCCCTTCAGGTGGACTGAAAGATTTCATGAAGCTATTTAATCCACAATCAACATCACAAGAACAAACACAGAATCACAGAAACCCTACAGTGCAGAAAGAGGCCACAGGGCCCATCGCGCCTGCACCGATCACAATCCCACCCAGGCCCTACCCCCATACCCCTACATATTTACCCACTAATCCCTCGAACCTACACATCTCAGTACACTAAGGGGCAATTTTAGCATGGCCAATCAACCTAACCCGCACATCTTTGGACTGTGGGAGGAAACCGGAGCACCCGGAGGAAACCCACGCAGACACGAGGAGAATGTGCAAACTCCACACAGACATTGACCCAAGCCGGGAATCGAACCCAGGTCCCTGGAGCTGTGAAGCAGCAGTGCTAACCACTGTGTGAAACATCCTGATTCGCATCCATTTCTGTTCATTACAACTATGGCTACATTTCACAAATACTTCCTTGGCTGGAAAGTGCTTTGAGATGTCTGTTGGTTGTGAAAGGTGCTATATAAATTCAAGTCTCTGTTTCTTAAAACCTACCTCTGTAACCAAGTTTTTGGTTATCTGCCCCTTTCTTTAATTATTTGTTCACGGAATCTGGGTGTTGCTGCCTATGCCAGCATTTATTGCTCATCCCTAATTGTCCTTGAGAAGTTGGTGGTAAGGCGCCTTCTTGAACCGCTGCAGTTCATGTGGTGTAGGTACACCCACAGTGCAGTTAGGAAGAGTGTTCCAGGATTTTGACCGAGCGACAGCGACATAGTGCCTCATGTCTCATTTTGCTTAGTATTGAAATGTAATGAAGCCAAGTGCCTCGTTCTAATATGTTACAGCACTATATAAATATACATTGTTGTTGGTATTGTTGTTCCTTGGTCAGGTGGCTAATATGGTAATTCAGATAAAATTAATACTGGAGCACTGAAATCCGAATGTAAAGAACAAAGCTGTCATGACAAGTAGAAAAAGTGTTCAGCAACCTCCCTAACCCTTGCCCCCTCAGCCACATCCTACAAGCAGCAATATCGTCATTCACCCCCATAAATATCCAAAGAGCCAAAATATAAATTTCCCTTTTACACCACAGACTGAAAACAAACGTTTACCACGACAAACGATTTGTCAAAGTGCTTCTTAAAATATGTAAAGTCATTTAATTCCCAGACATCCAGTCCAGATTAAACATCTCATTACTTGCACTGGTGAAGAAAAAATTTCCATTCTTGGTGCTAAGAATGTGAAACCTTAGAGCAATGAAATCATTCTGTTCCGGTCTCATGGGATTTCTTCAGGCCAGCCTCTTCAGCTATTCTTGGTGATCTCCCAGCCCAGATTTGGCCTGCCTGTGGGAACTCAATGGGAAATGGGAAACAGTATGTAGCTGCATTTTTTTTTAAAGGTGCAGCTGCTGTTTTAAAGGGGCTGTTTCGTTTTTGCTGGACACACAAGCAGAGATAGCTATCTTGCATTTTTTGGGGCATGCTTGCAGCTGCTTGAGAAAAGGCACACCCAAGAAGAGTTAACCACCCTCAGAAAACCAAAGGTCTGTTGCTGTGGTCCAATTCACACTCCCTTAGCAGTTATATTAGAGCAGTAGTTGTTCTATTTTAATGATCAGAAAATCTTGGGTAGCTGATCCGCTATTTCTCAGTGCAGTTAATTGGTGAGGGTCAAACCCTGTTCCTCGAGTAGAATCCATTAAAAAAAATCCATCCTATTTTATAATAAAAACAAATTACTGCGACGTTGGGAATCTGAAATAAAAGTAGAAAGAGCTGGAAAAACGAAGCAGGTGTGGCAGCATCTGTGGAGAGAGAAACAGAATTTGTGTTTTGAGTCCAATATGACTCTTCTTTGGAACTGCAGAAGCAGAAATGTGATGGGTTTTATACTGTTGAAAAGGGGGAATGGTGAGGTGCAAGAAAAGGGGTCAGGGATAGGTCTTGTTCCAGAATCAATGCTGATGAATAATTGGAACATGACAACGATAAAACAAGACAACGGAAACATTTTGAACCAGGAGTTACTCAAAAGCCTTGATTATATTGATTAAATCACTTGGATCACAATATCTCGATCAGAATACCTGGCTGGTGTCTGGATTTTTTTTTTTAGCATTAAACAAGTATACACTGATGATTTTCACAGGCTGCACTGATAATTAAAAGATAATTTTTGCATGCATTTCTCACATGTTAATCAGGGATATTTTGAACAGCTGCAATGGAATTGTTGTAACTGCAGATACCAATTACAAAGATAGCAGATTTTCTGATTGGCAATGTCTGAACTTGGGTGCAAAGTGGATGTCTCCAATTTGTAAAAGGGAGGGGGTGGGAGTTCAGTAATCCAGCATGTTATAGATTGTATCTAGGTGGTCCTATGTGTTTCCATGCACAATGCTACTGGCTAAATGAATGAGATTTATGCCTTATCAATGTTTAGCTTACTTGCAACCATCAGGAGCACATTAAGCAAATTATACTTATTTTTCAGTGGCATTATTTTTAGGTTTCTTCTGATTCACCATCATCATGTAGGATATACAGCACAAACACAGGCCATTCGCCCCAACCAGTCCATGCTGGAATTTATGCTTCACTCGGACTTCCTCCCATCTTTCTACCTCTAAATTTATTCCCTTCTCCTCAAATGTTTGTCTGGCTTCCCCTTAAATGCACCTGTACTATTTGCTTTAACCACTCCCTGTGACCGTGAGTTCCACATTTTCACCATTCTTTGGGTAAAAGAGATTCCTTCTGAATTCCTGATTTGATTTTATGGTGACTGTCTTATGCTGATGGCCTCCAGTAATGCTCTTTCCCACAAGTGGAAAAATTCTCTTTGCATTCAATCTATCAAAACCTTTCATCATTTTATTTACCTCTATTAGGTCACCCCGAGCCTTCTTTCTCCAAACTGTCAATGCTTTCCTGACATCTATCAAGGCCTTAGTCTCAGGGTAGCTCATTGATGATAGAAACATAGAAGATAGGAACAGGAGGAGACCATTTGGCCCTTCGAGCCTGCTCCGCCATTCATTACAATCATGGCTTATTATCCAACCCAATAGCCTAATCTTGCTTTGTCCCCATAACCTTTGATCCCATTTGCTCCAAGTGCCATATCCAGCTGCCTCTTGAATACATTCAATGTAGACTGATGAGGGTTTCAAGGATTGTTACTGTGTGTCACAAGTTGAATAATTTGGTTTTGTTTAGGCCCTGGAGACAGAAGGCCCAGAGGCACTCAAAAGCGATAGACATGAGGAGGGTTATGGCAGTCAGGTAAAGGAAAACAGAAGTTAGCCTGGTGGAAAACAGAATTCAGCAAGGAAATTGAGGGTACTGTTGGGTTGTAACATCATATGCCAAAGAGGGAGAAAGGAGACCCAGCAGAGGCTGGTTTGGGGAAGTGGGGCATGGTGAGGAGGGATCAGAGTCCTAGGGTGGGATTGGAGGCCATGCTGTGAGGGAGATTGGAATCCATAATCTTTAGTTGAGTTGGGAGGAGCAGTCATGCTCCCCTCCACATTAAGGTGAGAAAACTGCAAAAAACATATCTTTTCTCCAGCAGGTGGCCCTACTGTCAGGTTTTACTGGTACCATTGGCTGTCATGCTTCCATTCTATTGTAGAGGGGGCCTCAAACAAGTGTTCGCCTCCTCCTCCCTTTTCTAATGAATTAAAGGGCCTAGGCTTGTTTCAATTCTTTTCCTTCCCAAATTGACAAAAGCTGGACTTTTGTCTGAGAATCTGTAGGGTCTAAGAACGAGAAGGTTATGCTAAACTTATATAAAGCACTGTTTAGATCTCAGCTGAAGTATTGTGTACAGTTCTGGGTGCCACACTATAGGAAGGATGTGAACACATTGGAGAGAGTGCAGAAGAGGTTTACAACAATGGTTCCCAGGTTGAGAAACTTCAATTATAAAGATGGATTGAAGTGGTTGAGGCTGGTTGGAGAGAAGAAGGCTAAGAGGAGATGTTCAAAATCACGAGGGAGCTAGAAAGAGTAGGTAGGGATAAACTGTTCCCACTGTTCCCACTTGAGAAGGCACAGACTTACAGTGATTTGCACATGAAGCAAATGTGATGCGGAGAAAAAACCTTTTCATACAACGAGTGTTTTGGGTCCGGAAAGCACTGCCTGGAAGTGTGGTGGAGGCAGGTTCAATCGAGGCATTCAAAGGGGCATTAGATGATTATTTGAATAGAAACAATGTGCAGGGGAAAAGACAGGGGAATGGCACTAAGTCATGCTGCTCATTTGGAGAACTGTGCAGACACGATGGGCCAAATAGCCTCCTTCCGTGCCAGAACAATTCTGTGATTCTGAGAGTCAATTCAAATCTCTTTGGGAGTCTTACCATTTTGATTTTGTTGGAAGAAAACCACTTCAAATAATACAAACTATCGCTGACTTTTAAAAATTCATAGTCTACTATTTCTGTGATAGAAAATGCAAAATTAATTGTAAATTTAAATTTTCTGCAGCGCATTAATGGGGAAAATACACTTTTGAAATAAATCCTGGGGAGTGTATAAATAGTGACTTAAACTTTTAATATTTTATTCAGGGTTTTTTGAGCAAGGGCATAGGATAATGATAGGGCTGGGACAGAATTACTGTGCCCAATAATCTCATTTCGATTTTGCAAATGATTGGCAATATAAACTTGGAAAAAACGGTCTCTCGCTTACTCCCCATCCCTGTGAGTATTCTTCATGTGTTTGCTTCAGATGTTTAATTTCCCTAGGATAAAGTGAAGAATCTGGGTCACAATATAGAGTATGATGAAAAAATGAAAATGATCAGAAAAATCTTTGGAGCAGTATTCAGTAATTAAAATCTCTCAAATATTGATAAATTGATACACAGAGGTAGCATGAATCATTTTTCTTAAAGTATATAATTTTAAACTTAGAGAAATTATTAAAAAAAATACTTTTGATCGAGTTGCTGTCTGCTGAACACCGTCAAGATTCCAAGCTGATGGGGTATCCCAGAATACTTTAGGAATGCTGCAGTAACCTACATTCTTTACTTTAAAAAACATGATTTATGTAACTGCTGCGAAAATAGATCATGCTATTAGATATCGCTGAGGCTTCCTCTAATTAAAAACGCTTTGCAGTAAAGCGATTTTGATTTAACATTCATGTTAAATGCAACATATGCAGGAGTAAATTTGGCATTAAACTCCGAGTACAAATCATTCAAGCTGACATTGAGCAAGAAACTCTGGCTTTTTTTCAGACACAGCCGTATGGATGAGTGTGAGACTCTCCCAATGTCGTGTTCTAAAGTATGTCATGATGCAT
Organism: Mustelus asterias; assembly: GCF_964213995.1. NCBI lineage: Eukaryota > Metazoa > Chordata > Chondrichthyes > Carcharhiniformes > Triakidae > Mustelus > Mustelus asterias. The sequence continues at coordinate 41,257,750 of NC_135809.1, read as the reverse complement.
ATTCAAGGTGCCTTATGCTGTCATAAATGTGCATTTATCTGAAGCCTTTTACAACTTCAGGATATGCCAAGTGCTTTACAACCAATGAAATACTTTTAATGTGTTGCGCTGTTGGAAGCATGACAGCCAATGGACACACAAGCTCCCGTAAACAGCGATGAGATAATGGCCAGATTATCTGTTCTGGTGATGTTGATTGAAGGATAAATATTGGTTTGGACACTGGGGAATAATTCTCTTGCTCCTCTTTGACATAGTGTCATGAGGTCTTTTATGTTTGTCTGAGAGAGTAGACAGGGTATCAGTTTAATGTCTCATCCAGAAGATGGCATCACCAACATTGAAACGCTCCCTCAGTTCCAGCACGAGTCTCTGGAGTAGAAAACAAACCCACAACCTTTTGATTCAAAGGTAAGAGTGCCAACCACTGAAATTGGCTGACACCAGGCTGAAATCAATACCCAAGCTGAAAGATTCACCTGGAAATATAACTTTAAAAAATAGAATGCTGAAAATACTCAGCAGGTTTCACAACATCTGTGGAGAGAGAAGCAGAGTTAATGGACAGCATTTTTCAGCCCCTCCAACCAGCAGGATCTTCCAGTCCTGCCAAACTGGGCCCCTGCCATGGGCTCCCCAGTAGCCGAGCGAGCGAGCCATTGACTTTTGTGGGACCAGAAGATCCTGCCGGCAGCCAATGGCAAGCCGCTTCCACCGGGAGAAAAATCATCAGGGGATTGTGTGTGTGTGTGTTGTGGGGGGGGGGGGGGGGGGGGGTGTTGCGGGAGGGGGCATTGCTAGAGAATTTCAACCAATGTTTCAAGTTAATGATTTTTTAAGGTCACAGCTGCACAGATACTGCTTGACCTGCTGGGTATTTCCAGTATTTTCTGTTTTTATTTCAGATTTTCAGCATTCCTGTAGTCTTTTGCTTTTGTAGACACACTGATTTTGGGCCATGCATATTGACTACAGTGGCGATAAAGGGTAAGAATAACTTATTTGTTTTGTATCTATCCAAGATTGATTTTCTTCTTTCCTCTCAGTATCGTCCTATTCTGAATATGCTAATTCACAATAGATTATGGTTCCAACAAGTGTGGATTCCTTTTAGTATAAAGCATAAAGACTTCTGCCCATTTGAGCTTGGGCAGTAATCATTCAGGCAGTCTCACAGACACCTATTTTCTCCTGAGTTAAGTGGCAGTGAGATTAATTGTAGCATTCATACTGCTATTGTGACCTACATCAGATAAATTAGAATAGACCTGAAATTGAATCTTGGTTCCCCCTAGTCTGCATAACTTCGGAACATATTAGGAACTGTCGCAGCACATTTGGAACATAAATAGGTTATCCAACCCCTCCATATGCCCCACCACTCAAGCAGATCATGATTTTAAAGTTCTTTTACCCACCTTTTCTGCATTGATACCTCCATTTCATACCTAACAAAAATCTACCTACTTAAAGTTAAAGGATGTTGTTCAGACTGGAGGAGGGTTGGAAATACCGTACCCCAGAGGTCAGTGCTGGGTCCACTTTTATTCTCTGTGTTTATAAATCATTTGGACTTGGGTATGTGGAACACAATCTTGCAATTTGTTGATTGTTTACAGCAGTGAGGAGGGCATTGGCATTCTAGTTGAATGGGAAAACAAATAGCAGATGCAATTTAACGTATCTGCAGTCCAGCTGTCCAAACACTGTATGGACAGAATATCAATCACACAGTGGCGGTTTGTAAATGATGCTTTGATAGAGTGAAACAGGAAACATTTTCTCTGCTGGGTAGACAGAGACAGGGAGTCACCAATTTAAAATTATTACTAAGAAAAAAGGAGAAAGGGTGAGGCATTTTTGTTTCACAGAGGTGTTAGACCTCGGCAGCGGTGTTTTTTTCCACAGAGAGTGGCTGAGGTGGAGACAATTGCATCCTTTAAGGGAAAATTAGATAAATATTTGGAGCAGGGAAAGGTAGAGCAAGAGAGAGAAAGGCAATGTATTACTTTTGTATTACTCAAGCAAAGTGTCAGCCAGATACAATTGGCTGAATGGTGCTTTCTGTGCTGTAAACCTTTCTGACTCTCTGCCTGTACCATAATGCACTAGATCGAGGGTTACCAACCGTATTCCTGGAGGTTTCATCACATGACTTGCCCTCATGTTCCAGCCATTAATTAGTCAACATATCAACCCTTGCACTGACTTCCAAATGGAAAACAAAAAGACCCAATTACCCAATAGGCCAAAGCTTGACTTTCAGCCAAACAGCCTTTTTTTCCCTCTCATTTTCAGTATCTTTACATCTGGCTCAGAGAAATGTTCAAAGAAAATGACAAAAATATTTTTCAAAGTCCAGATGATTTTTTTCTCCAGAGTTGCACACAGCAGTGTCCTGGAGATTGATCTTCAGTTCCTGAAGACTTCAGACCTACCCTGGAGGGTTGGCAACCCTAACTAGATCAGAAGGGTGAAAAATGCATTTAAACGGGTGAGATATGAAAAATATTTAGGACATGTCAGCATTTGAGGCAGCTTTTGTAAGAACACACTTACACTGAATTCAAAGAATGTGAAATTTTCCCAGAGATTAGTACATGCAGAACAGCTTTGTGCAGTTTTAATCGAGTCTTACTCAGTAATTGATCTATAATTGATGAGTGAAACACTGGTGCTTTACAGTTTTTTCCTACAGGGGGCACTGCAAACCAGGTAACCGCAAATTAACCATCAGGGCAAAAGTAGTCAAATGACAGAAATAGAAAGAGGCTATGGCTCCTCCAGTTTCTAGTTACAGGCACTGGAGAGCATCAATTAATATTAAATGAAGACTGCAGAGAGGATACATGTCCAGGGCAGGTTTACCTTTGAAAAAATAAACCAATTCTTTCTGCTAATTAATTTGCTTCTGTCACCTAGATACAATCTGCCTGTCTTTTTGCACATTGTTCTTCTTCCTCCTATCAGGCAAGTTAAAAACACCCAAGAGCCTGTGTTTACTGATGCTGAATGCAGAACCTGGATCAGCTTCTTTGCTTTCCACATACAACCACATCCTTATCTACAGCCACAATGGCACCTCCCGTACATTCATCAACAACTTACATTTATATAGTGCCTTTAACGTAATAAAACACCCCAAGTTGTTGTACAGGATTCTTATAAAGCAAAACATGGCATAGAGCCGCATAAGGAGATATAACATCAGATAATCAAAATCTGAGTCAAAGAGATAGGTTTCAAGGAGGAAAGAAAGTTAGAAAGGCAGAGAGGCTCAACTGGATCATAGGACCTGTGGGTAAGGCCACTAATGGTGGGAGTAAATAAAATCCAGAAAGCTCAAGGGACCAGAACTAGAGAAGCTCAGATACCTCGAAGGGTTGTATTGGAAGCAATTGCAGAAATGGGGGGGAGGGGACCGAGGCCTTGGAGGGATTTAAAACAAGGATGAGAATTTTAAAAGCAAAATGTTGCTTGATCGGGAGTCAATGTAAGGTTATTTTCCTTCCACTGCCAAGTGCTGTGTTCAGTGGTGATCTACTTTCTCTGTAAAAGGAAAAGCGAGTTGAAGATTGAAATATATGGAGAGAAGTGACATTAGCTGCAAACTTTGTTTCATGCATGGGGACTTTCTGAGGTGTGCATGTATTGTACGAGACCACACCACAGGAATAGCTGGTGTGGGAAATGGAAATGTCACACTGGTGTAGTGGTGGGCTTCTTCTGAAATTAGGATTCAGCAAATTGCAAATAGAGCATTACCCTGCATCCTTGACCTGGATGTACACAAAGCTGGAACTGGAAGTGAAAAGGTAGAAAAAATCTATTTTTGCCAGAATACTTCAAATGCAATTAATTCAGCAATAACTTAAAATACATAATCAGCCTCATCTCTAGAAGGAAGGGGAGGATGTATTAAATGAGACGAGGTGAATTAAGTTAATAATTTACATCACAAAATAAAAAAAACAATTTTTTTGAGTGTAAACTGCAGAAACCAGGCAGCAAGCATCATCTCAAGTCGATATTTTGACAGCAAAGGGGGGCTGAATTTTAACCAAAAATGGGCAGGTTTGGATGACTTAAAGTCTCAAGAATCTGTTTCCTGACTCAATTTTGCCTCCAACCCACCTATTAAAGTTTAAAGTTTTAAAGTTTATTTATTATTGTCACAAGTAGGCTTACATTAACACTGCAATGAAATTACTGTGAAAATCACTTAGTTGTCACACTCCGGCTCCTGTTCGGGTACACTGAGGGAGAATTTAGCATGGCCAGTGCACCTAACCAGCCCGTCTTTCGGAATTGTGGGAGGAAACCGGAGCACCCGGAGGAAACCCACGCAGGCACGGGAAGAACGTGCAGACTCCACAGAGACAGTGACACAGCTGGGAATCGAACCTGTGTCCCTGGCTCTGTGAGGCAGCAGTGTTGACCGCTGTGCCACCGTGCTGCCCATAAAGTAGCTGAGGCCGGAAGCTGAATGGGCGACCAACCCAATCCAAGGTGGGTTGCCACCTTAAATATGATCACGAGGCTGTGAGCATCACAGGTTTTTTAACTTTACCTGTAGCTTCCTCTGTACCAGCAAATCTGGCAGCCTCATTGAGGCAAAGTGGAAGCCTTCATACTTACCTCCTGGAACTAGGTGCTTGTGTGAAGAACCTCTGTGATTGGGCCTGTCCCCTACCTTTGCTATTATCCCTGAGGCCTCCAATCCCACAATGGGGTCTCTAAACTTCTCCAACCACCCAGGTCTTTGATTCACTAGGCACCTAAGCATCCCACACCTGCATTCGCTGCCCACCCAATCGATTTGCTCCTGCTCCCCTCTATCCAATTGACTCCCTTCCTCTCCCCCTCCGATCAATTTCCCCTTCTCTCCTGATTGATCCCCCCATCTTCACCACCCAGTCAACTACACCCCCTGCTCCAGAGTAGACATCCCTGCCCCTTTCCAGATGAGCTTCTCCACCATGTGCGGACTTATCTGCTATAGTGGCCACTGAGTGGCTCCACACCTGACTGGAAGCCCAGTCTGTCAATCAGGCTGGGTCACTGGTGGGGACTTATCAATGAAGGCAGTCACGTCAAAACTTCACAGCGTGCGTGGGAATGCCAAATTGCATTCTCCGCAACAGGTCTGTAAAAGTTCCGCCTGATGATTCAGGGGTATGACGGATTTATTTTCAGACATTGGGACTGGGCAGGGAGAGTGAAGTTCTCTCTTCTGGTCCTGTTACAGTTCTTTGTTCCTATCCTCTCCTCCCTGCTCCACAGATGATCTGCTGGTACTGCAATCCAACTGCAAATATATATAAAGCAATGAACAAGTTTCCTTACTTCTGACAGTCTCCACATTCAACAAATCCATTTGCTTCTTTGATTGTGTGGTCATATGTAAATGCCGGGTACTCCGTGTTGCAAGGCTGAAAGGGCTCCACCTTCCGGTGCCTGTGACCTGTGGGAGTTAAGGAGGCGTAAACAAGAAGCTGACATTTTCCGGACAGAATTCATTCCAAATCAGTCTTTAAACAAAAAGGGATTAAAAATTCAGCCTTTCAACTTTTTCAGATCACGCAATGTTGGGGAGGTGGGGTGAGTTGAATATGGTTGATGCAGGGATGGGAAGAGGGGGGTGGGGAGAGTCAGAGATGAGAAGAGTGGGAGGGGTTGGAGATCTTGGGTCTGTAATGAGGTAAGCTTGTTGAGCCTGGATGAAATCCTCCTGCTTTGCTTGGCCCACAATCTCATGGACTTGGTCCTTCCAGTCTACTTTCACCTGCAGGATTTCCCAAACCCGTGGGATCCCAACCCCCGCGAGCTTCAAATTAAATTCTTGACTACTCAGTCGACTTGCTTCCTGAAAGTAGATTGGTCACCTGCCCTCCAACTCATCTCCAATAAAACTAGAAGTGGGAGGGTTAGTACTGGGTTGAGGTCAGGAATCGGATTTCAATTTGTTTACTTTACACCCGTCACTGACCCCCCCTCCTTGGGAGTTGAATTCCATCCCCCTTCCCCCCTATATCATCCCTAAGACAATTAAGAGTATTTTAAAGAATTAGTAGGAACTGATAAACAAAGGTTAATCTATCCTCCTGAGGATGTACTATAGAACTCATTACGCTCCTGTAAGGTAACTAGAATCTGATTGATTTCCAATGAATAGAAACAGTTTGATTTGATGTACGACAATATGGATGAGGAAGACCTTGTAGATGTTGAACAGTTACTTACCAAAATGGAAGACAGTCTTGGCTGAGCAGGTTCACATAACACGTTAACAAGGGAAGACAGCACGTCACATGATGATCACAGTCAGATGATGGATGATAAAGTAGAGGATAATGATTCATGGAGAAAATATGTATGAAAGAGACAGAGACAACATAAATTAGGATTAAAATGACAATGCCAGTCACGGGCCAGAGAAAGGACTCTGTGAAGGAATAAGGAAGACACACCCAGGAACTTGTGCTCTATCTTACTGATCTTATTTATGTGCTTATGTATTTATAAGTAAATTCTGGATCACTTTATTCCTTGCTTCAGTTTGTTTCATATAAATATTCAAAATATATAACATTGAATATCAAAATTCTGATGACTCCAGTTTTACCTTGGGTTGCCTGTTTTGTGTGTGAAGTTTAGAAAAATCTATTTCATCACTTAACCTTTCTTATTGTGAAAATATCTGTTGCCATGTAACCTCCGTCAGATAAAACAGAGGAATGCTCCAGAATGCTAACTCCTGTAGAACCATTCCCAGAAGTATTGCTAAAAAAAGAAATACTTTTTGTCAGAACTTACAAAAAATCTTTTTTTCAGCAACACTCAAGTTCTGTACTGCTAAACAACTATTCCCTGAAGTGTTCCATTTCCAATTGATGGACCTTTGCCCTGCAGTCTGACAAAAGCTTGCTGATAGGTGGATGCCTATAGAGGGCTTGGCATTTTAACAGATATGCCAGGAGACAAAACAGACCATTATGCCAGTATATAAAAGACAGTTTTGGACATTGTAGTCACAAGTATCAGAAATGTTAAAACTACAACAGACTCCAATGGTCTGAGTAACTTACAATGCTTACAATATATAGAGTACATAAAAAAGACCTTAAGAAATACAGACAAGAGTGGACCATATGACCTTCAATCTCAACTTCACGTCCCTGTACAATCCCTATATCATGTGATTTTCTTAGAATCCAAAAATCTATCCATCTCAGTCTTGAATTCACTTCATTACAGAGCATCCACAACCCTCTGGGTAGAGAATTGCTAAAATTCAAAAAACTAAGTGAATAAAGTTCTCTTCTTACTCCTGAATGACCAATCCCTTATCCTGTGACTATGCCCAAATGTTCTATCTAGACCCTCCAGCCAAGGGAAACAGCGTTTCAATGTCTACTTGTTAAATCTCTCAGAGAGTGGAATTTTACATTACTCCACCCCTTCCCACTTCACCAGGAATGGGTTCACAGGTGAGGGAGTGTAAAATTGAGCGCCATGGTCGTGGGGAGACAGGGAAAGCATCGATGGCTCAATTGCTTATGGGACAACTGAGGCCCTTAAGAGACCAGTTTTAGGCCCCCTTCTGCTGCCACTGCTATTTTACTAGTGGTGGGACAGGGACAGGTAAAATTCACCCCCAAGCCATATATTTCAATGAAATCACCGCTCATTCTTCAAAACTTCAGAGAATATAAAGCTACTCTACTCAATCTCCCTGATAGGACAACCCTCTCACCCCAGGGATCAATCCTGTGAAACTTCATTCAACCACTAAGGCATATCCTTCCTTAGGTACAGTGACCAAACCATACGTAGTCCTCCAGGTGTGGCCTTCAACAAAACCAATACAATTGCAGTGAGACTTCCTGGGGATGGGTGGGTGGGGGGAGGGAGGTTTGCATAACGCTGCTTCAAAGTGACACTGTGTAGACAATGTTCATTCCCCAAGTGCAAACAGCATCTCTGCTACTGCCTACCTATGCAGGTTTCCCCATTGATGTTATTGTTAAGCACCACACAGATGTCTTCTGTAGATGTTAGGACCATATACAGATCCCAAGCCCCCAGACCACTTTACATAAGGTCTCTTCATAATTGGCTTACTTTGCATTTGCTGAAACAATTAAAGACCGCAATTGGGATTGTGAATGGCAGTCCTATGAGACTAGATGGCTATCACCCACTAGCAGAGGGCACTCTGGTTGAAGGAGGTAGAGTATGAGGGGGGGGCTCAAAACAGCGGCATTCTCAGTTATCTGCTGATATGTTCAAATAAAGAAAGCCCATAGGTGCTAGGGACATTATTGTGGAGGGGGAATCCTTCCACAGGAGTGATTGTGGTCATGACTAAGCCAGTTTCAGCCTTGTGGTTTTGTCATTCTGTATTTGAAAGGAGGCGCTATTGGTCTTTTGACCTGCACTGAGAGGTCACCTCCATGCAGTTTGAGAGTTCCGGACTCAGAGAGAGCCATGCCTGAAGCTAGTAAAGTTCTGTCAGCATGGGATAATGGTCAGTTGGGGCCTTAATTGAAGATATTTTGACTGCCCACTGCTGGCTGCTGTTGTCCCTGGCAAATTGCCACTGAAAAAGTCACCCAGATGCGAGACTGAGTTTAGGTGTGTTCCTGATAGGGTTTCCCATCACTTTCTGGGAACTCCTCCTCGTGTCCAAACCCATTTCCACTGGGAAGGCAAAATGCAGCTTTCTTCAAAGCTTACTTTTCCACCCAATAAAAATGGATACATTGCACCTTGGTTCCTTCAGCTAAGTCATTAATGTTGATGGTAAATAGTTGAGGATTCAGCATTGATCCTTGTAGCACACCACTCATGATAGCTCGCCAGCCTGAAAATGGCCCATTTATTCCTGCTCTCTTTTTTCTGTCCTTTAACAAATCTTCTATCCATGTTGATACATCACCCCAAGCCCTTGCCTTGTTTAACAACCTTTCAAAGCTCCATATTGAATGACATTTGAAAATTTAAATATTTTACATCCACTAGTTCCGTTTATATATCCTCCTGGTTACATCCTCAAAACACTCTAATAGATTTATTAAACTGGATTTTCCTTTCATAAAACCATGTTGACCATGTCTAATTACATTGTGGTTTTTCTAAGTGTCTTGTTATGACTTCCTTAAAAATGGATTCTGGCATTTTCCCGATGACTGGTGTCAGGCTAAGTGGCCTGTAGTTCCCCATTTTCTTTCTCCCTCCTTTTTTGAGTAGCAGTGCTACATTTATTAACTTCCAATCCACTGGGATTGATCCTGAATCATAGATCACAACCAATGTATCCACCTCCAGAACCAACGTTTATAAAACCCTACCATGTAGGCCATCAGGTCCACGTTAATTTCTCCAATGATTTTTTAAAAAACTAATATTAATTACATCAAGTTTCTAACTGTCACTAGACCCTTAGTTCCACATTATTTCTGGTGTCTTCCACTGTGAAGACGGACACAGGATATTTGTTTAATGTGTTTCCACTTCCTTATTCTGTGTTATAATTTCTCCTGTGTCAGCTTCCAAGGGACCCATGTTTCATCATAGTTTTATGAGAAATCTTTCACTTACCATTCACTAAATTTTCCATATTCCACAAGCCACAGAAGTTGAATTCAACCAAAAATCTGCAACATTTAAAAAGACATTATTCTCCCTGAAAATATGCCATACAGCTTTAATTCAACAGACAGCTAACAGAATCAGGATGCTACAACATTACTCAAGAATCAAATTCCATGGCACTGTAACAAAAATCAATGCAATTATCAATATATGTTATCAGCTTGATAGAAATGACACAAGGCTCTGGTTGGGCTAGTCAAAGTCAATTTCCCAGTATTTGGTGTCAAAGAATGTACTTATCAGTTACAAGCAGAGTCCTTGTATTTTTACCACAATGGGTGTTGGTTTCAGGTCCAAAATGGTGTTGGTACAATGCAAGCACCTTTCTGCTTGAGCCTTACAGGAAGATATTTTGGGTTGGCCACTAACGCAGGCACATGGAGAACATGGTAGAAGAATGCAGATTAGATAAATGGCTAATTCAATCAGCATGTAACAATGATTTGACCCTAAAATTGCTATTTCCAACCTGAATGCTCCAGCTAACAACCTCTCTTAATCTTGAATAGCTGAACATGCATTCAGAAACAGGAAGGAGATTCCACCAACACAACTCAAGGGTTAGTTCAGGTTAGTTACTAATTGATTGCTACTGGTTGTTTTTGAGTTAGTGGGGGTGTTTGCAGATTTGCATTGCTACTTAAAGTTGCATTGGTTCTGACTTCAAGAGGTCTGCAGAATGAGAAAGGTGACATAGAAAAAGATGAGGGGCAGCACGGTGGCAGAGTGGTTAACACTGCTGTCTCATAGCACCAGGAAACTAGGTTCAATTCCAGCCTTGGGTGACTGTGTGGGTTTCCTCTGGGTGCTTATGTTTCCTCCCACAGACAAAAGATGTGCAGGTTCTGCAGATCAGCCATGATGAATTTCTCCTTAGTGTCCAAAGATGTGTAGGTTAGAGGGATTAGCCATGGTAATTGCCATGGTTATGGGGATAGGGCAGAAGGGAAGGCCTGGGTGGGATGCTCTTTGGGAGAGTCAAAGAGCAAAGAACAAAGAACAGTACAGCACAGGAAACAGGCCCTTCGGCCCTCTAAGTCTGTGCCGCTCATTGGTCCAACCAGACCATTCGTTTGTATCCCTCCATTCCCAGACTGCTCATGTGACTTCCAGGTAAGTCTTAAACGATGCCAGTGTGTCTGCCTCCACCACCTTACTTGGCAGCGCATTCCAGGCCCCCACCACTCTCTGTGTAGAAAAACGTCCCTCTGATATCTGAGTTATACCTCGCCCCTCTCACCTTGAGCCCGTGACCCCTCGTGATCGTCACCTCCGACCTGGGAAAAAGCTTCCCACTGTTCACCCTATCTATACCCTTCATAATTTTGTACACCTCTATTAGGTCTCCCCTCATTCTCCATCTTCCCAGGGAGAACAAGCCCAGTTTACCCAATCTCTCCTCATAGCTAAGACCCTCCATACCAGGCAACATCCTGGTAAACCTTCTCTGCACTCTCTCTAAAGCCTCCATGTCCTTCTGGTAGTGTGGCAACCAGAACTGGACGCAGTACTCCAAATGTGGCCTAACCAACGTTCTATACAGCCGCAACATCAGACTCCAGCTTTTATACTCTATACCCCGTCCTATAAAGGCAAGCATACCATATGCCTTCTTCACCACCTTCTCCACCTGTGCTGCCACCTTCAAGGATTTGTGGACTTGCACACCTAGGTCCCTCTGTGTTTCTATACTCTTGATGGCTCTGCAATTTATTGTATAACTCCCCCCTACATTAGTTCTTCCAAAATGCATCATTTCGCATTTATCTGGATTAAATTCCATCTGCCATTTCTCCGCCCAATTTTCCAGCCTATCTATATCCTGCTGTATTGTCCGACAATGTTCACCGCTATCTGCAAGTCCAGCCATCTTCGTGTCATCCGCAAACTTGCTGATAACACCAGTTACACCTTCTTCCAAATCATTTATATATATCACAAATACCAGAGATCCCAGTACAGAGCCCTGCGGAACACCACTGGTCACAGACCTCCAGCCGGAAAAAGACCCTTCAACTGCTACCCTCTGTCTCCTGTGGCCAAGCCAGTTTTCTACCCATCTAGCCACCTCTCCTTGTATCCCATGAGCTTTAACCTTCTTAACCAACCTGCCATGAGGGACTTTGTCAAATGCCATACTGAAATCCATATAGACGAGATCCACAGCCCTTCCTTCGTCAACTGTTTTTGTCACTTCCTCAAAAAACTCCACCAAATTTGTAAGGCACAACCTCCCTCTTACAAAACCATGCTGTCTGTCACTAATGAGATTGTTTCGTTCCGTAAATGAGCATACATCCTGTCTCTAAGAATCCTCTCCAACAACTTCCCTACCACGGACGTCAAGCTCACTGGCCTATAATAACCCGGGTTATCCCTGCTACCCTTCTTAAATAACGGTACCACATTCGCTATCCTCCAATCCTCAGGGATCTCACCTGTGTCCAATGAAGAGACAAAGATTTCCGTCAGAGGCCCAGCAATTACATCTCTTGTCTCTCTGAGCAGTCTAGGATAGATGCCATCAGGCCCTGGGGCTTTGTCAGTTTTAATGTTACCTAAAAAACTGGTCGGTGTAGACTCGATGGGTCAGATGGTCTCTTTCTGCACTGCAGGGATTCAATGATTCTATGGGTAGCCTGCTTGTAGGGGGAGAAAGGGGAGAAGGAGAAGAGCCCTCAACAGGGAGCAACTCCCTTACCTTACCCTTAGAGATGGACGGTGAGGGCGCCCTCTCCTCTTCATTAAAAAGATACTCACTGAACTAAGCAACTTATGTTAAGATCAGGATGGGAGGAGTGCATGTATTATCTAGTCCGACTACTCCGCAGGTCATACCATTAATTTGAAAGTCCAATTTACTCACCAAAATGGCAAATATTTTACCTTCTCTCCTGGTTCCAAGAGTCTTGAACCAGGTTTCTTTCAATAAACTCAAAATGATTATTTATTACAAATAAAATTTCTTTTAACAGATTGCAAGTATTGATTAACACAGAGTTGTAAGCGGGAAGTACATTTATCTCTTCCTAAAGAATTCCCCGAGCACACAGACAAACAGATAGAGTCACTCTGCAGAGATGGCCTTTCGCAGATGAGCATTATAAAATAAAGGATAAAGTTAGCAAATTCTTGGCAGTGTTGACCTGGCGTTCCTTGTGTGAAGATGAGCTGATGGACCTGGTGGATGTCGGGGAGTTCTCACCAACTGGTCTCAGCTTTGCAGGCTCAAGTGTAAACCAGCTACACTCAAATGAGGGTTCCCTGGCTACAAGCAGATAGTCACGTACAAATTTTGGCAAGGCAGAGAGAGAGCCAGTTAGGGGAGCTTTCCTTCCTCAGCTTGTTCTCCAACAAGACTGAGTTCAAAACTAGCAGATTCACAACCTAAGATCTTTTTCTCAAGCAAGTGTTCTTTTTAGTTTTTTCTTTCCAGCCAACTGAAGTTCAAAATAATCAATTAGATCTTCCTTATGTGCTTCCTTAAGTGGTTTCTTGGAAGAGGCCTACTTGTTAACAGTTCCAAAGTGAACTTATGACCTTCTTAAAAAATCCCAAATGTACAAATTATGCCATGCTTTTGCCATGTTGTAAATATATCTTGCATTATATGATTCTAACACTTGTTGCAGGCAGCGCCACAGCCTTGGCTTCAGAATAAGGGTAAGGACAGGATTGCCAGTGTCAGTAAAGTTGACCATGTCCATGAACTTCTTTGTGTTGGGCTCCTTCCAGACTGAAGCTAGTAGCATTTCCACTGTATCACAGTTTGCCATCCACTGTTGTATAAGGTAGATCACTAGCACAAAGGGAGGGAAATACATTCCCCAAAGCTCTGGATGGCATTGACTTCATAGATCTCATTTTGTTGATTCTGCATGTAAATTCAGAGATAAACCACAACCATAAAGGGTTCCAATCACTCAATGTCTAGGTGCTGTGTGACCATACTCATCTCATCATGTAAGTCAATGCTCAGTATCCTAGCAATGACTTTCATTCTGCATGCACCCATTGCACCATTAACCATAGAGCCAGAGACAAATTAGCCCAAGGAAGGAGGCCATTCAGCCCATCGTGTCTGCACTGGCTGAAAATAAACTAGCTGCCCATTCTAATCCTATCTTCCAGCACCGATTCGAAGCTTTGCAGTTTACAGCACTTCAGCTGCAGATCCAGGTACCTTTTAGATGAGGTGGAGGTTTCTGCCTCAAATTTTGCAACAAATTCCAGACACCTATTACCCACTGGGTGAAAAAGGTTTTCCTAATTTCCCCTCTAGTCCTTCTACCAATCACCTAAAATCTACGTCTCCTGGTAATTGACCCTTCGGCTAGGGAAAACAATCATTCCCTGAACACCCTATCCAGATCCCTCATAATCCAGTACAGATCAATCAAGTCACACCTCAGCCTCCTCTATTTTACCGAGTCTACCTAATCTTTCTTCATAGCTGCAATTTTCTTGTAAATCTCTTCTGTACTCTCTCTAAAGCAATTAGGCCCTTCCTGTAATGTGGTGACCAGAACTGTACACAAACTTCCAGCTGTGGCCTAACCAATGTTTCATACAGTTCCAACATTGCATCTCTGATTTTGTATTCTATACCTCATGTAATAAGACAAAACATTCCATGTGCCTTCTTTGCACCTTATCCACTTGTCCTGCCGCCTTCATGGACCCGTGGACATGCACTTCAAGGTTTTCCACCTCCTCTACCCTTTCAATATTCCCCCATTTATTGAGTATTCCCTTGCTTTGTTTGCCCTTCCAAAATTCATTACCTCAAAATTTTCCAGATTGAATTCCAATTGCCAGTTTTCCACCCACTCAACCAAACCATTTTTGAAGTCCACAATTATCCTCTTCATTATCAACCACACAGCGACTTTTGTGTCATCTGCAAATTTCGTAATCTCAAGAGGAATGCATGAGTCTAGTTGAACACTTTGGAAACTGCAAGACAATATTCTGGAGTGCTCCTGTGAACTTAGTTTATGCCAGGAGATAGTTTTACAATAGACAGTGCCAAGGAGAAATAAATTGGATAGTAGTATCAAATGATTCAGGTTGCCCGGAAAGAGGGAGGATTACACATGGGCATCCGACTTTGATGATTATGTAATTAAGTAGAGCCACAGGAAGGAGATTCTTTCCCTGTCATGGATCTTGAAGGCACTGTCTTGGGATGGCAAGAGGTGGTTGAGACCTTCAGTAGCAACAACTACCCCAACATCCTACTACTGATGTGGCTGCAGTATCAAATAAAAGTTTCACAAGAACCATACAGCAACCAGAGACCAGGTCGTCCCATCAAAACATCAGCTGTAAGCAGCTCATCTGGCACACTCTACTACAATTTCAAAACCTGGTGGGAGAATAATTGGTCTTTGTAGTGCAGATTTTTGGATGAAATATTAGTGTGGAAGGCCAATTTCCAGGCACAAACTCTTGTGTCTGGCCTCCTTCTTAAACATTAAATTGGAAGACAATTATGTCCAAATGTCCAGGGTATCTGTCTGAAGCATGTATTAAGCCCACGAATATGATATTCAGTCATAATAGGGACTAAATGCTCCCAAGTTTAGCATAAACCAGAAGAAGCATGTGGCACCCATGTTCTGCTGAGTTTTTCTCCATCTACTGCAGCCTAACTATTGGTCTCCACAAGAACCACTGGAGGTTGGTGTCAATTTGCTACCAATAGCAGCAATTCTCAGTTTTTCTCAGGCAAAAAGCTCTTGCTCTCATACCTGGATCAAGGCTGTTTGAGGTTTGGAGGCAAATGCTTCTGAAGCAACACAAACTATTTTTTTCAAGAAGTGGAGCATTGCCATTAAAAAGAATTTTATGATCCCATAAAATTACTTTGCCACTATTGATGGCAGCTCCATCTTAAGTTGCTGAAGTAAAATGATTTTTCAGTCACAGTAAGAGTGGAAAATGAAAAATTTCAGAGCCTACTTCAGAAGCAGAATACTGGTGCAAATCATCATTTCTTCCTGGCCACTCCATGAATTCTGGTCAGTATTGTGACTTTCCATTTGTTGTTTATATTAATCTACCATAGCCAGTTGCAATAAATATATATAGGTTAAGATTGTATCTGAGCAGCTCTGTGTCTATTGGTGCTGCACTGAGTCACAATTCTGCAATACAAAGGGGTCATAAAACAATTGTACTCTGCCAATATACCAAGCAATCTGCAATTCATCAAAGACTGAGTGCCAGCCAATTTCAAGTGATGCAAGGCATATCTGGCTGTTCTCCTGTCATTGCAATGGCAACAAACCTCAATGGAGTTTACACTATTGTGCTAGTACTTGATTAGTTTGCAAACAAATTTTTAAAATATTTAGCAAATAGTTTTCTATGAAAAGAGTGCCTTGTTTAGACCTATGCAAGTTAAGTTTGATGGTTTTAAACAGGCAGAGACAACAGGTTTTTAAAAAATGTGTACATACATGAATAAGTTGCTCAGGAACCATTTCAGAGCAGCAAGAAAAATGTAGAAAGGCTAAAAAAAATAAAAAATAAAAATTAGACTGCTACTAAAAACTCCTCTGTCCATAAAATTGCATTGGATATAAAACTACAGTGGGCGGATTTAGGAGATTATACCAACAGAAATGAGTTAATTATAAAGTCACAATTCCAATAAAAGGCTCCTTCAATTGTTTTATGTATGGAGTATTCAAGACTGAATGAAAATGAAATAGTGTAAATTCTTCATTCCCAGTAGAGAAAATATGCTCATTGTAATTCCCAATTCTCCAACATGTGCTTCCTTCCTTCCCCTGGGAGTGCCAGAACACTATGTTATTCTAATAATTGGTTTAGAAACCTTTAAAACACAACAAGCCTGCCAGGAATGAGTGGATCTGTAAAATTAAATTTAATCCAAGAAAACAGTATTCAATTGATGGCTACGGTCTACAGTCTTGGACCTTATAAGTCATCCGTGATGAGTGCAAATAATTTGTGCTGACCTCTACTCCACACTGCTCTTGGCACGTCTCCCCAATAAAGCACATAAGAGCAATTCATCAACCATTTGCAGTGTATATATTGGTATTACAATAAACATTCCCTGGCTGGAGAGCCTAGAACTAGTAGTCATAGTCTCAGGGTAAATTTAGAACTAAGACGAGAAGAAATTTCTTCACTCAAGAGGGTTGTGAATTTGAGTTTTGCTGACAAAGTTTGGTAAGAAGGTAAGTTGTGAGGAGAGTGTAAAGAGTCACAAAGGGATTTATTGATGGGGAGCAAAGGTGGCAGATGGAGTATAATGTGGGGAAGTGTGAGGTTATTCACTTTGGTAGGAAGAATGGAAAAGCAGAATATTTTGTAAAAGGTAAGAGAATACCAGTGTTGGGGTTAGAGGGATTGAGTGTTCTAGTACAGAAAGGTAACATGCATTTGGAGCAATCAGGTAGGAAGGCAAATGGTGTGTTAGCCTTTATCACCAGGAGATTGCGAGATAACAGGAAGGACATGTTGCTGAATTTATATAGGGCTTTAGTGAGACTACACCTGGAGTATTGTGCACAGGTTTGGTCTGTTTATTGAAGGAAGGATATACTTGCCTGAGAGAGGGGTGAAATAGAGTTTCACTAGATTGATTCCTGGGTTGAGAGGGCTGTCCTATGAGGAGAGATTGAGTAGAACAGGAATTTAGAAGAATGAGAGGTGATCTTATTGTATTGTATAAAATTCTTAGAGGGCTTAGAGGTCATTCCTCCTGGCTGGAGAGTCTAGAACCAAAGATATTGTCTCAGCAAAAGAGCTCAGCCATTTAAGTTTGAAACGAGGAGAAATTTCTTCTGAGGTTTGTGAATCTTTGCCTCAGAGGGTTGTGGATGCTCAGCTATTGAGTATAGTCAAAATCAAGATTAATAGATTTTTTTGGACACGAAAGCAGTCGAGGATGTGAGGTTTGGGCTGGAAAATGGAGATGGTGTAAAAGTTCAGCCATGATATTAATTGATGTAACAGGCTCAGGAGCTTGATGGCTTATGGTTCTTGGGAAGCTGAATACAGCATAGGGAATTGCAGCCATCACAGATAGAAACAAAGAAATTAGAAGCATTTGGTCCTTTGAGCCTGCTCCGCCATTCATTTTGATCATGGCTGATCATCGAATTCAATATCCTGATCCCCCCTTCCTCCCATATCCCTTGATCCCTTTAGCTCCATGAGCTATATCTAATTTCTTCTTGAAATCAGATGTTTTGGACTCAACTACATTCTGTGATAGTGAATTCCACACATTCAGCACCCTCTGGGTGAAGAAATTTCTCCTCACCTCAGTTCTAAAAGATTTACCCCTTATCTTCAAACTATGACCCCTAGTTCTGGACTCCCCCACCATTCTTTCTGAATCTACCCTGTCTAACCCTGTTAGAATGTTATAGGTTTCTATGAGATAATGCAGCATTATTCGGAATCAACCAGAAAACCTAGAATTCATACATTCCACCTTGTTCAACCAGAGCGTAGAAAATGCTGGCTCCTGAATTGCTTCATAATCCAAAATGGTCGGAAGACCATTACACTTAAACCAGATCATTAGTTTATTTGTTGCACTAAGTGAATTGCTCCTTCACTGGGCCAACACAGACATGATGGGTCAAATGGCTTCCTTTTGTGCTGTAGAAAAAATAATCATAAAGTAGTTATATCCCAGAAGGTGGCCATTTGGCCCATCATGTCTGTGTCAGCTCTTGGAAAGGGCAATCACCTCGTGCAACAACTAAGCTGTTTATCTGATATAAGGGTCTTGGCCTTTATAATGTTTTGGATTATGAAGCAATTCAGGGGTCCACAGCAACCACAATCTGAACATTACAGGTTGAACAAGGTGGATTGTACGAATTGTAAGTTTTCTGAATGATGCAGGATAATGTTGCATTTCCTGAAGCTGCATTTATTTCATCCTCCTGTGGTACCACAGATTTCTGCTGCAGTGAACTGTCTATAATCTTTGCTCCTGTTTTTGATGTCACTTTGTACCATCACTCCTCCCACCAACATTAGACATCTGCTTTGCAGCATAGAGTAAACAGCCCAATACGTTTGTTACACAGAATTGTTCATGGTTGGTTGAATAGATGTTTATATTGCCACCCTACTTCTGATGGAACAAGCAGACAGATTGGAAGTGATTTTGGTAAATAAGAGATAATTTTGCATGTTCAGTTGCTGCATTTTCATTGGCTACAGATAAGAGACAGCGACACAAACCTCATGAATACAGCAGCACAGTGAAGAGTTTTAAATTAAGCTCCACAATGTCATTGTGGGATAGATACTCACACTGAGCATGGGTTGTGATCCACTGTGGTGATTAGTGGGCTCTTTGCACATAGCTTGGTAATCATAAAGTTTCACCCTAAGATTAGAAATAAGAACAGGCTTATTTATTAACATATAGTTCAAACAAAAAATAGTTGCTAATTTTGTTGAAGCTTGCAGAGAAACCTGGAATGTTATAGGTGGAGACTTGCAAAAGACCACTGTGATAATTGTCTTGGTGGAACCGCTGACAGACTGCTGATAATGAAATAAAAACAGAAAATGCTGGAAATACTCAGCAGGTCAGGAGTGTGAGCAGAGAAAGAGCCAGAGTTAATAGGTGGAATCTGCCCAGTCCTGCAGAGGTGGGGTTGGAGACCACTTGCTGCTGCAAGGCAGGTAGCTGCTGCCATGCTGAATCCACCTTTGGCAAGTTCGCTCAGAGGCAGGAACACTTTGGGGAGCTGACATCACATACTACCTTCAAGTTTTATTCCCAATCTTGCCTCCAACCACACTCCTGTGACCAGGAAGCCATCAGTGCCTTCCATCAATACGACCACCATGGAGCTGTGAGGATTGGAGGGTCAAAACTGTGGCCACAAGCATTCCTGTTGCCAGGTGACTGCCTTCAGCTACCTGTTGGACATTGGGAAGATAGTGATGCCAGCAATTTGCCCTCAATTAATTCCTAAAGTGACATCATTGACTATTTGCTGATGCAAGGCAAATAGCCACTGCTGCATTGATTCAGCATGTTCGCTCAGAGCTAGGAACACTTTGGGAAGCCAACACTCCACATGACTGCCATTCTTTATTTTTAAATTTAGAGAGTGCCTCCATCTTGAGATGCCTTTACTTCCCCTACATGCATCAGCAACGCCCATCTTTCCAAGGTAGATTTGCTGGCTGTTCACAGCTTTGGGCCCACTGTTTGACTGGTCTACCTCAGGAACCTGTACTCTGTCCTTATTTGGACAATGAACGTAGAGGTGGCCTCTTAATAGGCTGTATTCCAGAAGATCACGATACCATGTGCCCAGCTGACAGAATTGGGGTTGGCATCTGGTATTTGGTGGCACAATGACACTGTGGTTAGCACTGCTGCCGCACAGCGCCAGGGGCCCGGGTTCGATTCCAGCCTTGAGTGACTGGCTGTGTGGAGTTTGCACATTCTCCCTGTGACTGCATGGGTTTCCTCCGGGTGATCTGGTTTCCTCCCACAGTCCAAAGATGTGTTGGTTAGATGAATTGGCCATGATAAAATGTGTGCAGCTGCAGGGTTAGGGTGGAGGGGAAGGCTTGGGTGGGATGATCTTTCAGAGAGTTGGTGCAGACTCGATGGGCTGAATGACCTTTTACTGCACTGTAGCGATTCTATGGCTCTATGTCCTGACATCAGAAACATTTCAGAGCTGGTAGCATTCCATCCAAGGTTTCAGGTGAATGGTCATCTATTTGAAATGTTAACTCTGTTTCTCTCTCTACAGATGTTGCCTGGTCTGCTATTTCCAACAGTTTGGATTCCCAGCATCCACATTATTTTCCCTTTGCATTCTGATTGTGAAGTCTGTTTAGGTAAGAATAGTGACAGATTTTAGTGCAACCTGTCAGACTAAACTCACAGCAGAGCACAGTGAAACCTGCCAGGGTAATATTAGAGGCAGATAGCAGCAAAGTCTGTCTCGATTAAACATGTGTTAGACTATTGCACCATCTGTTTGGTACTCTCTAAATGCGCCATTATAATATTTCTGTTGGTAGTTGCTTTCCCACAGTAAATCACATTCTCCTCTTTTAGGATATGGAGGACATGTAAATGCAAAGGAAGGCAAGGAATCAGCAAAAATAAAATAACTTAAAAAATGCTGCTCACATGCTGTTAACATTTCTGGGGAAATAGGAGATAGGTGAATTTTGTGGAGAATGGAGCCTCACAGCATTAACCAGGTTGTCATGGTAGTGATATTAAACCTGGTGTGGGGGGAGGATTGAGGGTAGTGTCTGGTGGTGGGAGTGTCGGATGGATTGCACCTAACAATCTTGTCCTTTTAATGATATTTGAGTAGGAGGGTCTGTTGTGCTCTGTAAAATTCTGAATAGTTCTTCTCTGCCTTGGCAATGCTCTGCTCCTTTCTCTGGAAGACTCAGCCAGTTCCTCCATTTGAACACATGTTTCAAAAGCGCCACAAAAATCACACGCCAGCCACTGATGGAGACAAATACCTAAGAGTTAATTCAGTCTCGCAGAAAGATCATTACTGTTCACTCGGCATCCTGCTGCAGTTCCTGGCTTTTTAAAGGCTGCCCATCTAATTTCTTGGCTCTCAGGCCATATCACACATGATGTCTGCTAATGAATGGTCAAATCAGCCAATTTTACAGATTTTGGTGAGATTAGCAGTGTGCGGAGGATTAGTGATTGTAAGTCCCATTTTTAAAAGGTGCAAAACTGAAACAATTGACTGCGTAGAATTTTGTGATCTGTGTGTTAAAGTGTTGGTGAAGATGGCATCATTGTAACCTGGAGAAAGAATATGACAAAACAACACAATTTCTCGCCCTCTCATCAACTTTATTGTGGAATTGGCATGAGGATAGGTGGACGAACTATAAACACATAAACATGACAGAAATATTTCATCTAATATATTTTCTGTCATGTGGGTCATAGGAACCTGGATGATGGGGATGTCGCTTCACCCCTAATGTCCAGCATGAGGGTAAAATTAATTTGTAGAATTGTGAACACCTACATGATTGATTGCTGAGTGATTGATTCTACAGAAATGTTAGAAAACTATTTCTCCACTTTGCTTAGCTCCCCTGAATGAATCAGGAGTCTATTCATTCTAGTCTAAAGTGGAAAATCTGGAGCAGTGAAGGTTTTAGAGGGGCTAAATGGAGTGAAATTCCAGAAAAGGCACAAGGACTGGGGCTCTTATGTTGCATTTTACATGTTGGGGGAGGATCAATCCAAGCATTAACAGTATGGATGCAGCTCAGAATTTACAGGGACAGTGTTTGTGAGTATGATGCTGATTTAACTTAAAAGGGAAGTAAGGTACTGATGTGTGATGAGTATATCAATGTTACAATAAACTATTAGAAAGAAAAGTTGAGAGCATTGACCATTTTCTCCAGCCGGACAAGTTCAGGGCAAATCTTAGAGATTGGAATGTAAGAGGGGAGGTGTGGGTTCACCCACCTACAAAATCCCACCTCAAACCAATTAAAGGTCTAATGTCCATTAAATAGCTGCAGATGAAGCTGGCCAAATGGTGGAAAACTTGTCCCCAACTTTTACACTGGGGAGAAAGAAAACCGCCCACATAAAATTCAGCCCAAGGATTTTTGCTAGTTGGAGTGCTTTTCAAATGGAAAGATCTATGTGCCACTGAATATCACAATATCTGAAGCAATGTATCAAAAACAAACAGACCAAAAACTGCACCTTCTATCCTCAGAATACTGACACTGTCTTCCAGCCAATTTGAGACCTCACATCATAGCTGGCACACAATATTTAAGTCTTGATCACTGCACCAAATTTGAGTGAACAATATCTTACTCATTGAATAGCCCCATGTTCAGCAGTTGTGTCATCACCGACCCATCCACTTCTCCCAGAAATCTCCCTGTCTGAAAGAGAAAGGAAATGGATGAGGATATTGCTTAATTTTCAAATTCCTGATCCAGCTACTCTATTTAACAAGGCCTTACTTGGTTATCCTCATTAAAGACTGTTTGTTCCCTTCAAACTAATAACCCTGGTCTTCCCATCTGTAATGAACAATTGTAATTCCATGTTCTTTTCCAATTTTACCTCCTTTTCTCAATTCCGTTTTTGAATATTAACACATTTTGGGGTGGTGCCTTAAAATATGTCATCAAGTGGCCACTCTTCACATATGGGCCCCAAGACAGTGAGGTGGGCTATTAGTTTTGTCACATCTGATACTGATCCAACATCTAAAAATGCAAACTTCAGAAGTGGATATTGGAGAGTGATCAGGAGTGAAAATCTTGGACGGCCTTCCTCTTTCTAACTTAAGGGTGCTAAAACTATTTGCAATGTCCAATTGCTGTGTCACCACAGATCATCCAACTCAGTGTAGACTGGGAATCAAACTGGGACCTTCTAGCATGTCTGTCTCAATACATCACCATGTAACCAGTCACTAGTTGCAAGGTGTCCAATACTTTCAATAATGGATCATAACTCAATTTTCTCTAATCAGCTGCCCCAGGCCCAATTAATTCAAAACTAAACTCAAATTTATTCCCCAGCGCCATATGCCTTTAACATAGGTCAAGAGGAAAATCCAATTGTAACATTTAAATTAGCATAAAGTTTTAAATACCCCCTTCACATCCCTTAAGTAAATTTAATATGATTCTGATGCCCTGTTGAAGTTATTTTGTAAAAAATTCAACACGATTCTGTTCAAATAGTTTTAATATGTACAAACATTTATTGCTTCAGGTTTGGGTGTTATCAGATGTACTGGGGAATATTCCAGATATCTAAAACCAGGTTGAAATCTAGCCTGGGCAGAAGGGTTAAAAACCTCCTCTCTGATGTCAAATGAATCAGAGTTTAGGGCTGAATAACCCCTAGTTTCTAAAAGGTCTGAGTCTGTAGTGCAAAACTACCAACAAATGGTACAAATTGGCAATCGCATGGGAGGTGGTGGTGGTGGTGGTGGTGGTGGGGGTGTTAAAGATCAATAGCAATATCATATTGTTCCATTAGCTGATGTTTCCTGCGATTGGGAGAAGGCTACTTGTTGGTTCTATAAACATCTAACATGGTTGATTCACTTGATATCTAATAATGGATGGAAGATGCATTTTAAACGTAGTGCGGTACTTGAGACACTGCTAGTTGATGTGTATGATATCCCAGTTCACTCAGCTGCCTGCCTCTGCCATGCTTCCATAGAATTTGCCAAGTCAATCCCTGTCTCTCCCATCGGTAACGAGGACAAACAAGAGGGAAAACAGGAGAGAAATAGAAGGGAGAGAGCAAGAGAGAAAGGAAGGAAAGAAAGAATGGAGGAAAGAAAACGAGAGTAAAAGACAAGAGAAAGAGAGAGAGAGAGAGGCAGACAGACCGAAAAGAGCCTGTGTCAAAGTTGTTTCCAGGCTACTCTCATGCCCATCTCCCAGTGCTTTACTCAATTGCAAGATAGATCAGGATCTGGGAAGAGGTGCTGCCCGTCCATTTATTCACTGGATGCTGTAATGGGAGGCATGTGAATGAGAGGGAAGAGCAAAACTTATTTTAAAAATAGGGGACACAATCCCTCAGTAGAAAAGACGTTCCATTCCCCACCATTGACATCCCTAACTTTAAAAAGTCCAAAAGCCAATAAAAATGGATTCATGACACACTTGACAAACAGAAAGGAAGGGTAATGTTCCATCCTCTAAACTGAAAATTACTACTTTGTTGTGGATACGTTTAAAGTTAAGATAATATAGGAATGCAGAAGGCAGTTTAAAAAGAAAAGAAAAATTAAGATGTTTCAGTTCTGAGTATCATGTGATGTGATTCAGGTTTTTACTTCTGTTTAAAAACAATTATAATGTGGCCTTAAATTGATGTTTCTTCATAACAAAGAAGAGATAGCCAGGCAGCTACTTGGACACCACAGCCTACATAACTTGATGTTTTAATAAATGAAAAGTGACAAGATGTAAACAACAGCATGACAAGAAACAATGCTGAACAAACCACCATGGATTTATTGGAATGCTTTATTTAACAAAATAACTACAAAGAACGGAGGCCTCCAAAAAGCAGGGAGTGTTATTGTATTCGATTGACAACTGCATTATTATAATATCTTACCAGTCATCTTTGCAATCTGCAACATGGTTAAGTTAAATAAAGGTCAGTTCTGATATTTTATGTAAGAAATTTGGTTGAGGTTAATGAATTATTTACTAATTATAGGAATATTTATCGGAAACATTTTCTGGAAGATGGAATGCAATCAAGAATGACAAGCTCTGTTGTCAAAAATATGGATGGAAATTGGACTAAATGTTATGTATATATGTTACTGCACGGCTTTTTGTAATAATTATCTGCCACAAGTGACCATTTTGCCTAAAGAAATTTCTAATTCTGCACAATTTCAGTTTATCACACTTAGCTGCATTACCATGGCAACCATCAATTAGATATTCCCCATTTTGTTACTGTAAATTAGTGTGACTAAAAGCGTGAACATTCAGGGAAACAGTGATCCTAATTTACATGCTTTATGATATATGGAGATGATGTGTAACCATGGTGACAGCTAATTTCTATTCAATCCCCAGAAATGTTGCTGACCCAGAGGAAAATCTTTGGAAGTATAATTATCCTTGCTTAAAGCATTCTTCAGTTACTTTCCTTACACATGAGCACACAGGCATGGTTTCACTTTCAATAACATAACTGCAGCACAGTCACTGACACAGTAACGCTAAGAAATTAATAAGGAAGACAACAGTTGTACGTGTTTTTTAAACAAACTATTCTTCATGCGCAAGACTCTCGAAGTCACTAAAGCTGGGATGTTTGTAAAATTTAGCAGAATTACTAATAAAATGTATGCAGTGAGTGAGAAACGTACATTATAAATTGCTTGCAGAATGACCAAATGTCTGGATTTTATTCGTCCTGTGTGGAACAGACTTGGAGCCTTGCAGAGACATGTATACGTACGTGTGATTCATACAAATTAGTATTTGTGATTTACAGTTCTGGCCACAGGTTTTCCTGAATGAAGGTTTGGACAAACCAGCAATGGTAAAAATGCACTGGTCCCTGTGATTTTGGTCTGGATAACAACCATCATTAGTGGCAGCAATTTGTTTTTGCCTCGGGAATAATATAATGCTGCTAATAGTAGTGGTGTCCCTGGTACAAAGGTAAAAGACAGCTGAGTCCAGTGAAATAATGAATTCTTGATCTTTCTGTCAGGGCAAAGAAAGTTTAAGCCATGTACCAGGATTTTAAAAAAGTAACGTCCAATAATATAATTTACAAGGTTGCATCATACAGCAATAACAACTTATATTTATATAGTGCCTTTGACATAATGAAATACCCCAAGGTACTACACAGCGGCATTGCAAAACCGAGCCACAAAGGGATATATTAGGGAAGATGATCACAAGCTTGGTCAAAGAGACAGATCTTAAGGAAAGCAGAAGTAGTGAGGTTTAGGGAGGGAATTCCAGAGCTTATGGGATATTCACAAGGTCGGAATTAGAGGAACGCAGATATCGGGAGGGTTGTAATGCTGGATGAGATAGTCAGAGATAGAGAGGGGGACAGTCCATGTGATAATTTGTAAGCATGGGTTAAGGTTGTTTGGCTGGGAGGTCAGCAAACACAAGGTGATGGGTGGATGGAATTTGGTATGAGTTAGGACACGGATAGCAGACGTTTTGGGTGACCTCAAGTTTGGGAGGGTTAAATGTGGGAGGCTGACCATGGGTGTATTAGAATATTCAAATCTGATGGTAACAAAGGCTTAAAAAAAGGGTTTCAACAGCAGAAGAGCTGAGGCAGGGGCCAAGGTGGGTGGTCTTCTGAAGATGGAAAGGGCAGTCTTAGGGCCCAATTTTACCATCAAATTGTGCCCGTTTTCAGGCGCGAAAACTTGGTAAAGTCGGGCGTGAGGCGAGTAGCACGATCTGGACCGCCTTTACCAAGGGTCTAAAATGGCCACCGTCGGCACCATGTCCGAAACGGGCACAACATCAATTTAAATGCATTTGCATGCATTTAAATTGACTTAATGGGCTGCACGCCAAACTTACCGGCACTTCCCCCTTTACCACCGCATTCACCTGTCCAGATTTGGTGCAAAACAGACATGGTCCGCAAAGGTCCAATTCGGGTGCTCCAGCTTCTGAGGAGGTAAGTTCAGAGCTTCCAGCTCAGATCGGTGGTGGGGGGGAGGGAGGTGTGTCAGATGGCTCTTTGGTCGGTTTGGGGGTGGGGGGGGGGGGCGGGGTGGAGGAAGGTGGGTCAGATCATTCTCTGGTGGAGGGAAGGGAGGTGGTCAGATTGCTCTCTGGTGGAGGGAAGGGAGGGAGGCAGGTTAGATGGCTCTCTGGTGGACGGGGAGGGTGACGTGTCAGATGGCTCTCTGGTGGGGGGAGGCAGGGGCAGTCCGCTGTCACTCTGTGTGCGATCGTTGTGGGGGGAAGGGGACCAGGGGGCCATAATCGGTCTGGGTAGTGGGGAGTGGGTGGATGAGGGTGTCAGTAATGTTTTGGGGGTGGGGCAATGTCTGTGGGGGCCAGGGGGGAGGCATTATACGGCCTGGGAGCGATGTGGCAGGGGAGTGTTTTTCAATTTTTTTCCCTGCGCATGCGCAGTTGAAGGCTCCGATCGGAGCTGCAGTGTATCGAGTGCGATAAGTCCCACCCACAAGCTTCTGCTGCGCGATTCAGAATTGCTGATTTTTTTTCAGGCAGAATGCGCAAGGGGGCGCCAGAAAATGGGTCTAAAAGTCAGATCTGAAACACTCCTAAATTCAAGTCCTGCCAGCACTTAGAATTAAAATGGTAAAATCGGGCCCTCAGTCTCAGCACAGATGTATGGTTGAAAGCTCATCTTGGGGTCAAATATGACACAGAAGTTACAAACAGTCAGGTTTCTCAGTATCAGCCGTTGCCAGGGAGAGGGGATGGAATTGATGAGGAGAGAGCGTAATTTGTGGCAGTGAAGTAAGACAGTGGCTTAAGCCTTCCAAATGTTCAATTGGAGAAAATTTCTGCTTATCCAGTACTAGATATTGGACAGATAATTTGATAATATAAAAACAGTGGAGAGGTTGACAGAGATGACGGTGTCAGCAGCATACATAAGAAAATTGATGTTTCATTTTTGGGTGATGTCAGCGAGGGGCAGTATATAGATGGAAAATAGGAGAAATACTTTATCATACCCCAGGATATAGTAGGAGAAAATATTCTAGTTTCATTCTGACCCTGTTTTCAACGTGAATTTTGTGGTTATAAAACTAAGCACAATAATAAAAAGAGCATCTTCCCTTTTGTGCTAAAAATTTCCTGTTTAAGTTTAACATGAATCAGATGTAATCAAGAGCATCATCTATATGCCGCAATGAAAAAATATAAAAGAGCATTGAAAAACAAGGCCATCTGGCTTTCATTACTCCTTTCGCAAACAATGCCTAATCTATGCAATTATGAACTTTACTCTTTATTTAATCTTTGATGGAAACATCGAGATAAATACTGCGATTGTCAAAGATACAAGGAATGTCGGGGATATTTAATTAACTGTTTATTGCCAAAATTCAATCCTGATTGTACCACATTGCAAAAAACAGAATTAATTCTCTGTTTAGGGAATAATGAACCTGGCCAGACTACATTGGTTGAGTGGAAGGTTGACCCTACTGAATTTCAGGTTGAAAGAGGATAAAGGGTTGTTTAAGAACAGCATGATAGATGCAGCAGCCCATGAAAGCATGATAGCGGCATTTGCCTCGATTGGATGTCAGGAGGGCATTCTATTAATCATTCTCAACAATGAAAACAAACAGAATTTTCTCTTTAAAACTGAGACTAAGGGCTAGAGTTTTGCAGAGTTGGAATGGCTCTGGAGCCATTTATAATGGGTGGGCTTGATCAGATTCCTGGGTTCCTGTCCCCATTGTTGGTACCGACTTTCAGCAGATCTGGGTTTCCACCTGTGCTTGGTATTCTTGGCTGATAGCCCAAACAAATCAAAGCATGAGCTCAGCGGGTCTTCTGTTTTGACAAGTGAAGTGAATTGCTAACTTTGCTTGATTGACATCTTTAAGTACATATAATAAGTTCATTCTGTGAAGTCCTTTGCAACTGTCTCAATGTTTATTTGGACAAGATTGATACGTTCATGGCCTATCTGATTAACATTTCTATGCGGATGTTGGGGCAGCATTTATTTTCCAAAGAACATTTCTGAATGGGTGTTTTTTCCTCTACACTTGCCATTGTTATATATCATTCATTGGTTATGTATGTATTGCATACTGAGTGAATGGGCAAGAGTTAGCATGGAGGATGTGAGGGGCTATTGGGAGTGGATTGGGGTCATGTATTGGCATTAAATTGGCATAGAGGGTAAGAGGGGCCTTGGTGAGTGGATCAGGAGACATGAAGGGGGTGTGAGAAATGTTGGCTAGAGAGCCTAATTGCTTTCATAATATTGAGACTGAAGTTCCAGAGAACTTAGGTGGCCCTTCTAACATGCCTGCCTCAGCACTTGCCTGCCTAAGATCTACTTCTGGGATTTGCAGGCCTGATTCCATTCCCTATCCTCCTCCTCAGAGTGAAAATTGTGTGATTTGGGGCCCTTTAAACCCAGCTGGGTCTACTGAGCCGAGGGATTTCCCAACTCAAGCTTATCGTGTCAGTAATGAAAATCTGGCCGTAACAACATTGTATTCCTGACACAACTGGTATAACTTTTCTGACGCCCTGCGCTGCTGGTGTAACCTTATACACTGTACATCAGAAAATCTTAGACTCAATGTTTGTTAATTCCCATCATTTAAATATTCACAAAACAGCCAGTTTTACCAATCACTGATATTATTCAGGTAAACCTCTTCTCTACCCTCTTCGAGGCCTTGACATCTTTCCTATATTGTGTGCCCAGAATGCTACATTTTACTCTAAATGACACCTAACCACTGTTTTGTAAAATGTAGGATAAAAATAATCTGCTTCATACTTGCATGCATTTGTGGAATGACTGTTATTGAAAACATTAATCCCATGTTACAATGAGTACACTATTGAACTCTCAAAGTTTAAATCCCTGAAATAATTGATTGAAGGCATGGTTATCTCAGCAGCAAAACCCTTCCCATTAATCCCTCCGCACAGACTACCACCTCAACCATTTTCAACATGTCCACCCCGAGGGAGTTTTAGTTCAGTCAGGCAGTATGGTCGGCACAGGCTTGGAGGGCCGAAGGGCCTGTTCCTGTGCTGCAATTTTCTTTGTTCTTTGTTCATGCATCCACCTCTATAATGATACCACCTACTCACCAAGTTCAATTCATATATCTTCTCCTTCCAAACAGAACACTTACCTCTTCCTCCTTCTTGGAGATAAGAATGAATCCATTGTTATCCATTAAGAAACAATTCAAAGCCTGCATGATAGATTAAAAACTTTAATTGATTTGAAATGCTTTTAGTGATTCCTCTATAATTCATTGAAAGAGTTTTTTTTTCAATTCAGCAGATGACTTATTGGGTACTTACATCATCATCACAGCTGATGGGACATTTCCCTTCTATATTGCTGCACTGGAAAAGGAAGAGAAGTGAGAATCTAAGATAGACAGAAGCCTAAGATCTATTTTCTATTTAAAAAAGCACTCTTGTCATGAAACATGTTTAGCATCCCTTTGTAGAAAAGTATTTTTTTCTTTATTCTTTCATGGGATGTGGCCATTGCTGACAAGACCAACATATGTTGCCCATCCCTAAGTTGCCTTGGAATTGAATGGCTTCCAGGGCCATTTCAGAGGGCACTTAAGATTCAACCCTATTGTTGAGAGTCTGGAGTCACATGAAGGCCAGACCAGGTAAGGTTGACAGATTTCCTTCCCTAAAGGAGATGAGTGAAGCAGGTGGGTTTTTAGAACAATAGATTATAGTTATCATGGTCACCAAGAATGGGACTAGCTTTATCATCCAGATGTATTAATTGAATTCAAATTCAATCAGCTGCTGTGGTGCAATGTGAACCCATGTCCCACGATCATTGGCCTGGGCCTCTGGATTACTAGCCAAATGGCATTACCACTACACCGCCGTCTCCCCTGAGTACATGGTATAAATTATATTAAAATTCGTGATCGGCCAACTTGTTCATGACATCAATGTAACCATCTACAGCAGTTGAATAAATTGTGTTTTTCTTTCCCATTTTCTCCATTGCATTTTCAGGATTGTTATTTTAGAATTAGCAACCACCCATTATATTTTTAAGTCTGGATTTTAGCCTAGAGGTGAGTTTAATGCAGAGAGATTTGTTGCGAGGATGGGAAACTGGGAAGTATTTCCTCAATGTCCTGCAGAATTTAAAAGCAGCATTGCCTTAAATTGTTTTCTATGAGGTTCCCATATTCAGGAAACCTGGTGGACAGGATGGAGGCCTTTTGAGTGGGTAGTCTGCTTCCCAAAGCTTACAGAGAGAGCAAAAGAGAAAATGTAGGAAAATGTGTGCTGGGAGGGAATACGATTATACAGTGGAGGGTCCCATTATGGTTTGAGGGATCTTGATCTTATGGACAGTTAGATGGAGATCAGCTGCAGAATTTTCCCATCCCACCTACCACAGGAATTGTAGCGGGTGGGACATGGACCATGTAAAGGTCCGTTGACCTCAAGCGGGATTTTCTGGTCTTGGGATAAAAGTGGCCAGAAAATCCTGCTGCAGGAGTCCTGATTGTGGGTGGTTCCATCATTATTCAAGGGGTCTCAATCATGAAGTGGGGTTCTGCAAGTGGTCCAGGCATTCCTGATCATGGTGGTTCAGGGGTTCCAATTGTTGGTGGGTTTGTCTGAACATGGTTTGTGATTCCAATGGTGGGGATAGCTGGAGATGGTCCCATCGTAGCCTGAGGAGACCCAATCATGAGAGGAGGGTCCCATCATGATCCAGCTTGTTCTGATCAAGGGGGATGAGGTCTGAAGGTTGTTGGGGAATAGGCTCATGATCGTAGGGAGGAGAATCCCAATGGTGCTTGGGGAGGGGGCATGCCCAATGTGAGGGAGAGATCCCATGATGATAAGGGAGGTCAAAGACTGTGGGGAGGAATCAAATGTGGTCCAGGGTCTGATCATGTGTGAGTGTTGGACAGTGGCCTGCGGGGGGGGAGGGGGGGGGGGGGGCGGGTCCTGACCATGAGGGCAGGACCCATTGAGATTTGAGGTTCCCTAATTGGAGATGGAGGGTGAGATGATGCTCCAGGGGTGCTGCTCATGTTTGGGATTTGGGGCCATGGGGAAGGCCTGCTGGTGGTTGGGGGAGAGCAGAAAAATCGTTGGTGGGAGTGGGGGTTTAGTGGTAAGTTTGTTGGTCCTGGAGGAAGCATTCCTTCTTCTCCTGGCCCATAAATGCAGTTCAGTTTCCCAGGGAAACCAAGCCAGCAATGTTTAAAAATAGAACAACTGTCCAAATGACAGCACATAGCCTCATTATATTTTTTAAATGATCAACCACTTTTGGTGAGTGGGTCGGTCGCTTGCCCTCGTCCTGCCTCTGTCAAAACTGCAATTTTTTTGTTTTTTTTCCATTTGATACAATTCCAACCCAACTATATTTGTGAGTTAAATTCAACCCTTAAGAGTTCAGCATTGTATATCTTTGGTTAAAAAGTAAATTAATTGAAAAATATGAATTTATAAAGTTGTTGTGAAATGTAACTTGAAAAGGAAATACTAAGATATTTGATCATTATCTCCCGACTCCTAAACTCAATCCCCCCTCATCAATCGAGGGATTGGGTTTAGGAGTCGGGAGATAATGATGCAGCTTTATAAGACCCTCGTCACACCCCACTTGGAGTACTGTGCTCAGTTCTGGTCGCCTCATTACAGGAGTGATGTGGAAATGATTGAAAGGGTGCAGAGAAGATTTACAAGGATATTGCCTGGATTGGTTGGCATCCCTTATGAGGATAGGTTGAGGGAGCTCGGTCTTTTCTCCTTGGAGAGACGAAGGATGAGAGGTGACCTGATAGAGGTGTACAAGATGTTGAGATGTATAGATCGGGTGGATTCTCGGAGGCTTTTTCCCAGGGCTGAAATGGCTGCTATGAGAGGACACAGGTTTAAGGTGCTGGGGAGTAGGTACAGAGGAGATGTCAGGGGTAAGTTTTCACTCAGAGGGTGGTGGGTGAGTGGAATCGGCTGCCGTCAGTGGTGGTGGAGGCAAACTCGATAGGGTCTTTTAAGAGACTTCTGGATGAGTACATGGGACTTAATAGGATTGAGGGTTATAGGTAAGTCTATATATAAGCCTAGGTAGGTAGGGACATGACCGGTGCAACTTGTGGGCTGAAGGGCCTGTTTGTGCTGTATTATTTCTTTGTTCTATGTTCTATATACAGTATTGGTATTGCTTTGTTTTTTTTAAAAATACAAACTAGCAAAATTAAATAAATATAATTAAAACAAAAAAAAGCATTTCTTTAACTCATTTTTTATTTTAATTGAAAGTTAGTTAATTTTTTCCTGGTCTCAATTTCCTTCCTACAATTAAGATGGTGAAACAGTCTGTTGTAAAGCTACTTGGTGATCGGACAGTGACAGATATAATTCCGCAAAGTCGAGACAAATTTGATTTAATATGTACTTTTTAAGTTGTCAGTAATATATTAGTAGACCTGTATCCTCTCCTTGGTAGCAGATGCAACTTTCTCTTGCTTTTTAAAATTCTTTCATGGGATGTGGTCACCATCTGTTGCCCATCCCTAATTACCCTCGGAAAAGTGATGATGGGCCGCATTTTTGAGTTGCTATAATTCATGTGATGTAGCTACAACCACAGTGCTATTAGGAAGGGAGTTACGGGATTTTTGTCCAGCGACAATGAAGGGATGGCGATTTAGTTCCAAGTCAGGATGGCGTGTGTTATACTAACTGCCTTGGTGTTAACAAACAACACAGATAGATATGCAGCAATAGCTGTCTCAGTCTGTAGGTCTGTTCCTCCTCATTAGTACTTGTTTTATCAAAACTGTTTACTTACATCAGTATCATTGGGCTGCAAAGGGAAAAATACAAGGCAGCAGAAAAGAAGAAGAAAACAAGTTAAGCTAGTTTGTAGACATCATGGTAAATACATTAGTATACTTCAACATAAATCTGCATACACTATTATATTAACATATCTGTTTATACAGAAATACATGCCAATATGCTTCACTGAACATCAATAAATGTCAACACAAATCAAGATACTCCAGCACAACTCAACATACTTTATCACACAAAAAAATAATTAGGAAAAAACATCTCCTCAGAAATTCAAATCCAGTGATGGTTAAAGCCGTTAGAGCCGCAGCTGCAACATACAACAATATATGACAGAGGAAGAAATTTTCCAGGCCAGTGGGGTTGGGCGGCACGGTAGCACAGTGGTTAGCACTGCTGCTTCACAGCACCAGGGACTCGGGTTCGATTCCCAGTTTGGGTCACTGTCTGTGTGGAGTTTGCATGTTTTCCCTGTGTCTGTGTGGGCTTCCTCTGGGTGCTCCAGTTTCCTCCCACAGTCTGAAAGACGTGCTGGTTAGGTGCATTGACCCGAACAGGTGCTGGATTATGGCGACTAGGGGAATTTCACAGTAACTTCATTGCAGTGTTAATGTAAGCCTTACTTGTGACTAATAAATTAACTTTAGCTTGCAGGCAGGGTTGCTATAAAAATTGCAAAAGATGCCTGTGTCCCATCGTGCTCCTGCCTCTTCCATCTTTTACTGGAGCTAGTTGGGAGCGTACTGAGTTCAAGCGGACTCCATTTTCACTGGAGTGAAGGCCTTGTCCTGCAATGTGTTGGTTACAATTTTTACAGTAAACATAAATGCTCACGAATAGTAGAAAGGGGCTGTGAAGCTACTGAGCTGTCAAGTTATTTAAATGGCCAGTCCTTTAAATTTTGGAGGGGAAACAGGTAACATGTGTTTGTGAGTTAAAACAAACCTGTGCTTGTAGTTTCAACAGATGTTTGTTGACATAAATGCGATAATTACACCATTATTGCTACTTGACTGCTTCCACAACCAGTCACTACCACAGTGGGGCCTGCTAAGTTCACAGTTTAGTTAACAGTTTCTAGAAGTCATTAAATAATTAACTGTCAGTGTTAGGTTTATGAATACAAATACAAATGTAGATTAATTACTTGGGGGAGATTGAAATGTATTGAATGTATTTAAATGTATTGAACAGGTTTTTATGAATGAGAGATTTTTTTTATAGTGAGATCTGTAATAGCTACTTAGAACTTTATTTAATTTAATCTCAACATGGTTCTTGATGTCTGCCCATGGTGGATACTGGGTAAATTGGCTTGAAGGGTGTAAGGGTGGTGAATGGGGGACATGGGTTGGCATGAATTGGGCATAGGGAGTTGGTATGGGGGGATTGAGGGGGTTTGAAGGGCCAAATATTTTGCATCACAGCTGCGGCAAAGTTCTAGGGATCTGAGGTAGGTCTTTTAAACCGTCCGCCTCGGCACTCAGCAGCCCCTGTGGTTGCATCCAATCTGCATCAGGAGCTGAAGGCCCAACTACAGCAGACACCCACTTCCCCTGGAATGAAGATACTGCCATTTGAGGCACTTTTCCTGCGGCAAGTGTGACATGCTGGAAATTTTCCCAACCCAATGCACCCACCTTGGGAGTGAAAATCTAGGTTTATGACTCAGTGTCAGGTGAGATGCTACTTTGCAAAGCATTCCATCTATCAGAAAGTGTTATCAGTGAGTGATGAGTGACTGCCAGATACCTGGGAGGCATTTACCCGACAAGCACCTGATCCACCCTCAATTGCACTTACTTGTTGCCAGCTTTCAGAGCGGCATGGGAGCAACTTATGCAGCTACACTGTTCCTCTCCAGACGGCAGAGGAGACAGTGATTGAAATTCACCTGGAAGACGGCATGATCCCTAACAGAGGGTTTAAAGGAAGAGGACAAGCTATCCTGACATGTGTGAGCACCAGTGTCTCAAGAGGCTCAGGTTCTGATGACAGTTTGCTGCTGATCTATAGTTACCTATAGACCCATGACTGAGGTCCGCTGTGACGCATTCAGCAGCCAAACCTTGTCATCCTCTTCACTAGCAGGCTGTTGCACCTTGCTGGGTTCATTATAATGATGCCAAATATCAGGACTGCCGTGTGTGTGTCTGTGTGTGCGTGTAATGTGTTATTTTGGCTACTTGTTTTTTTGCCTTATTTTATGGACATTTCTGGTTTGTTAATGGGTGGGTTCTGAAAAACAGAGGTATCTGCAGAGGTATCAGCAAGGAATAGATGTGGCCAAAAGATGACCGTCAACGCCATGTATATTTCAGTCATGATGTTTGCTTTTAGTGCCTGAGGAGAGAAACTCCTACATTGCAGTGTTGTAGTCACTGCTGCAGATCGCAGGATCAACCTTATTAACTCATGCACAAAACTGTATCAAATTCCCAGCACCTGTTCCCATGGAAACAACTTGCTTTCAAAAGCTAATGCGCTACATGTCTTAATGAGGACCTCGATGGCTTTTATTTTCTTTAAAAAGATAGCTTCTCTCCCACCCCCACCCCCCACTTTTAAGGTAGTCTTACATTTAATAGAAGAAAAATCATACAAAATGGAAATTTAATTGGGCTGCTTGAGCGGTTTATGAAAATTTCAGTAATTTGGACCTTGACAGTATTATTTGAGATATAAATGAATGAACATTAAGCATATGCATATAAAATTCTTCCTTATTTAACTGTTTAAAATAGACAGTTAAAACATCTTAAAATAGCAAAGCATGCCAATGTGAGCCAAGGAATTTAATAGAAGAGGAGCAGGTTAATTCAGCACCTCAAGACTGTTCCATCATTCAATTAGGTCATGGTTGCTCTGTACCCAAACTTAATCCACTAACCTTGGCTTCATATCTCTTAATAACCTTGGCTAGAAATTTTTTATCAATCTTAGATTTAATTTAGCTAGCATCTACTGGTTTTTGTGGAAACGTGGATCTTTGTGTTAAGACGTCCTTCTAAACTTTGTTCATAAACGATCTTCCTCTGATTTTTCTGGTCATGTCCCCTTATCCTAGATTCCCCCACCACTTGACTAAAATTTCTCTCTATCAACCCTGGCTCAGATTTCTGCTCCCCGTTTGAGTGCGCTGGGAAGGGAGAATTCCAGGCTCCGTTAACCCAACCCTTAAAAATGGCTGCCCCAACTTCCAATTTGCGGATCAGGGGCGAGGCTAAATCAGGAAATGGGGCAGGTGACCCTGGAAGTAATGAGGGGTTGAGTGGGCCTGATGCAGGGTTGGGCAACTCGGGTGCAGATAAAAATCGGGCCTTCAGAAAGGGCCATTTGCGAGATTGTTCATCACTGGTGAAGTCCCTGTGACACGGAGGAGATGTAATTGCCTTGTCAGGTGAGTGTCAAAGCTGTAAATGTTGTCCAACTGTTAGCTGACCCTGGAATGGATGGTCCACCATAGGCTTTTCCTATGGGGTAATTGTCATTGTTACTGCCTATTCAAAGTGTACTGTACTGTACCGATGAAAGTATGGAATGGATGCTCAAGATAGAGGCATGGGGATGGCATTGTCTTCCCCAATACCTGATGCAGATGATATGCAATCATATATTTAGCTGCCAAGTCTCAGTGGGTGGATGAATAAGGAACAGTGCCATGCTCATTATATCATCCACTTTCCCTCCTGCCACCCATCTATCATGATGTGCCCACACTGTTGAGCCTTGACCAGGTCCCTCGCATCTGCACACTGTCACAGTGTAACAGTTTGACTCAGAGGGGAAACCAGTCAGGTTGTCAGTGGTCACAGTGCACTGCATGCTACCTTGGAGATACAGCCACAACAAACTTTGCACTGAGCATTTGTACAGAGCCATTTGCTCCACCAAACCTGAGAAGCAATCATTGATCAGGTGAAAATGGTTAATGCATGTAGGCATACAGAAATAAATGAGAGCATTGTAATCTGAATGGCTCACGATCCTTTTCGACGAACACTTTTATTCATAGAATATCACACAAAGGAGACACGGGGGAGAGATGAGTCAATTTGTCCCATGCTTTTCTGATGAAGACCTTCGAGTTTTGGTGCAAGGGGTCCAGAAGAGGAGAGCAGTCCTCTACCCTGCTGGTTGGCTTAATCCATCGACATTAACTAAAGGCTTGGATTCAAGTTACAGCTGCAATGAGTGCAGCAACAAACCATCAGTGCTCATGGATTGAGTGCTGGAAAAGGACCTGCTGTATCTGGCAAGGTAAGTGGCTTCCTTATCCACACACAAGTCCAAAGGAAAGATCATATCTGCATGCTGCAGCTGAGGTGTGTGACATGACACACATACACCTCTGCTTCAGCACTGAGGCTCATATCCTTCTTCAATGAGGCCAAAAATCAATAAAAATCAATTAATAGAAGAGTGGCGGCCCCAATGCGGCACAGTAACAAAAATAAAACTGTCAAAAGAAATTTAACAAATTAAATTAAAATGGTGTTCCTGGGACTGTTGAGGCATTCCAGCCCCTGTGCTGCCCACCAGTTGCAGAAGGTCTCAAGCATAGCAGTGGGCACCCCATACTCCCTCTCCAGGGACACCTGGCTGGGAACATAGCTGTAGAAGAGGGATAGATGGTCAGGCTGGAGACCCCTTTGACCGCCCACTGCCTGGGCCTGTTGATGACTACCTTAGCCAGGATCAGGAACAGGCTGATCTGAGGCTTATACGTATATAGTTAATTTTGGTGTGCACAGAACACAGAGCAGTGTGGTGTACACAGTGAAGAGCAATAGCCTTCCATGCACTATATGTCAGGCTGATATAAAATCTGTGTTGTCATTGCAGACCGAAAGGGTGAAGAACATCACAGAGATGGCCTGGAGGGGGTTGGGTCAGTCTCCCTGAAACACATACGTTCTGTGGAATAGATGGTCATGGAGATTGCCAGTCTGCTGATGATGGTGAATCGCCATTAGCAGCTGATAAAAGAGTGTTGAAATCACCCTGGTAATGATGATAATGGTGGAGGTCATGTCACGTCACTGAGCCCAGTGGGAATTGGCATGAAAGGAAGTGCCATGATAGGGTTACATTATATGGGCAACACGAGCATGGTTAAAGCAATGCATGCATCAGCGTTATAAACAACTCATTGGGCTCGATTTTACCAACAATTTGCGCCCATTTTCGGGCGTGAAATCGTGATAAAATCGGGTGTGAGGCCTTTATTGTGATCTGCACCCGTGTCCGAGCAAATCGCGACTTTACCGACACCCGCGAGTGGCGCGGATCCGTTCCGCGCCCGAATCGGGCGGCCCGACGATTTAAATGCATTAGCATGGATTTAAATTGATTTAATTACCTGCCCGCCCAACTCTACCATCAATTCCCACTTTACTTTCTTCTGTTCCGTTCCGGATCCACGCTTTTAGTGACCTGCTAAATAAAAACCCGAAGCTGACGCTGCAGCTTCCGAAGAGCGGGGTCAGAGCCTGCAATGGCTCTCTGACCCAGATCATCCTCGGGCGGGGAGGGGGGGGTGCGGGGGGTGGGGGGGGAGAGGAGGGAGGTGGGTCGGATGTATCTCTGGGGGGGGGGGGGGGGAGGAGGAGGAGGTGGGTCAGAGCATCCTCTGGGGGGGGGAGGAGGAGGAGGAGGAGGAGGAGGAGGAGGAGGAGGAGTCGGGTCAGAGAATCCTCTGGGGGGGGAGGAGGAGGCGGATCAGATGTATCTTTGGGGGGGGCGAGAGGGCTGATCGTTGTCTGATGGTGGGGGGGAGGCCCGATCGCTCACTGGTGGGGGAGCGGCTGGATCTCTGGTGGGGGGGCAGGGGTGTCTGCTGCCACTCTGCGGGCGATCGGTGGGGAGGGAGGGGCAGGGGTGTCCGCTGCCACTCTGCGGGCAATCCCTCCTCCCCACTGGAGGAAAGGATCCCTCCTCCCAGAGTGATTCAAATCCATGATCTTTCATCTGAAACATTAACTCAGTTTCTCTCTCCATACGTGCTGCCTGGATATTTCCAGAAGTTTCTGTTTTAACTTCCAATGTGCAGCATTTTGCTCTTCTATCTGGAAGTTAGTGCCTGTTATGTTCTGTGTCTTGCTATTTGGAGGAAAATGGCTTCAAATATTCTGGAATCCTTTTGATGCCTCATCCAAACATTTTCATGTGTGAGTCTAGACGGTGACCACTGCCAAGCTTTTTATCCAGCACAGCATTGTAACTGAGCTCAACATTGCTCTCTGAGTGTTTACATGTTTAAAATTAACAAGTTAAGGTCACTGGATATTGATCAGAAGCAGGAATAATTGAATGGTTTTTGTTCAGTTTAGAATAGAGAGACTGAAGCCCTGTCTGGCATCAGCTGGAGCTTGGACTAGGGATCAAATACAGGGATTTTATGATCTCTGTGCCTCATATAGCAGGCCATTTACTTACTGATTCATACTCAGGCAGCACGTACGGAGAGAGAAACTGAGTTAATGTTTCAGATGAAAGATCATGGACTTGAATCACTCCGGGAGGAGGGATTCGTTCCTCCGGTGGGGAGGAGGGATCGCCCCCAGAGTGGCAGTGGACACCCCTGCCCCCCCCACCAGAGATACATCTGACCCGCCTCCCTCCTCCCCACCACCCCCCCCCCCAGAGATACATCTGACCTGCCTCCCTCCTCCCCCCGCCTCCCAGAGGATGATCTGTGTCAGAGAGCCGCTCTCTCCGCTTTCTGCTTTTTTTTCCTTTCCCGACACGGGCGCGCTTTTTCAGATTTTGTTCGAGCTGTGCATGCACAGTTCAGAGCTCCGATCGTTCCGGCAGCGCTAAGCCCCGCCCACAGCGCGGATCGGACTGGAGCCGGCTGAAAGCGTATGGGCGCGTCTGAACGCCGATTCCAAGGTCGGATCTGTACTACGCCCAGATTCGGCACTCAGAATCAAAATGGTAA
Organism: Mustelus asterias; assembly: GCF_964213995.1. Classification (NCBI taxonomy): domain Eukaryota; kingdom Metazoa; phylum Chordata; class Chondrichthyes; order Carcharhiniformes; family Triakidae; genus Mustelus; species Mustelus asterias. Next base: position 41,217,054 of record NC_135809.1, on the reverse strand, counting down.
AATCGGACCCATTTTGTATCTCACACAGGTCCTCGCTCTCCTCCCTCACTCTCCCGATCCAGATCATCGTTCAGCCATCAAAATGACGAAGAGATGTTGAAGGAGGCAGCAGCACATCTGAGCAGCCCACACAATGCCAACTCTGATACAAGAACTTGAGGAAGTGCATGTAGAGTTGATAGTTTAGTACCATGGCCCTTTAAGGGAAGGGAGATAGACATTTCCCAAGAGCCACATAGTCAGCGAGCACCCTATGAATCGTCCCAATGGAAAGCCAAGCCAATCGGCAGGAGGGTGGGTACCATGGGTCTATAAGGGACTCACAGTTGGAGCCAGGGAGTCCAGTAGAGCAGCCACATTTTAATTTAGTTTGAACTTGATGTACATATATTGGGTGAAACCTTAGCAAAAAATAGCAGAGTGCTGGCTCTGATGCAAAAAATGGAGTGTTTCCCACTATATTAAAGCAAATTACTGTGAATGCTGGAATCTGAAACCAAAAGAGAAAATGCTGGAAAATCTCAACAAGTCTGGCAGCATCTGTAAGGAGAGAAAGGATCTGGCATTTCGAGTCCAGGTGACCCTTTGTCAAAGCTAAAAGACATAGAAAGTGGGAGATATTTATACTGCAGGCTGAGGGAATGAAAGATGAGTCATAGCCACAGAAACCAGGGGAAAAGACTGCTAATAGCTGTCCCCAGAGAGAACAAAGGGTGTGAATGGCCAATCGGCCATTCACGGTCAGTGTTTCCCACTGACGGCGCTGCTGTGTTTCGGGCCAAACCTTATGCCTCATTATGCCCACGAGGTTCACTGATTCGCTTGTCCTGCAACGCCATAACTTCTGTAAGCATTGGCGAGCTAAGTATAAATAGCTCCCCAACATTTGTTCCACAACAACTGCTGGAGATGGCAGGCAAGAAGGCAGCATTGTGCTTTTTGGAGGGGGCCATCACAAGGAAGCTGGATAGAGTATAGCAGAGGCAGGACACATACTCCCCCCACTCCAGGAGACGGCCTTCCAGCAAGGTCACCAGCCCCACCTGGAATGCAATGGCAGCCCTGGTTAATGCAAGCACACTCCAGAAGAGGTTGAAAGAAGATGATTCAGTGAAAAGCCTTCTTTGCTTAGCAAGGTTAAGTGAACAACCTCCAGTCTCCCACTGGACACCCCTCGCACCCTCAACCCTTTCTGTCACTCAGCCACCTTGGCCTTTGCCAACACCAGACTCTCCTCTCCCTCCCGCAAACACCATGTTTCCCCAGTAGCTGCTATGTTCCTCACACTTCAGCTCCTACCCAAGCACCACGCTTGTCATACCTCATCATCAAGTTAAACGTACCTACACTCTCCCTCTCTGTGTCTTTGCAGTACAAACTCAACCACAACAGCCGTCAGCGCTGCAACCAGCTGGAGTCATGCCTGAGCTGAGAACCCTCACATGTTTTTGAGGAGCGAGCCCTCGACCTGGCTCGGGAGGAGGAAGATAGTTGCCTACGCTACTGGTGAAAAGGGGGCATGCTGCACACCAGCAACTAGCCCCATCAACCCCAACTAAAGGCCAATGCAAGGCTGTGTGCAGTACTCCAGGTATGTCTAACCAGGGCTTTGAATAGCTGCAGCAAAAACCCATTCCTCTTTATACTCTCACCTTCTCGATATAAAAGCTAACATTCCATTGGACTTTTTGATTATGGTGTTTGTTACTGATCTCTACATTGTAGTGATCTATATACATGGACTCCTAAATATCTTTGGTCCTTCACTGTTCATAGCTTCTTACCATTTAAAAAACATTCAGATCTATTCTTGATTGTCCCAAAATGAATGACCTCACACTTAGCTCCATTGAAATCTATGTCCCAGTTTTGCTCACTTACTTAATTCATCAAAATCCTTTTGCAATTTTATGCTCCCTTCCACATACATTATTATTCCACCAATCTTTTTTGTCATTGGCAAACTTGGTTATATTGCTCTCTATCATACCAATGTGTTAAGAATTGTGAGCAAGGAATTATTAAGCATTGTAAACCAAGAATTTCTACTAATGAGTGGAGGTAAGATATAATATAATAATGTATGTTCATGTACCATGAGATAGCTTCAAGTTTATGGTGTAAAAATCCACAACAGAAATGTGAAATGTTCCAAAATAAATGCTGTAATTACAAGGATTACATTTGCATGATCATTGTCATGCATTGAACAGCCCACTCCCTGTCCCACTTCACCTCAAGATGTATTTGTGTAACAAATGTGTGCAAGTCTGTTTAAAAATTTAGACTGTAGAAATGTATATATATAGAATCTTTAACTGGTTCTGGAGGTCTGAATATAATGAATGCTAAGAACAAAAGCCCAATGTAGGCTTGTACCGTAAAGGCAATTTGCAGTGTTGGTTAACTGTGTGGTTGTTCCACAGTACAGGAAGCTTTGCTATGTCCCTTGTAAATATATAAAATAGTATAAACTGAGAAAAAAATCTACTCCCTCCATCAAGCATGTTCTTTCCATAAATTTATTCATGATTGTTAATAAAAATTAATTGGAATTCTAGGGCAATTTCTTAGTTTTACATATCTGAACAGAAAATACCAATGGAACTTAATGAAACAGTAGGCAACCAAAGTGATGCCTGAGCCATAACTTAAATAGAAATGTCCTCTCTCTGACAATTAAATGGATTTAGATGGAATGAACTCAGGGCAGCATCCAGGACAGAGAGGAAAGTAAATATTTTTGATTTGATGTATTATTGTCACATGTGTTGGGATACAGTGAAAAGTTTCTTGCACACTATATAGACAAAAGATACCGTTCATAGAGTACATAGTGGAGAAGGAAAGGAGAGGGTGAAGAATACAGTGTTACAGTTTAGGGTGTAGAGAAAGATCAACTTAATATAAGGTAGGTCCATTCAAAAGTCTGATGGCAGCAGGGAGGAAGCTGTTCTTGAGTCAAATACAATAGTAAAATAAAATACAAAGTAAAATACAAACTCATATGAAAAAATTTGAGGAGTTACCTATCTGCTAAATGTTCATTTCTTACCTGTCGTGTAGCCATCCAGAATTTCTGGCGCAGTACTGAGAGATTAATCTGTACGCCTACAGCTGAAAAAGAAATTAAATAATTAACCTTAATTTAAAAAAACTAATTGCTTCTTTTTCTGGAATGATTTCAAATTACAACAATTCACAGGGCAAAAGAAATAATCCACACTTTGGGGAAAGAATAGTGATAGAAATCCTGCTGGTTCAAGAAGTGAGTGCACTCACTTGTTTTGTGCAGTGATGGGGTTTGTATTCTCTTTGTTACTTCTTCACACAGGCATTAACAAGATGTTTTCCTCCTGATGGGAAATAAAACCTGAGATAACCAAATTACTACCTCATAAGAAAAGGCTACTGAGCCGGGGGAAGATGGAACTCGTCATATGTGCACCAATAGAGCCAGGAGAAAATACTCCTGTGCAAATTAGCACAAGAAAGAAATCAAAAACATTACTGACAGGGATTGTGAGCTGCAGAAAGCTTGAATACCATGCAGCAAGACCTGAACAATATTCAGGTTTGGGCCAGAGAATTCCCAGGAAATGACCATACCAACAAGAGAGAATCCTATCAATCTCCCCATGACATTCAATGGCATGATCATTGCTGAATGCCCACCATCACCATTCTGGGGGTTATCATTGGCCAGAAACTGAACTGGACAAGCCATATAAATGTGGCTACAAGAGTAGGTTAGATGCTAGGAATTCTGCAAGGAATAGCCCACCTCCTGACTTTCCAAAGCTTGTGCACCATCTACAAGACACAAGTTAGGAGTGTGATGGAATACACAACACTTGCCTGGTAAAGTGCAATTCCAACAATACTGAAGAAGCTTCATACCACCCAAGACAAAGCAGTTTGCTTGATCAGCATCCCATTCACCATCTTAAAAATTAACTCTCACACTGGTGCACAGGAATGGTGGTTTTGTACCATTTACAAGATGCAGAAACATGTCATTTAATCCCTGTAGTGCAGAAGGAGGCCATTTGGCCCATTGAGTCTGCACCAACCCTCTGACAGAGTATCTTGCCCAGGTCCTTTGCCCTGCCCTATCCCATAATCCCACACATTTATCATGGCCAATCCACCTAACCTGCACATCTTTGGACTGTGGGAGGAAACCGGAGCACCTGGAGGAAACCCATGCAGACATGAGAATAACGTGCACACTCCACACAGACAGTCACGCAAGGCTGGAATTGAACCTGGGTCCCTAGCGCTGTGAGGCAGTAGTGCTAACCACTGTGCCACCGTGCCGCCCTTCAAGTTGCCTTTGACAGCATCTTACAAACCCGTGACCCCTACTATCCAGCAGATGCATTAGAACACCAACACCTCCCTTCCAAGTCACACACCATCTGGCTATTGATGGACTTCTACACCTACGCCGCAACCACCCTGGATGTGGGCTGGCAAGCAAACAGAGACATACAATCATGTGGAATGGCTGGGGTGCTGTGCCCTTCACCTACCCACAGCTGCTGGTATTTTGGCAATTAATGGCCTCATAAGGTCTTACTCCCAATGTCACTTGTATTATACCAGCAATGGGATGGGGTTGCCTGGGTCACCCTGCAGGAATATTAGGTATTGGAGGCTAAAAGATCACACTTCTGTATGGAGGTTCCCTCCACCCACTATTGTACTTCCCCCTGAAAGTTCCATGCCCACCACCTTTCTGAACCTAGGCCCTATCCACCATATTCTTGGCTTGCCAGAATGGCTCTTGTGGAACTAGCCCCAAACTCCTCCACTTACCGGGTTTTCCAGTTCCAGTGATGATTATTGCTGGAAACTGGACTCAGTCTAAGAAGTGACAAGTACTCCCAGTGGCATTGTTGGGACCAAAGATCTGCCAGCCATTTGATTGGCTGGCAGTTCTCAGAGGCAGGACTTTCTTTCAGACGTGCGTGAAGATGCCCTGAGCCATTTAAAAGCCTGATGTAAAATCGGCTCAGGGATTCTCGGCCTAGTGGAGATGGGCTTGCTGCTGACTTTTAAGACAGGGAGCATTGTGTAAAATACCACTCAACATAATTGTTTCTTCACTGTCCCTTGGTCAAAATCCTGGAACTGCCTCCCTAACAGCATTGTCAGTGTACCTACACCAAGTGAACTGTAATGGTTCAAGATTGTGGCTCACCACCTCAAGGACAACTAGGGATAGGGAGTAATGGCATGCCTTGCCAAGTGATGCTCACATCCCAGGAAGAAACATTCCCCTCAAATTTGGTTTTAAAACCCATCTAAACTGATAGTATGAATACTTCCTTTACTTGCTGACTATAAGGATCAAAATGAAATAAATTTAGGGAAGTGCCATCCAGTAGTACCCAAATGGATGTGACCTGACAACATCAACTTGCCCAGAATTCAGCACAAGTTGGCACTTATGGCCCAGAATTTACTGTACAAATACTGCAACTTTGAGACTAACCATAAAATCATTATTATTTATGCATAGATTGAACAACTAACTACATCTAACGAGGGCATCTTGTGTCTGACTTCTCATTCAAATACATTGAACAGTGTTAAGTTTTTGTACTTGGACAATAGATATGACCTAAACTTGTGACGTAATATTAGGGCGTATAGATTTATGTCTAAGTATCTTTTTAATGAGATGATATATTAATTACTACCAGTCAATTTCTCTGGCACTGACAAAGCTAACAATGACAAGAGGGAAGTCTTCTTCCTTCCAATTTTAATTGCTGTTTGAGATTTTAATAAAACATGATTTTTTTATTTTAGACTTTGCAATTTTTAGGCCAATGCTTTCTCTGTTTACTAACTATAAAGAGCCAACATGAAATGAGTCTCAACAGTTTGGACATGAACTAGTTCAACCTCACTCAGATATTACTATATTATTATTTTTCATCTTGTTACACTCTGCTCTGTCGTGACCACCAAACACCAGCAGTAACTATAGATAGCATCAATGAACCATTTCCCCTGATGATAATTGTTAAACTGAAACAACTTCAAATAAATCATCATTTTTCTGGTTTTCTGGTTCATTTTCTGGATTATTCAGCATTACACCAGAAATTCTAATCAGACCGTATAACAATTTACCAGAGAAAGGTAAGTGCTTCATTTGAACATGTCAATGATATCAGAATAACCTGCTCATGATCACAAAAGTAAGTTTTAACCAGCCCGCTGGATGTGTGCGACGATTTGAATTTGTGCATTAGGAACTGGCATGATTAACTTTAAGATTATCATAGAATCATAGAATCCCTACAGTGCAGGAGGCTGCCATTTAGCCCATTGAGTCTGCACCGACTTTCCAACAGAGCATCTTACCTAGGCCCACTCCACACCCTATCCCTGTAACCCCACACACTTACCCCAGTAATTCCCCTAATCTACACAGCTTGGGACACTGTGGGACAATTTAGCATGGTCAATCCACCTAACCTGCATATCTTTGGACTGTGGAAGGAAACCGGAGCACCCGGAGGAAACCCACATAGACACAAGGAGAATGTGAAAACTCCACACAGACAGTCACCCAAGGCTGGAATTGAACCTGGGCCCCTGGTGCTGTGAGGCAGCAGTGTGAACCACTGTGCTATGGTGCTGCCCAGTTGGGTTCACAATGTAGCTAACTTACACTTGCTGGAAGCTACGTATATTCATACTCAGGGACCTGCCCTCTGTAGGCAAAAGGAACATGTCCAGGCATTGCACCTTTTATGAATTAAACAAAAGTGTGGGGCTCAAAGCTCCCTGATGCATTCTCCATGACAATGCCTCGATCAATCAGAGTCAACTTGCTAACCAATCAGCACCCTCTTCTCATGCAGTATAAATTATTGCTCCCGTTGAAATTTGGTTTTCTTGTGTTTGTTCTGATCAGTGCAAATGATATGCTTCACCAACATGTCTCCTTTTCTCAGCAATATCCAAGTTTATCTCTTCTATTCTTGTTCCTGCACCATCATCTGTGTTCCCCAAGGATCTATCCTTGGCCTTCTTATATATCTCATCTGTATGCTTTTGCCTCGGTAACATCATCTGAAAACAACAGAGTTAGTTTTCTCATGTATGATGAAGAAATCCAGCTCTACCTCATCACCATCTAACTCCATCCAATATTGGAAAGCAGAAAGTTCCTCCAGTTAAATATTGGGAGTACCAAAGTTCGTGTATGTGAGGTCCCAGAGTTAACTTTGAGTCAAGATCCTGACATTATCCCATTCTCTTCTGGCTTTCCTTGAAGTAGGATTCAAAGCAAGCAGGTAACCCCCTTGGACCTGTTGGGGCAATGATTGAGGTAGCTAAGAAGACAGTTAATGGCTGTTTTAACCCTGAGTTCTAGCCAGAGGACCTGTTTCCAAACCTGTCAGATATTTGCCCAGGTCACTGAAATGAGGGCACAACGTGAAGTGCTTCTTCAGTAAAACTGTCAAGCTGTGAACACTTTGAACGGTTACACTGAGGAGCTCCAGCAACAGCCTTTGAAGGGCTGCTTTTTTTTTTCTCACAGAGATTGCTTTCACTGCTTGACAGGTGATTGCCAAATTCTTGGAAGGTACTTCATCAGTTTACAGTTCACTCACTTTCAGCTGCTTCCCTGCTGCCAATCTTCATCAAGCAGCTTACGCCACTCTACCCTCCACCTCTGATCAGGGTCAAGAGCAGAGGCTACATCAATGCCAACAGCTGCAGCAACTGGGTGAGCTCCACCAGCAACAGTTGCCTCTTCCCCAGCAGCAGTTCCCTCCAGAGGGCAGTGTGGGTGGACACTGAGATCCAGTGGGAAGGAGGCAAAACAACAAGAGTCTAGAGGTAGAGGATCTGCTCTATTGACAGGTTTGAGCACCATTGCCTCAGGAAGCTCAGGCTCTCCCCGCAGGTTGCTGCTGAGAGCTGCTGCATCCTGGAACAAGACCTTGCCAATGGCTGACCAACTGTCTGCCTACACCCTAACTTAACAGTTTCCCTCAACACCTGCCCACTGTGTCCCTTCCTCTTGCCAAGCTGTACACTCTCTTCTGCAAGGAAAACAAAACAGGAGGTGTGAGAGGTTGTAAAGGCTTATGTGCAGAGGAGAAATGGACAACATTTGTGGAAGGTTACTGTGAGGCATAGGTGTGAGAGGGCAATAGGATGAGCATGAGTGTTGGCTGCTCAAAGGGGAATAAGAAGCAGAGGAGTTAGAGGAATAAGTGGAGGTACAGGCTGTGCTGTCTTGATGTGTGTTCAGCAGGAGGACACTGGTTAAGACAAATTGTGGATTGTGGAACTTGGCAGTTGAAAGCGTTACCCACATGCCTGTCCTCCTAAGATTCTGGATCATATTGGTGCACTTTATCCAGGTTAGAGGTAGCACACCTCCGCTGTTAGCTTCCTCAGTCATTGCATTCACATCTGTTTGGTTGGAGGGGCTTCTTCTTCCTCCCATCCTTTGGAAAGATCATGCGTGAAATCTTACGAGAATTTGGCCGAGAGCCTTATTTTATTATTTTGAATCTAACTGTTGGGCGGACTTGAATCTGGGAGTGTTTCATTTCCGACTTTTAGACCCCGCGCCCCCATACGCACTCTGCCTGAAAAAAATCAGCAATTCTAAATCGTGCTGCACAAGCCTGTGGGCAGGGCTTAACACGTCCGGAACCCTGCAACTCCGATTGAAGCCTTCAACTGTGCATGCTCACCAAAAAAATGATAGAATACTGCTCCCCTACCACATCGGGTCCGGGCCGGATAATACCTCCCCCTGGCCCCCACAGACATTGCCCTATCCCCACAACATCACTGACCCCCTTATCCCCCCACCCAGACTGAAGGTGGCCCCCTCCCCTCCTTCCCCCAACAATCTCAGGCAAAGTGGCAACGGACACCCCCTTCCCCCCTCACTCATCACAGGCAGAGTGGCAGTGGACCCCCCTTGCCCCCAACGATCTCAGGTGGAGTGGCAGCAGACCCTCTTCCTTCCCCCTCACTCATCACAGGCAGAGTGACAATGGATCCCCCTTTCCCCCAATGATCTCAGGCAGAGTGGCAGCGGACACCCCATTCCCCCCCAATGATCTCAGGCAGAGTGGCAGTGGACCCCCCCCCCCCCCACTCATCACAGGCAGAGAGATCCACCCTCCCCCCTCCACCCTACAGATATCAGGCAGGGTGATCCCCCTCATCCCCACCCGGACCCTCCCGCACAAGGCCCCCATCTCCTCCGGACTCTGATGGCTGAGTGACACCTCCCTCTCTCTCCCCTGTCCCCAATCATTGACGCACAGAACCACCCCCCCTGCCCCTCCTCCACCCGCGCCCCCCCCCCCCCGCAATGCAACAGAGGTGAAGCGGGACACCCTCTTCCCCCCAGGAGGACACAGACCAAGGGGGACTGATGGAAATGGGGCCCTGGAGAAAGTCGCCGCCTCAATCAGTGCCAGGGCACTGGCCCCCCCGAACCGGGAAGCAGTGCTGGAAAAAGGTCAATGACCTCAACCGTTCAGCAAGGGTGAGTGCTGATCCCCTTCTTGCATCATCCCCCAAATCTCCCCCAGATCCTCCCATCCCCAGCACCCTGCATGCTTCCAGCTCCTGATCCCCAAGCACTCCTTCCCTTCCCCCCAATGAGCCCCACTGCGCTTGCCCTTCAAGGGCCACCACCTGATACTCCACAGGAGTCACGCCACCATTTTTTTCATGGCTCCTTCTGTCTCCACACGAGAAGACCAAGCAAAACACTCGTGAGAGGGCAAAGACAGGGGGTGGTGAGCCAAACCTCCGGGTCCTCACCCTCTTTGAGGAGCGGGCGCTGGAGCTCTCAAGAGAAGGGGAGATGCGGGCTGTCAGCAACAGCATGGTCGGCTGCAATCAAAATGTGAGCACCTGTCAGTCACTTTGAGGCAACGTCTTGGGGGCACGAGTTTCGGATGCGAGGGGCAAGGTTTAAAGGAGATGTACAAGGCATATTTATTTGCACAGAGAGGGTAGTGGGTGCCTGGTGTCACTTCACAGCTGGGGGAGGTCGCAGAAGCAGATATGATAGTGAACTTTAAGGGGCATCTCTACAGGTACGTGAATGGGATGGGAAGAGAGGCATATGGTCCCCGGAAGGGTACGGGGTAACAAATCAGATGGGTGGCCTGGTCACTACAGGCTTGGAGGGCCGAAGGACCTGTTCCTGTCGTATAATTTTGTTGGTGCTTTGGTCTATGTTCAATGGAGACATGTGATTCATGTGTTTGGCATCTGGGATTCCTCTCCTTGTGTCCTGTGTTGCAGGGACAGATCCGAATGCCCCAGGGCCTTCTGGCCCCTGCTGCAGCTCCTGCCCATCCTGGGCAGACGTGTCCTCAGAGATTATGGGTGAAGGGATCTCCGAGGGTGGCACCAGTTTGGCGTCAGCTTCCACCTCACAACACAACATCCCAGATACTGACACGTCGATGGGTTCAGTTGGTGTTGAGGCTTCTGGGTCACTCTCTGGTGAGCACAACACATCTGCTGATGTACATCGGGTGGAGGAGGGAACATCCGAGGACTCTGTCATGCGGGGGCCTGCCGGAGGTGAGGACTCAGCTGGCCCCAGGCTACATGCTGGTCCTCTGGTGTCACTTCTCCCTCAGCTGATGGAGATGCAGCAACAGAGCCAGGGAATGCAGGAGGGGCTGACAGCCACACTGGACCAACTGCGAGGCGGTTGGGAGGAGTCCCAAAGCTTTCAGGCAGACCAGCTATTGCCTGTCTTGCGTGCTTCTCAGGCCAACACTGCAAGGGTGGCGTCTGCAGTGGAAAACCTGGGGTAGGGGATCCTCACCATGAAGGGCAGGCTCCAAGCGATGGCCGTGTCACAGCAGGCCACAGCAGAGTCCCAGAGGGCTGCGGCTGAATCACGGCGGGCCACAGCTGAGTCCCAGTGGGCCACGGCTGAGTCACAGCGGGACACTGATGAGGGATTGAACAGGCTTCTCGAGAATCTGCGGCCCATGGCTGAGAAGCTCAAGAGCTTGCAGGAGACCTAGCGGGGCAGTGCTGAGACACAGAAGGCTATGGCAGCAGCCTTTGAGAATGTGGCCCAGTCGCAGAAGATCATGGCTAAGGGGCTGCAGAGCTTGCAGGAGACCCAGTGTGTCAGCACTGAGACACAGAAGGCTATGGCAGCAGCCTTTGAGAATGTGGCCCAGTCTCAGAGGGCCATGGCTGAGGGGTTGCAGAGCGTGGCCCAGTCTCAGAGGGCACTTGCTGCAGCCATTGATAGGTGGCCCCCGATTCAGGTGGCCATCACAGAGGGCTCGATCACCATGGATAGGACTCAGGTGGTCCTCCAGGACTGGCAGGTCCAGGTGACACTGGAGCTTCTGGAGCTCACTGCAGAAGCACAGCCATCCCATGGAGTGAGCCAGGGGTTCACAGGAACTCCAAAGGAAGGGTAAGGGCTCAAGCCCATGTCGGGGCCTTTCAGCCAGGAGACTGTGGCAGTGGCTACACCTTCTGACTTCCCCCTTCCTGACGCTGGGAAATCTCAGGGGCAGCGGGATGAAGAGGGTGTCATGGAAACATCCCAGACACCTGGAAGCAGGCCAGAGCCCTCAAGGTCCAGGACTTCCAGAGGACGCCCGCCACGCGCATCACAGGCCACAGGGCATGGTAGGCAGCTGGCCCCCTCCACCTCCGATGTACATTCTGGGGAGTCACTGAGACGTGGTGGTAGGCCACGTAAGGTTAGTAAGTTGTAGTTGCACTGAGATGGCACGGGTGAAGGACTGCACTAGTTCGAAAGATATTTAAGCACTTTAACGTTTTCTGTTCAAAAGCTTTTATGTTAGAACGTCTTATTTAAACACCTTTATTGAAATTAAATGTTTTTTCACCACCCACCTGTAACTAATTTGTCTCAGATTTGTCTCGAATAGGAATCATATTCCATTGATGATCGCCGGAGGGATGCTTCATGTTGATGTCAGTTGGGGAGGCCCCTCATTGCTGTGTCACTGAGAAAAGGAAGCCATTGGTTCCCCAGACCCCACAAGTGATTCTCTCCCATCCCTCACCCACCCCAGGCCCCTGTATGGGGGTTTCAGATCCCTTACCCACTACACAGACATGGGCCCAGGTGCCAGAGTGCATGCGGAGCTCAGGTAGGAATCAGACTAGTTTGCACCAGGACATCATCATAATGGTGCTTAGCGAGTCATCATCACCCTCCTGCTGTCACAAAACTCGCTAACACAGAGTAGTCAGGCCCACCACTCTGGTGTGATGATGTTGCAGGAGATAGAAGGAATTTGTTTTGGCGGGGGGGGAAATGGAACCCACAGACATAAGCCCCCTAGAGACTGAACCGCCTGGTGATCAGGGCCTCCCTTCCTGCCCTCACATGCCTCATTTGGGCTGCCAGCCCTCCAGCGCCTGGTTGTTGTTCCTCGGCATCCTCTCCTTCCTCCTCCTCCACTTCCTCCTCTCCAGTGGTGCCCGGCTGGTCAGCCTCCACGTCCTCCTCTTCCTTCAATATGTCACCTCCCTGCTGTGCCAGGTTGTGCAAGGCACAGCACACCACCACAATGCGGGAGGAGATCAGGGGGCTGTACTGGAGGGCCCCGCCAGATCGGTCCAGGCACCGGAAACGCATTTTGAGGAGCCCAATGCACCTCTCCATTATTGCGTGGGTGGCTACATGGGCCTCATTATAGCGGGTCTCCGCCTCAGACACAGACCTCTGCACAGGTGTCATCATGTCCGAAGCGGGTAACCCATATCACCCAGGAGCCACCCCCGCAGCTGGAATCCTCCTTGAATGCCTCATGCCCGACTTTACCAAGTTTTTGCGCCCGAAAACGGGTGCAACATGATGGGCCCAGAGTGTCAGTTCTGGTGAGAAAACTAGCATGGAACTCTCCAGCTTCACTGGCCAGTTTTCTCTCTAGATCTTGTCACTTTAACTGCCAAAAGAAGTGTCCGTGGTTTGTGCCATCATCTGGCGAGGTGGGGACTCTTGTTGCATTTCTAAAGCGTGCACTGATCACTGGTAAAAAATTAATTCCCCCCCTCTGCCCACCCCCCCCCCCCCCCAACTCCACCATGGAGGTATTTTTAGCCTCCCCTCACCCCCCACAACAATCAACGCTGGCCTCCCCCTGCCCCAATTATCACAGGCATCGGCCCCCTTCCCCCAATCATCCCAGCAATGGCCCCCCTCCTCCCCCGAACATCGCCAGCATCCCCATCGTTCGCATGTCTACTACCTCCATTCCCACAAATCAGTCCCCGCCTGTGTGGCTCTCCCAGGGTCCAATCCAGCACAGGCTGTCACTTCCAGGGGGCATTGCCTGGCCATGTCAATCTGTCTGGCTGTAGGGATTCGCATTCTAATCAGTATTCTGTAACTTGATTTTGTGTCGCTGTGCACTGTTTGAGAGCACATTTCCACTCCATCTGACGAAGGAGCAGCGCTCCAAAAGCTTATGGTATTTGCTACCAAATAAAACTGTTGGACTTTAACCTGGTGTTGTGAGACTTCTTACTGTGTTCACCCCAGTCCAACGCCGGCATCTCCACATCATGTCAATCTCACCCAGGGGCTGTAGTGACCTTTACGCTCCTGGGGAGAGGGGATCCCCTTGACAGGTTCAGGCCTGGGTGAGCCTGTTGAAAACCTCGCCGATGTTACAGGTATTAAAATCTAATGAGGGGGGAAGATCTGACGAGGGGGGTGGTTAATTATATTTAAATTTATTAAAATGAATACAAATCAGATTTTGGCCCATTATGGAAGTGAACCCGATTATGTCGCCAGCAAAGGGCAGCGAAAATCAGAAACCACGATCTGGCGGGCGAGGTTCACGATTTCTGGGTTTTGCTGGATCCTGAACCTCCGCCGCCAGTCGAGTGTACGGAGAGTCTGGGCTGAAGGTTCCACCCCACCTCATCGCAGCCTCTCAATCCCACAACAGGACTTACAGCTAAGAGTGTGAGACCAGTGGTGCAGCATTTCCAGGTCATCACTCCATTCTTGTATTGCTGCAGTGCTGGTAATCCACACTGTACCTCCTTTAATTAGAAATCCACCTTTTAACAGAATGGAAGCTGCATCCCTCCATCCTCCCTGATTTGTTGGGGAATTTGGAGGTGGGATGATAACTAGCTTGACCTAGAAAAGAGCAATGGCTGAGTGTTCAAATCACTGAAACTGTCCCTATCATTCTGGCCGGGACTACGGGAAGATTCCACTCATTAACTCTGTTTCACTTTTCACAGTTGCTATCAGATATGCTGGGCATATCCAACATTTTTTGTTTTGATTTCAGACTGTATGCAGCCTTGGGGCAGGATTTTCATGGGCCGATGGGGACAGCAACAGAGACAGGTGGGCTTTAATTTTGCTTCGCTGACTGGATAGACTGATTAAGGCTGTTGTTTAGAGGCTGACTGGAATTTTCCAGTTGGCCTGCGGGACTCCCATGGCATTAGAATATGTCAGCTGCATGGAATAGCAGAGCGGTGCAGACTGGGGGACCAGTGCTCTATGAAGCTTTTGAGGCCCTCCTGCCTACCTGGCCACAAGTGGCTGTGGGCACCTCTATTCTTTTAAATAGCACAGAATATGCCTCAAGATCATAGAATCCTTACAGTCCAGAAGGAGGCCATTCGACCCATTGAGTCTGCACTGACTCTTGAACAGAGTAATTTACCCAGGCCGTCTCTCCTACTTTATTTCCATAATCCCACACATTTACCATGGCTAATCCATCTAACCTACACATCTTGGGACACTAAGGGACAATTTAGCATGGCCAATCCACCGAACCTGCACATCTTTGGACTGGTACCTCACTCTTCCTTACCTGCCAGACCAGGCTGCAGCTCCTTCCGTGCAGGAGGGCACAAGCCTACTTCTGACATTAATAAATAAAGTTTAAATTTTGAGAGCCCAGCCACCCTCCTTAATTGGATGACAAACATTCCCTCTTGTCACGAATTGGTGAATCAAGGCAAAATTAACGAAGGGTGACTGCTCCCAATACAGTGCAAGATCAGGACTCACATTCAACTTCAACATTATGGTCCCAACTCAAAATGCAAAATCCTGCCCTTGGTGTCACACTTGAGCCCTAAGTGAGTTTCTGATCATATATCTCAACCATCATTAAGACCACCTGTGTCCACCTCAACCAACTTCATCCCTGTCTTTGTTCAGCTCTTGCTGAAACCCTCATCGTGCCTTTGTTGCTTCCAGACTTGATTATTCCAACATGTTCAACTCTCCATAAACTTGAGGTCCTACAAAATTGCAATACAACATATTTACTGCACAACAGCAGACCACTGAATCCATTGTGCCTGTACCGATGAAAATAGGATCTGCCTAATCCCACTTTCCAGTTCTTGGTCTTTAGCCCTGTAGGTCATGGCATCTCAAGTGTGATGGTTCTGTATCTATCATTCTTTCAGGGAGTGAATTCCAGACCACCACCATCAAGCTGCTGTCTGTGTCTTCACTCATGCCAAATTTTATAGAAATTCATAGAAATCCTACAGTACAGAAAGAGGCCATTCGGCCCATCGAGTCTGCACCGACCACAATCCCACCCAGGCCCTACCCCCATATCCCTACATATTGACCCACTAATCCCTCTAACCTATGCATCTCAGGACACTAAGGGGCAATTTTAGCATGGCCAATCAACCTAACCCGCACATCTTTGGACTGTGGGAGGAAACCGGAGCACCCGGAGGAAACCCACGCAGACACGAGGAGAATGTGCAAACTTCACACAGACAGTGACCCAAGCCGGGAATCGAACCCAGATCCCTGGAGCTGTGAAGCAGCAGTGCTAACCACTGTGCTACCGTGCCGCCCTTCTATTCTATTCACCCATCATCACTGTGCTTGCTGACACACACAGGCTCCCAATTAAGCAATATTTTGATTTTAAAAATTCTCATCCTAATTCTCAAATCTCTCCATGGCCTTGCTCCATCCTATTTTTGTATCCTCCTTCAGCCCCTCAGTCCTCCAAGATACTTGTGTTCCATTATTAAAATTCTGGTCACTTGAGCATCCTCAATTTTAATGGTTCCATAATTAGTGGCCATGCCTTCAACTGCTAATTTTCTCCTTAAACTTTTCTGCCTCTCCACCTCCCATTCTTCCTTTAAATGACTCCTTTAATGTACTTCTTTGACCAAGCCTTTTGGCCACCTGTCCTAATATTGAATCATGCTTTTGGACACAAGCATTGTTCAAACAAGACTGTCAGTTTGGACTTGGGAACAATACAAAGCAAGGTCTGATCCAAACATCATCCAATCAAACTCAGCTAACAGTGGGAACATGTTCATTCTCTGACACTTGTGGCCTTGTTTTTGAAGATAAAAACTAATCAAAATATAAAGGAAAATAGAACAGAGACCCATAAGCAAACTGATCTCAAGCAAACTAATGGGAGCCTCATTGGCCAAAGCATTAATGCTGTCTCTTGATTACACCATAATCACATTAGACTATTTACTAGTCATTTTCTTTTGCTCACAAGCAGGAAAATATAAGATCAAGGGAGTTTAAGATTTCATCTAAATGATTGCATTATTTTCCATTATGTTGATATTCCATTATGGGCTCTTAAAGCTAAACACCTCTCCCTTCCCTTCTAAACATCAAGCGCTAGGATCATTATTAAAACAGCCCTTCTAGTTGGCTCTCTCATTCTAGGACATTGCAGTTTCATTTTAAGAAACATCTGAAAGTAAGTACATCAGCTCCTTCCATAGCTCAGTGAGACTTTTCCAGTGAGACTTTGCAAACATTGCGGGTTTGAATTCTGGCCCTGTGAATTACTGTCACTTGCATTCTACAGGCCTATTGGAACCTTCACAAACAGGCAGCCTGATGCGTGAAGCCATCCTGAAAGTCCTGTTCTCATAGCTGATGTCAAACTGCAAGAATCACCCACCGTTTTTCTCATGTATAGGAAACTCAAGCACAACACTGAATGAGGCATAACAAATTCCACCCAAATTTCCACACCCGCTAGACCTTGCCAACCTAGATATAGCCGAACATTCAGCCTTAATTCCAGGAAATTCAGGCTACTGATTTCTTTAAATGTATTTTTTTGCCATTTATAAAACAGCATGAATCTGGCAAGATAGTGATGCAGCAAGCTTGCTTCAAGCCCTCTAGAGGGAGTCCTTTATTTCTTTTCAGTTTGAAGAAATATATCAAGAGTACGTATTGGTGTTTTCTGTCTGAGGACAAATTACTGTGTCCTTGCAAGAGTACAATTTTTGAAGGTGAGATCATTGAAATAATACTTTTGAAGTAGACTGAGTGATTTAGTTGAGATCTCCAAGATTATATGATGGAAATGGACAAAACTGTCCCATCTCTCGAATCAAAGATTGAAAACCGAATGGCACAATTAATCAATAATAAATTTGAAAATACAGAGCAATGCCAGGCAGAATTTTTTATCCACAAAGAAAGAAAGATTTGAATTTATACAGTGCCATTAGTGACCTCAGGGCATCCCAAAGTGATTTAAGGCCAGTGAGGTACATTTGAATTGTAGTCAATGTTACAATGCAGGAAACATGGCAGCCAATCTGTTTACAACAAGCTTCCTTACAAACAGCAATGTCATAGTAAGCAGATAATCTGCTTTTTACAAATGTTGACTGAGGGATAAATATTGACCAGGAAACTGGGGATAGCTCCCATGCCCTTCTTCGAAATAATGCCATGGGGTAATAAATAAATGCTCACGTAAGGTAAAAAGATTAGGGGGGCAATTTCACCCAAATACTTAGTTGAAAGAATTTGCGACACTCTGTGCATCACAAAGAGCTGTGGGAGAATTCACGCCAGTAAGTGGGGGGGGGGCGGGTGAGGCCTAATCCCGCCCGAGGGGCCGGCAGCATAGCCCTGAGCGGGCCACTGCACATGAGCCAATTTGTCAGTGGGGAAATTGGTGCATGCGCACTGACTCCCTCATCGTTGGCGTCACGATCGCTGGCCTCCTGATGTCATCCCCGACCTGCCCCCATCAACCACTGGCCTTCGTGACCCCCCACACCCTACTCCCCAGTGGCCAGCCCCGACCCCCACCCTCCCGATTGCCGACCTCCGTGACCCCAGCCCGGGCCAGACCCCCATGGCCAGCCCAGACCCCCACCCCATGGCTAGCCCTGACCCTCCCCCGCCTGAATAGAATCAAATAATCTATAGGACAGAAGGAGGCCTTTTGGTCCATCGAGCTGCACTGACAACAATCCCACCCAAGTCTTATCCCCACAACCCAATATATTTACCCCACTAATCCCTTGACACGAAGGAGCAATTTATCATGGGCAATCAACCTAACCCGCACATCTTTGGACTGTGGGAGGAAACCGGAACACCCAAAGGAAAGCCATGCAGACACAGGGAGAATGTACAAACTCCACACAGTCACCCGAGGCCAGAATTGAACCTGGGTCCCTGGCACTGTGAGGCAGCAGTGCTAACCACTGTGCCACACCATGATGACCAACCCCAATCGTCTCCTCCCTCCCTCCCCTACTGATCCCTAATGAGGAGCGCACAGTGGGTCCCCCCTCCCACCACCACCGTTCAGCCCCACCCCCTGTAGGTCCCGTTCCTCAGACCCCACACTGTTGGCACTGTCTGGTGCTCAGTGGCCAGTGCTAGGGTGCCAGGCTGGCAGTGCCAGGCTGGAACTGCTCAAGAGGCATCCACCTGCCCCTGACCCCGGGGGGTGGGGGGGGGCTTCAATGGCCTCTGTCTCCACCAATGGGGCAATCATGCCTAGTCCCTGTTGATGGGGACCAGCTTTAATCCCCGGAACATCTCCCGGCAGGGGTGGGTGGGGGAAGGGTGGACATTAGCCGTCCCAGGTTTGCTAATGATATGGAAATTCAGATTTTCATATGGTAATCAGCCTCTTGTTGATTTCCAGCGCGAGGCTGATTACATTAAAAAAAAGGGCCTGGGAAAGTTGTGATCGGCTGAACACCGGCCGTGACTCTCACTACAGGCCCCCCCCGCTGATATTTCCTGGCCTGCTGCGCTACTCAGGCAGTTCAATGGGCCAGGAAAATCACACCCATAGGTGTATTGTTGTAATGTAGGAAACACAGGAGCCAATTTACATGGAACAAGGTTCCACAAACAGCAATGAGATAAAGCCCCAAAATAACCTGTTTTTTGTGCTCAAGGCACACCAGAAGAACTCCCCACTTTTTCAAAACAATTCCACAGGATCTTTTATGTCCACCTGAGAGGGCAGATAGGGCCTTGGCTTCACATCTTATCTGAAAGCCAGTGCCTCAGACAGTGTAGCACTTCCACTGCACTCCTGTACTGCACTGGGGTGTTAGCCTAGTTTTTTGCTCTAGTCTTTGGTGTGGAACTTGAATACATAACTTTATAAACTGACAGGTGAAAGTACTACCACTGAGCGATGGTTGACATCTATTGGAACAGGTGATACAAATGAATTAAAAAGCAACTGGCCAGGTTTCTAAGAGAAACAATTAAGTGGGGTTGCTCTATGTGAAAGGAGAGATTTGTGGGTCTTCTTGGTCTTTTACTGCTCCTAACAATTCTTGTGCTTTCAGTCCAACGTTCAGGAGCAACCATTGTCATCAAAAATTCCAGTAGCAGAATAGTGAGACAGAACAAAGAGGAAAGTTGATGACCAGAAAATATTACCTAAAAAGAAAATCTGTGTCCCAATACTCTCTTTACAGGCAGGGAGGACATTAAACCTGGCTCTGATGTGCTTCTGAGCGTAAGAATTTGAAGCAAGACCCACAAAAAACTAGATTTCTCTGGTTCCATGTTAACTATATTGCAGAAACAAATGTGTTTTATTTGATAGATTAAAAAGGGGGCGAAAGGTTATTGGGGGTAGGCGGGAATGTGGGGTTGAGGTTGCAATCAGATCAGCCATGATCTTATTGAATGGTGCAGAAGGCTCAAGGGTCCAAGTGACCAGCTCCTGCTCCTAATTCATATGTTCATATTTGATTTTAAAAATTATACAAACACTGGACTTTTTGTTCCTTTTTATCAGCGCTCATGATACCAAAATGCAGAATATTATGCTATGCGTAACATTTGGTATCTCATAACATCATCGCCATATCCAAAAGTATGTGATGCTTTCCAAACTGCTATTCTCTGGTTGCTGTTCTTTCCCGCACCCCCTCCCCTCCTCCCAGACCCCTTCCAACCATCCACAATATTATAAGAACAAGCTTACATTGAGTGTTATAAATAAAATACCAGTTAAGCTAAAATGCATAGAAAGACTAAAGGGTTAAATCAAAATAGATCAAGTAAGAACCAATCAGTTCAAAACTGAACCTTGCACTGGTCCCTAAATACATGTCAGGCAATCACATTCATGAATTCCTTCAGTGATAATCTACCCGTTGACTTTTCTGGGAATATCCTTCAGATCGCCATGGCAACTTCACAACAAGAATATGTTTCAGGTGAAATGAAGAGAGTGAGGACGAGGCAGCACTGGCCTACCGACCTGAACTGATGGCTGCCTTTTAAACAATTAAAGGACTTGTAACTTTGCTTACCCCTTTGAGTTCAATGGCGAACCTCAGATATTTAAGATTTGGAACAGCTGGTTTTGTAGAAATACGCCGGGGGTGATTCTCCCAGCCCGCTGCGCTGTTTTTGTAGCGAAGTGGGCTGGGAGACTCCAGCAGAGGCCGTTTCTTGGGCTCCCCATTGGGCGCCATGGTCCCCATGCGTCTCCGGCAGCCGGATTTCTGGCGCCATCAGCTTCACGCTGATTTGCATACGTTATTTAAATTTTAATTTTAATATCATTTAAATATCATTATCGGGCCTGGGCCTGCGAGCATCTCCCCCCACCCCTGCTAGGAGTGTTTCACTCCAGCGGGGTTTGGCAGCCCGATCCCGCTTGAGTGAAGGGGGGGCCATCGAGGCCCCTCAGAGGATCGGGCGCCAGGGAGGTGCCCCCTGGGCATTGCACCTTGGCAGTGCCAGCCTGCGCCCCCTGGTCTAGAAACATGAGTCGGGCCATTTCCAGAGTTTGGAAATCTGAGCCCATCATCTCTGCCTATATCCACCTGATTACAAAGAAAAGAAAAGGAATGAAACCAGATGGACCACCCAGCCATTACCTAGTCACCAGAAACAACAATGGCAAACCCAGCCTTATTGACCCTGCAAAGTCCTCTTTACTAACATCTGGGGGTGTGTGCCAAAGTTGGGAGAGCTGTCTCACAGACTAATCAAGCAACAGCCTGACAAAATAGAATCATACCTTCTGGATAATGTCCCAGACACCAACATTACCATCCCTGGGTATGCCCTGTCTCACCAGCAGGATAGACCTAGCAAAGTGGCAGCAGCACAGCGGTATACAGTTGGGAGGGAGTGCCCTGGGAGTCCTTAACGTTGACTCGGCAATCTCATGGCATCAGGTCAAATATGGGCAAGGAAACCTCCTGCTGATTACCACGTACCGTCCCCCCTCAGCTGATGAACCAATACTCCTCCACTTGGAGGAAGCATTGAGGGTGGCAAGGATGCAGAATATACTCTGGGTGGGTGACTTGAGTGTCCATCACCGAATGTAGCTCGGAGGTACCATCACAGACTGAGCTGACTGGGTCCAAAAGGACATCACTGCTGGACTGTTCTAGTATAGCTACAACACTGGAATCTTCCCTGCAATGTGGAAAATTGTCTAGCTATGTCCAGTACATAGGAAACTGGAAAAATACAACCTGGCCAATTACTGCCCCATTAGTCTCGATCATCAGTAAAATGATGGAAGGGATCAGCAACAACACTATCAAGCGGCACTTACTCAGCAATAACCTGCTCACGGATGCTCAGTTTGGGTTTCACCAGGGTCATTCAGCTCATGACCTCATTACAGCCTTGGTTCAAACTTGGACAAAAGAGCTGAACTCTAGAGGTGAGGTGAGAGTGACTGTCCATGACATCAAGGCTGCATTTGACCAAGTATTGCATCAAGGAGCACGAACAAAATTAGAGTCAATGGAGATCAGGAAAACCCTCCACTAGTTGGAGTCAAACCTGGCACAAAGGAAGATGGTTCTGGTGGTTGGACGTCAATCAGCTCAGTTCCAGGATATCAGACTATAAGACCATAAGAAATAGGAACAGGAGTAGGCCATTCAGCCCTTTGATCCTGCTCCACCATTTTATAAGATCATGGTTGATCTAATGCTCACTACGTCCACCTTCCTGCCTTATGACTAAACACATTGATGAAGGAAGAGCAGTAGATGTAGTATATATGGACTTCAGCAAGGCATTTGATAAGGTGCCCCATGCAAGGCTTATTGAGAAAGTGAGGGGGCATGGGATCCAAGGGGACATTGCTTTGTGGATCCAGAACTGGCTTGCCCACAGAAGGTAAAGAGTGGTTATAGATGGGTCATATTCTGAATGGAGGTCGGTCACTAGTGGAGTGCCCCAGGGATCTGTTCTGGGACCCTTACTCTTTGTGATTTTTTAAAATGACCTGGCTGAGGAAGTGGAGGGATGGGTTGGTAAGTTTGCTGATGACACAAAGGTTGGAGGTGTTGTGGATAGTGTGGAGGGATGTCAGAAGTTGCAGCGAGACATTGATAGGATGCAAGACTGGGCGGAGAAGTGGCAGATGGAGTTCAACCCAGATAAGTGTGAGGTCAAATAGGATGGCGGAATATAATATTAATGGTAGGACTCTTGGCAGAGTGGAAGATCAGAAGGATCTTGGGGTCCGAGTTCATAGGACGCTCAAAGCAGCTGTGCAGGTTGAAGCTGTGGTTAAGAAGGTGTATGGTGTACTGGCCTTCATCAATCGAGGAATTGAGTTTAGGAGTCGTGAGATAATGTTGCAGCTATATAGGACCCTGGTCAGACCCCACTTGGAGTACTGTGCTCAGTTCTGGTCACCTCATTACAGGAAGGATGTGGAAGCCATAGAAAGGGTGCAGAGGAGATTTACAAGGATGTTGCCTGGGTTGGGGAGCATGCCTTATGAGGATAGGTTGAGTGAGCTCGGCCTTTTCTCCTTGGAGAGACGAAGGATGAGGGGTGACCTGATAGAGGTGTATAAGATGTTGAGAGGTATTGATCGAGTGGACAGTCAGAGGCTTTTTCCTAGGGCTGAAGTGGTTACCACAAGAGGACACAGGTTTAAGGTGCTGGGGAGTAGGTACAGAGGAGATGTCAGGGGTAAGTTTTTCACTCAGAGGGTGGTGGGTGCGTGGAATGGGCTGCCAGCAATGGTGGTGGAGGTGGATTCGATAGGGTCTTTTAAGAGATTTTTAGATAAGTACATGGAACTTAGTAAGATAGAGGGTTATAGGTAGCCTAGTAATCGCTAAGGTAGGGACATGTTCGGCACAACTTTGTGGGCTGAAGGGCCTGTATTGTGTTGTAGTTTTTCTATGTTTCTATATGGATGATATTGGAATAGTGTAGGTTAGATGGGCTTTAGATTGGTTTCACTGGTCGGTGCAACATCGAGGGCCGAAGGGCCTGTACTGCGCTGTAATAGTCTATGTTCTATGTTCTATCTCCGTAAACCTTAATTCCCCGACTGATTAAAAACCTATCGACCTCAGCCTTGAAAATGCTCTAGAATTCAGCCTCCACAGCTTCCTCAGGTAAATAATTCCAAAGATTCACCACTTTTTGAGAGAAGAAATTCACTGCAGGAAGATATCACAGCAGGAGTTCCTCAGAATAGTTAGTGCCCTAGGCACAACCATCTTTGACTGCTTCATCAATGACCTTCCTTCCATTATAAGGTTAGAAGTGGGGATGTTCACTGATGACTGCAGAATGTTCAGCACCATTCAGGACTCCTCAGATACTGAGGCAGTCCATGTCCAAATGCAACAAGACTTGGATAATATCCCGGCTTGGGCTGACAAGTGGCAAGTAACATTCTTGCCACAAAAATGCCAGGCAATGACCATCCCCAACAAAATAGATCTAACTATCGCCCTTTGACATTCAACGGCATTAATATCTCTGAATCCCCCACTATCTACATTCAGGGGTTACCATTGATCAGAAACTAATCTGGAATAGCCATATAAATACTGGGGATACAAGAGCAGGTCAAAATCTAGGAATCCTGTGGCGAGTAACTCCCCTTCCAACTCTCCAAAACAGGTCCATCATCTACAATGCACAAGTCAGGAGTGTGATTGAATATTGTCCTCTTGCCTGTATGCATGCAGCTCCAACAACACTCAATAAGCTCAACACCATCCAAGACAAAGCAGCATGCTTGATTGCTACCCCTTCCACAAACACTCAATCCCTCCACCACCAACGAACAGTGGCAGCCGTGTGTACCATCTACAAGATGCACTGCAGGAACTCATCAAGGTACCTTATGCACCACCTTCACAACCCCCGATCCCAACCCCCAATCACTACCATCTAGAAGGACATGGGCAACAGATATCTGGGAATACCACCACTTGTTCCATCCAAACCTCTCACCATTGTGACTTGGAAAAATATTTTTGTTTCTATTTTTGGGAATTGAGGGATACAAAAGAATGGTCTAGTTTGGACCAGGGAGTGGCGTGGGCTTGGAGGGCCGAAGGGCCTGTTCCTGTGCTGTATTGTTCTTTGTTCTTTTTTTCTCTTCGCTGTTCCTGGGTCAAAATCCTGGAATTCCCTCCCTTACAGCACTGTGTGTGTGTACTACACCTCAGGGACTGCGACCGTTCCATGCAGCTCACCATCACTTTCTGAAGGGCAACAAGAGATGGGCAATGAATGCTGGCCTAGCCAGCAAGGCCCACATCCCATGAATAAATATTTTTTAAAATTCTGTCTCCTGGAGACATGCTTCCTGATTTCTGAGGCAGCATTGAAGGAGTGTGGATGCTGAGGTGGCTGATTAGAAGGCTTGTCTCAGTTCACTGAAATATCGGTCCAATTCTCTACATTGTTCTTATACCCCCTAATCCTTACCCCCCATCCATTACCCATGTCTCCTCTGTGCCCCCTCATATTCCCCATGCTCCCACTACATTGTCATGTATCCTCCATAGCCATTCACCCAGCATTAACTGTGTACGGATTTCAGGTGCTGGGTAATAGCAATGAGAAATCTTTGAAACGGACAAGCAGAATATGCACCTCTAACAATGTCATTGGGGTGTCACTCAAAAACATATTCATACTGGAAAACCCCAGACCAAATGAAAATTTTTTAAAATCGCTTGAAGTTGTCATTAAGCTGTAAAAACAAAAACACATCTATTCAGTTACCACATCAAAGACAGGCATTCCTTTAATAACCATTTAAAACAGTCAATCAAACTGTATACACAACCTCCTGCTGAGATAAGTGCTTCTGTACCTTTTGAAACTCAGCCAAGCTCTCACAATAGACTCACTTTCAAAAGAAACCCTTGCAACCTCAGATAATGGAGACGATTGAAATTGGAAAAAACAGATTGTTTGACTTTTTCTAAGCTATACCAGATGGCTGGTCAATCAATGCAGTCCAGGAGAAAGTTTTATTTTCCTCTAAGTGCGAGATGCAGACCAGTTATTTTCTAATTAATACACTGTGGACATTTAAACCATTTCTGATCATAACACTGGAGTTCCCAAAATGCTGTTTCCTCCAGATTTAAATGCATACTAGTACTTTCCAAGTGGAAAAAAGTATTTTAATACACTTAAACAATGCTGATCAATGGTCAATTTATGTTTGCAGGACAGAGCTCTATGATCAATCACTGCAATAAATACATATCTAACATAATGAAGAGATGGTGGCGTAATGGTTAAATCACAAGACTAGTAATCCAGAGGTCCAGACAAATGTTCTGGGAACAAGGGTTAAAATTCCACCATAGCTGTTGGTGAAATTTAAATTCAATTAATAAAAATCTGGAATTGGAAACTAGTCTCAGTAATGTTGACCATAAAACTATCAATTGTAATATAAACCCATCTGTTACACTAATTGCCTTTTAGGGAAGGAAATCTGCCATTCTTATCTGGTCTGGCCTCTATGCGACTCCAGATCCACACAAATCTTAATTGCCCTATGGCCTAGCAAGTCACTCAGTTCATGGACAATTAGGGCTGTGCAACAAATGCTTATCTTGCCACCAA
This sequence comes from Mustelus asterias, assembly GCF_964213995.1. Lineage (NCBI taxonomy): Eukaryota > Metazoa > Chordata > Chondrichthyes > Carcharhiniformes > Triakidae > Mustelus > Mustelus asterias. Next base: position 41,190,857 of record NC_135809.1, on the reverse strand, counting down.
CACCCACATCCAATGAATGAATATTTTTTTAAAAAACATCTAATAATGACATTTAAAGTCACCTGGCAGAATGTTTATGAATTCTCAGCAGGTTTCCCCCAAGCTTCCCAAACAAGACAGGTTCGCAGAAGCCTTCCAAAACCCACCCGACTCAATGAAAATACTGGGGGACATGAAAAACAAATTTCTGCTAGACTTGTCAACGGTGATCCCAACATCAGCGGGGTTGTAACCCGACCCAACCTCTTCCCACCTAAAGGAAGGTTGTATGGGCCCATTTTTAAATGGAAAATTTAAATTGAAAGAACCAAAGTTTTGATGATTCTTGAACCCATTCCGGATTCGAGGTGGCCATGAAAATCAGGCCCATTATTCCAGTTGTCTTTATAAGTTTGACTTTGAGAAATGGAAAGTACCATATATATTGTGGTTATCATAAGTCAATCTGTATTCTTTTATGTAAACTGCAAATAATGACTATGGCTTTGCATGGTAGCCTATATGTAGTTGTCACCTATTTTCTCCCACCTGGATGAAGCAGGACTTGTATCTTAGAGATTTTCATTTTCATGTCTCAGGATCAGTGTTTCACTGGCAGTGATGTCTCTTGATATGAAGAAGATAGCTAAATTTGTTCGATCTTTACACACTGTAGGTTCAAGTTTCAGCCTTTAGTTTTGTGGCTTCCGTCCTTTTTTTATGAGCAGCCATATTTCTTTGTGAGCAAAAATCTTGGGATTTTTAGCGAGATAGAGAAATATGCTAGTATACAACATTTGTGCTTTCTGGCTGCTTGCTTAGATTGTACCAGCTAACACTGGTCTCAAATGGTTTACTGTGGACGACAGGGATTTCACGCTGGAGTGAATTAGGTGAAGATGGAAATAATCACAGCTTTTAACTCTAAAATGGAGAATTTTTTTATATGGATCAGAGTGGGGTTGGGTAATTATGCTGCACAAATATTAATGTACAAATACTTAACTCCATCATATAAAATTTCCTTACCCACTTTTCAACAAAGGCATTAACCCATTTATTTCAAATATAACTACCTCCATCAGAATAAATGATAATAGAATCTCATACAAAGGAGTTAAAAGCTTGTGTGCTAATATTTGTACAGGTTAATTTTCCAGTGCTATTGGCTCCTATTGCCAAACATGTTATTAATCAAATTATGGCCAGGTTAATACATTATCTTAAGAGTACATTTACAGCACTCTTAACAGTGCCACATTCTTTAAAAGATTAGTGCATTAAAATAAATGGATTATATCTGGTGTATACCTTTGTAGGCCTTCCATGGATGGTACCTCATTAGAATACATAACCTGCTCTGTTCCTGTGGAGAGACTCCATGCCTAAAGAGGTGTTTAGTGACAATACTTTTTGCCTCAGAGAGGTAAATTTTGAATTAGGTTACCCCCATCACAGTTATTCCCAGCAGGCATTCCTTGTGGTATTTAAATTAGTAACCATTGGCTGATTTGCAAACTCCTCTCCACATGGTTTGCTATGGAACAGAAGTCCTTGAGAATACTAAACTGAATTAATCTACTGCAACAAAAAACAATTTGCACTTATATTGCACTTTTAATATAACAAAACTTCGCAAGGTGATTTATAAACATTATCAAACAAAATTTTGATAATGAGTCACATAGGGAGATCTTAGGCTAGATGAAGTATGTTTTAAGGCGCACCCTAAAGCAGGAAAGAGAGGTGGAGGGAATTCCAGAGTTCCCTCTTAAAGCAGGACCGCCAATAGTGGAATGATCAAAATAATGATTGCTCAAGAGGCTGGAATTGGCACAGCATAAATGTTTAAGAGTGTTCCTGGAAGGTGTCAGTATTTAAAGGTCAGGGTTACCAGTCCCTGGAATGAGGGAGAGAGAGGAACTGAAGGATATGCTGAGATGAAGAAGAGTGGGACAAGGCCCATGAGGAGCATTAACACCAGCATGTTTCTGTGCTGCTCATTCTGTGTAAATTAATATCTATGTAGATTAATCTTGGGACTTCAAGGCTACAGGAGATCACAGAGATAGGAATCAGCAAAATCATGGAGTAATTTGAAACCTAGGATGAGAATTTTAAAATTGAGGAATTGCTTAATGTAAGTTAGCAAGGACAGGGGTGATGAGTACTTCCTGAAAGTTAGGGCTTGGGTAGCAGAATTTCAAATGACATTGGGTTTCATAGAATCCCTACATTGTAGAAGGAGGCCATTTGGCCCATCGAGTCTGCACTGACCACAATCCCAGCCAGGCCCTATTCCCGTAACCCCACATATTTAGCCTGCTAATCTCCCTGACACTAGGGTCAATTTAGCATGGCCAATCTATCTAACCCGCACACCTTTGGACTGTGGGAGGAAACCGGAGCACCCAGAGGAAACCCACGCAGACACGGGGAGACTCCGCACAGACAGTGACCCAAGCTGTGAATTGAACCTGGTTCCGTGAGGCAGCAGTGCTTACCACTGTGCCACCATGCTGCCTCATTCCAGGGACTGTTTGTGGAGGATACATCCAAGATGATCAGCCAGGAGTGCATGAGAATAGCCATGTTGTTTAAACATTCCCTAAAACCAAATATTTTCTGTGCAATCAAATAATTTTTAAAAAATCACTGACAAAATTGTGGCAAACTATTATTACATGTTGAATAAGCAGAAGCTTAAAAAAGATTCATACCATCAGCAAGTGGACAGAACTCAGAGAGCAGCTCCAGGGCACTCTGAGCTTGTTATTATAAAGTTAAAAGAAATCTTAAACAGGTTTTCCTCCTGCTGTTAACCTGAATGTAAAATAATTATATATTCAATCATTCCAAAAAAGTGCGGTAGTGTTTGTTATCCAGTTCATGTTCTGACCTATGGCTCTGGCAGCTGCTACCCACCCATTATGGTGAGTTATACTCAGGGTAATCTGCTTTCTACTGTGCAGGGTACTGATGTCTCATGTTGGAATCACAACTATTGATGGCATTAACTTTTTGTTCATATTGATCCACTTTCCCTTCCAATGAAAATCTCACAGGCCATGAAATGATCATTGCTCTTCTAACATTCACTTTGTTTGCTTAATAGTGTGTTTGAGGCCCTTAATTCATCATTTGCAAATTGGGCTGCACTGGAAATAGAAAATGTACAAATGACAGCCTAAGTAGGCCATCCATGGAGCTGAGATTTCCCTGGGGTGACATTTGTCAGCCTCAGCTTGGCAATTGTTAGGAAAAAGTGAAATATCCTGATGGGGAAGGGGATTCCTGCATTCATCTGTTGGTACAGTCGACTAAAGAACAGGTGTCAGCTGGATGCCTGAAGTCAATTGTGGTCTGAACCTCTTGAAGCTTTTGCAATATTGAATATAGAGGGTTGTGATGAAGTGAGGGAGAAGCAATAGCAGAACAATAGCAGAAAATAGCAGAAAAACAAGTTTGATTTGCAGGCAAGGTGAATTATACAATTTTAAAGCTTGCATCACCGTAGCTATAATATATGCAATATCAATGTAGCACACGGAGTCAGTGTCACAGCCGAATATGTCAGACTCAACCTCACTGCAGCTTTGTAACACATTAGACTGTGGGGAACGAAAGATAAGCTCATTTAAAATGTGAAAGTGGTAGCTTGTATCTCCCCAGATTATCTTATTTGCAATGCTTATATTTAGCTGCATCTTCTGTCAGCTCAGCAGCACTATCAAGAAAAAAACTGCACTCGAGATTTAGGATGAGAGATGGGAGTCTGTGAAAAAGGTAAGGCAATACATTTATTTATTAATTTATAAGAAGCGTATATTGTGAATTTATCGGGAGTCAAATAGCACACTAAGTATCAAAGTAAAACTAAAGTCCATTAAGAATGGCCAAAAAGAAAAATGTTGAAATGTTTGACAGCTGGGAGAGGGGAGCATTTTAATTAATTATGACTCTGAATTTAATAGAGGGTGGAGAGGATGTGGGGTGGTGTCACTTCTAACATACAATCTTTTTTTTAAAAGTCTGGTGTGGGGAATCCCACATTCTACATGTGCAGTAAATAATCCGAACAGTCTGTGGTTGGCGTCTTAATATAAAGCAGTAGGAACAGGCATTTTTGATTCCTCCCGAGACATTCCATATTGGGTATTATTGGTCACAAAGGTCAAGTATTGTTTAAATGATCTATCTGAGGTGCATCCCAGCCAATTGTCTCCTGGCATCCAAATAATGCGAGGCAAAATCAGGTACACATTCAAAGTGAGATTGGTTTGCTATTGTTTACATCTGTTTTGAATGAGAAACACACAGAACATTTGTAGTTTTCCTTTCCAAGTATTCTTCCCATCTCTTTTAGAAGTGAATTCTGTAGATATGGCAAAATTTCAAGCGCTATTAACCTGTCGCACATGAATTAGGTTATGACAGTGCAGTACTGAAAGGGTGCAGTACTGATTAAGTTATCCTTTTTGTTAGAATAAACAAAGCCCCAGTTTCTCATACTGTGATTCAAGTAAACATTTGTGACCTACTTAGAAAGACAGGAAAATGTTCCAGTGCCCTCCTGGTCAACACCCCTACCTCAACCAATACCATGAGAAAAGAGATTCACTGGTCATTCATTTTATGTTCTATGGGCGGCATGGTGGCACAGTGGTTAGCACTGCTGCCTCACAGCGCCAGGGCCTGGGTTCAATTCCGGTGATTGTCAGTGATTGTCGAGTGGAGTTTGCACATTTTCCCCATGTCTGTGTGGGTTTCCTCCGGGTGCTCCGGTGTCCTCCCACAGTCCAAAGATGTGCGGGTTAGGTTGATTGGCCATGCTAAATTACATTGTGTCATGAGGATTAGCTGGGGTTACGGGGATAGGGTGTTGGTGGGATTGTTGTCTGTGCAGGCTCGATGGGCCGAATGGCCTCCTCCTGCATTGGAGGGATTTATGTTCATGGGTATTTCCATATTGAAAATTGTTCTTTCTTTCTATTCAACTATTCAATGCAACTGAATTGATCTAACATCCCTGCAAACACATTATCAGCAGAGAGACCAGCAATTAATGACCAAGGTCAGCTAACTGTTTCAGAACAGCGATCAAGCTTGGGACCAGTTCTGTACCATAACAGATTATGCATTATCATTGAAGTATCACATGGGAGTTTTGAATTAAGTTTGGGAAGCACAAAGTAAATTAGCATCAGCAATGTATGTAAATCAATTAAGGAAACATTGCCACAATTATGCTTTAAAGCATTAAATTAAAAAAAATGAGGTTACTGTTAGTCTTGGTTTCAGATGTAATCTGTTGAATTTGAGCAGCAGGCAGAGAGTTAATGATTTGTGTTATCTGCAGAATCCCTTTCCCTCTGATCACTAGTGCTAGATTAATGCTGCGTTAGCAGCTGTGATCCAGGCAGCCTGAGAGCACGGTCACTAACAGCCACAGTACTATAACACTCCCATCTGTCACATCATATCGCTATGCTTATTCTTCAGAAGAAAGGAAGATTACATTATTTTTTGTTGGAGATTGTACAAGACATCACTGGCTTGAAAGTTCCATATCACTGTGTCATCATCCAGCCCAGCAAGAGGCAAGTGACTGTCAGCGTCAGGAGCGGGGGAGGGGGTGTTACCGGGGAGATCCTGGCTCACAGAGACTGAGTATTATGAGGATCACGCGTGAGTTATGGGAAAGCAATGTGTGGTCAATAAGAGTGAGTACAGAGTGAAATCATTTCATTGTGAGTTAAGTAGTTGTTTGGTAGTACACAACTTGAGTATTGCTGAAAAAGGAGACATGTCAAAGCTTTTCATCTTGCACTCATCAGGACACTTCGCAAGAATACCAAAATAAGGGTAAAACAACAATTTATATTGTGTAAGAGAATTCTGAATGATTGGCAACCACTTGCCAATCAATCCCATACAGTATAAATTATTGTGGTGGCACAGTGGTTAGTACTGCTGCCACACAGCATCAGGGACCCGGATTTGATTCCGGCCTTGGGTGACTGTGTTGCGTTTGTAGCTTCTCCCTGTATCTGCGTGGGCTTCCTCTGGGTGCTCTGGTTTCCTCTCACAGTCCAAAGATGTGCAAGTTTGGTGGATTGGCCATGCTAAATTGTCCCTTAGTGTCCCAAGTCCTGCAGGTAAAGGGGATTGGGGGTTACGGGAATCAGGTGAGCCGGGGGTGGGATGTGGGCCTGAGTCGGTGCAGACTCGATGGGTCGAATGGGTTCCTTCTGCACTATTGGGATTCTATGATTGTTTTCCCCTTATACTGGTATTCTTGCAAAAATATCCTGATGAATACAAGAAGGAAAGCTTTGACATGTCCCTTTTTCTGCAACATTATGAATTAAGTCTTTGGCCAGTATGCATAATATCTGGGACCAGACATCTCAGCTCTCAATTTACTTCTTAATGGATTATTTAAAGTAGGTATTGAGGATAGCAATACCTGATAAGGTACCCTAATGGGCCCCCACACATTCTAAAAGGAGAGGGGATTCCATGATCATGAAGATAGCGCTGAGTCATTTTGTTTGAACTGATTCATGTTCCAGGTTTCAATCAAGTACCGTAACTCCCTCTCCAAAATAATGTAACAGATTACTAATGCAATCAACCAGGGTAATATATCTTTTAAAGCCTTTAACTCTTTAACTTATGACAAGTATATACTTAGTTTTCAATGCCACAGCCTTTAGTTTCTTTGGGGATGCCCTAATCTCCTGTTGTAACTTTGGTGGAAGATCAGTAGAACACCAGAAAATTAGTGCAAACACTGTTATTAACCACTGGTACAAGATATATCACAGAATCACAGAACTGTTTTGGTGCAGAAAGAGGCCATTTGGCCCATCGTGTCTAAACAGCTCTCCAAATGAGCATTATGAGTTAATGCCATTCTCCTGCCTATTCCCCACATCCCTGCATATGTTTCTATTCAAGTAATCATCTCATACTCTCTTGAATGTCTCAATAGAACTTGCCTCCACCATGCTTCCAGGCAGTGCATTCTAGACCCGAACCACTTGTTGTGTTGAAAAGTATTTTTCTCACGTTTACAAATGTATATATATATCAGCAAATTATGGTTTATAACAAATTCTATTATGTTTCTATAAAGAAAATTAGGAACCAAAACTTCATATAGTTCAACTATTTGTAGCAAGGATGGAGTGGATGGAAATTGCATATTTAATACATAGGCTACATTACTAATATACCTAAGAATCTGTAGTAGTTGATGCACATGAGCGGGAAATACAGCTGCAAACAGTTTGAACATCAATTATTTACTACACCCGCAGAATCAAGATACCTTGTGAATAAAAATGTTTTTGATCATTTTGTTTTGCTTATTTAACAGCCAACTGTTTTCTCTGGGATTCCAATGACCACCCGAAGGAACAGCAGGAGGAAACCCCAGTGGAAATTTAGAGCCCACATTTGATACAGAATTTCACTTGGCTTTGCCAGGAGTGCATACCTACAAACCACTGTAGTGGCACATTTTAAATTGAGTCACACCTATCATGTTGATAGGCTAAGCTGGGACTTTAACCCTAAGACGCTCCAGGATATTTTTAGGGCAGTCTTGGGGAGACTGTAGAGATAGCTATTATTTATTCATTATTTATTAATAATTTTCCAGAAATTTTCCAACTAAACCATGACCCACTTTCCTGAGTGGAGGTTCATGACTATGCTCATCCAACTTCCAGCAAGGAGAGTTGGATAGAAGTGGAAAAGAGAGGGAAAGAAACCAAGCCTAGTAAAGATAGGAAAGGAGAGTGGGAGAGGAGAAGCGGCAAAGGAGAAACCAGTGCAAAAGGGAGATTTGATTTGATTTGATTTATTATTGTCACATGTATTAATATAAAGTGAAAAGTCTGCGCTATACAGACAAGGCATACCACATAGAGGGAAAGAATGATCAGAGGATTAGATAGGGTGGATAGTGAGAGCCTTTTTCCTCGGATAGTGATGGCTAACACGAGGGGACATAGCTTTAAATTGAGGGGTGAGAGATATAGGACAGATGTTAGAAGTAGGTTCTTTACTCAAAGAGTAGTAAGGGCGTGGAATGCCCTGCCTGCAGCAGTAGTGGACTCGTCAACATTAAGAGCATTCAAATGGTTATTGGGATAAACATATGGATGATATTGGAATAGTGTAGATTAGAGAGGCTTTAGATTAGTTTCACTGGTCGGCGCAACATCTAGGGCCGAAGGGCCTGTACTACACTGTAATGTTCTATGTTCCATGTTCAAAAGAAAGGAGAAAATGCAGAATGTGGTGTTACAGCCATAGCTAGGATGTAGAGAAAGATCAACTTAATATGAGGTAGGTCCGTTCAAAAATCTGATGGCAATAGAGAACAAGCTGTTCTTAAGTCCTCAGACTTTTGTATCTTTTTCCCGACAGAAGAAGGTGGAGGGAAGTATGTCCGGGGTGCGTGGGGTCCTTAATTATGCTGGCTGCTTTTTCAAGGCAGTGAGAAGTGCAGACAGAGTCAATGGATAGGAGGCTGGTGTGCGTGATGACGAGGCTTCGTTCATGACCCCTCGTAGTTTCTTGCGACCTTGGACAGACCAGGAGCCATACTAAGCTGTGATACAACCAGAAAGAATGCTTTCTATAGTGCATCTGTAAAAGTTGATGAGAGTCGCAGTGGACATGCTAAATTTCCTTAGCCTCCTGAGAAAGTAGAGGCGTTTGTGGGCTTTCTTAATGATAGTGTCAGCATGGAGAGACCAGACAGGTTGTTGGTGATCTGGACATCTAGAAACTTGAAGCTCTGGACCATTTCCACTTCATCCCTTTGATGTTGACAGGGGCATGTCCTCCACTACGCCTCCTGAAGTTGATGTCTATCTCCTTCATTTTGCTAACATTGAGGGAGAGATTATTGTCGTCGCACCAGTTCACCGGATTCTCTATCTCTTTCCTGTACTCCATCTCATCATTGTTTGAGATCTGACCCACTATGGTGGTGTCATCAGCAAACTTGAAAATCAAGTTGGAGGGGAATTTGGGCACACAGTCGTAGATGTATAAGGAGTATAGTAAGGGGTTGAGGGCACAGTCTTATGGGGTGCCAGTGTTGCGGATGATCATGGAGCAGGTGTTGGTGCCTATCCTTACTGATTACAGTCTGTGGGTTAGGAAGTCTAGGATCCAGTTGCAGAGGAAGGAGCCGAGCCCTAGGCCATGGAGTTTGGAGATAAGTTTTGTAGGAATAACGGTGTTGAAGGCTGAGCTGTAGTCAATAAGTAGAAGGAGATTGGAGATGGAGAGAGAAGGAAAAAGGAGAGAGCAAAAGGCTGAGGGAAGGATGGAGAGAGAATGGAGGGATGGAGAAAGGGACATAAAACAAGGCAAGAAAAGTTACACTGAGGAAAGAGAATTTAGATCAATGGAAGTAAGAGGAATAAGACTTTGAACATCCAGCCGTCATGGAAGAGAAATCAAGCCAGTGTGAGTTTGGGGATTATTTCTGAGGGTGGAAAATGCAGTGAGTGTTGCTTATTGTAAAAGGGGAATGTGGAGCAATGTACAGGTGGTCAACAGCCAGTGGGAAGGGGTGGAGCATTGACACTTTGCCCGATGAGTGGGAGGAGATGTCAAGGTCCAAACTATTTTCCTGTGAGTGTGAGGTTCCAAAATTTTGCTGAAGGAAAGATACTCATTGAGGAGACTGCAGTTTGTTTCCTGTTTCTTACTTTAGTGTGCATCACTTAGCGTTAGATCCAACACAATCATAATCACATGACATTATGCTTACAGCGCCATACTAAGTTGCAATGATGTTAGAAACTTGAGGTCACACGAGTTTTAATATTTTGTAAATTTATTAGACTCAGCAGATTTAAAAGTCCTTCACAGAGACTACACTGAGGGCTATGTTGAAGGAAATACGTTAAAGATATATTTGAGTTGAAGGTTGCTTACCTTGACATTTTACTATCTGAGCTGATGGGAAGAGCAGGTGAATGCAATTTCAAATGTCAGGATCTAATTCACATAGATGCACAAACATGTTTTGCAAGGTAAATTTACAGTAAATGGATTAGCTTGCAACGCAATACCTGCTTCCCCATCCTGGTGCTTTTTGACTTTGGATGCTTGATGATTCTGAGAACCCCTGTCTTTCTCTTGCAAGCATGGGGTAACCTATTTTCATAAATGGCACAACCTTTAGCTTTCAAAGGAACATTTTCAATGCTGTCGTTCACTTGTCAGAAAATATAGAGCTGAACACATTTTCATCAAGAACAACGTGCTTGCCATGGCATTGGCAATTTTTGGGTGGTCAACTTTATTGTGAAATTAGAGCCTTTAAACCTATATAATGTCATGAATCTCTTTATGAATGCAGTAGAAGTAAGAGGGGAGTGTCCTTTACGTTGAAGTCTGTAAACTTCCAGCAGGAAATGACCTGAAATATCACCTGATTGGAGGCCACTGGAGAGCTTATGCAAGAGGCCAGTTTGAATTTCCAGGTAAGTGCCCAAACCTGGTTCTTCTACTTCCTGCCATGAATCTATCAGACTCTGAAGTCCTGTGTAAACTCTAAACTTAACAGTCCGATATATAATGCAGTATGTTTTAGCATATCATAGTTACTGATATTATTTAATACTTGATTCTCTTGTGTTTCCATAGGTACCTCAAGGAACCGTTAGCTGCAGGTCTGGAAGATGCTGAGCCTAGCCTGTCACAATAAAGAGTGGGACTTACAACACCTATAAAAGACACCGGTACAGAAGTGTGCACTCTGGGGGTTTGAGTTTCAGTTAGTGTATGGAGCGTCATGTGGCACACACAGCACAAGTGAGGAAGGATAATTAGTGTGCGGCACGAGGTGGTGTAGGCCTAGTTGCAGATCACTCTCACCTGTCGGGTTATGAAATTGAAAGCAGCTAATAACTGACACATGGATACTACCGTCTAAGCATATCAATTCCAACCGTCATTTTTGAGAATGTAGGAAGCACGCTGTTAAGCATTTTGATTAATTTGGAGAATTCTACTTACTGTATCCACACAATGCTGTTTGATTTGATGGTATCTGTAATATAATTTGCTGCAGAGTCCTTTGTGACAGAGGTCCTAAACTTAACTATGGATTTTTTTCAGAAATAAAGGGCTTGATTTTTTTTCTTCTGGGTCAGGACTCTTCCTGTGTCCCAATCCCACCCTCAGTGGGGGTTCAGGGAAGCAGTCATAGGCTCTGATTTTCAAAGGGGTGGACTGTTAATTAGCTGGAGGGCTGGTTGGATAGCCAAATAGTAGCCGTGAGGATGGGAATGGAAGTGGGACTGATAGTGTAGCAGCCCAATTTGAACCCTCCATGGTAGTCATTACTCTAGCAGCCATTTGCTGCTTGCTGCATAATAGAAAAAGCAGAAATGGTAGAGGGTTGGAACTCTCCATGAGGCAGTGATGGAGAGGACAGAGGTCCTCTTTCAAGAGGGTGACAGGAGAAGGTCACCTTCCCAAACCAAGCACGCCTGGATCATGAGCAAGGTGTGGTCCAGAAGAATTGAGTGGAGGAAAAGGTTTAATTACCTTATTCACTCTAGCAATGTGATTGCAACGCCACATCCCTCAGGACATGCCTTTGTACATTCACTCTGCAGCAGACACTCCAGTTCAGGAGTTTGAGAGTGCATGTTACTCCTGAATATAGTGTGACCAGGGCACCAACTGATGCCACAGCAAGGCTGAAAGTCACAGTGCTGTTGAGGACCTGCCAGTACTGATACAAGTCTTTGGAATTGGCCCTAGAAGCCAGCAGTACGTCACTTTCTTTAGTCTCAGCAGCGGAAATGGACTCAATGTCCAACGCAAGGGCCCAGACCAGATGAGGACTTTCCCATCCTTCACACTGTCACCATAATGGAGGAGAGAGCCAAGCAGCTCACCAGAGTCACTTACCATGAGTAAGTTGGGGAAGGTGCGATGGGCAACCCTGTTGGGGAGGGTGAATAGAAGCTGGAACGCACAGATTAAGAGTGTGCGTTGCAGTTTCTGACATTGAGGCACAAAGATCAATTCCTGTGATATTACTGGACCAAGCGTTGCCACTGCAGACCTCACAGCAAGCATCGCCACAATTTACAATTGCATTCTTCACCAGCTCAGATACAGTAACTTCAGCGTGTCCTTGTGTACATGTCACTAATGTGCAGGAGGTGGCGAGAGAGGCAGAGGCAACTGAGGGCTGTCCTTATTGGAGAATGTGTACAGATACAGTGCTGCACAGCTGGTACAAATAAACTCTACTTGGATCAACAGCACCAGATGTGCTCTCACATGGCAGATTTCTCTAAGGAAGTGTCTGGTCATGGGCTGTGACTGGAGGAGTCCACCCAGCTCATGTACGCCACCATGACTCAGAGCTTGAGTGCTTGAATGCCTGCAGTGAGGGAATGGCCAACATCATGGTCAGCCATACATGCAGCACATGAAGATCACGCAGGAACAGTGCATTGACATTCATGGAATGCAGGCCATATTGTGTAGCCATGACCGAACTGTGGCACTGATGGCACAGAGATGTTTGGAGGGGTTGCCAGTTGTGCCCCAGCTGGTAGTCTCCTCCAGCCAGCAGCCAAGAGGTGATGCAGTCACTGAGGAGGATGAGTGTGCCACTCCTCACAGGGTGTGATCATCAGCATTATCAATCTGATGGCTACAGATGGCCCTTTGACTGAAGGACCATCTGTAGAGCAGGATCCAGTGACAGGGGTGCCCCATCTATGAAGCCAGTGACAGCAGCCTCTGGGAGTGCACCCATTAGAACTTCCACAATGAAGATGACACCTATGTGTATCTCAGCTGCAAGCTGAGACACATGAACAGGCTGCCTCCACACCATCAGAAGTCATATAAGAGGAGCACCAGATAGAGGTGGCCTAGGGTAGAAGCCATCGTATCAGGCAATGCACCGAATGGATCACTGACATTTCTTCACCTATAACGCTGCACCTTTTGTATTTTTGACCACCAAATAAACATTGATACATGAAGCCAAACATTTGGACTTTGCTTCAATAATGCTGGGACTAAAGGGATTAAATGGAGTAAGTGGTTAAGGGGATCAAGGATCCATGAACAGTGAATTATCTGTGCATCCTTCATTGGCAGGAGGGGTTGATCTGTTCCAAGCTGTGTCTGCAATGGGACAATTCTCATAGAAAGCTCAAAGTGAACTCTGTACCACACTTTTCCTCTTTCGCCTAAGGGGCTCAGCTGAAACATAAGAACATAAGAACCAAGAGCAAGAGTAGGCCATCTGGCCCCTTGAGCCTGCTCCGCCATTCAATAAGATCATGGCTGATCTTTTCGTGGACTCAACTCCACTTACCTGCCCGCTCACCATAACCCTTAATTCCTCTCCTGTCCAAAAATGTATCTATCCTTGCCTTAAGAACATTCAATGAAGTAGCCTCAACTGCTTCACTAGGCAGGGAATTCCACAGATTCACAACCCTTTATGTGAAGAAGTTCCTCCTCAACTCAGTCCTAAATCTGCTGCTCCTTATTTTGAGGCCATGCTCCCTAGTTCTAGTTTCACCTGCCAGTGGAAACAACTTCCCTGCTTCTATCTTATCTATTCCCTTCACAATCTTATATGTTTCTATAACATCTCCCCTCATTCTTCTGAATTCCAAGGAGTATAGCCCCAGTTTACTCAGTCTCTCCTCTTAAGCCAATCCTCTCAACTCCAGAATCAACCTAGTGAATCCCCTCTGCACCCCCTCCAATGCCAGTATATCCTTTCTCAAGTAAGGAGACCAAAACTGTACACAGTACTCTAGGTGTGGCCTCACCAGCACCTTACTCAGCTGTAACATAACCTCCCCGTTTTTAAACTCCATCCCTTTAGCAATGAAGGACAAAATTCAATTTGCCTTCTGCAAACCTGCAAACCAACTTTTTGTGATTCATGCACAAGGACATCCAGGTCCCTCTGCACAGCAGCATGCTGCAATTTTTTAATATTTAAATAATAGTCCATTTTGCTGTTATTCCTACCAAACTGGATGACCTCACATTTACCAACATTGTACTCCATCTGCCAGATCCTTGCCCACTGTATATGTTCATAGCTCCTTGAAAGTGGAGTCACAGGTGGACAGAGTGGTGAAGAAGGCATTTGGCATTCTTGCTTTCATCGATCAGAACATTGAATACAGGAGTTGGGACGTCTTGTTAAAGTTGTACAAGACATTGGTAAGGCCACTCTTGGAATACTGTGTACAATTCTGGTCACCCTATTATAGAAAGGATATTATTAAACTAGAAAGAGTGAAGAAAAGATTTACTGGGATACTACCGGGACTTGATGGATTGAGTTATAAGGAGAGGCTGAATAGACTGGGACTTTTTTCTCTGGGGCGTAGGAGTCTGAGGGGTGACCTTATAGAGGTCTATAAAATAATGAGGGGCATAGACAAGGTAGATAGTCAATATCTTTTCCCAAAGGTAGGGGAGTCTAAAACTAGAGGGCATAGGTTTAAGGTGAGAGGGGAGAGACACAAAAGTGTCCAGAGGGGCAATTTTTTCACACAGAGGGTGGTGAGTGTCTGGAACAAGCTGCCAGAGGTAGTAGTAGAGGCGGGTACAATTTTATCTTTTAAAAAGCATTTACATAGTTACATAGGTACGATGGGTATAGAGGGATATGGGCCAAAAGCAGGCAATTGGGATTAGCTTAGGGGTTTTAAAAAAAAAGGGCAGCATGGACAAGTTGGGCCGAAGGCGCCTGTTTCCATGCTGTAAACCTCTATGACTATGGCTCACTTAGACTATCTATATCCCTTTGCAGACGTTCAGTGTCCTCTGCACACTTTGCTCTGCCACTCATCTTAGTGTCATCTGCAAATTTTGACACACTGCACTTGGTCCCCGACTCCAAATCGTCTATGTAAATAGTAAACAATTGCAGTCCCAACATTGATCCCTGAGGCACACCACTAGTCAATGATCGCCAGCCAGAAAAACACGCATTTACCCCTACCCATTGCTTTCTGTTAGTTAACCAATCCTCTCTCCATGCTAATACAATACCCGTAACACCGTGCACCTTTATCTTATGTAGCAGCCTTTGATGCGGCACCTTGTCAAATGCCTTCTGGAAATCCAGATACACCACATCCACAGGTTCCCCATTGTCCACCATGCTCGTAATGTTCTCAAAGAATTCCACCAAATTAATCAAAGATGACCTGCACTTATGAACCCATGTTGCGTCTTACCAATGGGACAATTTATATCCAGATGTCTTGCTATTTCTTCCTTGATGATAGATTCAAGCATTTTCCCTCCTACAGAAGTTAAGCTAATCGGCCTATAGTTACCCGTCTTTTGTCTACTTCCTTTTTTAAACAGTGGCGTCACATTTGCTGTTTTCCAATCTGTGGGAACCACCCCAGAGTCCAGCAAATTTTGGTAAATTACCACTAGTGCATTTGCTATTTTCCCCGCCATCTCTTTTAGTACCCTGGGATGCATTCCATCAGGACCAGGAGACTTGTCTACCTTTAGCCCCATTAGCTTGCCCAACACTACCTCTTTCGTGATAACGTTAGTTTCTCGGTCTTCATCTGCCTTGGCCTTCTTGTCATCAATTTTTGGCATGTTATTTGTGTTTTCCACTGTGAAGACCGACACAAAATACCTGTTCAATGCCTCAGCCATTTCCTCATTTCCAGTTATTACATCCCCCTTCTCTTCCTCTAAAGAACCAATGTTTACTTTAGCTACTCTTTTTTGTTTTATATATTTGTAGAAACCTTTGCTTTCTGTTTTTATATTCTGAGCTAGTTTACTCTCATAATCCATCTTACCTTTCTTTATAGCTTTTTCCGTGGCTTTCTGTTGACCTTTAAAGTTTTCCCAATCCTCTAGTTCCCCACTAATCTGTGCTACTTTGTATGCATTTTCTTTCAATTTGATACCCTCCTTTATTTCCTTAGATATCCATGGCTGATTATCTCTTTTTCAGTAAGAAGTTTAACAACACCAGGTTAAAGTCCAACAGGTTTTTTTGGTAGCAAAAGCCACACAAGCTTTCGGAGCTCCAAAAGCTTGTGTGGCTTTTGCTGCCAAATAAACCTGTTGGACTTTAACCTGGTGTTGTTAAACTTCTTACTGTGTTTACCCCAGTCCAACGCTGGCATCTCCACATTATCTCTTTTTCTACAGTCCTTCCTTATCACTGGTATATACTTTTGCTGAGCACTGTGAAAGATTGCTTTGAAAGACCTCCACTGTTCCTCAATTGTCCCACCATGAAGTTTTTGCTCCCAGTCTACTTTCGCCAACTCCTCCTCATCCCATTGTAGTCTCCTTTGTTTAAGCACAAGACATTGGTATTGGATTTTACCTTCTCACGCTCCATCTGTATTTTAAATTCAACCCATACTGTGATCACTTCTTCTGAGAGGATCCCTAACTGTAAGATCATTAATTATTCCTGTCTCATTACACAGGACCAGATCTAGGATAACTTGCTCCCTCGTAGGTTCCATTACATACTGTTCAGGAAGCTATCGCAGATACATTCTATGAACTCCTCCTCAAGGCTGCCTTTACGTCATTTGACCAATTGACATGTAGATTAAAATCCCCCATAATAGTTGCTATACCAGTTTTACTTGCATCAGTTATTTCTTTGTTTATTTCTCACCCCACAGTGATGTTATTATTTGGTGGCCTATAGACTACGCCTATCAGTGACTTTTTCTCCTTACTATTCCTAATTTCCACCCAAATGGATTCAACCTTTTTTTTCCATAGAACCTATATCATTTCTCACTACCGCCCTGATGTCCTCCTTAAATATCAGAGCTACACCACCTCCCTTACCTTCCTGTCTGTCCCTCCGAACAGTCTGATACCTCTGGATATTTAGCTCCCAGTTGAGACTACCCTGTAACCATGTCTCTGTAATGGCCACTAAATCATGCTCATTCGCGATGATTTGTGCCATCAACTCATTTACTTTGTTTTGAATGCTACAAGCATTCAAAAGCCCTTATGCTAGTTTTTGTACTTTCTTTTTGAATTCTAACACTTCAATTAATAACATCTCCTGGGTTCTCCTTCCTTTAAATTTTTTTCCTGATTTTTGATGTAGTTGGAACCTTCTCCCCACATGCTAACCTGCTGCTTTGCTTTCTATTAGAAAGAAACAAACCTGAATCAGATAATCTCTGACATTGATGGGACCTTGACAAGATCCATGAGCTCTACACAGCTCCTGGCCACTTCCCTGCACAGCGAGAATAACTCTGTGTTCTGCATCTTCCTCCTCCAACTCCTGCATCTCCTATTTCTCCAAGGAGCTGTGTCTATTTAACACATCACCCTCTTCAAGATCTACCTCTCTGGAGAACCATGTAATGGAAAGCGCAGCAGAATACCCCAATGCTCAGGACACCAAGAATGTATTGTAGGGTGCTAACCAGGTCACAAAGGATGAACTGGCTCTCCTTTATTCTCCTCCTTGGTTGGTCACAACAAAGGTTTAAGCCTATTTTTCATGTGGTTTTGCCTTTTCTAAATCAGAATAGTTTTAACTATTTAAACTGCGAACAATAAGAAGCTAATCAAACAAGGTTTTTGAATCACATGATGAACAAATTTTTTAACCATTAATCCCAAGGATAAATAATAAATGTGATATCAAGCATTTGGCCCTCATGCAGTTATTGCACCTCCCCGCCCCCCCCCCCCCCCCCACACACACACGCACGCAAATACAGACACACATGCATACAAACACGTGGACAAATACACATGGGTATCAGAAATAAAGGGAGTTAGAGTCCAATATAAAGAAAAGGTAAAATGATACATGGTTAAATGTCCTTTGTCTTTGAGGGATAGTTTATAAACACTGCAGCTGATACAGGTTAGCTGGTTTCTTGAATGCAGTAAGATAGAGAAGATGTTGCAATTAAGGGTTATGGGGAAAGGGTAGAAAAGTGAATGTGATGAATGTTGGACCAGCCATGATCCTATTGAATGGTGGAACAAACTCAAAACAGCCCACTCCAGTTCCTATTTCCTTTAGTTTTATAGTCGAATGCAAGATCTCAGTATGCTGATAGGTTTCCAGTAGATATGTCTTCTTGAACCGAGTGACGCACTCATTCCAAAAGGGAGGGAGAGCAGCCATCAGCCAGTTTCCTCTGCTGAAGACTTTCTTGACACCACCTGTGTCAATCTCTCTCCAGTGCCTGGCAGCTTTGCCTTGAAATGCTTCAGCCATTGTGTATTTCTAAAAGGTTTTGGGTTTGTCTGTCTATGGCAGCTATTGTTTCAATATCCAGTCCTTTGTATTTTTAATGTCTCCTCTTTAGAAGTTACAAGTTTTGGTAGGTGTTTGGTTTAGTTGAAATGTCTCTCACTTCATACTCTCCGGAGGGTGATTTGTTTGTTTCTCACCTTCACCTTTGAATGTGACCTTGCACTTCCAAGCAGTCATCTCTGTCTCAGTTCAAATTGCAAAACTTCTAATCAGTTGAAAGTTGAAAAATCATATTTACAGAAGAATAAGGCAGCATAGCCTAGTGACACTAATATAAGGTAATCAGGCACACACCCGAACAGTGCAGGCCTCCCATGCAATCAAGCCCCCCAGTAGAGCTGAAATCCTGTCCCAGAGAGCTTGCCCAATCAGAGGAATGGTGATCACTGCAGATATTACACTCAGGCCTACCTTGTGGGTCACTGCTGGATCCCCAGATAGAGTTGAGTGTGGGTGGGATGGGGGTCACAGGGAGAGGTCACCAGTGAGGCTGGGGGGAGGAAGGCGCTATAAACAAGGGCATGGCACTGGCTTTCAGTAGGTTGTCCCCTTCCCGATGCTGAGCCCCTTGATTGGGCTACTTAAGGGTTCAAGTGGCCATCAGTTGGGAAGGCCACCCTCCACCCTTCCTGGCCAGAGCTTCATTACAGGAGCTGGGAAGGCTGTAGTGTTCCCATTCCATGCCCTCCTGCCCAGTCAAACCACTGCCCTGGTGCCAAACTCATCTCTTAGGGTGGGCATTAATTTCTGCCCATAATGTCCTGTGGCACTGCTTCTCCAACATCTCCAGGAAGCTTCTGTCTGGAGTGGTATAGCTATGCTGAGGGAATGGCATCTGTTGTCTTCCTGCCACTCATCTCTCCCCTTTGTCCTCATGCCTGGGGCTCTGCCGTTTCTGCAGACGATGTTGTTTAACAATACCACTGGATCCAAAATCTGAAGGCCATTCTTCCATTGCCGGCTTTTCCTACCTTGTATTCAGGTGGTCTCCTGATTGTGTCCTGATTGCCCCTTCTCTTGTGCCAATGCAATGCCAGGGTAGCGATGAGCCCCAATACTGCCCAAGCATGAACAGAACACTCTCCCCACAGCTGGGGAGACCTGATGGCACCTCTGTGCCAATGTTTGAATCACCCTAAACCAGTCTCCCTTTTATATGTCCCATATTTTGGGGCATTAGCAGGTCAGTACCCTGATCTGGGCCTATGGCACTTGCATTATAGTCTTGTGGTTCATTACAACTCAGATCACAGGAGATACATTTGAGGAGTAGACACAAGTAAGGGAGCTGCTTCTCAGAAACTCAATATACATGTTCCCCAGTCACCTTGCTCTAATGACGCATGAAGAGCCAAAGAGGGGAAAAGTCCAGATAACTAGCACATATAAGTATGTTGTCAATAGTTTAATCTCCATCATATAACCTGCCAAAAAGAAGCATGAATGCCACCAGCATCCCTGGAAACACCTGTGGACATACATCAGCTGAGCCACTCACTCCCTTTCTTCCATTGTCCCCAGTAAGAGCCCTAGATTGAGGATTAGGATTATTCACTACAAAATTGCAGACTGGAAACACCATGATAATAAAAAAAATCTCAACAAGAACTACTGAAGTAATACATGACTAAACAGAATTTTAACTTGCAACAGTTATTTGTTATGAAGAACATTTCTAAAGCAGGATATTAATGGATGGGCATGCAACGTGCTGAGGTCAAGAAAATGATAGTACTTTCACTGGGACTTGATGACACAGCTCATTGGAAAAATGTAGTTAATGTTCTGAAATGCCTCAACTTTAATTGAACTAGTTTGTCTTTATATAGTTTCAAATTTGATGCTTTCGTGAAGCTCAGACTTAACATCAATAATCTCTTCATGGTCTTCCTAAACCTCATCCGCTACCTGGCAACTTCACGTACGAGTGTCTAATTGTGCCACCATTCTGTGCTCCTTTTTGATGCTGTACATTAGGACATGATCAGAAGTATGTATGAAGCATTTTTTTTGTTTCATAATGCACAATTATAGCCAGGTACAGAAATAAACTATTCAGCACCTTGTGTTGCTGTTTTATTTAATTCAATTTGCCTGCCTTTTCCCTGTATACTTCTAAATTGAACCTTTTCAAATGTTTGTCCATTTCCTTTTTAAAGATGATGACCATTCTGCCTCTACCTCTCTTTCTGTGGGACAGTAAACAAATTCTGCTAAACTCTCATTTCATTCTGTCAATGATGATCACAACTCAACAAAGGGGCTAATCCTTCTTTATTTTGTTGCAGTGGGAGTTGAGGGTTTTTGAAAAGAAACAGGAGGAGAGGGTGATGGAGGTGGAGGACACCACAGAAGCTAGTGGCAGTGCCAAAAAAGAGGCAAAATGAGTAAGGGAGAGGTGGACAAAATTGGCAGTGAGTGTAAAAAAACGAAAGAGAAGTTTTCAGAGGAAACATGTGATGAAGGGAGAGGAATCAAGTAGTGATGAAAAAGAGCAGGAAGTGGCAGTATAATAATAATAAAATGAATGATTTTGTTGTTAAAAATAGACCTTATTCCCATTTCAGCACATGGTATTTCAAAACTGCAAGTGTCGAGGTGATTAAGTTTTCACCACCCCTTCATCCCCCCACCCCAACATTATCCTGCAGCTGCGTCATACATTCCAGCGTCTTCCTCTCAGAGGGTTTACTCCAATTAACTGATTCCATTTGACTTGCATCAGAACGGCTTTCATCATCACACAGGTTCTAATTTGGACGAAAGTCTCAATTACATTCCAGTCAACATTCTAACATGTCTATAAATGTTTTGGTGAGATATTTTTCACATTTCACTAGGATGTTATTTTGAGCACTCTTTAAAAAAATACTGTTTGCAAACTTTTACAATTTTGCTGAATTTGAAAAGCTCGATTTTAAGACTATCAGACGCTGAATTGAGAGATAGCTTGCTTCTTGTACAAAATTAAATAAAGGGTAGTTAGCACAAAAGATTGCCTTAAATGATGGTGTGCGTATGATGCCAGTGTCTGACTATTACTGACAGCAAGTACTGTTGTCAGATTCATTGGGGTCAAGTGGGGAACTATTATGCCAGGATCTTTGGACCATTCTAGTTCTATGGCAGCATTTAACAGCAATAAGATTGGCAAACACTTTACATTAATGGCTTGTGGCAAACAATTATTAAAAAGCAATTTACTTTCACTAATTATTAACCATCAATAGCTACAAAGGGTAGGAAAAAGGAAATGATCATGAAATGCTGATATTTTCAGTGCCCTACTCTGATTTAGTATTAAGGCAAAAGATTACTATAACTGTGGGATAAAGATCGTTTTGGCAGATTAGAGATGTCTTGCATTTTTAATGAATGCCTCTTTTCACAGGAATCCCTCAGCGTAACCAACTATCTGAATGATAATGTTTAGCTTCAATTTTAACTGTCCTATGTCAATGATTCTAATATTGATATATGAACACATGAACACAAGAAAACAGAATGATTTAATGTTTTTTCCTGCCGATGCACCCAGCACCTTTTGATTGAGCTAGACAGTCACTGACCTGACACAACCCATTTATCATTGTTCACGGTATATAAGTTGCTCTTCCTCCCACACTCCAAAGAAATGTGGCTTAGGTTGATTGGCCATTATAAATTTCCCCTTAGTGTCAGGGGGATTAGCTAGGTAAATACATGGGATTATGGAGTTACGGCCTGGGTGGGATTGTCGGTGCAGGCTCAATGGGCCAAATGGCCTCTTTCTGCACTATAGACATTCTATGATTCTAAGCTTTGAAAAACTTTTCCAAAATGGGGGTCCATGTTTCTGCAGAGTACAAAATGTGAACCAGCAGTGTTGGAGTAGGTGGTCGCCATTTTGAAATGTGAAAGAAAAATCAATGGTAATTCATTCTAAGTCGATGTCTCACATTTTAATCACGAAATGATTCTACAGGGACAATTTGAACCACGATCGGAATATTTTAAAAAATGTTAAATTCATCGTCTTTGGCATCCGACACAAAGGTCAGAATTTTATGTTTGGAGGCCAAACGCACTCGACCCAACAGAACATAAAATTGAATCAAATGATGGCAGGCATGTTTCACAATGTCACCTCGCACACGCACAATTTTGAAGTCAGCGAATGTGCACGCGAGTCAGATGCTTGCCCACTGACAATTAAAGGGCCAATTAAGGTCATTATCAAGCCACTGGACAGCAATTTTAGACTACCCATGCGATTTTCAGCTCGTGGCATAGGTAGAACGGGTGAACAGAAAACACATTTTTATCATTTCCTCATCCAAGGGCAGGAGAAAACCCCCAGAGCACATGTACTTTATCTGTCAATGTGAGTTTGTCGCTGTGTGACTACAGATTGGTCCCAGAGTTCCTTTGGATTTCAGTAGCGTTTCAAGCCTGCCTTTCTGCATTTTAGGACCTCATCATCCCTGAAAGGTTTCCAGGAAGATAGCATCACTCTGCTCCCTGATTCACAAGGCACTGGTCCTCTGCATCTCATCTAATGAGGTGGGACCTCTTCTGAAGAGGAATAGAGGGGCAGGAGAGGGTGAAAGAGGAGGCCTGATGAGTGTGGCCAGTGTCCCAGAGAGAGACCTTTAATAGGAGATGCTTGGGCTGAGTTGGCCAGCAGGGAGGCCAAGACGGGAGTGTTTGCCGAAGATGCCATTACCCTGCGGCTAGAGTCTACTGGCAGCGCTCCCACTGCCCCCAAATGGTCAAGGTCCAGTGCTGCAGGAGGATCCACCTCTCCAGGGACACAGTGACAATAATAGAGCACATGATTGGTCCAGAAAACATCCAGACAAACAGACACTCCATGCTACTGGCTTTGGGGTTCACCAGTGGCCTCAATTTCTACAATTCCAGTTCTTTTTAGGGTTCAGTGAGGAATCTGTGTCGCATGTCTCAATCAGCTACACCCAGATGCATCAAGCTGATGACTGATGCCAACTTCAGACATGTCTGCATATTTATCCACTACTGGACAGATGAGGCCAGCCAGTTGGAGAGAACCCGAGGCTTTGCAGCGATGGCTGGAACCCCCCACACCCAGAATGTAATAGATTGCACTCACGGTGCCATCAAGGCACCAGCAGGTGAGCTGGGAGCTTCCACTGACCACTCAATGAATGTGTAGATTGTCTGTGACCACAAGATACAAATTCTGCAAGTTTGTGCCCTTTACCCTGGCAGCTCAGATGAAGCTTATATCTTGCAGCACTCGCACAATTGAACTGATGGCACAAGGGCTATCCCTTGAAAAGTTGGCTCATAACCCCATTCCGTTACCCGAGAACTGAGGCCAAGGAGAGATACACCAGGAGTTATGTGTCCACAAGGGAAGTGGAGAGGGCTGCTCAAGACACCCTTCAGATGCCTGGCCTGATCAGGGGAGCACTGCAGTATCTTCCAGAGCCCATCTCCCTCAGAATCATGGTATGCTGCACCCTGCACAATCTGGCTCTGTCAAGGGGGAACCCAGTAGAGGCTGAGGAAAGTGAGGCAGCACCACAGGCCATGGAGGATGATTCCAGTGATGGGTCGGTAGAACGGTCATAAGGACTTGAAACATTAACTTTGTTTCTCTCTCCACAGATGCTGCCAGACCTGCTGAATTTATCCCGCATTTTCTGTCTTTACTTCAGTTTTCCAGCATCCACAGTAGTTTGCTATCCCAAAATGGAACCCTGGCTCAAAGACCGCAACTTCGATTTTTTAAATCAAATGTGGAGGAAACAGAGTCACAGGATCGCTAATTAGATTTTACCAAAATAAAACACTTATTAAACATGAAAGAAATGGACAACATACAATACTCCCTTAGCTTAACAAACACACACCACAGGTTTTAAGATTAACATGGATGACAAAGTACATTTGAAGCTACAATGATCTCAA
The DNA here is from genome assembly GCF_964213995.1 of Mustelus asterias. Taxonomy (NCBI): domain Eukaryota; kingdom Metazoa; phylum Chordata; class Chondrichthyes; order Carcharhiniformes; family Triakidae; genus Mustelus; species Mustelus asterias. The sequence goes on along the minus strand of NC_135809.1, from coordinate 41,166,601 downwards.
TAGTGCACAAGTTTGTGGTTTGTGGATTCTTCCTCAGAATCTCCCCAGATAATTTTCATAGGTGAGTTTTCACTTCACTTTCAGCAGTGATTCCTGTCAGGATTTCGGTTTCCTCTGCCTCGATTCTCACTGTCAATTGCTTTAATTCCTAGTCCCAGCTTCATAATGGAACGTCTTCAAAACTTTCAGTTGCCTCTGACAGTCTTCTCCTAATTGTAAATCTAGCTAAATAGACTGACTTCTTTAATTCAGAGCTCCTGTTTCTCTCTTCCTTGATTTCTTCTGGAGCATTCCTTATTCTCTATTCATTTAGCTTCCGTATTCTGCTGTCTATTTTCTATCACTGTTCTCTGGGTCCGTTGAGCTGGCTTATTTAGCTTCGGAATTCTCAATTTTTATAGCCTTTCTCAACCTTGAGCATAACTGAGAAACCTCTCCCCCAGCTCCCTCACAGCCCTCAAAACAAAACACCTGCTGCGCTTTAGCCAGACTGAAGAACAGAGTGTTCCAGTCCCACCCTTTCTCTCTGATTTCCAAACTTAGCCAAACAATTTTTCAACATGAAATCTATGCACAGCTCTTCTCCAGGCACAAAGATATTAAATTAAACCTTCCTAAAACTATACCTTATCTTTTGACATTTTACCCATCCAAATATAATCCAAATATGGGTGGCATGGTGGCACAGTGGTTAGCACTGCTGTCTCACAGCGCCAGAGATCTGGGTTCGATTCCCGACCTGGGTCACTGTCTGTGCAGAGTCTGCATGTTCTCCCCGTGTCTGCGTGGGTTTCCTCCAGGTGCTCTGGTTTCCTCCCACTTTCCAAAAGACGTGCTGGTTAGGTGCATTGGCCGTGCTAAATTCTCCCTCAGTGTACCCGAACAGGCGCCGGAGTGTGGCGACTAAGGGATTTTCACAGTAACTTCATGGCAGTGTTAATGTAAGCCCACTTGTGACACTAATAAATAAACTTAAATAAGTCCCTTAAATCTACTTTTGAGTTTCTTAATATGTGCTTCTCAATATCAGGACAGTGTCTAGTTCCTCTTCTCATGGTGTATTTGGTCCTGTGCATTTTCTTCAGGGTAGATTCCTTCTTCTTCTTTTCTCGCAGTAGTTTTTCATGAACATTGCATTCCCATGCTTCACTCCAGCGGGGTTTTAAACAGCTCCACACCTGGTGGGAATTGGCGACCCAATGCTGGTGGAGTGAAGGGGGCCACCAAGGCCCCCCAAAGGGCTGGCAGTAAGGGGGTGGTGGCCCTTCGGCATTGCCAGCTTGGCAGTGCCAGCCTGGCCCCCAGCACAGTCCAAGGGGCAAAGTAGAAAAGCCCAGGGGGCATCTTGGCACTGTCCACTGGGCATCAGGCAGAGCCAAGGGGGCAGGGCCTAATGGGGGCAGGGGGTCCTGCTGCCACTCTGCACTGGGATCACTGATAGAGGGAGGGAGGCCAGTGATCCAGGCTGGCCCTTGGGGCGGTTGGGGCTTATGGGGGGGGGGGGGTCGGGACTGCAGGGGGGGGGGAATTGGGAGATCGAGGCGGGCCGGGCAGGGGGTTGGGGTTGAGGTAGGCCTGGACTTTTTCGGGGGGCCAGCGATAGGGTCCTGGGGGGATGCATGGCCCCAACGATCGGGGGCCAGTGATTGGGAGGCCAGCAGTGTGGGGTTACTGCACATGTGCCGATGTCAGCGCTGACAGATTGGCGCGTGCGCAGTGGCGCACTCAGCGCTATGCTGCCGACCTCTCCAGTGGGAATAGGCCCCATCCACTAATTTTTCGTGTGAATCACAGTAGCGCACTTTGCAATGCACAGAGTGTGGGAGATTTATTTTGAAACGCTCGCTGAAAAAAACCAATGTGATTTATTCCAGTTTTTACGTGAATTCGACACTTAGAATTCTTTTGGGAGAATCGCCCCATAGAATCCCTTAGTGCAGAAGAGGCCATTTGGCCCATCAAATCAGCACCAACTCTCCGACAGAGAATCTTATCCAGGCCCTCCCCCCCCCCCCCCCCCCCCCCCCCCTATCCCTGCAACCCCACACATTTTCCATGGCTAATCCATCTAACACATCTTTGGACTGTGGGAGGAAACCGGCGCACCCAGAGGAAACCCATGCAAACACAGGGGAGGCAATGGCCTAGTGGCATTATTGCTTGATTAGTAATCCAGAAACTCAGCTAATGTTCTGGGACCCAGGTTCGAATCCCACCGTGGCAGATGTTGGATTTTAAATTCAATAAAAATTAAGAATCTACTGATGACCATGAAACCATTGTTTCATGTCGATCGTCAGGAAAAACCATCTGGTTCACTAATGTCCTTTAGGAAAGGAAATCTGCTCTCTTTACCTCTCAACTGCCCTCCAGTGGCAACTGGGGATGGGCAATAAATGCTGGCCAACTAACGACGCCCCGTTTCCCATGAATGAATAAATTGAATAACATGGGGAGAATGTGGAAAAGTGGCCAAAATTATGAAATGCACTCTGACCAGTTTTGTTCCATCTGTTTAGCACAGGAGCCACAGAATTATCTATCCTTAAAAGCTTCACTGCTGTGATTCATCAATTTCATTAAGCTTTTTGAAAGATTTAATTGACAGAACATTGACTGCTTTTGTTGGTAGTCTATTTCATTTAGGAAGTGAATTATCCCAGAGCAACTTGAATTTAATTGGACATTTTCACATTGAAATTTAATTGACTGCCAAGACCATAAACATTCAGTTACATATGAAAAAAAGCCTCTAGTTTCTTAATTTGGTGCACAAATGAATGTAGCGATCATCTTCAGCCTTATCACTTAATTACTCTTCCATATTCAGCTGTTAAAGTAGTGAACAGCTGAGCCATCAATACCAAGAAAGACTCGGGTTCACTCCCTGGATTGTGCTCATGTTGCTGATCTCAGCTGGAGCAAGAGGAACTGGGGATACATTCGCCCATGTACCAGGGTGTGGTCAAGTGGCCAGGATTACTGTTCCTGATCGCTGTTAAGTGCCTTGTGTGAATGTTAGGTGGGGACAGCATCAGGCTTCATCATGTTTTACATTTTGCATACTTTTTCTCATGAGCTCACTTACATACATTTTTTTGTTAGCTTTTATTTAATGTTAGCTTCAACCTATCTGAAACAAATCGGTTAATGCAGACTTAAAACAATGCTGATTGGAAATCTAACCTAGTGTTAGTTATCCAACAGTTAACTGCCCAGCAATTTAGGGTAGCGACTGAAATCAGACTTCAATAACAGACAACTTCTTTAGTCACAGCAGAACCGATCAATAATAAAATAAACCTTCAGAGGACAATATTCCCATTCCTATTGAGTTATAACAAGTGAGATTGAACTAGACAAAGGGAAGGGGAAGATAGTGGTGAGGGACTCTTATTTGCTCCTTCATCTCAATCTGAGATCGATTAGTTTATCATTATCTAGTGCTGTTTGTTACATTGATCAGCAGCCACAACATTCCTTCTGCAGGGATACCTCAAGATGGAGACTCTATCGTAGCGGAAAGTGCAAATTAATATTGGGGATGGCCAAGGGGGAAGGTCCTTCTAAAGGTACGGCAAATCCCTCTGGGGGGATCGCTGAGGCTGTGGGCGCTACCTTTCCTGCCCATGGTACCACTACTTTGCGCAGCCTCAGGCTTCAATAGCCTGCATGAAGTTTGTGGTTTGCACATGTGGTGGGGATACCCTGTTGTCAGCAGACGCTGACAATGACAAAAAATGGTTATCAATAGGACCTTTAACTATGCAAATCAGCTTCTCAGCTCCTTGGAGTGGACAGCTGATTAACCTTGCAGCCCACCACCAGGATATTTGCCCAGCAATGGGACCGTACCTGGAAGACATCCCCAAGAAATTCCCTGCTATTTTGCTGGCTCCCCGTTCCCTCTCCCCAGGCTGGTAAAAATCTGCCCAATGTTGCACATCTGAGATCTATTATCAGAACTGCTGAATAGTTCTACATTTTCTGATTTTATTTCAGATTTCCAGCTTTTGTATGAGAATTTTACAATGAGTTGCCAGACCGGGAGCAAACCTAGGCCAGTGAGTGAAGTGTGAATGGAACTATGTCTAAAGATGTATTGTGCCTTTTGTGCAGAGTTCAAATGATGCCAAAGGCTGTTGATATTTGGAACATACATAACACACCATCTTTCTATAGCATTTAGTGAAACTCTGCAACAACTTCAATGTTTTTAGATAATTCAGAGTGCTAGAAAATGAGTAGAGATTTACAGAAGAGTTATAGAGTGTACAGGAAAAGTGTGATTCTGATGTGTGACTAGTCCAAATACATTTACATTATAATAGAAATATTGGCTCCAACAATTGTTGAAACACTGCATTAACACATACAAATATTAACAGAAATAACCACTCAGCAGATTTTTTGCGGGGAGGAAGAAACAATAGGGAAACCCAATTCACTTGAAATGATAAATGAATCTTTTGCACCCGTTGCCAGCAACAGGCATTCCCTCATCAGGACTTGGATCAAGTCTTTCTGCTTACTGCCACCAATGGTCTTTTAGAAGCTTATTCCCAAAAGAGCCTGCATTCAGATTTTAATTTACTATAAATTAACTTCATGGCATCTCGCTTTAAATTAACAGTTTTATGGCATGGACTTCTCTTTGAGTTGAGTTTAGACTTAACCTGAAGTTATTTCACTCAGGTCCTTACAGTTGTTACAGAATGTTTTCATTCATAACAATATTTGGCTGGATTCAAACTTAGGTCCAACACAAATTTACACACTCTGCCTCCCAAACACTTCGGAAGACCATTTTAGAGTTAGTGCATACTTAAACATACTTGAATTTGTATGGATTTCTGTGTGCATTTGCTTTGGAACATAACTGCGGCATAGTAGGTCATTTAGTTCATCAAGCTTGCTGCATTATTTTGTTAGCCATGTCAGCTCTGCCTTTGGATTTCAGTCCCAACGGGGGACTGAAATCTCTGGGCCTGCTAGCATCCCCCACCACGCCCCCCCCCCCCCCCCCCCTCCACCAGAGTGGTTCACTGCAGCAGGGATTATAGTAGCTCCCCACTAACGGGAACTAGTGGCCCAACCCCACTGGAGAGAAGGGGGGGTAATTGAAGCCCCCCAGAGGGTCGGGCGGTGAAGTGGGGGGGCGCGGGGAGGGTGGGTTGGCGCCCTGGCTGTGCAGGTCTGTGCCCCCAGCACTGCCCAAGATTTCCAAAACTGAATACAGTCTTGCAAAGGAGTTCTGGGCCCTGAGTACCTTTATTCACCCGAGGCACCAATATTTCTGATTTAGATTGCTTTCCTATCTCCCATTTGATGTGTACTACCTCGCTCTGTTTTACATTGCATCTGACATTGTTCAGTTTAACATATCTCCTTTTGCAATTCTGTGCTCTCTTCGCAAATCATTATACCTCACAAATTGGTATTACATAGGATAGACGGCACAGAAACAGGCCATTAGGCCAGCCATATCGGTGTTTCTGCTCCACTTGTTTCTCCTGCCAGTTTCACTATTCTAAATCTCCCATCATAATCATCTGTTTCCTCCTCTTTCAAATGCTTGTCTGACTTCCACTTAAATGTATTTATACAATGGCTTCAATGACTACCTGTGGCTGTGAATTGCATATTCTTACCTTCCTTTGTGTAAAGAAATTTCTTCTGAATTTCCTATAGAATTTGCGGATGACTATCTTTAATGGCCTCTAGTTCTGCTCTTCCCCACAAAAGGAAACAGTCTACAAACTGAAAATATAATACTCCCTTCCCAAATTTAGGTCTTTTATGTCTCAAGTAAAAAGCTGATGACAGCTTTTTAAAAAATACTTGCACATGTGGGTTTCATAAACACGTGTGCATTCGTTTGTCTTATACATAGACTGCATTCTATTATTCATAAACTGCTGTAAATATTAACAGCATCTGGTATCATCTTCCTGTGGTACATGGCTGAAAATGATACACTGCTCAACCATTACAATTCTGTGTATTCTCAACGACTTTCCACTTTCATTATTCATGACAAAAATCTTAAATGTCACGTCAATCTCAATAACCAGCAAAAATGGAACTGAGATAGAGTTAAATATATCTACTGGTTCAGGGGAAAATATGTAGAGAGATGTTCATCATGTGCGCCTTCTTCCCAGTTCCCTTCCCAAACTTGACCTTGTAATCCACTGTTGCACTTTACAAATGCTCCCAATATGGGCTGGGATTCTCCCACCCCACTGCACTGCTGAGTAGTGTAACGGGTCAGGAGACATCAACAAATGCCTTTAGCAGGACTTGCAACCGATATTCGGCCGATCGTGGGTCTCCCAGGCCCTTTTGTCTGACGTAATCAGCCCCACGCCGGATATTGGTGCAGGGCTGATTACCACATGGAAATCGCTATTTCCATATGAGTAGTCGGTTCAGGATGGTAGTCTCCAGGCCTGCTAATGTCTCGCTCCTGACTAGGAGAAGTTCCCACTGGCGAGGTTTACAACTGCTCCCCACCAACGGGGTACAAGCATGCTCATCCTGCTGGTGGGGAGAGAGGCCATTGAGGCCCCCTGGGAAGTTGGGACCTGACACTGCCAGCCTGGCACCCTAGCACTACCCACCGGGCACCTTGGCAGTGCCAAAGGCATGGGGCTAGAGGGGGGCCGATTGATAATGCTGGGGGAGGACCCGCTGCGCACTCCCCAATGGGATTGGTGGGGGAGGGAGGGAGGGCATACTCAGGGCTGGTCATTAGGGGGGAGGTTGGGGCTGGCCATATGGGGGTTGGGGCTGGCCTTGGGAGGGGTGTAGATTGGGGCTGGCCATGGAGGGCTGATGATTGAGGCTGGCCTGAGGCACAGGGGGTTTCGGGTAGGCCAGCAATCGGGGAGGGGGGGCGTGCAGAGTCGGGGATAACTTTAGGAGGCCAGCGGTGGGGGGATAGTGGGTAAGCGCTCATACCCCACTGACAGATCGGCACCTTTACAGAGGCCCGTTCAGCACAATGCTACCGGCCTCTCAGATGGGATTAGGCGCTGCCCCCCCCCGCCCCCCCCCCCGCCCCCACTTCCTGGCTTGAATCTCTCTAAGGCACTCTGTGCATCACAGAGATTCATGAAGCTAAGTACCCCCAAAAGGCGGGCGGGAAAATGCTCTTAGTTTTTTGGGGGGAGACTTTTTTGGCCATGGTATTTGAAATAGGATCATGGTGTAGTCACACTGCAGGCGTGAAGGCATATTAATATTATAGTATACTGTCAATGTATTTTGCAATACATACGGAGCATGGAGCACCGGAACAATCGGTGCCAATATTGTACCATATAGGCAATAATACAATGGGCTGAATTTTACAGGTTGCCATGGTTTCTACCCTCCACTGACAAGTTGGTGGGGAGTCTGCCCGTAGGAAGAACAGTTGCCCTGGTGTAATTGTAATTGGCTGGAGGCAGAATTTTCTCTCAGAGAAAGGAAGACCCACTTCAGAGAGCTGCTGGCCAATTGGATGACTGGCAGCTGTGTAATCCTTGTAGCACCAGGTGGGAGTGGTGGCCATTGCTGGGACTCGAGATAGTCTCCAATGGATATCGTTGTTGGAGCTGAACAGCAAAGTACGTGAGTGGAATGTTACTGGAGGCAGGCTGGCATGCACGGTGATATTTATTTTGAGGGGATGTGGATGATGGGCCAGGTTTACGAGGCCGTGGGGGGAGGAGCGGGAAAGGTAAAGGAGGAAGTGTGATAATGAGGGGGGATGGAAGCGGGGGTGCAGGTTGCCTCTTATGGGCAAAGTGGGTAACACACCCCTGCCTGACAAAGGGCTAAATCTGCTGGGCTACTCACTTGGCCTGGGCTTCTTCCTGCCGCGTATAAAATAGTGGTGAGGGCAGGATAGGCCTTTAAGGGCTATTAATTAGCCACTTAAGGGCCTCAATAGGCCCAAGGGCAGGGCAGGCCATCGGACACCTCCTCCACTTCCCATAAAGTAGGCAGCAGGAAAGCCACACACGAGATTTTACACCACCATGCATTCAGACCTGCTGGTGGGGGAGCATAAAATCCCGCCCTGTGTAGCACAGCTGCACCATATAAATTCTGTGCCATACGGAAAGCAATAGTAATGTTAGGCTGTATAGGAGGAAATACACTGGTATACTGACTCCACTTATATCGACGGTGCTATAAATGTGTCTTGCAATCGACAGACAGAAACTGCAGATTGACAGGATATGTACATACAGACAACTATGACAGGGCCTGAAAATTCTACTCTATGAGTGTACAATGTGCAGTGGATTTACAGTACATATGCTGACAATACTGGAATGTATAGATAAAAATGTGCATGTATGTAATAAGCAATAATGCACTGCATATTATACTTTAATTTTAAAATTGAACAATGAGAAATAAATAAATATTTAATCCCACTTGACTATATGTAATGAATGCTTGTTGAGTTCAAATATTGACAAATAAACAATATCCATGGATATGTTGAGTAAAACAAATAAAAATAAATATATAAAATGGCATGTACTTCTGTAACAAAATGCTGTTCAACATGAGAAAACCAGTCATTCCTTTATTTGACACAATCTCACTGCAGCTACTGGTATTGTAATCAGCAGACAACACCAATACTGTGAGTGTGATCACGGACATCAGGCATCATGATGAATATGCTGAATCTCAAGTCAATTTTTTCTGTAATACTGCTTTCTCTTTGTCGTTGTTTCCACAAAGGGGGGCAGTATTTGGGCGAAGCAAGAAACAATTGCCAAGCAGATGAAACGAGGAATAAATATTTTTAAAACGAGTTTCCCGTATTCACCACAGAATACACAAATTACATGCTGGAACAGAAGGAATCCAAGGGGTTAATTTGAGTGGAGAGCCTGAAAGTAATTGATATCATCAGAGACCAAGGCTAGAATTTTACCGCCCCGCCCGCCATGGGAATCAGAGCGGGCGAGGGTGGACAATGGGAAGGTCCGTTGACCTTGGGCAGGATTTTATGTTTCGAGACGAGCGAGGCCGTAAAATCCTGCCCAGCATATTAGAGAAAGTTAACAAAGAAACTAGGAGCAGGAGTAGGCCATTTGGTCCGTTGAGTCTGTTTCTGTTTATGATTATGGCTGATCCTCTATCTCAATGTCATGTTCTTACTTTTTCCCCCATAAGCTTTGATGCCATTAAAATCAAAAAAATCTATCTCTTTATTGAATACACAACCTCATGTGGTAGAGAATTCCACCGGTTCACTACCATTTGAGGGAAGACATTTTTCTTCATCTCAGTCCTAAATGCTCTCCCCCGTATTCTGAGACTGTGGCCCTGGTTCTAGATTTCCCAACCAGGGAAAACAACTCCCTGCATCCAGTCTGTCCAGCCCTGTAAGAATTTTATACATATCAATCGGATTTCTCTCATCCTTTTAAATTCTGGTAAATACAGGCCCAGTCAAACCAATCTCTCCTCATAGGACAGTCCCACCAACCACAGTATCAGCCTAGTGAACCTTCACTGCACTCTGTGGCAAATATATTCTTTCTTAGGTAGGGAGATCAAAACTGCATGCAGTATTCCAAGTGTGGTCTCACCAAGGCCAAGATAACTCCAGTAAGCCTACTTCTGAACTCAAATCCTCTTGCAATGAAGGCCAACATACCATTTGCCTTCCTAATTGCTTGCTGCACCTGCCTCTCCACTTTCATTGACCGGTGTACAAAGACACCCAGATCCCTTTGTAAACCACACTTCCCAATATATCACGATCGAAATAGTACTCTTCTATTTTTCAACCAAAGCATATAATTTCACATTCACAAGGGGCTAAAAGTTGACAAATGCCCCGAGTCTGATGATTCTCAAAGACGTAGCTACATAGATAATTGATGCATAAGTTATGATTTTCTAAATTTCCCTAAATTCTAGAACAGTTTCAGTGGATTGGAAGTTAGCAAATGGAATATTGCCATTCAAGCAAGAGTGATGGAAAAAACAGGGAACTGGGGGACCACTAGGGGATTTTCACAGTAACTTCAGTGAAAATCCCCTAGTGTAAGCCTACTTGTGACACTAATAAAAATAAATAAACTCAGCCTGATATCAGTCATCAGGAAAATGCTGCAATCTATTATTAAGGAACCTTTAACAATGTACTTAGAAAATTATAGTATGATCAGACAGAGTCAACATGATTGAGTGCAAGGGGAATTTGGCTAATTTATTAGAGTTTTTTAAGGATGCAACTAGTAGGGAAAATAAAGGGGTCCCAGTAGATATAGTACATTTGGACTTTCAAAAGGAGGCTTTTGATAAAGTGTCACACAAAAGGTTAATACTCTTGATAAAAGCTCATGGAGTTGAGTGTAATGCATTAGCATGGATGGAGAATTGGTGAACAGACAGGAAACAGAGAGTAGGGATAAATGGGAAGTTTTTATGTTGGCAGGCTGTGACTAATGGATTAGTGCTTCAGCTATTTGCAATCCATATTAATGACTTTGACGTAGAGATTAAGAATAATGTTTCTAAGTTTGCTGGTGATACAAAAGTAGGTGGAGAACATAAGCTGCGATGAGGATGCAAAGAGACATAGATAAGTTAAGGGGGCAACAAGGTGACAGGAGGAGTATAATGCAGGGACATACGAGGTTATTCTCTTTGACAGTAAAAATAGAAAAGTTGAATATTTTTTTAAAATGTGTGAAATTTTTAAATGTTGCTGCTTAGAGACACTTGGGTGTAACTGTACAAGGAACACAGAAAGTTAGCCTGCAGTTACAGAAAACAATTGGGAAGTCAAATAGTATAACTTTATTGCAAGGGGATTGGAGTACAAGTATATGGAGGTCACTGCAGTTCTTTCAGGGTTTGCTGGGACCAGACCTGGAGTACTATATTGCAGTTTTAGTCTCCATATCTAAGGCAAGATGTATTTGCATTGGAGATGGTATAGTGAAGGTTCACTAGCTTGGTTCCTGAAATGAGAGGATTCTGCTATAATGAGATGCTGAGTAAATTGGACCAATGCTCTCTGGAGGTTAGAAGATTCAGGTTTGATCTCATTGAAACCTTAAAGGTTCTGATGGGGCCTGATAGGGCAGACACTGAGAGGTTGGGCCCGATTTTACCAAAGCTTCGCGCCCAAAAACGGGTGTGAAATCACGGTAAAGTTGGGCGTCGGCCTATACCGCGATCTCCACCCGATTCCGAGCAGATCGCGGCTTTACCGACATCTGATTCGGGCGCGGGTCCGGCCCCCGCCCGAATCGGGTGGCCCGACGATTGAAATGCATTTGCATGCATTTAAATCGACCTAATGAACCGCGTGCCCAACCCTACCGCCAAATCCCACTTTACCGTCTTCTGGCCCGTTCTGCATCCGCGCTATAAGCGACCTGCAAAATAAAAGTCTGAAGTCGTCGCTGCAGCCTCTGAAGAGCGGGGTCAGAGCCTCCAACAGCTCTCTCACCCAGGTCGTCCTCTGGTTGGGGGGGTGGGTGGGTGGGAGGAGGAAGGGGGGGGCGGGACTGAGATCATCCTCTGGTCGGGTGGGGGGGCGGGACCCAGATCATCCTCTGGTCGGTGGGGGTTCCGCTGCCAGTCTGTGGCTAATCGGTGGGGAGGGAGGGGGCAGGGGGTTCCGCCGCCACTCTGCAGGCGATCTCTCCCGCTCTCTTGCCCCTGCAGGGAAGAGTAATCTGTGGCTGGTAGTGTACCAGTGATGGTGTATGCCTTGGTCCTTCTCCAGTGTCTCCTCTTGGACTTATACTGATCTTGTAGCCGGTTTTCAAGCGGATCCACTGTGGAATCGGCCGGTTCAGCTTCATCTTCTTAGCGAGGAATCACTTCATCCTGAAGGTTTTGTGGGATGGCATGGCCACACGTCCACTCCGGCAGGAGGGATTCGTTCCTCCGGTGGGGAGGAGGGATCGCCCGCAGAGTGGCGGCAGACCCCCCTGCCCCCTCCCTCCCCACTGATCGGCCGCAGACTGGCAGCAGAATCCACCCGACCAGAGGAAGATCTGGGTTCCCCCCCCCCCCCCCCCCCGACCAGAGGATGATCTGGGTCCCAACCCCCCCCCCCGACCAGAGGATGATCTGGGTCCCACCACCCCCCCCAGAGGATGATCGTCAGAGAGCCGCTCTCTCCGCTTTCTACTTTTTTTTTCTTTCGCGCCCGGGCGCACTGTGTCAGATTTTTTTCAAACTGCACATGCGCAGTTCAGAGCTCCGATCAGTCTGCCAGCGCTAAGCCCCGCCCACAGCGTGGCTCGGACTGGAGCCAGCAAAACGCGTATGAGCGCGCTGGAAAGAGGATTCCAGGCGCGGATCTATTTGATGCCTGGATTCAGCACTTGGACTCAAAATGGTAAAATCAGGCCCGTTGTCTGATCTAGCTGTGGAATCCAAAACAATCTCAAGATTTGGGGCCAATCATTACCACTTAAATGAAAGGAAATTTCTTCATTCAGAAGGATGTGAATCTTTGGAATGCTCTATCAGAGAGGGTTGTGGATGTTCCATTGTTGAGTACATTCAAGGTTGATATAGACAGATTATTCAGGTGAGATTTTTAGGGAACCAAGGGAGATGGGGAGTAGGTGGGAAATTGGTGTTGAGACAGATCATCCATATAGTATTAGGTGGTGGAGAAGGCTCAAGGGGCTATATGGCCTACTCCGCCTATTACTTAAGTTCTTATGAAGTAATCACTTTTGCATAAATACATGAGTTTGGATATATTTGCATATGTTTGCATATGCAAATTCCAACTTCCATTTAGAAAGTAATTCCCCATGTAGGGTGGCACGGTGGCATAATGGTTTGCACTACTGCCGCACAGCGCCAGAGACCGGGTTCAATTCTGGCCTTGGGTCAGTGTGTGTGTGGAGTTTGCACAGTCTCCCGTGTCCATGTGGGTTTCCTTCAGGTACTCCGGTTTCTTCCCACACTCCCAAGATGTGCGAGTTAGGTTGATTGGCCTTGCTAAAATTGACCATTAGTGTCAGGGGGATTAGCAGGGCAAATACATGGGGTTACGGGGATAGGGCCTGGGTGGGATTGTTGTCGTTGCAGACTCGATGGGCTGAATGGCCTCCTTCTGCACTGTAGGGATTCAATGATTCTAAGTATAGCCGGAATTTCTGTAGTAGATTTTTTTCTTGGTTCTAAAGATTTGTTGCAGGAAATGTTTTGTTTATTATTGGGAAGCCTGAAATGAGAGTGTTACTTCTTAGTTATTTTCTTGAAAAACTACAGGTTTAAAAGGCAGGCTGAAATTTTCCTGACAAAGACATCTAAATTGGAACAATATTCATAGAGAGTGCATATGGGACAGGCATTGGGTAGAGTGATTGCACCAGTTACCCACTGGCAAACAACCAGCTGAGCCAGAGTTCAAACAAAAGGTGGAGGTGGGAGGTGAATATAATTCTGAAGGGGAGATACTGATTAGCCAGAAATGAGTGGAGAGTGTTTTGTGGGGCCATGCAGAGTATTCATTCATAGAAATCACTGTCATAGATCTTCTTTTGAGCATTTTGTGCCCTTCAACGATCCATTTGAAGGCTGCTGTCCAGGCTATTCACAGTTATCTGTACATATATATTTTGTTAAAGTCTAAAGCCAGCAGAAGACACCTGTTTAAATAAGACTGCTGCCTATTTAAAGTTGGACTCCAAGCCATCTACTTCAAGATTCACTTAAAAATTGTGTCATTAGGGTTGTGGATGCCCAATGAGTGGGAAGTTTGATTTAATATTTTTCTGGTGAGTGCTTGCTTTTTCAGAATTAATAGAGTGGTAAACGGATGAAAATTGCTCTCAAATTTTCTGCAAAGGTTTAAAATTATGTAAAGACAAAATATTATTGCAAGAAAATACATCACAAGTGCTGGGACCACAAAGGTCCAAATTTCACACACAGCACAATCAATTTCTCAACACTCACTCTCAACTTTTCATCATTGTGGGTGGCACAGTGGTTAACACTGCCGCCTCACAGCGCCAGGGACCCGGGTTCAATTCCACCCTTGGGTCACTGTCTGTGGAGTTTGCACGTTCTCCCCGTGTCTGTGTGAGTTTCCTCCGGGTGCTCTGGTTTCCTCCTACACTCCAAAGACGCGCTGGTTAGGTGGATTAGCCATGCCTAAATGCTCCAGTGTACCCGAACAGGCGCCGGAGTATGGCGACTCGGGGGTTTTCACTGCAACTTCATTTCAGTGTTAATGTAAGCCTACTTGTGACACTAATAAACTTCAAACATTAAATATCCATAATTTGCTTCAGCTCAGCTCTCAAGCATCCACAATTCACTCTCACTATATTCATGAGCAGTTTCCCAGCATTCATCATCACCTTCTCAGTATTTTTCAGCCTTGGTATTAATGATCAAATCTACAATGTTCAACATCGATGCAAAACTTTGGAAACTCTATTAAATAGTACTGTTAGGATTGAATAATTTGTCTAGAATAAATGGTACTTTAACCTAATCGTAAATTATAAACACATGAAGGTGGTCATTTGGCACATCCATCCAAAAATAACCGATACTACCACAATATAGCACTCAATATTTGTGATTCCAATCATCTTACCCAACTTGGAAATTTATTCCAAATGTTGATTAACCTGTGTGAAGAATTTCCTGATGTCCGGTTTCCTCCCACAGTCCAAAGATGTGCAGGTTAGATGGATTGGCCATGGTAATTTCCCCCATAATGTTTCAAGATGTGTAGGTTAGAATAATTAACTGTGGTAAACGTGTGGGGTTACATGGACAGGGTGGGAGAGAGGGCATGGGTAAGATACTTTGTCAGAGAGTCAGTGCAGACTCGATGGGCCAAATGGTCTCCTTCTGCACTGTAGGAATTCTACGATTAGTCCTTAATTAGGTTTTTGACAAATTAAACATGCCTTTTTTAAGATGTTTACAATTCCCTATAGTTGTATATAAATATACATATATATATATATACACATATATGCAGCTCTGATGAAGGGGGGTCATCCAGGCTTGAAACATTGGCTCTGTTCTCCCTCCACAGATGCTGTCAGACTTGCTGAGATTTTCCAGCATTTTCCATTTTTGTTTCAGTTTCCAGCATTTTGCCTTTTTCACATACTTCTTATCTGGTTACGTAGAAACTTAGGAATTGCTAGATGAAAAATTTACCAAAATCACCTTCTGTTCTCCTGGTTTAAAGATGAGTCAGGCAAACATGAGGCAAGCAAAACCTAGTGATGGAAAACTTTTGAGAACCATAGATCCAAAACGCATTCATTCACTCAGTCTCTCTCACTCACACGCACTCACTCACCGAGTGGGATTTTACAGTCTTGCTCGTCCCGAAACCGTAAATTCCCATCCGAGGTCAAAGGACCTTTCCATGGTCCGTCCCTCACCCGCTCTGATTCCCATGGTGGGCGGGGCGGTAAAATTCTAGCCAGTCTCTCTCTCAAACGCAGACATATTTACTCACTCAATCCCTCATCCTCACTCAGTCAATCTTTCTCACACACATGCACTCACTCACTCAACCTCTCTCACTCACACACACTCTCTCACTCAACCAGTCTTATTCACACACATGCACTCACTCAACCTCTCTGACTTACACACACGCACTCAATCTCTCACTCAGGCTTACACTTACTCACACAAACACACACTCACTCACACACACCTTGGAGAATTTTTCACTCTATTATCTGACTGACCAACTTTTTGAAAACCAGGGGCCACACAGAATGACTTCTGGGGTCACACTGTTTCGAGTCTGGATGACCCCCCTTCGTCAGAGCTGTATGTATATATAATATGTATATTTACATATAGGAAATTGTAAACATCTTAAAAAAGACATGTTTAATTTGTCAAAAACCTAATTAAGGACGAATCATAGAGTCCCTAAAGTGCAGAAGGAGACCATTTGGTCCATCGAGTCTGCACTGACTCTCTGACAGAGTATCTTACCCATGCCCTCTCTCCCACCCTAACCCTGTAACCCCACACGTTTACCACAGTTAATTATTCTAACCTACACATCTTGAAACATTAAGGGGCAATTTACCATGGCCAGTCCACCTAACCTGCACATCTTTGTATTGTGGGAGGAAACCGGATGTCAGCAGGTTCTTTGCACGGGTTAAAGAACAGGCTGCTGGTTTGACAAGTCTGGTCTAGCAGCATCACATGCTTAGTGAGCAAATGCTGGAAACTGAATTTTCCTTTTCTAGCCCACAGGCATCAAGGCAATGGGATGTCTATTACAGTGCTGTAATCTAACACAGCACTTTTAGAGTCTAACTGGGACATTCTGGTCTGTACAGCTCAACACAAAACAGACAGTCCAATTAACTACCAAATAATTGACTGCATGATCTTTTTATATTTAGTGAAATGCAGTCTACATGGATTGCTTACTGATTTGAAATTTGTTCAGCACATGGTCTCCCTGCTTTAGAACTTCTTACACATCATAAGTAATACTATTATATTACTTCAATTAATGCGCTTTCTTTGATTCAGTACCAATTAAGTTGTTTTGACAGTCATTACCAGTTTTAATTTTTATTAGTTATAATCTATGTAATACAATTTAATAGATATTACAGAGTGAATAAACAGCTATTATTATGTTTAAATGAAATTCATAAGCCATTCGAGCTTTGTTCAAGGGGTTGAGAGCTTCATACCTCCATATTACAACCTGCTCTCTATCCTCTTTTCCATTCAGTATGTTCTATGTCCAACTGTGCACCATCTGCCACCCAGGCGCTTCCTTTACATAACCTACAGCTGTTTGTGTGTTTCATTCATAGATGAATGAAACAGACATATGAGAAACCTGAATCATTGCACAGAAGGCAGACAGAAGCACAAGACCCAATGGAATGAAGTCATTTTTGCACATATTTTGATATTCAGCTGTAATAACAAGGAAACATCTGAAAACTGAATAACATTATGCATGGAAGGCGAGTGTAAGAAAACGGTACTCAGGAAATGTTTGTGCTTTGACTCAGTAATAGTTTGGATTCTATAGGTTGTCATTGATTTTTCATTATTTTTGCTATATGGTTTCAGAATATTTCTAAGTTAACTACAATAAATAGGGAGGGTATGTGGCCAGTATATCGAAAGAGCACTAAGTAAGGATTTCAGAGCCATTGTTTAGGTTACGGGGGTGCAAATCTTTCAGTATTTTTCTTAATTCAGGTGAACTGCCTTCTGGAACCACCGCAGTCTGTCTGCTGACAGAATTCCCATAGTGCTATTGATAGGGTGCTTGCAGATTTTGACTTAGCCACAGTGAAGGAATGATGATATAGAGCTGGATTTTCATGGAGTCATGGGGGTGATCCTAGGTTCACAGTTTTCTCAACAGCGCGACAAGGTTATTAAAGGATTAAAGTACTAGTTGTCTTTGATATGAGCTATGAATGCAAGTTTGTAGGTTTTTATAAAGGATTAAGAACTTGAGGAGATTTAAACAGATTTATTTGGTAGCAAGAGCTTTTGGAGCGTTGCCCCTTCATCAGGTGACTTCATCAGGACTCACCTGATGAAGAGGCCACGCTCCGAATGCTCTTGCGGCCAAATAAACCTGTTGAACTTTAACCTGGTGTTGTGAGACTACTTACTGTGCCTACCCCAGTCCAACGCCAGCAACTCCACATCATGAGGAGATTTAAAAGTTTTGAATGGGCTTTTATGAATGGGGGTGTTTTTTTAATATAGTGAAGGATGTAATAAATATTTAGACCTCAACTTTATTTCATTGCAACATGGTTCCTGAGGTCTGCCAATGGTGGATACTGGGTGAGTTGCCATGAAGTGTGCAAGGGCAAAGGGTGGGAGCATGGGTTGACATGAGTTCGAGCATCGGGATTAAAAGAGATCACGGGGGTTTATGGAGTGGCATGGAGGTCATATAAGGAGTGGGTGTGATGCGCAATATAACTCATGAGGCTAGAGATGCTCGAGGAAATAAAGGCTTTTATTGACTACTACAATAGAGCTACCATATATAATACACGATCCCAGACTAAAGGGTCCCAGACAGAGCAGTGACCTTTATACCTCTCCCAGGAGACGGAGCCCGACTGGGATGTACCATAATAACTATATTACAGGTAGAACAGCCCAACCCTAACCCCAACAGTAACATGTAGAACAGCCCAACCCTAACCCCAACAGTAACATATATACAGACTCATAGTACTGGCCAGACCCTGGCTAAGTACTACCTGGTGGGAACCAACGATGGTTCACCACATTCACCCCTCCTTTGAAGACAAAGGCCGGCGGGGTACAAAAAAACACAGAACAATTGGTCATCAGTCTATAAGTTCAGACGGTCTGGGGGACCGCACCGTCGTTGTGACCTCCTCAACACCGGCAATGGCACCGGTGTAGGCACTCGCGGTGGCGTTCTCCCCACGGCTCCTCCAATGTCTCACGGGCCGGTAGACCCCGAGGTGGTGACAATCCGCTGAACTCGTTCATGCCTCGAAGTGGCGACCATCTCCTGGACTCAGGCAAGCTGTACACGGGAGTAAAAGGGTTAAGTGATGGTCCCGATGCTGCCCGCGCCGTGTCAGGAGGGGAAACAATAGTTGGGGGGTCTCTAACAGGAGGTGTGGGAGCGACAGGGGTTTCCAAGCCCCCTGCTGGCGCCAGGTCTCGAATCGAGACCGTGTCCTCCCGCCCGTCAGGGTATGCCACATAGGCATACTGAGGGTTGGCGTGGAGGAGATGGACCTGTTCAACCAAAGGATCGGACTTGCGGGTCCTAACATGTCGCCGCAGGAGGACAGGTCCTGAGTACGTCAACCAAGACGGTAATGAGGTCCCAGAGGAAGACTTCCGAGGGAATGAAAACAGTCTCTCATGGGGAGTAGCGTTGGTTGCCGTACACAGGAGTGAGCGTATGGAGTGGAGCGCAACAGGAGACTGGAAGGCCTTTTGATTTCAACGCCAGTAAGACAGCCTTCCAGACTGTAGCATTCTCACGTTCAACCTGTCCGTTACCCCTAGGGTTGTAGCTCGTGGTTCTACTAGAGGCAATCCCGTATGAGAGCAGGTATTGCCTCAAGTCATTGCTCATGAACGACGAGCCCCTATCGCTGTGGATGTAACAGGGGTAACCAAACAGGGTGAAAAGATCACGAAATGCCTTGATAACCGTGGCAGCGGTCATATCAGAACAGGGAATGACAAAAGGGAATCGTGAGTATTCATCAACCACATTGAGGAAGTACACATTCCGATCTGTCAAGGGAAGGGGGCCCTTAAAATCCACACTCAGTCTTTCGAAGGGACGAGTGGCCTTAACGAGTTGTGCCCTGTCAGGTCGGTAAAAGTGCGGTTTGCATTCCGTGCATACCCGGCAACTTATGGTTATGGACCTGACATCCTCCACCGAGTAGGGTAGATTCCGGGCTTTTATGAAGTGGTAGAGCCGAGTGACCCCTGGATGGCAGAGGTCATTGTGGAGAGCCTGCAATCGATTCTCCTGCATACTGGCGCATGTTCCACGCGACAAGGCATCCGAGGGCTCGTTGAGTTTCCCTGGACGAGACATGATGTCGTAATTATAGGTGGAGAGTTCGATTCTCCACCTCAAGATCTTGTCGTTCTTGATCTTGCCCCGTAACGTGTTATTGTACATGAACGCCACGGACCGCTGGTCCGTGAGCAGGGAGAACCGTTTTCCCACCAAGTAATGGCGCCAATGCCGGACAGCCTCCACAATGGCCTGGGCCTCCTTTTCCACCGCCGAATGTCGAATTTCGGGGCCTTGGAGGGTGCGAGAGAAAAAGGCGACGGGCCTGCCCGCCTGGTTAAGTGTGGCGGCCAGGGCGAAATCAGATGCATCGCTCTCCACCTGGAAGGGGATGGACTCATCGATAGCGTGCATCGTGGCTTTCGCGATGTCGGCTTTTAGTTTTTCAAAGGCCAAACGAGCCTCTGGTGCTAGGGGAAAAGAGGTAGACTTGATAAGCGGACGGGCTTTGTCCGCGTAATTGGGAACCCACTGTGCGTAGTAAGAGAAGAAGCCTAAGCATCTTCTCAGTGCTTTTACGCTAGTGGGCAGGGGAAGTTCGAGGAGGGGACGCATACGGTCTGGTTCAGGGCCAATGACCCCGTTTTCCACCACGTATCCGAGGATAGCTAGGCGGCGCGTGCGAAATACACACTTCTCCCTGTTGTAGGTCAGATTCAGGCGAGATGCAGTGCGTAGGAATCTAAGAAGGTTGGTATCGTGGTCCTGCTGGTCATGGCCGCAGATGGTGACGTTATCCAGGTACGGGAAGGTAGCCCGCAGTCCGTTATGGTCCACCATTCGGTCCATAGCACGCTGGAAGGCCGAGACCCCATTCGTGACACCAAAAGGAACCCTTAGAAAATGGTACAAGCGACCATCCGCCTCAAAAGCCGTGTATTGACGGTCCTCTCGGCGAATGGGGAGCTGGTGGTAGGCAGACTTTAGGTCGATGTTGGAGAACACCCGGTACTGCGCAATCTGGTTGACCATGTCAGATATGCGCGGGAGGGGATACGCATCCAGCTGCGTGTATCTGTTAATGGTCTGACTATAGTCTATGACCATCCGGGGTTTGTTCCCACTCTTGACCACCACGACCTGCGCTCTCCAAGGTCTAGCGCTAGGTTGTATGATCCCTTCCTTGAGGAGCCGCTGAACCTCAGATCGAATGAAGATCCGATCCTCAGCGCTGTAACGCCTACTCTTAGTCGCGATGGGCTTGCAGCCTGGCACGAGATTCTGGAATAAGGAGGGTGTGGTAGTCTTAAGCGTCGAGAGGCTACAGGTGGAGCGCGTTGGGCAATTTAGAGGCTGCGAGTCTCCCACTGAAAGCGGAGGGAGTGGCCCACCGTACTGTAGGGTTACACTCTTCAAGTGGACCATGAAATTTAGTCCGAGGAGTATTGGTGCGCAAAGGTGCGGTAACACCAGGAGCTTGAAGCTCTCGTAAACCGTGCCCTGCACCGTTAGATTTACCACGCAACTCCCTAGCACAGTGACAGACCGGGATCTTGACGCCATCGAAATTGTCTGCTTGACAGGCTGGATCTGGAGGCCACACCGCTTCACGGCGTCTGGGTGAATGAAGCTCTCCGTGCTCCCGCTGTCAAACAGACAATAAATCGTGCGTTTGTTTACCTGTATGTCCATCATGGACTTGTCGAGTCTGTGAGGCTTTGCCTGATCCAGGATGATCGACGCCACCGTTGGTTCGTGGGCACCACTGCAGGCAGCTGAGATGGATGATGACGACCCCTGCTGGTCATTCGCGGTCGGTGCCGACCAAAATGGCTGCTCCCATAGGTCGCACGTGGGCGATGGCGCCAAAATCAGCGACCCCTGGTGGTCGCGCGTCTCTTGCGACTCCGTCGTCTGGAATGGCGACGTCCTGGCCTCGCACATGGAAGAAACCCTTGACGATGCCGACGACGAGGAAACCGGCTCCGGGGAGTCACACGTCGCACTGCTGTTCCTGGATGTAAGTTTGGATCGACATACCTTCGAATAATGCCCCTTCTTGCCGCAGGCGGAGCACAACACCGCTTTAGCGGGACATTGCTGCCGAGTGTGCTTTACTCCCCCACAGAAGTAACACCGCGGGCCGCCCAGAGCTGCTGCCGTCGTCAGGCCCGAGGGTGGGAACGCAATCACGCAGCTTTTCGGTCCCACTGGATGAAGTGGGGTCTGTGACTGCCCCTGCCACGCTGTCTCCACGTGGTCGTCGGGATACATTGCCAGGCTTTTGGAGGCCGTTTCTAGCGCATCCGCTAGCTCTATAGACTTAGTGAGATCGAGATTACCTTGCTCCAACAGCCGAAGTCGGCTATAAGACGATCTGATTCCTGCCACAAACGCATCTCGAGCGAGGTCGTTCATGTTCTGGTCTGCCGACACTGCTTTGCAGTTACAGCCCCTGTCTAGCTGTAGGAGCTCGCACGCGTACGGTTCTGTCGTTTCGCCGGGCTGCCGTTGTCGAGTGGCTAAGAGATATCGAGCATGCATCTCGTTTGGCGGTTTAATGTAGCGCTTCTTAAGAAGCTCGAGGGCCCCTTTGTAGTCGGTGGCCGCACGGATCGCTAAATATACAGCGTCGCTTACCCTCGCGTGGAGGACCCGAAGTCTGTCGTCGTCTGTGGTGACCGCTGCGGAGGCTTCGAGGTAATCCTGAAAACATTTCAACCAGTGGTCGAAGGTGTTCGAGGCGCGTGGGTCCAGCGTAAGCCGTTCGGGTTTAAGCATTTGCTCCATGCTCTCTGTGTCGTTTTCTTTTTTTTTCAACGACGAGAGTTCAATTAGTAGTCAATAAAATTGATGCGCGATATAACTCACGAGGCTAGAGATGCTCGAGGAAATAAAGGCTTTTATTGACTACTACAATAGAGCTACCATATATAGTACACGATCCCAGACTAAAGGGTCCCAGACAGAGCAGTGACCTTTATACCTCTCCCAGGAGGTGGAGCCCGACTGGGATGTACCATAATAACTATATTATAGGTAGAACAGCCCAACCCTAACCCCAACAGTAACATGTAGAACAGCCCAACCCTAACCCCAACAGTAACATATATACAGACTCATAGTACTGGCCAGACCCTGGCTCAGTACTACCTGGTGGGAACCAACGATGGTTCACCACAGGATGGGGGTATGATGGGGTGTGGGGGGTGAAGGCCTAATATTAAAGGAAACAACTGGGACAAAGTTCCACAGAACTGGCCTTTCAAACAACCCATCTCAGCACTCTACAGCCCCTGTGGGCATCTCCCATCTGCATCCAGGAACGGCAAGCCCAAAGCCATCCCACATCTATTTACCAGAGTGAAAATCAGGTCTGGTGGGGCACCTTATCCTGAGGCAGATGCAGTGAGCTGAAAAATTTCCTGACTCATGCTCCCTACCCCAGGACTGGAAATTCAGCCCCTGGTCCAAACAAGAGGTTTTTATTGAGTTTGTAAAGTGCTTTGGCACATTTGTTGCAGGTTCCGGGGTTTAGATGTTTCAGTAAGATCAGGGAAAGTGGTAAAAGAGGGGGAGGTGTGGCATTGTTAGTCAAGGACAGTATTACAGTGGCAGAAAGGACGTTTGATGAGGACTCGTCGACTGAGGCAGTATGGGCTGAGGTTAGAAACAGGAAAGGAGAGGTCACCCTGTAGGGAGTTTTCTATAGGTCTCCGAAAAGTTCCAGAGATGTAGAGGAAAGGATTGCAAAGATGATTCTGGATAGGAGGAAAGTCATGATGTGGAGATGCCGGCGTTGGACTGGGGTGAACACAGTAAGAGTTTTAACCACACCAGGTTAAAGTCCAACAGGTTTATTTGGTAGCAAATACCATTAGCTTTCGGAGCGCTGCTCTTTCGTCAGATGGAGTGGAAATCTGCTCTCAAACTGTCTCTGTGCCCTGTTTGAGAGCAGATTTCCACTCCATTTGACGAAGGAGCAGCGCTCCGAAAGCTAATGGTATTTGCTGCCAAATAAACCTGTTGGACTTTAACCTGGTGTTGTTAAAACTCTTACTAGGAGGAAAGTAACAGGGTAGTTGTTATGGGGACTTTAACTGTACAAATATTGACTGGAAACGCTATAGTTCGAGTACTTTAGATGGGTCAGTTTTTGTCCAATGTGTGCAGGAGGGTTTCCTGACACAGTATGTAGACAGGCCAACAAGAGGCGAGACCACATTGGATTTGGTACTGGGTAATGAACCAGGCCAGGTGTTTGATTTGGAGGTAGGTGAGCACTTTGGTGATAGTGACCACAATTCGGTTACGTTTACTTTAGCGATGGAAAGGGATAGGTATATTCCGCAGGGCAAGAGTTATAGCTGGGGGAAAGGAAATTATGATGCGATTAGGCGAGATTTAGGATGCATAGGATGGGGAAGAAATCTGCAGGGGATGGGCACAGTTGAAGTGTGGAGCTTGTTCAAGGAACAACTACTGCGTGTCCTTGAGAAGTATGTACCTGTCAGACAGGGAGGAAGTGGTCGAGCAAGGGAACCGTGGTTTACTAAAGAAGTTGAATCTCTTGTGAAGAGGAAGAAGGAGACTTCTGTAAAGATGAGACATGAAGGCTCAGTTAGGGTGCTTGAGAGTTACAAGTTAGCCAGGAAGGACCTAAAGAGAGAGCTAAGAAGAGCCAGGAGGAGACATGAGAAGTCTTTGGCAGGTAGGATCAAGGAAAACCCTAAAGCTTTCTATAGGTATGTCAAGAATAAAAGAATGACTAGGATAAGATTAGGGCCAGTCAAGGACAGTAGTGAGAAGTTGTGCGTGGAGTCCAAAGAGATAGGAGAGGCACTAAATGAATATTTTTTGTCAGTATTCACACAGGAAAAAGACAATGTTGTCGAGGAGAATACTGAGATATAGGCTATTAGACTAGATGGGATTGAAGTTCATAAGGAGGAGATGTTAGCAATTCTGGAAAGTGTGAAAATAGATAAGTCCCCTGGGCCGGATGGGATTTATCCTAGGATTCTCTGGGAAGCTAGGGAGGAGATTGCAGAGCCTTTGGCTTTGATCTTTATGTCGTCATTGTCTACAGGAATAGTGCCAAAAGACTGGAGGATAGCAAATGTTGTCCCCTTGTTCAAGAAGGGGAGTAGAGACAACCCTGGTAATTATAGGCCAGTGAGCCTTACTTCTGTTCCGGGCAAAGTTTTGGAAAGGATTATAAGACTTAGGATTTATAATCATCTAGAAAGGAATAATTTGATTAGGGATAGTCAATACGGTTTTGTGAAGGGTAGGTCGTGCCTCACAAACCTTATTGAGTTCTTTGAGAAGGTGACCAAAGAGGTGAATGAGGGTAAAGCAGTTGATGTGGTGCATATGGATTTCAATAAAGTGTTTGATAAGGTTCCCCATGGTAAGCCATTGCAGAAGATACGGAGGCATGGGATTGAGGGTGATTTTGTGGTTTGGATCAGAAATTGGCTAGCTGTAAGAAGACAGAGGGTGGTGGTTGATGGGAAATGTTCACCCTGGAGTTCAGTTACTAGTGGTGTACCGCAAGGATCTGTTTTGGGGCCACTGCTGTTTGTCATTTTTATAAATGACCTGGATGAGGGCGTAGAAGGATGGGTTAGTAAATTTGCGGACGACACTAAAGTCGGTGGAGTTGTGGACAGTGCGGAAGAATGTCGCAGGTTACAGGGCTGGGCTGAGAGGTGGCAAATGGAGTTTAATGCGGAAAAGTGTGAGGTGATTCACTTTGGAAGGAGTAACAGGAATACAGAGTACTGGGCTAATGGTAAGATACTTGGTAGTGTGGATGAGCAGAGAGAGCTCAGTGTCCATGTGCATAGATCCCTGAAAGTTGGCACCCAGGTTGATAGGGTTGTTAAGAAGGCGTACAGTGTGTTAGCTTTTATTGGTAGAGGGATTGAGTTTCGGAGCCATGATGTCATGTTGCAGCTGTATAAAACGCTGGTGCAGCCGCACTTGGAGTATTGCGTACAGTTCTGGTCGCCGCATTATAGGAAGGATGTGGAAGCATTGGAAAGGGTGCAGAAGAGATTTACCAGCATGTTGCCTGGTCTAGTGAGAAGGTCTTATAAGGAAAGGCTGAGTGACTTGAGGCTGTTTTCATTAGAGAAAAGAAGGTTAAGAGGTGACTTAATAGAGACATACAAGATGATCAGAGGATTAGATAGGGTGGACAGTGTGAGCCTTTTTCCTCGGATGGTGATGGCTAGCACAAGGGGACATAGCTTTAAAGTGAAGGGTGATAGATATAGGACAGATGTCAGAGGTAGGTTCTTCACTCAGAGAATAGTAAGGGTGTGGAATGCCCTGCCTGCAACAGTAGCGGACTCGTCAACATTAAGGGCATTTAAAGGGTCATTGGATAAACATATGGATGATATTGGAATAGTGTAGATTAGATGGGCTTTAGATTTGTTTCACAGGTCGGCGCAACATCGAGGGCCGAAGGGCCTGTACTGTGCTGTAATGTTCTACGTTCTATGTTCTATTATTGCAGTGCATCTTGTAAATGGTTCAAAACAGTTACGTTTTGAAGCAATGGTGACACTACAGATGTTGATGGTGGTACAATCAGCAAAAGTAATGCCATTAAATATCCAGAGGAGAAGGTTAGATTCTCTCGTTTTTGTAGATGGTTAATTTCACCATCTGCCATGATAGGTTTTGAACCCAGGTCCCCAGAGCATTACCCTGGGTCTCTGGATTACTAGTCTAATGTCAGTACCACCACACCATTTCCTCTCTAGTATTCACAACCACTGGATGTCCCAAAGTGCTGTACAGCCAATCAAGCACTATTGAAGTGTACTAATTTCTGTAATGTGGAAAATGCTGAAGCTAATTTGCTCACAGTCAGCTCCCTCAAACAGCAATGTAATAATGACCAGATAATCTGGATGTTTTTACAATATTGATTGTGGAATAAATATCAGTCAAAACCAAGGAAAACTCTAATATAAAAGCAAAATACTGCAGATGCTGGAGATCTGAAATAAAAAACAGAAAGTGCTGGAAAATCTCAGCAGGTCTGGCAGTATGTCTGGAGAGAGAAACCGAGTTAATGTTTCAGTACAATATTCCTTGGAACTGAAGAGAGGTAGAAACTTGAAGGGAAATCCCCAGTTTATCGACCAGCACCATGGGATGTTTTGTGTCCACCTGAGAGGGCAGTCAAGGCCTTGTTTTAACATTACACCTCTAACAGTGTGACACTCCCTCAGTACTGCACTCGACTACCAGTCTAGATTTTTGCACTCAAATCCTGAACTAGGACTTGAATCCACATTGATCTGATTTTGATGCAATGTGGAGTGAATTGAATTGGAGGAAAACCAGCATCTCTGATGATGGGAACCACAGGAGAAAGTTGAGATGGACTATCCATCTGGCACTTCTGGCTGAAAATGGTTAGAGGTCTTTTACACTCATGCTGACTCTGCCATTATTGAGGAGGAGAATATTCATGGAGCCTTCTTCTCCGGTTTGTTGTTTAACCATGGATCACCAGGATTGTGGAGATTTAATCTGAACTGTTGATTGTGGGATTGATCATCTCTGTTCATATGCATGTAGTCCTGTGTTGTAGCTTCAGCAGGTTGCATCTCATTTTTAGGTAAGTCGGTGGTGTTCCTGGAATGGCCTTTTACACTTTGCATTGAAGGAAGGTTGATTCCCTAATTTGCTAATGGTGGCATGAGGGATATGTTGAGCCATGAAGTTACAAATTCTGGTGAAATACAGTTCTGCCAGTAAAACCCACAGAGCCTCATGGATGCCAACTTTGAACTGCTAAATCTTTGCAAAATCAATTCCATTTAGTATGGTGACAGTACTACGCACACAATGGAGGGTGTCCTCAGTGTGAAGGAAGGACTGGGTCTCCACAAAGACTATATAATGGTCACTCCTACCAAGGCTCTCATGCATCTGCAACTGGTCAATTAGTAACAAAAACAGAAAATGCTGGAAAAACTCAGCAGGTCTGACAGCATCTGTGGAAAGAAAATATAGAGTTTTGAGTCCATATGACTCTTCAGGTAGATTAGTAAGCTTGAGATCAAGTAGATTCTTTCCTTATGGTAGCTCTGTTGCCACCTGGCATAAGTCCAGTCTGGCAACTATATTTAGGATAAGACAACTCCACCATTGGTGATGCTGAGCCACTCTTGGTGATGGACATTGAAGGTCCTCCCCAGAGTATATTTTGAACCCTCACTACACTCAGAGTTTCTTCTCATTGGTGATCAACATGGAGGAGTGCTGATTCATCAGCTGAGGGAGGGTGGTGATGGGAATTAGCAGAAGGTTCCTTGTACATATTTGACCTGATATGTGATTTCATGGGGTCCAGAATGAAAATGAGAACTCCAGGGCCACCCATTCCTGACTGTGTGCAGCCATGTCTGGTAGGTCTCTCCTGCCGGTGAGACAATGTATAAACAGTGATGGTGATGTGGTTGAAAGGTGTAGTTCTGTGGATATGACTATGTCAGGCTGTTGCTTGATATAGTGATAGTCACAGGCCACTGAATCATTGACAAAAGTATTTACTTGAAGCCAGTTATTCATTTCACCTTTGTGCGAGCCTGTCTTAATTCTGCTCTTTAAAGAAAACAAGATTGGAAATCTGGTTATGAACAAAATTGATAATTTAGAAGGATTGAAAGAATAAAATACAATAAGATCAACACAATCCCTTATTCTCTCTACCTCTTCAAGATGCTGCTCAGAAATATGAAAGCCCAGGAATTCTGGGATCTCAATAAGTAAGTATCAAAATAGAGATTGTTTCTGTACTTTCAGCTGGTGATGGGAGGAAGGCAAGGTGAACCTCCAAAATTCAGGCATTAATAATGGACAGCATAGGTTCAGAGAGTTTTTGCTTTGAGACTAGCTGGACACATCGTATCAGTCCTCTAACACAAACTCGTTGTCATTGAGTTCCCGCACTAGTATTAAAAAGAAAAATAATACAGCAAACACAAGAAAATAGCGAATAATATCGCGGGCAGTCGCTGCAGGCTGCATTAAATGGAAGTTAACTTTGAACTATCAGTCCTGTCTTTTCTATGCTACATTTCACACAAAGATTGACTACAAGAAGTTTCACAGTGAGGCAGGAGAAGGGAAATAACACTATACCACGAGTGCAAGATCATTATCATCCAGCAGCTAGTTGACAAGTTCCATTAACAAAAGATTTTAGTTATTTCCTGATCTAATTATGCCTTCACAATCTTTTATACTTCCCAGAATCTGACACAAAACTCATTTGAACTGTGCTTCAGCAGTTTGGAAATCTCCAGGGAACGTATTTACTCTGTGTGGTCAAGTTTGTCCAACATGGCATTGGAAAACACAAACTTTTCACATTTCTTGGGAGACTGGACAGAACCAGACACTAACAGTGGATAGAGAAATCCCAAGGTATATTATGAAGTAAGACTCGACCCCAATTATTTTTTTTAGTTTGGCATTAGTGTGAAGATAAGGTGCTTTATTTCAGGTGCGATTCTATTGACACACTAGGAAGCTTTTATCAAAACAAACTTTATTTTAACAATATAATTTAACTATAACAAATGCATTAGCTTAGCTTTGACCAATTGAAATACTTAAACATGACAAGATACACTTCTTAACTACTAACCTATCTCTATTAGTTCCATTTCAAGCAATATTCCTCTTTCAGACTTACATTCCTCTTGAAAATCAGTTAGCATACAGCACAGGCTGACATATTTTTGCTTGTTAACAGTCCTAGAGCCCTTGAGCACTTCTGGAGAGACAAACAGAGAGACACCTGCCTTCTCACACTCAAACAGCAGCCTCCAGAGAGACAGAGAGAGAGAGAGTCAGAGATACCTCTTGCTTCTTTCAGGACCATGCAGAAACTGCTTGCTTTTCCCTGTAAACTTAGCTTCTCCCATTAGCACATGACTCTGTCTCTTGTCAACCAACTTAATCAAACTCAAACCTGAAACCACAGAGAAAAATCAAAACTAAACAAAAGACGCATTAATTCGGATTAAAACAAATGCCCCATTAGCTAAGATCAATTATGAGCCTGCATTCTTATTATGTGAGCTGCCTGGTGCAGGCAATTCAGCACTGTGTAAACAGAGCTGAATTCTAAACATACCCCTTACAAGAAACATGATAAAATACATTTCTTAAAGGCACAATAACTGGAAAGAGATTTTATGACTGATTTTCCTGGCTTGTGCCAATAGTAGTTGGGTAGACCAGTTCAATTAAATAAAAGTCCATTAAATAAAAGAACCCTTCTCCACACAAACCACTAGCAATGTTGTTTCACTATGGAAGAGCTTCTCATACATATTCTTATCAAGTGCCCACCTCCTGACATTCTACATAGAGGTTCAATGATCCACTGAAACCATAACTAATATCACTATCCCCTCAGGCTCAACTCCATGCCCACTTAATCCTTCAAGGGGAACACAAACTCAATTTTCTTCCCTCATTGCCTGTTGGACAATGCCACTCAAATGTGCAGAATTGTATAAGAGCCTCAATGTTTGCATCTGAGAGTATCAGGCAATTGGTATTAAACTGTAAAATTGAACTAACTGCAATATAAGTAGTGATGATCAAATACTGTATGGAGTTCAATTGTTCTTGAGCGCTTGAAACCATGGAAATACCATGCTGCAAAAAGCAATTGATCAAAGATGAATAATGTAGGATGTAAAGTTAGATGGTTGATCTAGAGTTTCACTCCAATTGACTTTGTAGTGAACTTTGTTCAGGAGGTAATATAAACTGGGTGGAGCAGGCTGAGAAATAGGTTTGTGCTAGCTTGTCTGAAAAATGGATGCAGCACCTTTACATTTCTGGGATCAGCCTTCTCATCTGGTTGCACATTCACCTCTGAGTTCAGACTGTACATTAATTTGACAATTAATGACAATTTTGAGTAAGTATTCCATTATTGGAGATATTGTCCTTCCGATCAGATGTGCACCTACGTTCTGTTCCAGCAGTTCAGGGTAATGTTAAAAATTGCTTGGCGATATTTGAAGATAGTCCCCCTGATGTCCAGCAAACATTGTTCCCTCATTCAACATCTAAGGAAATAGACAACTGGGAAAATGTTCTCATTTCTTTTTGTGGGATCTTGCTGAACTTATACTGGCTACATTTCATTGTAGAACCAGATAAAATCATAGAAACCCTACAGTGCAGAAGGAGGCCATTCGGCCCATCGAGTCTGCATCGACCACAATCCCACCCAGGCCCTACCCCCACATATTTACCTCCTTATCCCTCTAACCTACGCATCTCAGGACTCTAAGGGGCAATTTTTAACCTGGCCAATCACCTAACCCACACATCTTTGGACTGTGGGAGGAAACTGGAGCACCTGGAGGAAACCCTCGCAGACACGAGGGGAATGTGCAAACTCCACACAGACAGTGACCCAAGCCGGGAATCAAACCCAGGTCCCCGGAGCTGTGAAGCAGCAGTGCTGACCACTGTGCTACCGTGCCGTCATCGTTTGAGGTGAGTTAAGAAAGTGAGATATCAATGCAACCCTTAGCCTTTCATTCATAAGAGAAACTTTACACAGTGTGTGCAAGCTGAATTTTTTCTCATTCATGCTTTCTTACACTCTTGAAACAGTTATATATATATATATATTATGTAAATATATATGGCATTGCACTTCAAAACAAAATGTGATACTTTTGATGTTTGTGTAAATTGTTGGATATACTAAAAAAATTTAATTTGAGCAAATTGTATTTGGACAGAGCCTGAGGTGCTCATCATAAAAAT
The DNA here is from genome assembly GCF_964213995.1 of Mustelus asterias. Taxonomy (NCBI): domain Eukaryota; kingdom Metazoa; phylum Chordata; class Chondrichthyes; order Carcharhiniformes; family Triakidae; genus Mustelus; species Mustelus asterias. The sequence continues at coordinate 41,135,241 of NC_135809.1, read as the reverse complement.
TAACAGAAGGAACATAAATATCTCTCTAAACATTTCAGATTCTATCAATTGACTCATTCTGTCACTAAAATATTAGCAAGTGACCAATTCATCTGTGTGGTCTCAGGTTTGTCAGCTGATCAGCAGTAAGTAGAGCAGGCAGGAGATCTCAAATTACTATCTATAACACAGCAGCAGCAGTGGTGAAACTGCACAGTCCCACTACCATCAGAACGAGAAACATGCCAGAGGGCTCAATGCACCATTGCCAGCACCTTACAAAGTGGGAACAACAAATGGCAACCAGAGCCAGCTGAGTAATTAGAATGACAGAGAAATTGAAAAATCAAGGTGTCACGTAAGTGTTAAAATCTTTTGTTGAGATGTGAATGGTTCAGGGAATGGTTCGAAGACTATACACTGTAGCAATGTCTGTGTCTTTTCTTAGTATTTTATAAAGGATTCCTAACATGGAAAACATTCTGGGTCAATCCACAGCAAATCTTGCTCCTTTGCGCTGTTAGATCAAATTTGTTGATTAAGCATGAAGTTGCAATGCAGGGGTGAGTGGCAAGATCTAAACATGCCTTGTCAAGAATCTTTTATTCTTTTAAATTGTTTGCTACTAATTTCCTCAAGCCTGAAAGTATTGTGATATTCCTGCTATATCATACTGTTATTTGGAACGTCACACACTTCAGTCACTTCATTTATATCTGTATATTTCTCTAAATATATTTCTGTGGCATAGAGATTTGTAATGTACGTCATATCTTAGGGTCTGTATACATACCCCTGTCAGCTTATAATTATTGCTACTGTATGTACATGCGTATCTCTGTACTCAGCCTCTCTATCCTTCCCTATTTGCACACATAAACTACATATCATATATTATGTATATTGTAGTTTATAAACATTCAGGCATTTGGGATGATCAAATTAAATTTAATGCTGAATGTGCTTCTACGATATAGCTGTCCCCTCACTGAGCTGAAGAGTATAATGAAAATGTTACTTAGCTGTCATGCATTCCGTCACATAACATTTTATTTCATTTTTATTGTTGAAGATCATAAAGTAAATATTTATATAAACTCAGATTCTGAGCCCAGATTTGCACTCAAAATATTACATGGATCTATCTGTCAATCTAACTAATTGTGCCAACCTCCAATCCAATCTGAACTTCTGTCTGTCCTTCATTAAATTTATCTGAACCTATCTTTATCATTTGTGAGTTTACTTGCCTGTGTAAATGTTTACCTGTAGATACCTTCCTGCCAGTCTGTCAGACTATCTATTTGTACCGATAACAAACTGCCTTTCAGTCTGTGTACATCTCTTTATTGGTCAGACCACATCTGTGCATCAGCACATTCATCAATCTATGCTTTGTAACTTTGCTTCTTTGTCTGTCAGGATTCTTCTCTATATATGTGTTTGCCTGACTCTCTGAGCTTTTGTTTATCTACCCACATCTTTATCTATTTTTATCTAATCATCAAGCCTGTCTAACTGTACCTATATTTACCTGTATCAATGTCAGACTACTTTTCACTATGTGTCTTTAGATCTATCACCGCTCTTTGTATTTGTCTCCAGTCATCCGTTCAAATCTACTCATATCAATGTGTGTGGTGTCTAATTGAGGATTCTTTTCATGAAAGTTTGATGATGCAGTGTCTCAAAATGGGCTGCTACAGTGAGAGAAGTGTTATAGCGCAAGTATTTTAGATAGTTTGTCAGACAGGGAGCTAAAAACAGCTGATATTGTTATGATCCCAGTTGATGTTATAACTGGACAGGAAGATCCCAGAATAGAACCCCCCCTCAAAAGAATGTAACTTTTACTTTTTAAAAATCAAACATGCAGGAACAGTCACAGGACCGCTAATTAGTTTTAACAACATTTGCTTAACAAATACACATATGTTTTAAGATTAACACAGATGACAAAGTACGTTTGAAGTTCCAATGGTCTCCTTAGTACACAAAGTTCTTTTTTAAAGCACACAGATTGGCTGTGGTCAAATATATACTCTGCTCTAGACCCACGTTAGTCTCTGTGGATTTTTCTTCAGAATTCCCTCAGTTGATTGTCACATGAGAGTTTCAAAACTCCACTCTCAAAAACACGCTTTAAGACCTTCCCTTGTAGTAATACTTACACTTGGGAGTTGCATTCTGAAATCCACTCCAGGATTTTCAAATGACACATTTAAACCAAGCTCTGCTCCACTTTTAACTGTGAATCCAGTCCAGAATTTAACTCCTCTTCCCTCAGGTTTCCTTTATACTGACTAACTTCCACTGTTACACAAACTCTGACATCCAGCCAATACTTTATTCCCAATTATTTTAGAAGTTGTTTCACAAGCTGTACTGAGATGTCCCCAATTTAGGATTACTTTAGAAACCTTTGTCTAGTTTCTCACCAGCCGATTCTTTCTTAGCTTTGTCTGTAATGCTAATAAACACAGTAAGAAGTTTAACAACACCAGGTTAAAGTCCAACAGGTTTATTTGGTAGCAAAAGCCACACAAGCTAAGCTTTGTGTGGCTTTTGCTACCAAATAAACCTGTTGGACTTTAACCTGGTGTTGTTAAACTTCTTACTGTGTTTACCCCCAGTCCAACGCCGGCATCTCCACATCATGCTAATAAACAGCATCCTGTTCTATTTTCAGGTTTCTAGACCAACCATCGTTTAGTTTCTCTGGAACTTTCTTTGTTGTACATTGCACCATTGTACAACTTTTCCTGCTTTGAGCAGAGTTGAGATTTTCCCACTTCAGTCTTCAATCTGCAACTGCTCTGGCTTCCAGTTAAAACTGGAATAATGGAAAGCTTTCTGTCTCCAGGAAGTGGCCTCCTGTTGCCTAACAATAGTTTGTTGGTTTATTTTTTCTACATGCCATAACCCTCTCCAAGCACAATAGAATTACAGTTGGAATTTACCCAACCCCCACACATACAAACACCTTGGTCCAGCATTAATTTAACTATAGTTCTTTTTCCAGACACAGAAACATTAAATTAAACCCAAATAAAACTATACCTTATTTCTAAGGTTTACCAATACAAATACAAATCCCTTAAAACTACATTTGGTTGCCTAACAGTATTAAATTAATGAGAATTACAAGGAGGACTGTTAAACTGTTTGCATGTTACTAACATAATGAGGATTAAGTTATAAGAAGCAGTTTGCATCCCTACTCATTTGGAGAGCTGTAAGTACAGTGCAGTTATTTGTTTGTGTGATAAATAATATAGGTTATACTAGGAGCTACAGTGAAGCACAGAATTATTTTGAGGGGTTCCTGGTCAACTGAGCATGCATTATGACATTTCTTTTTTTAAGCAAGACAGATAGAAAATACATATGTGAAAAGTCATGTTACTTTGCAGAACAGTATGTTGAGGGGATCATGATGCTACAATAAAATTTATAAATAGTGAGGTGCATTTAAAATGCGAGCAGATGAACACATAGTCAAAGGCATCAATTTAATGACACTCAAAACAGGGAAACAAACTTGTGCTACCTGCACTTTCTGTGCACCTGACTTCTACTACATGAGTAGGTTTGTCTGTGTCATATTTGCCTGTGATCTGTATGAGGCATCACCTCTTCCCTGTTATGCCACTGTTTAATGAAATATTTAAAACAGTTTATCAAAATTTTTTAAAAGTTGGGAATTTTTCAAATTAATCAGCATTATGTCATTTATCATAAAATCAAATAGAGCAGAAGAAATTCAATGGGCCCATTTCTGCAGCTATATAAAACTTCGGTTAGGCCGCATTTGGAGTATTACATGCAGTTCTGGTCACCACACTACCAGAAGGACGTAAAAACTTTGGAGAGAGTACAAAGAAAGTTCACCAGGATGTTGCCCAGTCTCGAGGGCGTTGGTTATGAGGAGAGGTTGAATAAACTAAGATTGTTTTCACTGGAAAGAGGGAGGCTGAGGGGAGACCTGATAAAAGTCTACAAAATTATGAGAGGCATAGACAAGGTGGATAGTCAGAGGCTATATCCAAGGGTGGAAGTGTGAATTACAAGGGGGCACAGGTTCAAGGTGAGAGGGGGAAAGTTTAAGGAAGATGTGCAGGGGAAGTTTTTCATGCAGAGAGTGGTGGGTGCCTGGAATGTGTTGCCAGAGGAGGTAGTGGAAGTAGGCACATTAGCAACATTTAAGAGGTATCTGGATGGGAAGGAATAGAGGGATATGGACTGAATAAGGGCAGAAGGTTTTTTCTTTAGTTTGGTTAGGGCATCATGATCGGCATAGGCTTGGAGGGCTGAAGGGCCTGTTCTTAGAAATATAGAAACATAGAAACCCTACAGTGCAGAAAGAGGCCATTTGGTCCATCGAGTCTGCACCGACCACAATCCCACCCAGGCCCTACCCCCTTATCCCTACATATTTACCCGCTAATCCCTCTAACCTACGCATCTAAGGACAGTAAGGGGCAATTTTAGCATGGCCAATCAACCTAACCTGCATATCTTTGGACTGTGGGAGGAAACAGAAGCACTCGGAGGAAACCCACGCAGACACGAGGAGAATGTACAAACTCCACACAGATAGTCAGAGTCTTATGCTGTACTTTTCTTTGTTCTCATTGTGCCTGAGCCGGTTCTTTGAAAGAGGTTTTCAGTTAGTTATTATTGAATCTGTTTCCACTGCCTTTTCAGGCAGTCTAACCCAGATCATAACAGCTCGCTACATTAAAAACAATGCCCCCATATTCCGCCCCCTCCCACTCCCCGCCACTGATCCTTCTGCCAATGGAAACAGTTTCTCCATAACTATTTCATTAAAACCCTTCATAATTTACATTTTCCCTTAAACCTCTCTGCCCCAAGAAGGCCAATTCCACCTTCTCCAGTCCCTGCATAACTGAAGGCCCTGATCCCTGGCACAATTCTGGTAAATGAATAACAACCATGGATCAGTGGATATCATTCTCAGTTCTGAGTCACAAGGTTCTAGGTTCAGGTTTCACTCCAAAGTTTGAATATTACAATCAAGGCTGACACACAAACGCAGAACTGAGGGTATGCTGCACTGCGAGAAATACATCCGTTCGATGAAATGTTAAACCAAGGCCCCATTTTCTTGCTTGGGTGGATGTAAAAAATCATTGTATTTTTTCCAAGAGGAGGGAGTTGGTCCTATGTCTTGGCCAATATTTATCCCTCAGTTAACACCACAAAACAAATTCTTTGGTCATCATATTATTGTTTGTAGGAGTTTGCTATGTGAAAATTGGTTGCTGTGTTTCCTGAAGTAAAAGATGATTAACCTTCAAAAGTAATTCTGTTATAGTTATGAGGATTATAGGATTATATGTTTTGGGAATGGGCAGAATCTTCTGATCCTACCAGCAGTGGGAAGCTTCGTGGGCAGGGGAACTTAATTTGGTGTGAGGCCACAGATCTGTTTCCCAACGAAGCAATGAACTATTGCAATTATGTTCTTGGGACTTTAAAGGCAGGTTGAGCTTCCCAACACACAATGTCAGGAAGCCTTTTTGTATGCATTAGTACATCATGCTCATTAGAAGGCCAGCTCACCAGAAATAAATTTCCCTTCCAAATGTAATTACCCAACAGTGGAAAGTTAGAATATTCACATTTATGACTGCATATAGGTGGCGTGTGCCTGGCAAGGTTGACTTCTTCTGCACCTCTGAAGTGAGGAACTACTGCTTTGGCCTTTTAGGACCACTGGGTCAAAATTCTGGAACTCCCTCCCTAACAACACGGTGGGTATACCCACCACACAGACAGCAGTGGTTCAGGAAGGCAGCTCACCATAACTTTTTCAAGGGCAATTAGGGATGGGCAATATATGCTGGCCTTGCGAGTGATGCCCACAACCCATGAATTATTTTTTTTTTAAATGTCCCAGAATGTCATTGCTTGCAGCAGCCAGGGACTTGCAGGCAATCTTATGCAGGTTACATTAAAGGTCACCTTTAAATTTATTTGCCAGTGGCTCCTTCCAGGACTCCACTGGGAACCTGTACAGCATCTTCCAGTCAACGACACACAAGTGTATCAGGAGGGAGCAAGCTATCCTAGATCTGGTCCTGTGTAATGAGACAGGAATAATTAATGATCTTACAGTTAGTATGGTTGAATTTAAAATACAGATGGAGCGTGAGAAGGTAAAATCCAATACCAGTGTCTTGTGCTTAAACAAAGGAGACTACAAAGGGATGAGGGAGGCATTGGCTAAGGTAGACTGGGAGCAAAAACTTTATGGTGGAACAATTGAGGAACAGTGGAGGACTTTCAAAGCAATCTTTCACAGTGCTCAGTAAAAGTATATACCAGTGATAAGGAAGGACTGTCGAAAAAGAGATAATCAGCCATGGATATCTAAGGAAATAAAGGAGCGTATCAAATTGAAAGAAAATGCATACAAAGTGGCAAAGATTAATGGGAAACTAGAGGATTAGGAAATCTTTAAAGGTCAACAGAAAACCATGAAAAAAGCTATTAAAAAAAGTAAGATGGATTATGAGAGTAAACTAGCTCAGAATATAAAAACAGATAGCAAAAGTTTCTACAAATATATAAAATGAAAAAGAGTGGCTAAAGTAAACATTGGTCCTTTAGAGGATGAGAAGAGAGATGTAAGAGAGATGGAAATAAGAAAATGGCTGAGGCATTCAACAGGTATTTTGTGTTGGTCTTCACAGTGGAAGACACAAATAACATGCCAAAAATTGATGGCAGTAAGGCTATGGCAGGTGAGGACCTAGAAACTATCATTATCACAAAAGAGGTAGTGTTGGGCAAGCTAATGGGGCTAAAGATAGACAAGTCTCCTGGTCCTGATGGAATGCATCCCAGGGTATTAAAAGAGACGGCGAGGGAAATACCAAATAGTGGTAATTTACCAAACTTCGCTGGACTCTGGAGTGGTTCCTGCAGATTAGAAAACAGCAAATGTGATGCCACTGTTTGAAAAAGGAGGTAGACAAAAGGCGGATAAACATAGGCTGGTTAGCTTAACTTCTGTAGTAGGGAAAATGCTTGAATCTATCATCAAGGAAGAAATAGCAAGACATCTGGATATAAATTGCCCCATTGGTAAGACGCAACATGGGTTCATGAAGAGCAGATCATGTTTGACTAATTTGGTGGAATTCTTTCAGGACATTACATGCACAGTGGACAATGGGGAACCTGTGGATGTGGTGTATCTGGATTTCCACAGGGCATTTGACAAGGTGCCGCACCAAAGACTGCTGCATAAGATAAAGATGCACGGTGTTATGGGTAATGTATTAGCATAAATAGAGGATTGGTTAAATAACAGAAAGCAAAGAGTGGGGGTAAATGGGTGTTTTTCTGGCTGGCAATCAGTGACTGGTGGTGTGCCTCAGGGATCAGTGTTGGGACCGCAATTGTTTATGATTTACATAGATGATTTGGAGTTGGGGACCAAGTATAGTGTGTCAAAATTCATAGATGACACTAAGCTGAGTGGCAAAACAAAGTGTGCAGAGGACGCTGAAAGTCTGCAAAGGGATATAGATAGTCTAAGTGAGTGGATGAGGGTCTGGCAGATGGAGTACAATGTTGGTAAATGTGAGATCATCCATTTTGGTGAGAATTCCAGCAAAATGGACTATTATTTAAATGGTAAAAAATTGCAGCATGCTGCTGTGCAGAGGGACCTGGGTGTCCTTGTGCAAGAATCTCAAATTGTTGGCTTGCAGGTGCAGCAGGTAATGAAGAAGGCAAATGGAATTTTGTCCTTCATTGCTAGAGGGATGGAGTTTAAAAACAGTGAGCTTATGTTGCAGCTGTATAAGGTGCTGGTGAGGCCCCACACCTGGAGTACTATGCACAGTTTTGGTCTCCTTACTTGAGAAAGGATATACTGGCACTGGAGGGGGTGCAGAGGAGATTCACTAGGTTGATTCCGGAGTTGAGAGGGTTGGCTTATGAGGAGACACTGAGTAGACTGGGGCTATACTCATTGGAATTCAGAAGAATGAGGGGAGATATTATAGAAACATATAAGATAATGAAGGGAATAGATAAGATAGAAGCAGGGAAGTTGTTTCCACTGGCGGGTAAAACTAAAACTAGGGAGCATGGCCTCAAAATAAGGGGGAGCAGATTTAGGACTGAGTTGAGGAGGATCTTCTTCACACAAAGGGTTGTGAATCTGTGGAATTCCCTGCCCAGTGAAGCAGTTGAGGCTACCTCATTGAATGTTTTTAAGGCAAGGATAGATACATTTTTAAACAGTAAAAAAATTATGGGTTATGGTGAGCGGGCGGGTAAGTGGAGCTGAGTCCACGAAAAGATCAGCCATGATCTTATTGAATGGCGGAGCAGGCTCAAGGGGCCAGATGACCTACTTCTGCTCCTAGTTTTTATGTTCTTATGAGACAGTTATCCTGTTCAGGAGAGTGTACCAATTTGTTCAAATTCTACTTGGATCCTGAAGCCAGGCTGCAAGGTCATTGCAGCAAGGTTTGCAGCAATTATAGGCTTCCCACAGGTACAAGACTATTAACTGCACACCTGTGACTTTGAGAGCTCTCTGGCAACAGCCAGTCACATTCATCAATAGGAAAGGTTTCCACTCTTTGAATTTGCAGCTGATTTGTGATCACACAAGACAAACCCTGCATGTTTGTGCTCAGTTCCCAGGGAGCTCTCATGATGCCTTTCTACTGAACCACTCCCAGGTGCCACAGGTTTTTAAAGGACCTCAGCGATTGTAGGGCTGGCTCCTGTGGGGACAAGAAATAACCCCAGAAGACCTGGCTAATGACACCAGTTCACTGTCCGCAGAAGAGAAGAGCTACAATTCCACATGTGCCTCCTCCACGAAGTCTACGATTGAACAGTCAACAGTCCTTCTAAAGATGAGGTTCAGAGCTCTCATTATTCACATGGAGAGTGTCCTGGATCATAAGAGTCTGCTGTGCCCTGCACAAAATTACGCTATGAAGAGGGGATGTCTTTACTGAAGGGAATACGGAGGACAGAGATATCTCCTCCAATGATGAGGATGGTGAAGGAATGTCGCAGAGGCACATGCAGAGGCTTTTGCCAGGTACAATGCAACAGAGAGGCCTAGGACAATCCAGTAGCTAACAGATTCCAGGCAAAGTAAACCGCAAGACATTTCCCTGACTACTTTGTTTTCTATCCTCTGCTGGCTGGCAGGCTCAAACTCCATTTTGGTAGCAAGATTTCCTCCCTGCTGGTTCTCTTTAAGTCTGTTTGAGCCTTTTCACTATATATTGTGCTGTTTAAGCTTTGTGTTATCTGTAAACTTTGATATTATGCTCCCACTTCTAAGTCCAAGTCATACTTATATGTCAAACATTGCAATGGTATAATGGTCACAATGCTGAATCTTGGGGCCACCAATGTATACTTCCCTCCTGTCTGACAAACAACAGTTCATCAGTACTCTCTGCTTTCTGTCTCAGCTAATTTTGTTTATATTTTGTTTCAGTGATTTCCTATTTTTTGAGCATTTGTCTCAAGCCAGCAAGATCAATCCATAATTTATGACTCACATTTTTCATACACTGTACATTTTCCCACAATCTACATAACATTCAATGGGTATAATATCATTAGTACGGATTGTACAGAATGTCACTTATTATATTGCTACGTTTGTCAAATAGAATCCGATATCCACTACCTCCACAAGAACCAACGTTTCAGCGGCCAGGATACTTTTAACAATCATTTTTATTTTAACTTTTCAAGCTGAAAAACAACATTTCCAATAAAAGATATGATGAAATTGGCTGCAATAGAATACACAACAGGAAGATTTGCATGTGAAACATTACTAATGATGACTAGCTTCATGTTCCTTGGTCACCAAAGGATGGGAATTTAAGTATACATTTTTCCAGATTAAATTTTCATAATGCTTATTTGTCCTTAATATCTGCTCTATTTTCATTGCACATTAAAATGAGCAGCAAGTTGAATGAGTGAGCAACCAAATGACCAATCCAGCTTCATAATTGTTCTGTCTGTTTAGCTGCAAGATTACTCTTCTGTGATAACTTAGTACAATTATAACTGAGTTGGGAGTAACAGTCTCTAAATAGGATTTTTGATATAAAATTATACTAGAATTACTTTGCTTAATATTTAAAAGCCCCACAAGCTTTTAACTCCCTATTTTAAATTCCACTCTAATTTTATTAATAATACTTCTCAAATTCCATAGAATCACCCCATTAGAAAGCATGGACATGCATCAAGAAAATGCCTAAAAGTATTCACTTATACCATTCAAACATGCCAAGATCTACCTTCAATTGTAAAACAGCCTATTTCCAACAAAACAGATCTCTCCAAAAAGTACCATACTCTAGAAGCACCATTCAGGCATTGATGTATTTGTTTAGTTTCCATAGTTTTCTGTCGGCACCTGCTGCTTCTTTAAGTGGTTCCAGGAACATTTCTCTCTGAAAAGTATTGCCCTGCAAAAACGTGGCTTTTCAGCCATTTGACCTACGCTCCCATGAATTTGTGACCAAAAGAGCCAAAACAATTTTTAACAATTTTCCACTTTCTCAGCAATGGAAAAGTCCAATCTAACACCTGCATCACCCAGGCCCTCTTTTAAGCTCCTCGATACAAACCTCACTTTAGCCTTATAAGTCCCACCTCCATGACTTTTTCCAGTACAAAGCCAACTTCCAGATGATTGAAACATTATGGCCAAAGCCCCTACAGACTCATTTCCTTTGTAATGTAAAATACCCCTTTGGAGATAATTCAGTAAATATCCTTTCTTCACAACTGTTTTCCACATCAGCCGTGTTTACACCATCGTGGAGTGACGCTGCAAATTCCGGTTGAATTATCCAGTTTTGTACCATGAGTAACCTTTAGCATTAAGTTTGAACATGGCCACATCCACTGTATTGAAGAGTCAGAAGTTTGCAGTGAGAGAGTGAGAGACTTCAATCAAATAAACATGGGCTTGATTCAAACCGATCAAACTCAGAAGAGAAAAGGCTGCATCCTCACCCACTGCACACCACACTCTATCCCATTTATACCATTGAAAAGTGGGAACATTAACTGCATAAAGGCAAATGGGGATAATTTTGAGACCCTCTGCCTGGCAAAAATCAATAACCGGTTGGATGTTTCTGTTTCCGTACCACACTGTTTCTGCTCTGTTCCCACTAGCTGCCATTTTCCATGGTGTCTTGACATGGGCAGCAGAGCCAACTACATGTTTCAGGCAGGAGCCTCATTCAAATCTGCTGATTGGTATCCTTCGAGGTGCATAGGACTCCAACACAATTTTTAGATCCCAGAAGCTGCATATGCTCCACCAATTAGGACCAGGCATTCGGCAACCTAACCAGAGATTTTTAAAGTGATTGCTAAAGGTCAGTCATGAGGATTGAGGTTCCTTTGTTTATTTTGCGGAGCTCTCAATCCATGAACCCTTCTGTCCAGGGAGGTGTTAGCTGACATGGGAACAATCAACACAGCTTGACCCAAAATGACTTGGGTCTTTCGGCAGAAATTTACAATCACACTGTCACCACCTGTTGAAACTTAAAATCAACCCCAACAAATGGAAAATGGGATGCAGCCTTATATTCTTCACATACTATTTTAATTATTTTCACCAAGGGCTGGATTTTATGGCCCCGTGCTAGGCATTCTTTTAGCAGGCTTAGAATCGTAGAAGCATAGAATCCCTTCAGTGCAGAAGGAGGCCATTCGGCCCATCGAGCCTGCACTGACAACAATCCCACCCAGGCCCTATCCCCGTAACCCCACATATTTACTCTGTTAGTCCCCCTGACTAAGGGCAATTTAACATGGCCAATCAATCTAACCCGCACGTCTTTGGACTGTGGGAGGAAACCGGAGAACCCGAAGGAAACCCACGCAGACACAGGGAGAATGTGCAAACTCCACACAGTCACCCGAGGCTGGAATTGAACCCGGGTCCCTCGTGCTGTGAGGCAGCAGTGCTAACCACTGTGCCGCCCCGTAGGGGTTCCCATCTCACCACTTTCCCACTACCTCTTAGCTGTCCCTCATAACATGTTAGGGGACAGGGTGGCATATTTAAATAAAGAACTTAATGTCAATTGAGCTTGTTACCAAGCCAATTGACTGGTATATTTTACTGTCTATGCCAAAATACTGTTGGCATGTGCAGACAGTTGGGAGTGGGCAGGCTGTTTTTTGAGGTTAAGTTGAAAATGGTGGGAAGGAATGGGTTTTTAAAAATAATTTTTAAAAAGAGATAATTAATTTTCCATTTTAAGGTATTTTCACCTCCACTCTCCTGTCTTGGCTTACACATACCAATCCAAAATGTCTTCCAATGGTGCTTTATAACTTACTGCTGTAATGTAGAATTTCACAGTTGGTGAGTCACTTCCTTTTGTTGACATAGCTGAGATCAGTCATTTTGAACTTGTGGATTAGCACTGGTGATCTTTCACAACACAACTTGTATATCTCAAGACACAAAGAGATGGGACAGGGCATCATGCTTGAAATTTCAGTGTATCAAATATCTTCTGAGCTGGGAAACTAACTGGTTAATTTATATAGTTGCTTATAGATAGCAAAGTCTATTTAAAAATAATCAACACAATGTCTTCTTCTAGCTTTGGAGACTACAGCACTGATTTTATCACTGAGCTGTGACATTGGACAGTGCTGCAATTCCTATTCTACAGAACGTTGGGCACAAGACACAAACCAACAACGCTGAGAGTGGAAGTCAGGGTACCATATTAACTATGGAACCTGTGACAAATGCAATTGTGAAGCAGGGGAGGAAGACCTCCTGCACATGTGAGTATAGATTATCCTTTTTGATTAACCCTATTCAATGTATTTCTCACTGTTGCGTGTAATGGCATGTTAGAGGTACTGGGTGAGTAGACAAAAGGAATAGAAAACACAATTTTAGCGCAGAAGGAAATCATTCTTCTCATTATATCCATGCCAGAATATGCTCCACATTTGAACTAGGTATTCCAGTGCCAAGTTTTTGATCTGGTTTTCTTGAAATGTTACTCTCCTTCAAATTCCCTCCTAATTTTATGATAAACTCAGCTTCAATAGTTGATTAGCTCAAAGCAGTCTATACTACAATTCCAAAAAGTTCCTTTCGTTGGAGAGGGTTGGTTACGGTTCGGTAGGTCTGAAGAAGTCTTTGCAAAGCTACATCGGTTAACTCTAGTCTTTACTGACTCTTTACTAACTATTTACAAATATGCTGTAAATATACTGTAAAGTGTACAAACTAGGAATTTTCTGCATGCTTGCTATTACACATGGTTTGCTCCAACATAACTGGCCTTGGGTGCAGATCATGTACATCACTGTATGGGCAGTACTGTACTAGATCCCACATTAACCCCACATGAGCTAGACCCGTATACTACACCTTTTAGCTCTCCCTACATGCTTCTAACATGAATTCTAAATTTAGACCACTTTTCTCCAAATTCATGGATTAATGGAAAAAAGATCATTATTTGATCCCTCGTAGCTTGAATCACCCTTTCAAATTCTTCTTAACCTTTTCAGTTCCAATGTAATCCTATTTTTTGAAGTCTAAAATAATTAAAAAGGGGAATAAATTAAACACAATTCTGTAAAAAGAAAGAATGAGGGATGCATTTAAAAAAAAAAGAAAATGGACAATTTGATTGAGTGCGGATAGGGTTCAGAAAAGACTCAAATTGTCACTTGTATCACTGAATGTTTCCCTGACAGCACAGCCTGGTTCCTTGTACTGTATCTAGTTAGTGAGAAGTGATTCATTCATATGAACATAAATACAAACATACAAATTAGAACCAGGTATAGGCCACTCAGCCCCTCGAGCCTGCTCCTCCAATCAATAAGATCATGGCTGACCTGATTGTAAGCTCAACTCCACATTCCCATCTACTCCTGATAGCCTTTCACTCTTATCAAGAATTTATATCCCTCTGCCTCAAAAACATTCAAAAAATTTTATTCCACCGCTTTTAGAGGAAGAGAGTTCCAAAGACTCACTACTCTGTGATGAAAAAAAAAGTTTCTCACCATTGTCCTAAAGGGATGACTCCTTATTTTTAAACAGTGGACCCTGGTATTAAATTTTCCCACTAGAGGAAACATCCTCTCCACATCCAGCTAGTCAGGATCCCTCAGGATATATGTTTCAATCAAGTCACCTCTTACTCTTCTAAACTCCAGCAGACACAAGCCGAGTCTGTCCAACTTTCCTCATAAGACAACCCACCCATGCCAGGTATCAGTTTAATAAACCTTCTCTGTACTGCTTCCAATGCACTAACATCCTTCTTTAAATGAAAAGAACAATACTGTACACAGCATTCCAGATATGGGGGGGGGGGGCAATTCTCCCAAAAGTGCTGAATTGGCGGGAAAACTGTTCTAAATCCCGACTGTTTTCTCAGCGAGCTTCTCACCTGAATCTCTCCGCACTCTGTGCACTGCAGATGTCCCAGTCGTGAATATCATTAAAAACCCGGGGAGCTGGGCCTATTCGCACCGGAGTTTGACAGTTCTGGAACTCTGCGCATGCGCAGTGGTCCCAATCTGTCAGTCTCCCCGTTTGCTGGCCAGCTTGATCGCTGGCCAGCCCAGAACACCCGCAGTGCTGCTTCTCCAGCCCCCCCATGTCCCGATCGCGGCCCCCACAGCAATTCTCGGGCCAGCCCTGACCCTCACCGTCCTGGAGCGCCCCGATGCACAGCCCACCCCCCCCACCCCGCAATGGCGATCCCCCCACCCCCCTCATCCCGGCAGACCTCCCCCCCCCCCCGCTGGGGTCAGACCTCCCCTCCCGGAGACAGGCACCCCCCCCCCCCCCCCCCACCCGGCAGACCACCCTAGCCCACCCCAATTGCTGCCCTCCCTCCATTCCAGACCGATCCTGTCTATAGAGTGGCAGGGGGACTCCCCAACCCCCCAATCACCCCTAGGCCCTGCCCACAATAGGCCCTGTTAGTTAGTCAATGTTCTATCCATGCCAATATGTTACCCCCTACACCATGAGCTTTTATTTTTTCATAATAACCTCTGATGTTGCACCTTATCAAATGCCTCTGGAAATCTCCCCCTTTATCTACAGCATATGTTACTTCTTCAAAGAACTGCAATAAATTGGTTAAACATGATTTCACAAAACCGTGTTAACTCTGCCTGATTACGTTGAGTTTTTCCCAGTGTCGTGCGAGAGCATCTTTAATAATATGTAGCATCTAACATTTTCCCTCTGGCAGATGTTAAGCTACTTAACCTATAGTTTTCTGCTTTTTCTCTCACTTTTTTGAATAAATTAGCTACATTCGCTATTTTCCAATCAAATGGAACCTTCCCCACATCTAGAGAATTTTGGAAAATTAAAACTAATGCATCAACTATCTCGCCATTTTAAGACCTAGGATGATGCCCATTAGGTCCCAGGGATTTGTTAGCCCACAACTTCAACAATTTCCTCAATACCATTTCTCCAGTTATTGTAATTTTCCCGAGTTCCTCCCTCCCTTACATTTCCTGATTTACAGCTTGTTAGATGTGTCATTTATAGTGAAGACTGTTGCAAAATATTGGTTTAATTCATCTGTCATCTCCCCCATTAGCCCTAACTCAGAAGAAATTAAGTTGCCCTTAATTATAGAATCCTAAAGTGCAGAAGGAGGCCATTCGGCCCGTCAAGTCTGCACTGACTCTCTGACAGAGCATCTTACCCAGGCCCTTTCTCTGTATCCCCACATATTGAACCTACTAATTTCCCTAACCTAAACATCTTGGTATACTAAGGGGCAATTTGCACATCTTTGAACTGTGGGAGGAAACCAGGGCAACCAGAGGAAGTCCACACAGATGTGGGGAGAATATGCAAACTCCACACAGACAGTGAGGCCCCTGGCATTATGAGGCAGCAGTGCTAACCACCGTGTCACCCTCTTTAGTGAACTTGAAATAAAAATGGACAACAGTCCATTATTACTGTGTGTAATCAGTACCACATGACTGTTGAGCACTCCATCTTATAAATATATTTTTACATATTTCTGTCACAGATCCCAAAATTAATAGGGTGAGAAATTTCACATACGTTTTGCAAATATGCAGCAGAAATTGCAAATTGCCCCTCCTCGCTCACCCTTTTGTCTTCTTGTTCATTACTGATTAAACTAATTCTACCTATTTGAATTCCTGAAACTTCAGGTTAGGGAGTTGTACCTGCACTGCTATTTGTGGATTTAAATTAAATTCAACAAGAACAGCTCAGATTGAAGCCCCTGGAATCTCTATAGATAGAATAGATCAAGCTCAATTAGAAGTCAACAGCTGCCAAGGGGCAGAATTGTCATTGTGCATCATGTAAAAGAGCTATGGGACAGAACAGCAGCATCCCATTTTCCCCGCATCAACTGACATAGACATCCATCTCTCAAACCTATGCCCCACATACATTGGCCATAAGCTGTGGATAGATAATCTTTGCTAGTTTACCAGCATTTCATCTCGAAGTGCATATATCAATTTTGCTGCATTCTTTTATCTTCTGCTGATCCTGTTCTACAAAAACCAAAGACAATAATATTATATAAATTAGGAGCAATAGTAGGCCATTTGGTTTCTTAAGCCTGTTTCATCATTTGATAAGATCATGGCTGATTGAGGCCTCAACTCTACTTTCCTGTCTATCCCCTATAATTTTTGACTCCCTTGTCAATGAAGAATCTATGTAACTCAGCCTTAAAAATGTTCAATAATCTTTTTTCCACTGGACTTTGGGGAAGAAAATTCCACAGATCAATGGCCCTCAGAGAGAAAACAATTCTCCTAATCTCCATCTTAAATGGGGAGATCCCTTATTTTTAAGCTGTGTCCCCTCATTCGCATCTCTCCGACAAGGGGAAACATCCTCTCAATTCCCCTCAGGGTCTTATAACATCAAAATGATCTCTCATTCTTCTAAACTCTAATGGATACAGGCCTAACCTGTCCAACCTTTCCTCGTAAGATAACCCAGGAAACAGTAAGGTGAATTTTCTCTGGACTGCTTTGAATGTAATTACGTATTTTCCCAAGTCAGGAGACCAAGTACTGTACACAGTAATCCAGATGTGGTCTCACCAGTGCCCTATGCAATTGTAGCAACACTTGATACTTTTATATTACATTCCCCTAGCAATAAATGACAACATTCTATTTGCCTTCTTAATCACTTGTTGTACCTGCATAACTCTTCGTATGTCATGTACCAGGACACCCAGATCCCTCTGTACCACATTTTTTCTCCATCTAAGTAATATACTGATTTTCTATTCTTCCTACCAAATTAGAATACACATTTTCTCACATTATACTCCATCTGCTATTGTTTTGCCCACTCTACCTAAATCATTTTGTAGACTTTGTCCTCCTCACAATATGCTTTACGGGCTCCGAAGACTGCCCTTTCTGCGGCCTTGTGGAGTCCGTGGACCATGTCTCTGTTGTGTGTCTAAGGCTGCACTCCCTTTTTGTTTTCCTAAAGAACCTTTTGTTGATGTTTTGTCTGCACTTCAGTCCCACGCTCCTGATCTACGGACACCCGGTGCGGAGAGGGGAGGGTCGGAATGGCGACCTCCTCGTGAACCTGCTCCTGGGCCTGGTGAAACGCGCCATTTACCGGTCCAGGCTGCGGGCGATCGAGGGGGCTGTCCATCCTGACTGTCTTCCCCTCTACCGCGGCTACGTTCGCGGCCAGGTGTCCCTGGAGAGGGAGCAAGCGGTGTCCACGGGCGAGGTTGACGCTTTCCGCGCCCGCTGGGCACCGCAGGGGTTGGGGTGCATTATTGACCCTAATAATCACATTTTAATTTGATGTTTTTAAGTTTCCTTTGTACGTTGATTTCTGTTCGGGCTGTTCCCCCTCCTTTTTGGGGAGCTGCCCCTTTTACTTTGTCCTGATTTAATCTGAGTTTGTTTACTTAGTTTGGTTTGACCTAAAAAGAGGACAATATGCTTTCCTACCTATCTTTGTGTCATCAGCAAATTTAGCTACCATATGTTCGGTCCCTTCATCCAAGTCACTTATATCGATTGTAAATAGTTGACGTCCCAACACTGATGCCTGTGGCATTCCACTGGAAACCGCTTGCCAACCCAAAATGCTGAATTTATCCATATTCCATGCTTGCTATTAGCCAACCAATCTTTTCTTCACTAATATTGATTACTTTAAATTTCTCACTCTCATGAGACAATGAATTCCCATTATTTCTGATAAGTTCTTCATGTCTTATATCTGGTAGGCAGACACAAATCTTTGCTTATGTCTTGGCTTATAAATAATTGCTCTCACCAGTGCTCACAATTCCTTGTTATAGTTTTTCCTGCTAAAGTCCAACAGGTTTATTTGGAATGACAAGCTTTTGGAACGCTGCTCCTTCATCAGGTGAGTCGGTGTCTATGGTAGCCATGATGTGGAGATGCCGGCGTTGGACTGCGTTGGGCACAGTAGGAAGTATCACAACACCAGGTTAAAATCCAACAGGTTTATTTGGAATCACGAGCTTTCGGAGTGCTGCTCCTTCATCAGGTGAGCCACTCGCCTGATGAAGGAGTAGTGCTCCGAAAGCTCGTGATTCCAAATAAGCTTGTTGGACTTTAACCTGGTGTTGTGAGACTTCTTACTGTACCCACCCCAGCCCAACGCTGGTATCTCCATATCATAGTTTTTTCTGTTTCAGCTGAAGGTACATTTACTTTCCTACTCCCTTGCCTTTGTAAGAACTCTTACAATTATTTCAATCTGTTTTTATGTTTCGTGTTAGTTTACTCTCATATTCAATTTCTTACATTATGTTCATCCTTTTGTTGGGTTCTAAAACTCTCACAATCTTCAGGCTTACTATTCTTCTTTGCGACATTATAAGCTTTTCTTTTAATTTACTACAATTCTGGGCCCCTCCAGCTACATAGCTGAGTTTTCTCTCCAGATTGTACGGCACTCTGTGCACAAAAAATCTGGAGGTGTGGTTTTCACCATCACACTGGCAGGGCAGGGCCTGATAGACCCTTTTCAAAGGGTGCCCAATCTGCACTGAATACATCCCCCACCCAAAGATACGGAGAATCCCACTCCACCCCCACCTCCACAAGCATCGTCCCCCACACATATAGGGGGAATCCTCTCCCATGAGGTCCCCAGATGATCCGTCCCATTGCCAGGTTTGGAGTGCCAGAGCACCACCTGGGCATATCCCTCTCCCTCAGGGATGATACTAACCTTTGCACCACCGCCGGGTTCCCCTTAACTGATTTATGTTTAGCAAAAGCAGTTGTAAACCTCACCGACAGGGAGAATTCTTAATGTGAGGAGAACATATGACAAGGAAGCCCTTTAAGTATATTTAAATTTATTAAAATGTATTAAGGGTGTGAATCTTATTACATCACCAGTTGGGGGGAGGGGGGGGGGGAATTAGAGAATGAGATCACGCCGGCAGAAGATCCCAGCCATTGTTCGAGGAAACTCTCTCAAATTCATTCCAGTCAACTGATCTAAATGACTTTGCCAATTTCATCTGTCCAGTCGATGTGAAAATTAAACTCTCCTATGATTATTGCATTGCCTTTTTCACAAATTCCTTTTATTTCCTGATTAATATTCTGTCCACCACACATACTGATTCTATTCACATTTATCTTCACTCCTCCTGCTTGAATGGTCATCTTTTTTAATTAATTCATGGGACATGGGCATTGCTGGCTGGCCAGCATTTGTTTCCCATCCCTAGTTGCACTTGGAGGGCAGTTAAGAGTCAACCACATTGCTGTGTTTCTGGAGTCACATGTAGGCCAGACCAGGTAAGGACAGCAGATTTCCTTCCCTAAAGGACATTAGTGAACCAAATGGATTTTTCCAACAATTGACAATGGTTTCACAGTCATTAGTAGATTCTTAATTCCAGACTTTTTTATTGAATTTAAATTTCATCATCTGCTGTGGTGGAATTCAAACCTGGATCCCCAGAACATTAGCTGAATTTCTGGATTAATAGTCTAGTGATAACACCACTAGGTCATTGCCTCCCCTACATCACAGTGTTATGTTGAATTTGCTCATTCACCTTGAAGACTTGTCCTCATCCACACAGACAGCAAGCAGCTCGTACGTATCTTCTGGAGAAGGGCAAAGACTGAAACTCCTTTCAGCACTGCACTGGGGTGTCTTTACCTGCCTAACCCGCAGTTACACTGTCCTGGCCTATATTCCAGCCCTGTACAACTTCCCAACCTCAGGGGTGTGATTGTTGTCTGGATCAAAGTGTCCTGGTAAAGCTCCGCCTCTCTGATATCCTGTAATCTCTGCAACTCAGACTCCAGCTCAACAACTCTGAACTTAAGTTTCTTGAGATGCAGACACTTACTGCACATTTGGTTCGCTGGGATCACAAGATTTTCCACAAATGTCCACAGGCTGCAGTTATGGCCCTTAATTCATCTAATTTATTAAAGCTTATGTACTTAATTTAGAGCTTTAGTATTTAACAAATTACTTGAGTTTATGTTATAGGTACATTAAATTAAATATTTACCTATAACTCAAATCAATATCTGGGACTGCTGCTGCTGATCTTCCTCCTCCAAAAGGAAGTATTTCCACAATGCAATATTGTACAATATACAGCGGAGAATGACAATGCATAACTTTTTTTGTGGCGCATATTGCAGGAAGCCCCCATCTAAAGCTCTGCTTAAAGTCACTCTGTTTATTGAAGACTTTCTGCACAGCTCCTCAGTTTGGTCCAAAAAGGTGAACTTGGTCCATAGACCCTGTGTGCTAAGTTTGGCCTCCAGTCTGCAGCCACTCACAGTTGCTGTCTTTGGAGAAGCCCAGGTACTGATGGTAATGGTCACTGAGACTGCTGCTGCTCCTTCAAGTTCCCATTCCAGTTCCGAAGTTCCTAAGTTTTACTACACTCAGAAGAAGCAGGAATTGCAAGTAGAGAAGGCTATCTAAAGGATTGCAAGTCAATAAAAGTCATGAGCTAGAAGCTGGAAATCTAGACAGCAAGATAGTCTGTATTTCCAATGAGATGCAACTGAGACCTAATTTTTGTAGCGCAAGGGCGCTGATCACACCAATCCCACAAAGTTTAGCAGGTGGTCTCGTGACTGGCAAAACATGTGCAATTTGGAGTTAAAATTTAGGCAGGGTGGTTATGATGTCAGAGCATGACATTTTAAATTGACCCCGTTTGCTTGCAATGAATGGCTGTGATGCAGTCAGAGATAGGACAAGAGGCGTGGGGAAGGGTGGACAGGAGGAGTGTGATGACAGCTGATGCAAATTTAATTCCTGCTTAGTCAAATAGGTTAAAGTTGAGCCTTAAATACCAGAATCTCAGATGCAAGAATGAAAAGTCATGAGCAATGCTGTCCTCGGTATTCTGTAAGAAGTCTCACAACACCAGGTTAAAGTCCAACAGGTTTATTTGGTAGCAAATACCATAATCATGACTACCATCGGTATTCTGCACAGGGGCAGCAATTCTACTGCAAATGTTTCTTTGTTACTCAGGACTTTTTGATATTCTGCATATCAAAAGCATACCATTAGTTGCAACAAACAGCTCTAAAAAGCAGAGCTAACTTCTTGACAAAATATAGAGATAGATAACATTTGGTTGTTAGATTAGTCAAAGATGTAACCACCCACTCTCTGCAATATGTGGCACTAATAAACTGACAAAACACAGCCTGCAGCTACCAGGATCCCAAACCTTCTTATTTTATTGCTTTAAATGATCATTTACAAAAGCTGTGAAGTTGGGTTGCATCACAAGAACAGCCATTTGTGACAAATTTGAGAGATTTGGGTAATATCACAAATCACAAGAACAAAAAACCAACAGCTTATAAAATTCAGCTTGTCAGGTCTTCTTGTAAGCATAGTATATTCTGCTTATAATAATTCCTGTCATATCACTTTTGAGTCTTTTCTTTCTGATTGTGAGTTCCCATTGTCTATGATCAATTCCAATTTTTCTGAGTTTAAAGATGTCCCAGCTTGAAGTTGGGAAATTATGCAAGGTTAAAAGGTTTGCTTAGAGTTATACCATAAACTATGCAAGCCAAGGTACTACAAAAAAATAAAATCCTGTACATAATATATAATGATGATTCAGACTGTGGATATCTTATTTTACAAACCATATAAGCCCAAAACGTGCAAAAATATATCTATTGAGAGGTCCAACGTGCCACCTGAGATGAAGAAAATTCAAACAGATGATGGTCATTTGAACTCTGAAGGTTAAACAATATGTTTTTGATCTGAGACTTTGCATATTTGAAAAATTTAGCAGTCATATGATAGAATTATAAGGGACAATTTAATGAACATATGAAACTAACACTCAGCTTTGGATGCCAAAAGCGCACAATAAGAAATGATAGCTCTGCTCCCCACAATTTTCTGTCCATTATTTTAATGAATGGAAAAAGTGCAGAGGACAAATGGCAGGATCTGCATTGGAAGTCCAGATTGATCTTTACTGTCCCTGTATTAAAGTGGATTTGTTACACTTTGAAAGCAACTGCTTGCTTGCTAGAAATGTGTATGCCTTGGGGGGAACTTTCCCCAAGCACAGGGAGGTGGGTTTGCATGCGTAAGACCATAAGATGTAGGAGCAGAAGTAGGCCGTTCAGCCCATCAAGTCTATTCTATCACTCAATAAGATCATGACTGATCTGATAATCTTCAACTCCATTTTCCCACCTTATCCCCATCACCCTGAATTCCCTTACTGATTAAAAATCTGTCTACCTCAGCCTTGAACATACTTAATGACCCAGCCTCTACAGCTCTCTGCGCTAAAGAATTCCACAGATTCACTACCCTCTGAGAGAAGAAATTCCTCCTCATCTCTGTCTTAAATGGGCGACCCCTTACTCTGAGATTACGCCCCCGATCCTAGATTCTCCCACAAGGGGAAGCAACCTCTCAGCATCTACCCTGTCAAGTTCCCTGAAAATCCTATATGTCTCAATGAGGTCATCCATTATTCTTCTGAACTCCAATGAGTACTCAACCTCTCCTTATAAGAAAATCTCTCCATACCTGGAATCAACCTAGTGAACCTTCCCTGGACTGCCTCCTTTATCCCTTCATAGATTCCTTGTGTCCACATGCCTTTCCAGCTATTTTAGTGTCATCCATAAACTTGGCAATAGTACATTCACTTCCCTCGTCCAAGTCATTAATATATATTGTAAATAATTGAGGCCCCAGCAGTGATCCCTGTGGCACTCCACCAGTCACAGGTTAACATCCTGAAAATTCCCCTCTTATCCCAACTCTCGTTCTTCTATTAGTTAGCCAATCCACTACCCCCAACACCATGGACTTTTAATTTATTAAGTAGCCTTTGTGTCGCACCTTATCAAATGATTTTTGGAAATCCAAGTATATTACACATACTGGTTCTCCTTCATTTATCCTGCTCATGACCACCTCAAAGAATTCTAATAAATTTGTCAGGCATGATTTCCCCTTCACAAAGCCATGACTCTGTTTGATTATATTATGTATTTCTAAATGCTCTGCTATTACATCCTTTATAATTGATTAACATTTTCCAAACAACAGATATTAAGTGAACTGGCCCATAGATACCTGTTTTTGTCTCCCTCTCTTTTTGGATAAGGGTGTTGGTTTTTAAAGTTTTTCCAGTCCTCTGGCTTACCACTCATCTTTGCCACATTGTATGCTTATTTATCTTTCAGTTTAATACTATCCTTAACTTCGTTGGTTAACCATGGTTTATTCCCTTCCTAGGATTCTTCTTCCTCACTGGGACACATCTTTGTTGTGAGTGTCTGCCTTTGCTGATCAACCATCTTTTCTGCTAAACTCCTTTCCCTCTCCACTCCAGCCAATTCATTCTTGCCTGTCCTTACAAAAAGTAACATACCCCTGAATATTTAGTTCCCAGCTTTAATCTCTTTGTAACCACAACTCTGTTATAACTATAAAATCATACCCATTAACCTCAATTTGTGCCATTACCTCATTTATTTTGTGTTGAATCCTGTGTGCATTTATGTAAAGAGCCACTCATTTTGCCTTTTTACCATTCCCACTTCCTTGTCCCTATTTACTGCTGTTTTTTTTAAAGTTTGTACACTCTGTCCCTTCCTGTCACACCCTGGGTGTCATTACCTAAATAGATGCCTTGCTATGCTGCCATATCCTTTTGCTTTGTAAGTCTACATATCCCCTCTCCAGAAGCATCACCCACCCCTCCTCTATTTAGTTGAAAGCCCTCTCTCCTTCTCTAGTTATGTGATTTGCAAGAACATTGGTCCCAGCAGGGTTCAGATATAGGCCGTCCCAATGGTACAGCCCCAACTTTGCCCAGTGCTGATGCCAGTACCCCACAAACTGAAACCCACTTCTTCCACACCAGTCTTTGAGCCACATATTCATCTCTCTAATTTTATGTATCCTCTGCCAATTTGCATTTGGCTCAGATAAAAATCCAGAGGTTGTAACCTTGGGAGTTCTGTTGGTTAACTTAGTGCCTAGCTCTTTAAGCTCTCTATGCAGAACCTCTTTCCTCATTCCACTTATGTTGTTGGCGCCTACATGGACCATGATAACAGGTTCCTCTCCCTCTCGCTGCAAGGAACTAAATCTCCTGAAACTAACGTTGGATTGGGTTCCTGCCATCATCTCACCCTCTTCCAAGTTTCAATGGGGTGGAATTGAAGGCACACGGGTCACCCCTTTGGATCTGATGGATAAGTAATTAAGTTACTTAAAAAGCCAACTAAGAACTCTTTTAGACCTGTGTCCTGGATTTCCCAACCTGTCAGCAACTTGCCAGGGTTGCTGAGGCCCATGCATAGCAGAAAGAGTTTCTTCAGGGAAACTGACAAACTAAGATATCTTTGATCAATGGAACTGAATAGCTCCAGCCATGGTCATTGGAAGATTGTGGTTCAATGCACTTCTCTCAGGGAGTGCTTTCACTGCTTTACAGGTGATTGCCAACTTCTTGGCACTTTACTTGTCCAGCATTTCACACACCTTCAGCTGCACTTCACTGTTTCCAACCTCCAACATGGCAAGGCAGCAGCTTATGTACCTGCATCTGACATCTGCAGCCTCCTGAAACAAGACTAGCTTCCCAGTTGAACAGGTGGGAATGCATTGCCAATGTGCCTTTCACTGGAGGGCCAGCTCCCCACCCCAGCCCCAATCTGGGTCTCCATCTCTCCCCAAGGTTATGTGCCCTCTTCTGCAGGTTAAGAAAGTGAAGTGGTGTGAGTGTTCATCATGGATTGTGTCGAGAGGAGGGAAGAACATCATTTGTGGAGGGTGACTGTACGGCAGGAGTGTGAGAGGAAAATAGGCTTTGGGTGAATGTGAGTGGACAGATAGAGATGGGAGGTGCCTGCAGAGAGAGAGAGAAATGAGTGAACAAGATATGTTGACCTGAGAAGCATGGTACAAGATAATGTTGGGGAAGTCAGAGTGTGGGATTTAGCAGATGCCACTCATCTATCTGAGATGCTGGATTTTCCTGATGCAATGCTCCAATGGAGGTCCACACTAGTGCTGCTTATTTCCTTAGCCACTTTCATCGACACCTGCTTGTTTGGAGACACGGTCCTCTTCCTCCTGTCCATGTTAGAGCTCACCTCACTGCAGCCCCTAAGATTCCACGGTGGAACCTTTAAGTAAAGAGTAAGACACCTGGGGCAAAGCCTTCTCCCTTTTAGATAATCAGTCAAGTTCATAACATGGCTCAATTACACTTCTAGAAGCAACATACATTCATTTCATTTGTAGGAGCCCGTTCTCGTGCCTTTTTTGAATTACATTGAAGCTTGGGGAGCTTGTAGATCCCTGTTGCTTTCTCTTTGGCAACATCTTGTCCAATAAAATTTGACTTGCCAACTAATCAGCACCCTTTTTTCCTGTAGTATAAATTATTGTGATTGTTTGAAATTTGGCACTCTTGTATTTTTCCTGATGAGTGCAAAACAAAATGCTTTAGGAATGTGTTTCTTTTTTCATCAGTATTCACATAACAATATTTCAAAACTGATGCCCATCAGAAATAGCACTGTTGTCCAATACAAAATTATTAATGTTTACCAGGGATAACACCACATTCTGTTGCAAACTATTTATACATTTCAGAAATGGCATTGCTCTATTATAAAGCTGTTCGCCATTCTCGTTATTACTGTTCATGACAGCTCTGTTCATGAACATTACTGTTCATGGCGCTTGGCTCCATAGCTCAGTGGTTAGCGCACTGGTCTTGTAAACCAGGAGTCCTGAGTACAATTCTTAATAAGTTAGTTAGCCCAGTTGGCTGGATGGCTGGGTTTGTGATGTAAACTGATGCTAACAAAGGTGTGTCCAAAGATGTGCGGGTTAGGTGGATTGACCATGCTAAATTTCCCCTTAGTGTCAGGGGGACTAGCTAGGGTAAATGTGTGGGGATAGGGCCTGGGTGGGATTGTGGTCAGTGCAGGCTCGATGGTCCGAATGGCCTCCTTCTGCACTGTAGGATTCTAAGATTCTATAACATTGCGAGTTGAATTCCTGTACCAGCCAAGGTTTTTCATGAAGGCCCACCTTCTCAACGTTGACCCTCGCCTGAGGTATGGTGATGCTCAGATTACATCACCACTAGTCAGCTCTCCCCCTTAAAGGGGAGAACAGCCTATGGTCATCTGGGACTATGGTGACTTTACCTTATAACTATTGGCATTAGTGTAACTATCCCAGGATAATTTTGCACTAGCCAGTTTATTTGATTTTATAAGATTTGGAAATTAGAGATCCCACAATCTCACCTAGCATTTACTTACTCTCCTCTCCCCAATCCTTCCTGCATATGAATCTCTGATAGAGTTTAATGCAAATTCAGTAAGAGTCCCATTATGGATAAATACTGCCTACCAATGAGGGCCAATAAGATTCCTGATCTTTGGTTGGAAGAACCTCTCCATTTTAATTTTGCCCAATTGAGTAGTTAAGGCAAATGGAACGAGTTCTGAAATGAAACAGGGCTTTTTATTGTTTGTTTTTCTGTGGCTTTTTCAGGTTTCTCTGCTTTTTTTGATTGTTATTATCCAAGATACCTGGGGGGCAGTCTCTAGTTTCACATTTCCCCACTTTATTGATACTGTTACAGGAAAGGATGTGCAAGATGTCCCTTTTTAAGAAAGTCAAGAGTTATTTAATATCTGCTTCCTTTCCAGTAAATAACTGTTCTCTTATACTAATTGCCATCTTAGCTTCAGTACTGGTCTTGACATATTGCAATTTGAAGAATATCATTCCTCCATTAAAAAACTGTTGATTACCACCAGAAATAATACTATATATAGTATAAAATTGACATAATTTCTCCTGCTGCCCATGATCTATTCTCAGCAAGTGTTCCTTCAGCTGCTATATTCATCCTCTGCAGAGTTCACCCCTAACACGCTGACTTAGCAGCTCCTATTTGCTTCCAAAAATTCCTAGTCCTGTTCTTAGGAGAAGGCAAGTGACATGGACATGCCCACTGTGTTTGGCTGTTGTACAAAGATGTGAAGGAGCTCCCTCAAATTCATCTTTCTGCAGTGAAACAGCATACCCATGCATCCACAGCTGTTGAAACATCTGATTCAGTAATGCATGTTTCTGTTTCTCCACAGGTACCTTCTGCTTATTTTTTGTGCTGCTGAGTATTGTTGAAGCAGTGTTGGCATGTCCCACACACTGTTCTTGTAAAAAATATGAAGTGGATTGCAGCAATCTAGGCCTAGTAACCATCCCAACAGACATTCCATCAAATATCAAATTCCTCTCACTCAGCAACAATAAACTCAGCACCTTGCAGGCTCTGACATTCATTAATTTTACCACACTGGAGAAATTAGACCTGTCCAACAACTACCTGGACCAATTGCCATCCAATGTATTTGACAATATCAGGAACCTGACTGACCTCAACTTAAGGAACAACAGCATTCGAAGCCTGGATAAAAGTATCTTTTATAAGATCACCAACTTGCAGAGGTTAGATCTTTCTGTTAATGGCCTCTCTGAGATTCCACTGCTCTTATTTGATGAAATGGAGAACTTGACCTGGTTGAATCTGGAGGACAATAGGATGCCAAATCTTGAAAGGGAGGCCTTTGAGCCGCTTGAACTTCTTCGTCAATTACAACTGGCTGGGAATCCTTGGGAGTGTGACTGTGGCTTGAGGGACTTCAAACACTGGATAGAGTGGTTCATCTACAAAGGTCAGTAGAGCAAACTCTTGCAATGATGTATGCACGTTCTCCCCACACTGACTATAATTCACATACCAAAATTAAATCAACACAGGAATTAAAATTGAATTCATCCAAATGTTATTGAACCTAACTACAAAAATCACAGGCTCTATTCTTGATCTGTGTAAATCTAAGTGATTGCATGCAAAAAACAGCTCAATTAATTGATCTCAGTGGCTCTGGCCAGGGTACATCTGTTAGAGTTCTTGTGAGTACTAAATACATATGGGGAAGAATGTAATTTTGTCTTCAATCCCTGCCACAAACTCTGTTCCCTAGGCAGCAACTCCATCCCTCGACCCAGCTACTGTCTGAGGCTGAACCAAGCTGTTTGCAACACTGGTATCTTATATGACTCAGAGATGAACCTCTGTCCCATGTTCATTCCATCACCTGGGCTGCCTGATTCCACATTAATAACATCATTCATCTCCATAGCTCCAGTCTTCCATAATAACACCAACAACTTGGATAAATTAGTTGGCTAGATGACTAGAGTGTGGTGTAGTCAACCAGACAGCTTCACTTCAGTCTCTGTACTGGCTGTGGTAGTTCATGGATGGTGGCCACCTTGCCTTACCCCTGCTTGACTTGGAGTGGTGATACTCAATCTATAAACCACTTGTCTCTCTAACAGAGAGGGATGCTGTGGTCCCTTGTGGGTTATGGTTAATTACCTAATTACCTGGTTGTATATAGCACCTTTAACATAGTAAAACACCCCAGGGCATTTCACAGGAGCATTAGAAAACAAAATTTGACACTGAGCTCATAAGAAGATATTAGGAAACAAGGGGCGGCACGGTAGCATAGTGATTAGCACTGCTGCTTCACAGCTCCAGGGACCTGGGTTCGATTCCTGGCTCGGGTCACTGTCTGTGTGGAGTTTGCACATTCTCCCCGTGTCTGCGTGGGTTTCCTCCGGGTGCTCCGGTTTCCTCCCACAGTCCAAAGATGTGCGGGTTAGGTTGATTGGCCAAGCTAAATTGCCCCTTAGTGTCCCGGGATGCGTGGATTAGCGGGTAAATATGTAGGGATACGGGGATAGGGTCTGGGTGGGATTGTTGTCGGTGCAGACTCGATGGGCCGAATGGCCTCTTTCTGCACTGTAGGGTTTCTATGGTTTCTAAGTCTAAATCTTGGCCAAAGATTTAGGTACTAGGGAATATCTTAAAGCAGTAAAACAGGGTAAAGTGGCAGGAAAAGTTCCAGATGCGAATTCCAGAGCTTGGGACCTTGGCAGCTAAAGGCATGGCTAGCAATGATAAAAAATAGTTAAAATCAGAGATACTAAAGATGCCAGAATTGGTGGAGCATGCGTATCTTGGAGTGTTGTAGGGCTGGAAGAGATTACAGAAATAGAGCTGCCATACAACGATTTGAAAACAAGAATGAGAATTTTAAAATACAGACATTGCTGGAATGGGAACCAATGTAGGTCTCTCGCAGTTGGGATGATGAGTGAGCAGGAATTGGTGTGAACTGGGACACAGATGGTAGAGATTTCGATGACCCAAAGTTTATAAAGGGCAGAATGTGGGAGTGTGGACTATGGCCAGATGTTGGAATAGTTAAGTTTAGAAGCAACCAGAGCGTGGATCAGGGTTTCCGCAGCAGATGAGTTGAGGCAAAAATGGAGTCGGATGATGTTGCAATGGTGGAAATAAATGATCCTTAGTGGGTGTGAATATGTGGTCAGACGCTCATCTCAAAGTCAAATACAGTATGACACATAGGCTGCAAATAGTCTGGTTCTGCTTCAGATAATTGCAAGGAGAGGAATGCAGTTGGTAGGAACACAGTTTGTCATAGGTCCATAGACATTGGCTTCAGTCTTCCCAATATTTCATGGAGGAAATTTCTGTTCATCTGGTTTGGAACTCATATACGCAGTGTGATATGTCAGAGACAGTGTGGGTTTGAGAGAAGTGGTGGTGTTGTGATGTGGCTCTATACCAATTGGGGCGGCACGGTAGCACAGTGGTTAGCACTGCTGCTTCACAGCTCCAGGGACCTGGGTTCGAATCCCGGCTTGGGTCGCTGTCTGTGTGGAGTTTGCACATTCTCCCTGTGTCTGCGTGGGTTTCCTCCGGGTGCTCCGGTTTCCTCCCAAAGTCCAAAGATGTGCGAGCTAGGTTGATTGGCCATTCTAAATTGCCCCTTAGTGTCCTGGGATGCATAGGTTAGAGGGGTTAGTGGGTAACTATGTAGGGATATGTGGATAGGGCCTGGGTGGGATTGTGGTTGGTGCAGACTCGATGGGCCGAATGGCCTCTTTCTGCACTGTAGGATTCTATGATTCAATTATTTTGCATGTTCAATGTGATCAGAGATTCAGGGCAGAATTCTCCAGCTGCCAGTGGAGTTGTGTACTGTCAGTATACATGTGGAAACTAGTACTGTATTTTCGGATAACGTAAACTGAGGGACAGTAGATAGCTACAAAATAGTAGGGGCCCAAGGACAGATCCACAGGAGACACCAGAAGTAACTATGTGGGAGTGGGATAGATAAAACTGGAAAGATAGGCAACTGCTATCCCATTCTGCTGGATAACGCTGCAGAGGCTTGCGGCAGAATGGTGTGGTCAATGTAGTCATGATGTGGAGATGCCGGCGTTGGACTGGGGTAAACACAGTAAGGAGTCTAACAACACCAGGTTAAAGTCCAACAGGTTTATTTGGTAGCAAACGCCACTAGCTTTCGGAGCGCTGCTTCTTCGTCAGGTGAGTGGGAGATCTGCTCATAAACAGCAAACAGGGCATATAAAGACACAAACTCAATTTACCGAATAATCAATAATGATTGGAATGCGAGTCTTTATTGATTATTCGGTAAATTGAGTTTGTGTCTTTATATGCCCTGTTTGCTGCTTATGAGCAGATCTCCCACTCACCTGATGAAGGAGCAGCGCTCCGAAAGCTAGTGGTGTTTGCTACCAAATAAACCTGTTGGACTTTAACCCAGTGTTGTTAGACTCCTTACTGTGGTCAATGTAGACAGGTTGAGAAGAAAGAAGAAGAATATGGGGCAAGATTCTCTGGCCTCCCAGCCGCGTGTTTTCTATTGGCGGGAGGTGGCGCGTTGTTTGCAAGTGGCGGGATTCTCTGGTCCACTGTCGTCAATGGGAATTTCCATTGATGTCACCTCACACCAGCAGGAAACCCACGGGTGGGGGTGCGCTGCCAGCGGGATCGGTGAATCCCACCGGCGTGAAGGGCTGGAGAATTCCGGTCTTTATCTTTGTCACAGTCACATAGGATGTCTTTTGTGACTCTGATAAGAACTGTGACAGGGGAAGAAACTAGATGGAGCGATTAAAGCATGGAATTCTGGGAAAGCTGGGCACAGATTTCAGAGTGGCAACATGTTCAAGGACATTGGGAGGTAATGGATGTTGGAGATGGGGCAGAAGTTTGAAAGCCCTCTACGGATCTGAGTTCATCCAAAACTATGTTGCCTGTATCCGATCTTGCACTAAATCCTGTTCATCCATCACCTCAATTTTTCACTGACCTACATTAGCAGCTCCTACTCCAGCTATGTCTTGATTTTAAAATTCTCATCCTTGTTTTCAAATTCCTCCAATTCTGGCTCCCTAATCTTCCCCTTTGCCACATTATTGGTGACTATGCTTTTAGCTGTCAAGGCCCTAAGCTCTGGAATGGTCTCCCTAAAAGACTCTGCTTTGTTAGTTTCTCTCTATTTCTTTAAGACACTACTTAAAGACTGCTAAGATCTGTTTATGTGGTATGGTAATGAATTCTGTTTGATCATGTTCCTGTATAAATATATCCTTGGATATTTCACTGTGTTACAGTTGTGGTTGCTGTATCTGGTGATTCCTGCATGAAGAACAGGTCAATAAATACAGGGTTCAACCGTAGAGACTGAGGGCAGAATTCTCCAGCCCTTCCCACTGGTGGGATCTTCCAGTCTTGCTGAAGTTGACACCTGCAGTGGGTTCCCCAGCAGGGCCATAGGTGAGGAATTAAATCACCATCAACTTCAGCGGGAATGGAAGATTCCACTGGTGGATAATGGCAAACTGCCTCAGCCACAGAAAAACCCAACCAGGCAGCTGGAGAATTGTGCCCTGAATCTCTGATCACAGTAAGAAAGGTACTCACATTGAACATGCAAAATAATTGGTATAGAGCCAATGACTGTCTTCCTAATAAATCATAGAATATGTAGTTGAAAATGACAGGTTGTGTGTGTGCCAGTGGTTTCACATGTTGCATTCTTTATAAGTGCTGTATCCTACTGCAAGCGCACAATTGGCCTTACAATGTCCCTCCTACAATCAAATAACCAAATATGATGAGGGGCAATTAAAGAAAGGAGAACATATAAAATAAGGGTACTAATACTTGCTCAACAAATGTAAACATTGCCAACTCAAGGAAATGGTGATACTGCTAAGATACGGTGTATTGTATTGAGTGGTGGAATACAAGTTCTTATTAACTGATTATCCTGTCTTAAAATCAGGTGGAAAACTTGAGGGAATTGAATGTTCACTGCCAAAAGACCTCCGTGGGAAAGATCTCAGAGTAGTTCCCGTAGAGATGTTCAACTATTGTATCCAACTGGAGGATGAAAACAAATCCTTAAATGGAAAGGTAGTCACCGGCCCTCCCTGCGTGAAACAGGAGGTCAGCACCCCAAGGCCACATTACTTTCATACCTCAGATTGCGTCAGACAACGCTACCGTCCAGTCAGTGTCAGACGAGCCATTGGAACTGTCATCGTTGCTGGGGTCTTATGTGGCATCGTTTGCATCATGATGGTGGTGGCTGGGGCGTACGGTTGCATCTATGCTTCCTTGATGGCAAAATACCACCGAGAACTTAAGAAACGGCAGCCCCTGATGGGAGATGGTGAACAAGAGCAGGAGGAGCAGAAACAGGCCTCCTCCATGGCATGAGGAACAACAGCATAGACAGCACTGGTTTCAATTAAAAAACAGTTGCCTTCTTCAGTTTTCTCCAGCTCTGGCCCTTATGTGCTTGTTGCAGTGTTGACACAAACGTTGATTCATAATTCTCACTGAAGTAAAGGGAGCACACAAAATCATCAAATATAACGCATCCTACAGGCCTGAATCCTGCTCTGTTTGTATTTTGGAGCTCTAGAGGATGTAGCAGTCTCCGAAACAGAAGCTTCTATGGAAAGGAGCAAGGTGATCTTCACAACTCCTTTGCATGTCATTTGTTTGACAGGATTTTTTAGGACTCAAGGCAAAAATGGTTGTTTGAATCCTTGTATCTGCAGGTGGAGGAACAAATACTAAAGCTTTCATTTTTCCTAGAGGTGCATGAAACAACTCTGAATTCCAGTGTCAACTACTATTCACTGAAGGAAATGTCACTAACCAATTGTTATATTGCTCAGAAATAAAGCTGGTTCTCATTCCAGTAGATTATATCCTCCTGTAATTGTAAAGTGCTGTTTGGTACTTAACAGTATAGTTATTCTACACAGACACAGAACCAAACATACTTTTCAAAGTACTTCTATTATAGCAGCTTCAATTAAAGTTGCTAGTTATTCCTTTGTCACCTTTACTACATGATTATTCATCATATATTCATTTGCCTGCCCTACTTAATTACAAATATGCTAAATTGAGAAAGCCTTTCTTTCCAAGTTGACACAACATATTGGATACTTGAGCGATTGCAAAGCTGCAATTAAGAGGTTGAACAGCAATGTACATTTATAAAGCAAAACATCGCAAACAGTAGTGAAATGGCAGTTGCCCAAGTAGGTACTCTATACACCATGTACAAAATTATTTTCTAGGATTGAATGGGGATGGAGGGAGGGCAACATAATTATATTTTAATTTTTGACACCTCATTTGATGAATTTTCAAAATTTTGGAGCAGAGTTTTAGATGCTTTTAAATATTTTCTGGTACGTATATAAATAGTTGGTTGGTTCCCATTGCGTTTTCCTATGTTACATGGGGTTGTCACAATGCTGGTTGATCATCTTCATATCAACCATCATATTTTTTGGATTTGGTTTTACAGTCACATGATCTCCCTGCTGCCAACCCTCCCCATTTATCTGGGCTGGGGACAGGCACCGATATGCTCTGGTGTGCCTGTACCAGTGGCTGGGGTATGTATATAAGATAATAAATCCCACTGAAATGGACTGAAAGCTAAAATGATGAATCATGTAAATAAAAATAAAATACTGCAGAAGTAAAAACAGTAAGTGCTGGTAAAACTCCTCAGGTCTGGCAGCATTTGTGCTTGAGATTCATAAAGTCATACGGGACTCGAAAGGTTAACTCTGTTTCTCTCTCCATAAATGCTGCCAGGCCTGCTGAGTTTATCCAGAACTTTCTTTTTTTATATTATGATGAATTATGTGTCTTGCAGTCACCCATTAGCAAAATAATAGGGAAAATTTGAACTTATTGACATGCTGCGACTGTAGTGAGAGGACTCAGGTGACATGCAAGAAACTGCAAGGCTGAGTTGCTCTGAGGAAATGAAAGACCTGGGCATGGACCTGAGCCTGGAGGTGATCAGCCAGCGGGATCCTAGGGAAGACTTTGCCTGCGGCAATTAAGGACAGTGGCCCAACCTAAGAGCTCCCAGCACAATCAGGGGACTGGCAGCTCAATAGCTTTGGCAGTACCACCATTAGTAGTGGCTAGCCCTGAGCCTGTGTGGCCAAAGAGAGGACATCTCAGCATTGAGCCATCCTCGAAGGGCTGGCAGACTGGCTCTGGCAATTGTGGGTATTATTCCAGGATGGCAGCACCTTGGGCACACAGAGGAGACTCCCCTCTGATGTCTCCCTTTGCCATGCTGCCAGCCCTCTTACCTAGCAGTCCATCTCCAAAAGACTGGGAAATTTCAGGCCTGGAATTTTGGGTTTTCCTGCATGCTGCTCAGGACATCAACCTGATTTGCCAGTCTTGGCTTCCATATGGGCAGGGAATGTTAGCCTTGAAAGAGGGTCCAATACTTGACCCTAAAGGGTCCAGGATGTCCAATTGCTGGCCCTGGCCAAGAGAGTCTGATCTCAGACATTGGGGTGGATGCAATCCCCAGAGGGGGGGTGTCCAATCCCTGAAACTGGAGAAAGTGGTATGTGATCCCAGGAGAAGGGTCCAACTCCAGGATGCCTAATTTCTGACTCTGGAAGCGAGGAGGCTCCAACCCCTGATGTTGAGGCAGGTTGACAATTGCAATCTCCGATAGTCTGACCCTTAATTTTAGCAATGGGCGTCTAACCTATGGTTTACATGAGGGAGTGGAGTCGTCCAGTGATGGAGGAGTTTGAGGGGCCGGGAGGAGGTATTCCTGCTTCTCGTAGCCAACAAGGAGAACAGTACAAGGACATTCTTTCTTCCTGAGCCTCACTGCAGATGCAAGGATTTCCATGACCCAGGAAACCTCACTGACCAGAATTCAAGCTGCAGAGCAGATTAAATCCAAGGTCTCATTGGCATACCAGCTCCGGAGTAAACGTTGGAAGTCTGGGTTGCCGCTGACTTCCCAACATGTTTCCGCTTTGGTCCTTTAAACGCCTCACTGCATCCAATTCAACCCACTGACGCATGTTAAAATTCCCCAATGACATTTGTCTGATGACTCTTCTTTCTTGCTATATCTTTTTCAGCATAAAATTTAGTCAGTGATATTAGCATGATATTCCTCTGTTTGCTATTACAGTGGATGCATTTACCTATTTATATTAAACATTAAAACCTTCATCAAAATACCGTCAAAAGAATGTGGTACAAATGCATTAGCTGTTCACTTGTTAATATTACCAAAAGTAATTTTTAGGCTTTTATCCCGAAATGAATGAATCACCCATAACAAAGCATAAAAATAGCTCTTAATTACAGTAAATGCCACAGCACCTACAATCTTCAGAAGATTGCTGCTGTCTTTACTTTGGGTGGTTTGCTGTGTGTGATTTTGGAGTCAGGGCCTACTCCACTTTAGTAAAGGTGGTATATTCCAATTCAAAAGGAATTATGTTTCCTGAATGAGATGAGGAAATCAATTCTATGTTTATTTACCTTTACCCTTCATCAAATAATGACCAGGAATTTGGCAACACGGGTGCAAAATTGTGCATGACGCCAAAACCAAAAATATTGCCAACAAGATCCAGGGACGTGACTGTTTCCACCCCCCCGCCATTGATAAAAGGAGGTTCCTGCCCAGGAAAGTTGGGAAGCTCATTTAAAAACATTTTCATCTCATCAGTAGGTATCTCTGCTGTATCATTCCCCCCCCCACCCCACGCTCCCCTCCCCCCCCCCTCCCCGTCCCTGGGATCCCCCCAGTCACCAATGTGACATCACGTCAGCGAGGTTTACAACAGGTTTTTAAAAATGAGAACCTGGTGAAGGGAACCCGCTGGGGACACATTGGTAAATACAGCCCCCAAGGTGAGAGGGACTTGCCTGGGCAGTACCCTGGCACTGCCCTTTGGCACTGTTCACTGGAATCCTGTCACTACCCCAGCACCCTGGCGCTGTCCCCAGTACTGTGCCCTCCATGGTGGGGGGCCCTTCCCCATATACATATAGGGGTGTTCTCAGTGTACATGCATGAATGGTTCACCATCTTTGTGGGAGTAGGGTTCCCATGTATGTGGGAGTGGATATCCCTGTGGGGGTCAGATTGCCTGAGTGCGTGTTTTGAGGGGGTGGGGGGGGGGGGAGTTGGTGGTGGTGGTCTCAGTGCATGTGGGGAGGTGGGTTCCTCTTTTTGTAACTGGGCATCTGGGCCTTTTTTAAAAAAAAGTGCCATAACTTCTGGAAACCTGGTGTTGCTAACTTTTTCAATCCCTGTCCCACCACCATGATGATGTGAGACATGCCTCCAGCACTTTTCTCTTCTAAGTGCTGGATAATAGGCATGAAGAGCAGCTGAGCAGTGTGCAAGTTGCACACAATTTTTCTCACGTGAGCCAGCGCTTAAAAAAATTCCACCCCCTTTCTCTGCCACTGCAAAACTGGGTTTGATAAAAATTAAACAGTCTGAATAACGAACTAACTTGGCAGGTTGTCAGACTTCTTACTGTCATCACCTAATGAGATTAGATGATGGTTTGCACTGTGGTGTGACTCAGGAGACCCACTCAGACATGACTGTCTCTATCACATCTGCTGCAGATGAAGACAGCAGGCTGAGAAAGTGCAGAATTCACTGCTCTCTGTTTTCTCTGGGCTCTTTTCTCAGTCAGCTGAACTTCTTGTTTCTCTCTGCCTCTTATCAGCCCCACCAAACAGTCAGCCTCCAGAGGTCACAGCCTTCCATAACTGTCTCCCAGTAGGAATAAGTCCACCGAACAAAACTATACTTATTTCCCAAAAGCACCATAAACCTAGAGTCTTATTCACCAAGAGTGCTGATATAATTAATGGTGATGTTTCCCTAAACCTTTAATCAGATGCCAGATTTGAGGAATAGGTAGGAATACGAATTAATGTATGGACCACAAACCATTTATACTTACTCTTCATTAGCTCTTCATGGATTTCTTGTCAGCCTACATCAAAAATTAAGTTTAGAAAAGCAAACAAAAAATTATGTAATGAAAGTATCAACTTAAAGATGATTGAGCACATGTAGAGAATTTCTACAGGGGTTTGCTCATTCATCTGTTGGAACCACTGTGGAAAATCTTCACAAGCCCTGTAAAAAGTGCATGTATGTTGTTTTTCTAGGGTTTCTTCAATAGTTTGGCTGATACTATGGTAGACAATGTGAGTATCTACATGGAATTTCACAGAATTTCATATTGGGCAATCTATATTAATGTGAATTATATGAAGAGTATAATGATAATCAAAATTAAGTATAAAGAACAAATAAGCCTAGTTTGTGGAAGATCTGTTGATGAGGATTAGCCATATTTGTTAACACAAAGCTGGGTGGGAGGATGAGCTGTGAGGAGGATGCAGAGGTGCTTTAGTGTGATTTGGATAAGCTGAGTGAGTGGGCAAATGCATGCTAGATGCAATATAATGTGGATAAATGTGAATTATTCACTTTGCTAGCAAAAACAGGAGGATAGATTATCATCTGAATGGCAATAAATTAAGAGCAACAGGCAGTAAAGAAGACAAATGACATTTTGGCCTTCTTAGTGAGAATATTAGAGTACAGGAGCAGGAATCATAGAATCCCTACAGTGCAGAAGGAGGCCATTTGGCCCATCAAGTCTGCTCCAACCACAATCTCACCCAGACCCTATCCCCATAACCCCACTTATTTACCCTGCTAACCCCCTAACATTAAGGGTTAATTTAGCATGGCCGATCAGCCTAACCTGCACATCTTTGGAGTGTGGGAGGAAACCGGAGCACCCTGAGGAAACCCATGTAGGCATGGGGAGAACGTGCAAACTCCACACAGACAGTGACCCGAGGCCAGAATTGAACCCAGGTTCCTGGCGCTGTGAGGCAGGAGTGCTAACCACTGTTCCACCATGCCACCAAATGTCTTGCTCCAATTATACAGGGCCTTGCT
This sequence comes from Mustelus asterias, assembly GCF_964213995.1. NCBI lineage: Eukaryota > Metazoa > Chordata > Chondrichthyes > Carcharhiniformes > Triakidae > Mustelus > Mustelus asterias. The sequence continues at coordinate 41,096,349 of NC_135809.1, read as the reverse complement.
GAGGCCACACCTGGAATATTGTGTGCAGTTTAGATCTCCTTACCCGAGGAAGGATGTTCTTGCTATAGAGGGAGTGCAGAGAAGGTTTACTAGACTGATTCCTGGGATGACGGGACTGATATATGAGGAGAGATTGAGTTGGTTGGGATTATATTCACTGCAGTTTAGAAAAGTTAGGGGGATCTAGACAGGGTAGATGCAGGAAGGATGTTTCCAACTGTGGGGGAGTCCAAAACCAGGTCACAGTCAAGGGATATGGGTTAAATGTTTTAGGACAGAGATGAGGAGAGATTTTTTCACCCAGAGAGTTGAAGCCAAAATATTGTCTGTTTTCAAGAAAGAATAAGGGGTGAAGGGGATCAGACGATATTGAGAGAAGGCAGGATCAGGCTATTGAGTTGGATGATCAACCATGGTCATAATGAATGGTGCAGCAGGCTCAAAGGGCTGAATGGCCTATTCCTGCTCCTAGTTTCTATGAGTTAATTTTACGTGCTTGTGATGCCCACAATTGTTCAAATATGATTAATCTTCAATCATGTCTGAGCTTCCAAAAATAAAACAATGCATTCATAGTACTACCTTGATTATGTTGTTATGATGTCTAAAATTGGACATGTGTTTGCCTTCAAAAATGAAAAAAGTTATTAATTGCAGTCCTGAACCCGAGATGCTTAACAGGAGAGAATTTTGGGTACTGAGCAGGGGTTTGGAGATAAATTAGGGAGGTGACAAAGAGGCAGGTTTTGGAAAGCTTCAGAAAGTGAGAAAAGTTTTGGAATAGAATTCCAGAGAGTAGGGCTGAGGTAGTTTATATTTAATGCTGTAGATATGTGGCAGGCTGGAATCTAATACGGGTTTTATATGGGGGATTCGAAGAATAATGGAATGACCACAAACCTTTAAAATAATCAAGAAGATCCAATGTGAACTGCAAGAATGAAATTGGATTTCTACCTTCAACTCATTCTCTGATAATGAATTCTGATTTCCAAATACTGTTCTAATTTTGTGACTCCAAGTGTTACTTGATTTTGACTTTGTTGTTCTGCCAGCAGCATACATCAGTTGACGTTGATGTTATGTGGCAACATCCATGCTGCTACATTAAAGATTGTGACATTGGCAATTCCATTTTATTGAAAATGTTTGTAATTGATTAGTGGATAGGTCTACAGACAGGAAGTATTTATACCCCCTTTATCTGAGTTTCTGCCTCATAAACATTTGTTTTAGTGGGACGCTCAGTGATGTTTTTATCTTTACACCTATATTTAAGCTGGGCTTTTGAGTAAAGTTGCCTTGATATTTCTCCCAGCAATGCACCTTAACAGCAAATCAAGAGCATTTCCTAACGCACCAGTTTGACACCTTCCATTCTCAACACCAGGAAACATCAAATACTGCCCGAGTAACATTATTAGCAGTTAGGGCTGAACTACTTTAATTCTCTATATACATGCTACTTGTAAAGAACCAAAGTGAAATTGGTTTGGCAAGCCTTATGTTTCAGCTAAACACAGGTCTACAAGGCTAAAGAATATCCAGGACCGTATTCTCCGACCTCACCTGCAACTGGTATTTTCCAGTCCTGCTGCATGAATGGAGATTTGACTGAGCACCAAATTCTCTGTTCTTGCTGGCAGCAGCAGTGGGGCGCGAGTGGCTGGAGAATTCTGGCTATAGTTAGCAATATTTTTAGAAAGGCCTAAAGGGTGATGATTTAAGACGTGTAAATACATACAGATGTGGCAAGCTGTGCTCTCCTTGGACTGCAGATAAGTCATATTGCTGGGGAAGAGTACTGCAAGCTTTACTCTGTGTCCACCCTGCACTGTACATGATCAGTACTGATACTGAGTGACAAAAATGAGAAATATTCCACTCTCATTTTGATGAGCACATTATAATGCATCTACTAATACATTTCAATATTAGCTGCCAACAGAGCAGAATAATCATCCAGCAGCTTCTTCCTTTCTGTGTGTAAGTTGGAAGTAGAGAATATCTGTGCTGCCTTTTGCTCACCAGTCAGGAAGGAGGCATTTGGCCAATAGCTGAGAGTCCAGTTATTAATTTGAAGTCATGATTTGTATTTTGCTCTCTCCAAACTCACAGCTGTCTCTGGTTATGGCTTTTACAGGCTCTCAGAGTATATAGGCTCTTATAGGTATTTTAGTCACTGATCAGCAGATCCTCATTGCTATTGTCCTGAATGAGGATTTGTATGTCTTCCCATTGTCCATGGTCTGGTTTATTAACCAAACAGCAACATAAGCCAATGGCCTGTGGTTACTCTTCAGTGTAAGTTTGATTTGAGAAAAAGTTGAAAGAAGGTACTAAAGAGAAAATGAAGATGTATTTGTGTGTATGGTGGGAGGGAGGGAGGGTAGGTGGAGCAGTTCACAATATAGTAATTTCCAGCCATCACAGGGCAAACATTTCCTTGCTTGTACGCTTTACATTGGGATATTAATCTGCAAATTACTCCTGCATCTAAACCACCCTGTCAAGATTGAGAAGCCCTCTCTCTTCCTCGGAGATTTACCACAGAAATACTGGTAATTTAGTACATAGAGTACTTAATTTTTTAAATAAATGCTTGATTTAGAAAATAGATCCTACTGTGTGTGTACATTCTGGTGATACGACTGAAAACTGATTGATCTTTTTATTGATTCTGTATATGGAACAGAATATTGGATTTGTACGAAGGAATTTGGATAAAATGTTATTTTTCTCCAGAATTGTGATAATTATAAACAATCCCTCTTCTAGAATGCTCTGGATTTTGTTTAAACAAGTCAATAAAGTTTGGATTTGATTCTTGTTGCTTGCTGTCTGATTTTATTTTAAAGAATGTGTCGATAGCCTGTGGTGTTGCATGTGGGAAGTTAGTCCTGTTATTTACTTTAAATATTAAATTATAAGGAGTATGAAGCTTTTGTGGCAGGGTGGAAGAAGAGTAAAGGAAAAGCTAGGGAATTTAATGATAGCATATAGTCCAGTTTATAACTCTTGAGATCACTGGCTCTTTCCTCAATCTGAATATTTTTGGTCTCCTGAAGACAGATGAACTCCTGATTTTTTTCTCTTTATGAATATACATTCCCTCCAAGACAGCAATTTTGTCTTCTAAGCCTAGATTTGGCTGGGACAGCTTCCCTCTAGTATTCATAAAGTTACAATCAAAGAGGCACAGAGCACCAATAAAGACATAGGGCAACAATAGGGTTGGAAAACAGAAAAGCAGAAATAAAATGCTGCAAATCAAGGGTGTGAGCAGTAGCAGTGACACTGAGGATGGGAAGCCCAAAGTCCTGAACAGAGCCATGGGGTAACATGGAAAGATCAGCAATGGGGACTGGGGAGCCAAGTCACAGTCACTAAGAATAAAGTAGCTCAGCATCAAGGATAGATGTTTATTTAAAGAAAATCTGGGATTTGCAGGTGGGCCTGGATCAGATTTGTTGAGTCCAGTGAGACAGAAGCAAAAATTGCCTTTGATGGAGAACGCAAGTGCCGTGAAGAAATAAGTAAATGGAAAATCCCAATATTAATTATTAAAATGTTTACCAAGGCATAATCTTCGTCACTTTTGAAAAACAAGCCAGGAAGAAAAGATAGAATGAAGGGACATGGACGTTTGAAGGTTAAAATTCCTATGCAGTGCTACCTGGTAGCCAGAGGGTGGAACTGCATCTTCACTGATTGTTATATGATGAATCTTTTTAAAAATCTAACATGAACATTACAGGAATAAGGGGTTACATAGGACTTCCTGATCATTTTTATATTCTTTGCTCAGCCCTTTAAAAAAACAGCAAAAATGTAGAAACAGATCACAATAGGTTTTGCGAAAGAAAGTGGGGGATATTATGCCCACATTTGCAAGTGGGTTTGAATGGTGACGAGGGTGCAAAGTATTGTGGGAGCTTCAAAACGCGATTTACATTGGCAGGATTTCCCATAGTGATTGTCCCCGTCCCACGCCCATGACGTTCAACATCGGGATCATCTTGAGAATAAATTTTAAAGTAATTATCAGACCTTTATGCCCAATAATCCACTCCCCCAGTAAATGATCCATTCACGTTGGCATGTACCTGGTGAGGAGAACCTGCCAGAGAAGTTCAGGTGAGTACATCAGTTGGGGGAGAGGAGGGGAGGGTGGACCTGCCCAGATGCCTGGGCACTGCCTCAAGACATTGACCCTTGGCACTAGCCCAGGGGGCCATTCTGGGGAGCAGTGCTGGGGGAGCAGGTCCCAGGTAGTACCGGGGACAGTGCCAGGGGGCCATTCCGTGGGAGTGGGGTGTTCTGTGAGAGGGGGATGTGTTCTGTGGGGGGAAGGCGTGGGGGGCGGTATGGTATGGTGTGTTTGGAGCTGGGATTCTATTTGTAGTTTCTTGCACTGGGATGCCTTTTAAAACCTATGTTGCTGGTGGGGCAGGCTCAATCAGAGCCAGCGTGACATTGTGGGACCTGCCCCTTGGATTTTACTTCTCTAAATTCCCAATATGGTGGAGAAAGCTCCCACTGGTGCCAACAGCTTCAACACCACTTTTCCCACCCCATTTCCACACTCTGCAAAACAAAAAGTAAAATTCCACCCAGTGTTTCTACCTATTTGATTTCACATGCCCAGAATAGCAACATGAGGAAGACGTTTATTGCTTTTTAGCTATAAAACCAGTATCAAAGTGCAAGGCTTAATCTTGATGGTAAAGCACACCTTTCTGCAGACACGAAAAAGCTGTATTTTAGTCACAAGTTTTTTGGAATGTATTCATTTAATGATGCAGCTTGAAGCGGGAACAGAAGAATCTGATTGATTAAAAACTCAGGTTAGATAGTGCATTTTTAGCATCAGAACAAGGGTAAAGGAGATTATGAATTTATTTGTCCCAATCAATTAGAAGGTTCATAGTCATTTTTAAAGGTGAAGACATAAAAATGGTTAAATCATGAAATCATGCTGGTGCTCGAGATACTGAATCAATTCTTCTCTACATTGTCATTGTTTCTTCTGTATGTTTATGTAGCTATGGTTAAATCTCTAGCAAGGGCAATATGAAACAAAGGCAAATATGATGCCAGAGCTAAGGGAGGACATAAATTTCAAGGGAATCATTTTCAAAAGAAACCTAGCTAGCTGGAAGCTAGGATGGTCCAATCTAAAACAAAGAGCACCAGCATGTTCTACGCAATACCTCAATTAAACTGCTTTAAGAATACTGCAATCAGTTCTGGTCCCCATACATGTTGGGAAATACTAAACTCGATTGCCCCCAGAAATAGACATGGGGATCACAATGTATGATTATCCTGTGCTCAATGATTGCAATGGAGGCGGCACTCCAACTTTGAGCAGCCTGCTTATTTTGACAATTTCAGCATGCTGTGCTGTGGATTAGCTGTGTGTCAGCAGGGGGAAAGTATCATGAATAGCTGGCACCACTTAACCTAACTACTTAAAGCTAGCCTGCAACTCTTAAAGGGGAGGCGCATTGTGAATGGGGCACATGCTAGCAGCTGTGCAGGAAGTGGCACTAACCAGGGAAAAATTGAATAATGGCACAACATGGGTAAGAACAGGCACCAAGGTTTTCCAACGCTGCAATGGAGGTTTTGGTGGAGGTGGCAGAAAGCAGGAGTCAGGTCCTGCATCTGAAAGAGGATAGGGGACCCTCCAACCACATAATGAGAAAGCAATGGGAGCTGCAGGTAGCCATAGAGGTCAATGCCAGGAAGCAAACCTTGAGGACCTGGATGAAATACTGTAAAAAATTCAATAATTTCATAGGTGCCAAAGGTCAGTGAATGCAACGTCAAATGTCAAATGCCATATCCTACAAAACAAGCATGGAGAGTTTTCAATTCACTACATTCTCATCACTCACCTACCAACAATCACTATCAATCGGGCTGGTATCTGACATTCAAATGCTCCACCTTACCCTCATATTTAGCAGTGCCATATGGTCCACACTCAAATCTCACAGCTTACACACATTGCTAACTATTCAACCATCACAGCCACAGCACCGACATGGATTGCTTATGAATCACTTACCTTCCTCATGCAGGACAAGGTGGTGCACGACTGTAGGCAGCATAAGCTAACCAGAAATGAAATGTGTGCCTGCATGTTCTCATCTTCAAAGAGGAGATGATCCTGGCCATTATTGGGATGCCCATTGCTCATTGCTGAGGCCGTGCTCACAGACATTGTTGCAGATGACCTAGATGAGCACTTCAATTAGGCACTTTACAAAATAACGCTGATGGGCAGGCACAACAAAATGCTTGGTGAATTGGCCTACAGTCAAATTCAAGCATTGTGGAGCACTAAGACGGTGCACTAAGATGGTACACAAAGATGATGGAGCAGACCATTGGCATGCTGAAACCATGCTTCCATTGCTTGGATCTTTCTGGAAGGGCCCTGCAGTGTCTGGCAGAGTACGTGTCAAGAATCATAGTAGTTTTGTGGTCTTATGTAATCTGCATCAACTCTGAGCCAAAGTTCCTCAAGCTGCAGACACTTACTGCAGATGTGGTTGTTCCTTGGATCATATGGGTGTCCACCAGACCCCACATGCTGCCATGGCAACACATCACCTGCCCTGCTATCCTTATAGAAATATCACTCAACAATTACCTGCAGTTATACCAAATTGTTTAGCTCATTAAACTAAAGATTTAATGCAATACTTATATTTTCCAGTGGCAGTTTAAACTACTGCCCACGTTTAAACAAAAAATAAAACTGAGATTTCACTATTCACTCACCTACTTGCTCACCTCTTAGTGGGTAAACAGTAGGTAATTTTTTTTTAGCAAAACCTAATTTTAACTCAGGTTATCAATAAACAAATATAGAAAATAGATTCAAGATGGCAGGGCAGGAAGTGTCAGGACTGCAGTATGTGGGAGTTCCTGAAATGTCTCTTCCTTCAGCCACTCTAGGTCATAGTGCACCATGAGTTGGAGACACTCTGAAACATAAGTGGAGGACTTGAATGGGGTGGAATTCTGAATGGTTTAATCCAAACACAGTCACAACCCGGAGGAAACCACAGGTTCAGGTAGTCAGGGCTAAGGGAGGACATAAATTTCAGTAGAATTATGGAACAAGATTGTCATAAGATGCTTAAAAGTAAAATGGGAGGAACTGCTGTGAGAATGAGTTAAACTGTCCGTTGGCAATGCACACAGTATCTGTAATAAAGCAGAGGAACTGGAGACAATTGGCCGAATTCTCCCACTCCGGGGTGGGTAAACGGGAATGCTTCCCATTGGTGCTGGCTGCATCTGTCAGGCGGGATTCACCCTGAAAGATGCTAATAAGATCAATTCGAGCATTCCATTGGACAACCCTGCCGTTCCGATACTGGGCAGCTATTTTTAAATGGCTCCCTGATCTTCCCACTCGGAGACAGTCAACCCCCAACAAAAAATTGAAATAGTACCCCCCTCCACTGACCAGAAGAGCACCACCAACCCCTCATCAAAGAGGGGTATCCTCCGCTGACCCACAAATAATGGGTGACCCTCCCATACTACGCAGGCATGAGGGTGACCTGAACCCCACTCAGCCTCCCTTCCCCCTCGACCCCACACTCAGTCCCCCTCTCCCCTCACTCCCTCTGCCCCCTCTGACCATCGACTTAGGCCCCCTCCCCCCCTCAGAACCCCTCTCAGCTAGACTGCCCCCTCAGACCCCCCACTCATGCCTCCTTCCCCCTCAGACCCTCTAGAACCTTGGCACTGACAACCTCGCCTGGCACCTTGGGCCCCAAGGTGGCTCAAGGAGGTTGGTCCAGTGGCCATTTACCCCTCTGCTGTTGCCAGGTTGCAGAGAAGGGGTCTCTCAGGGATCCTGGGGGTTGGGTGGGCTCAGACTGGGCAAGGAGTTGACCTTGCCACTCTCCCCTGGGAAGGGGAATGTTGTGTCTGGACTGCCCCTTCTAGCCCTGGCAGACCTCAAGCTCATCCCTGGCATGGTGATTTCAGGCAGCCCAATGATTAATTTCTGCATTCCTGCCTGTCCACTGTGAAAATTCTGAAGTAGCCAGGTCACTTTAATCTCTTTCCCCCTGGTCACGTGGCAGGATTTTAAATCATTGCAACACTCCATTCTGCAGCAGAGATTTTTCTTACTCCCTGTCGGAAGCTGCAGGTGTGAGTAGGCCCCTTGAAGTCCTTCTGACAGAAACAAAGGGTGGGATTTTCCAGCCGCCCTCACCCCAAAACTGGAAAATCCCGCCTGAGGTCAATGAATCTTTGTATGGTCTGCCTCCGCTCCCCCCCCACCCCACCCCACACGCCCAGTACGATTCCTATGGCAGGCGGGATGGAAAAACTCCCTCCAAAATGTCAATTTCATGTGGGGGGGGGTTCCATTCTGCACAGCTGTACACTCAGCCCCAATGTATGCACACAGCTTTGATTTGAAGTTTCTGAGGCTTTCTAACAAGTTGAATTCGTTGAAATCCTTTCCATTCCAATGGAACTCTTTGATCGCTAACAAATTAAATGTGCAGTACCTTGAAAAAGATTCCATTGACAGCTCAACGGATTTCTATTATTCTTCAGCCACCTGTGTTTATTTTCATTTCCCTTCATGCTTGAATGCACCTCAAGTAACCCATTGATGCTGACCACAATGAATGTTTGATGTAATTTGATATAACAGTGAACAAATTTCAAAGTGTTTCATTGGTTAGAAAGCACTCTGGGATGTCATGAGTTCATGAAAGGTATAGTATAAACACTTGCACTTTTTTGTATTTCTTTCTGTGAACCTAGATTTTCATGTCAGAATATAAATAATGATGTGGAGATGCCGGCGTTGGACTGGGGTAAACAGAGTAAGAGTTTTAACAACACCAGGTTAAAGTCCAACTAATGGCATTTGCTACCAAATAAACCTGTTGGACTTTAACTTGGTGTTGTTAAAACTCTTACAGAATATAAATAAGGCAGAGATCATGTACAAGCACTGAACATCATATGCCGATTTCCAACATAAAATATAGAAAAGGCAAGATGTGTCACATGAAATAAATGGAAGATTAATTCAAAGATTGAAATCTGAGCAGATCATCCTGCATTCTATTTCCTTGTGCACAGCATCTCTGTTCATAATTAGCATGAAGTGAGATGTGCTGGGCAGTAGTAATTAAAGGATGTAGTGATGTTAAGGTGGGGGCCAATTAGCTCAGTTGGCTAGACAGCTAGCTTTTGGATCAGAAAATGCAACACCACAGGGTTTAAACCTTGTCCTGACTGAGGGAGACTCAGAATCTTTTTCCTCACCCTATCCGTGGTAAAAACCACAGCACTTTGTGGGTTGGCAAATAATCATTAATTATCGCTTTCAGGCAAAAAAATTAAGAAGAGTGTTAAAGTTTGTTTCAGTCATTTCTTGTTTTTATGTTTTTTTCTGGTGGCACTTAAGATTTCATTACCCCTTATGCCGATTGCTCTCATTATTTTGGTTCAGCACAGTTTCTGGTATCAATGGATTTCTCAAATGGGTGTCAACCTCAAGTCAACAGCAACACTTTCACCTGAATCAAAACGTTACGACTCAGTGATTCTTCAGGTGTTTGCTCATAAATCTTACTCAGAAATGTGAGCATATAATAATCCAGATTGAAATTTCAGTGCAATCCTGAAGGGGTATTTTTTGCTTGGAGTTGTGATCTTTTGGATAAAATGTTAAACCAAAGTCTTTCTGGCCTTCTCAGGTGAAAACTAAAGATCCCATCACTATTTGATGACAAGCAGGACAGTTAGATTTATCCCTCAACCAACATTACCTAAACAGATAATTTGGTCTGATTATTTATTTCACTGTTTATGGGACCCAGCTGTACGCAAAACTGATTGCTGTGTTTCCTGGATTACAACAGTGGGTGCACTTCAGACTGCACTTAATCAGCTATAAAATACTTTGGGGTATTCTAAGATCATTAAAGATTGCTATATAAATGCAGTGTTTCTTTGTTATTACCTAATTTAATGTACTTGCAGAGGAAGAGGAGATGGATCAAGCAGCTACACAAATTGTGAACTGTGTTATCCCAACATATCAACTATGGCAGATGGAGGTGAATGCAGACTCCTAGTCTCAAAAGAAGCTGTTATTCTACGTTTGATGTCTTTGCCAAGATATGTGAATATCTGACCAGAATGGTATCCGTAACACTGAATACATTCTTTGGAAGCACATCATACATAGTACATTACACATTCAGCACCACAGCATGAAAGAAGGAATGCCAGAACACTTTGCAGCCAAAATGTCTTCATTAGCCACTACCTCAAAGATATCACCAAGCACATCAGCGAGCTTCAGTGCAACTAAATGTTGACAATCATGGGCAACTGTCTTCACAAATTTCAGGACATCAACATGCATATCTAGAGCTGTTCTTTCTGCCGAAAGGGCATCTCCAGCTTGCAGGCAACACAGAGCAGATGAATCTCATGACAGTACCTGAAACTTGGCTCCACATCCTCTCAGGTATGCTGCATTGCAGATTTACGAGGGTTAAAGGCACAGATGCATCTTATCACAACCCTGCTTGGTAAACATCAAATAAAGTTTTGGTAGCTTGGCTGCTTCAATACTTATCTTCAGATTCATATTTGCATCTTTGGTTTTCTTCACCTTTAATTTTCCTTGTCACATAGAAAAGAGATGCAAGAGTAGGCCATTCGGCCCTTCATGTCTGCTCCGCCATTCATTTTGATCATGGCTGTTCATCAAATTCAATATCCTGATCCCATCTTCCCCCATATCCCTTGATCCTTCTAGCTCCAAGAGCTATATCTAATTTCTTCTTGAAATCAGACAATGTTTTGGCCTCAGTTACTTTCTGTGGTAGTAAATTCCATAAATTCACTACTCTCTGGGTGAAGAAATTTCTCCTCACATCAGTCCTAAAAGGTTTATCCTTTATCCTCAAACTATGACCCCCAGTTCTGAACTCCCCCATCATCAGGGATATTCTTTCTGTATCTACCCTGTCTAATCCTGTTAGAATTTTATAAGTTCCCATGCAATCCCCTCTCACTCTTCTAAACTCCAATGAATATAATCCTAACCGACTTAGTCTCTCCTCATATGATAGACCTGCCATCCCAGGAATCTGCCTGGTAAATCTTTGCTGTACTCCCTCTATAGCAAGGACAAACTTCCTCAAATAAGGACACCAAAACTGCACACAATACTCCAGGTGTGGCTTCACCAACACCCTGTACAATTGCAGTAAAACATCCCTATTTCTATACTTTAATTCTCTTGCTATGAAGGCCAACATACCATTTGCCTTCTTTACTGCCTGCGGTACTTGCATACTTACTTTCAGCATCTGATGCATGAGGACACACAGTCTTGCTGAGTAACTACCTCTCTCAATTTACACTTCCAAGTTCTTTTCCCTTTTGCCTTGGCAAAGGCTGCCAATAGGTCAAGATGCCTTTTGAATCATTTCAAAAACCTGATAATTTTTTCTCAACCATCCCTCCCACTGATTGTGATATAACTGTTTAATTGTCCATTTGAAATTTCAGTCAGGCTTTATAAATTGGGGCATTAGGTCCAAAAGCAAGAAAGTTGTGATGGCCGCAATAAAACCTTGATTTGCCCTCCACTGGAGCATTCTGAGCACCACACTTTAGGAAGAATTTGAAGGCATTAGAGAGAGTAAAAAAAGATTCATATATGAATGGTTCCAGGGATGAGGAACTTCAGCTACATGGAAAGGTTGGAGAGACTGTGGCTGCTTTCCTTGAAAAAGAGATTAGCAGGAGTTTTCAAAGCTTAGAATACCTACAGTACAGAAGGAGGCCATTCAGCCCATCGAGTCTGTACTGACCACAATCCCACCCAGGCCCTATTCCTGTAACTCCACACATTTACCCTGCTAATCCACCTGACACTAAGGGGCAATTTAGAATGGCCAGTCCACCTAACCCACACACCTTTGGATTGTGGGAGGAAACCGGAGCATCCGGAGGAAACCCACGCAGATGCGGGGAGAAAATGCAAACTCCACACAGACAGTGACCGAGGCCGGAATTGAACCCGGGTCCCTGGCACTGTGAGGCAGCAGTGCTAACCACTGTGCCACCATGCAGCCCCTGTGCCACTGTGCCACACCTTGGCACAGGTTGACACCATGTCACCTTTGCACTGCCAGCCTAGGAGTCACAGTGGGAGCCTCATGGTTGGAGGGAGGTTAATTTGGTGTGCTAGTGAGCCAGGAGCAGGGGGTGGCCATTGTGGGGAGGGGTGCTGGCTCCAACTGTGGGGAAGAAGGAGCCAATGATTGTGGGGGTGGGGGGGGAGAAGGGGCTGTTGATCGCGGGGTGGAGTCGAAAGAAGGGGGTCAATGATCCTGGGGGGAGGTGTCGAAATGAGTGCTTGTTACAATCGAGGGTGTGTAGGGGAGTCCGTGAGGCCTCAGTGGTTGAGTGGGAGGAGGTTTATTGCTGTTCTGATTCGGGTGTCCTGATGCCCCAATTTCTGAGCAGCCGGGTTTTGCTGGTATTTACGCCCTGCCTGCCTCTATGATGGCATGAACCATGCCCCATTTTTTGGCAGTGTGTGTTAAAATCTGGAGAGAAACAGATCAGTTTCTCTGGAGTGAAACATGCCGGTTTTCTCACCACAAACAACACTCTGCCATTTTTTGGTAAGATTTCACCCAATGGGTATAACCAGAAAGCTTTCATTTTACCCGTCTAGACCCCATTTCTAGCTGTTTGGGTTTAAACTGTTCCCTCTTGGAAAAACTAGGGTCTGGATTGCCATAATGAATAATGTCTGACCACTTCGCTAACCAACCCCCAAAACAAATGAGACAACAAAAGACCATTTCCTTCAAAAGTCTTAAAGATTTTTCTACTGCTTTCTGGTGAAGATATTAAACTCTAGTGGACTGATCTGATCTTAATTGTTTTCGAAGCAATCCTGCTATCAGTCCTGCTACCCTGCTGTGTTACCCTTTTTCTATGTAATTATCTTGCTTGAAATTAAATGTGATTGTTGATTTTAGTCTGAATGCAACACTTAGATAGTGTGGCCTTTTCCCCTTTCAAAGTTGACAGGTATGTGGTGGGCATTACATGTGGGCTACTTACATTTACACTATTTACGCCTCTCAACATTTTAAGGACCTTTCCTAATCTTCTTTCATTTAATTGAACCAAAGTTGGATTCCATGAATCACTCTTTTTAAGTTAGAGTCCCATGTTCTCGAAAGTTAGAGCCCTGTGCTGTGGTCTCATTGATGTTGTTTTTTTTCTGACTTTGTACTTAGGCTGAACTATCTTCAGTTACTTCATCAATGACCTTCTCTTCATCATAAGATTAGAAGTAGGGATGTCCATTGATAAGTGCACATCATTCCATTTGCGACTCTTAAAATTCCGTAGCAATCCATGCTAACATGCAACATTTAGGTTTGGACTGATAAGTAACATTTGTTCCACACAAGTGAAAGCCAATGAGCATTTCCAACAAGAGAGAATATAACAATCTCCCCAGGAAAATCAACAGCACTGCCATCACTGAATCCCCCTCCATCAATATTCTGGTTGTTACAATTGACCAGAAACTGAACTGGATCAGCCACATAAATACTGTGGCACCAAGAGCAGGTCAGATAATGGGAATTCTCAATTCTTGACTCCCTAGAGGACTATCCACCAACCAGAAGGCACAAGTCGGAAGTGTGACAGAATACTCTGCATTTGCCGGGATAAGTGCAACTTCAACTTGTACTCAAGAAGTTTGACACCTTGCAGCACAAAGCACCTAGTTTGATTGGCATCCCATCCACCTCTTAACTATTTGCACTCTAATCTACCAACATAGTGATAGCATTGTGTACCGTTTAAAGATGCATTGCAGCTACTTGCCATGCCTCCCTCAGTAGCATCTTCCAATCGTGCAATCTCTACCACATAGAAGAAGAAGGGTAGCTGAGGCACTGGAACACCTACCGTTCAAGTTACCCTCCAAGAAACCACCATTTTGACATTGAACAATCATGTCATTTCTTCATTGTCATTGGGTCAAAATCCTGGAACTTCCTTGCTAACAGTACCACATGTGTACCTATACCACATGGATTGCAGCAGTACAAGAAGATGGCTCATCACCACCTTCTCAAGGACAATTAGGAATGGGCAACTAATGCTGGCTTGCTAGTGATGCTCACATCCCAGGGCCGAATATTTAATAAAAATTTCCTTTTGAAGCAGAATGCATAAAGTTGCTCACTATCTAAATGTGAATGCACCAGTGATCTGCAATTTGTTGATTTCAATCCAATCCCATTGAGATGCATTTAGTATTGTATTAGCTGCACTAAACAAAACTTCACAGTCCCTGAAAATGTTCAATGAATGATTGATATTTATACTCAAACCCTTCTCCTTTTTCACTTTTTCTATGGATGACATTTATATCCTATGCATTATTTCATGCACACAATTGATATTCCTAAGGTGGGCAGCATGGTGGCACAATGGTTAGCACTGCTGCCTCAAAGCACCAGGGATCTGGGTTCAATTCCAGCCTTGGGTGATTGTGTGAAGTTTGTACATTCTCCCCATCTCTGCATAGGTTTCCTCCGGTGCTCTGGTTTCCTCCCACACTCCAAAGATGTGCAGGTTAGGTTGATGGACCATGCTAAACTGTCCCTTAGCGTCAATAGGTTAGGGGAATTAGTGGGGTAAATATGTGGAGTTAGGGGATAGGGCCTGGGTAAGATGCACTACTGGAGAGTCAGTGCAGATTTGATGGGCTGAATGGCCTCCTTCTGCACTGTAGGGATTCTATGATATGAACAGGACTGTGAGGAACTGATTATTTCACAAATGCACAGAAGAATACTTATCTGGTTATTTCTCCCACATTTGTCCTTGGATGCTCTCCAGCCCATTAACATACAAATTCTCTGGCTTAACCCACGTGCCCTCTTTTCATTTGTTCTTTCATGACAAAAATAACTTATTTTCTCTCAAATCTGTACCTCTTCAATTCATCTGCTTTCTCTTGACTTTGTCCTCATGCTGCCTTTTATCTTTTCTTTGTCACGTTTCTCAACCTGCTTTCTCTCCAGAATCCCTTTTGTCTCTCTCAATTGACCTATTTTACGTAATTCTTGTTCATACTACAATGCACGGGATATGATTCTAAAATTTATCCTTTATCTTTCCATATTTTACTGTCCCTTCCATTCTTAACTGTTTCTCTCCCATTTTTGTTTGCATTTCTCACTCATCTTTGTTGCCTCGATTTTAAGTTGAATAATTTAATACAAAAATTCCTGCAAAATGTGATTCTCTTTCCTTCCCAAGGCCAAATGCTTCAACTTGCTTGTAAGTACTGAAGTTGAGATCATGAATTGCAAGGTATCATCACACCTGCTCACGTTAATTGGACGGAAAACCCAAAAAGCAAATATTAATAAAATGGCTGTTAAAAAGCCATTGACAGTGAAGCTGGTTTCTTTTACACTATCATGACCCACCACTCTCATCCCCAGTATATATTCGTAGTGCTATTCAAACTAGGGCACTAATGGGTAAGGGGTTGCACAGGAGCAAAAGGCAAAAAGTTAAAATGCAATTTGTAGGAGATTCCATAGTCAGAGGATGATAGCGGCATTTCTGTTATGGTCATCATGAGTTCACCCTGTATGACATGTTGCCTTCTTGGTGCCCGATAAAGGACATCACAGAATGCGTGCAGAGTTTTCTGCAGGGGGGAAAAGAATGAGCCAGAAGTCGTGTTACATGTCAGTAACAAATGGATAGAAAGCACAAGTATTGAGGTCCTATTGTTAGATTTTCAGGAGCTAGGGAGGAAGTTAAAAAGTATAACTTTGAAAGCAATGATCTTTCCTCAGTGCCATGTACCATAGGATAATAGGAAGGATCAATGTGTGTCATGAGGCATGATGTAGGAGGGAGAGCTTCAGATTCTTGGGCATTGGGACCAATTCTGAGGCAGGAGGCACCCATTCAATAGCGATGGTTTGCACCACAACAGGACAAGGGGCCAACATCCTTGTAAGGAGGCTTGTCAGTGTGGTTGAGGAGAATTTACACTAAATTAGTAGGAGGATGGGCACCAGCATACAGCAGTAGAGAAGAGGGATAAGGTGCGAGCATTGGACAGTACTCGAGAAGGGAACAGTTCCATATTAGATAGCAGTGGACTAAGAAGAATTACAAGGTATCCAAAGACATGTTTACAATGCATGTACGTAAATGCACAAAGTGTGGTGAATAAGGTTGATGAGCTACAAACACAAATCCACTTACGGGAATATGATGTAGTGGCAATAACAGAAATGTAGCTTAAAAATAGTGAGGAATGCATGTTTGGTATTTAAGGATATGAAGTGTTCAGATAAGATAGGGAAGGAAAAAACAGAGATGGGATGGCAGCACTCAACAATGAAGACATTTAGGCCAAGATTCTCCCAAAAATTTCTAACTTCCCAAAGTTGGGAAAATGGATTAAATCCCATCGGTTTTTTGAGCATATTTACCAGAGCGATTCTCCAACACTGCTTCACAGAGTGCCCAAGCGTGATTCCCTCTGAAACGTGGTGGTGGGGGGGGCCTATTCCCGCCCAAGAGGCCGGCAGCATAGTGTAGAGTGGGCCACTGCGCATGCACCGATCTGTCAACGTGGAGATTGGCGCATGCGCAGTCCCCCCCCCCCCCCCCCCCCATTGCCGGCCTCCTGATCACTGGCCAGCCCTGCAACACCTCCTGATCACTGGCCTCCTGGACCTCCCTAGGCCAGCCGCTATGTCCCTGCCGCCTTCAACATTTCAGCCAGCCCCGATCTCCTTGACCCCACCCCACCGACTGTCCCTCCCCCCCCCTCGCCCCATTCTAATGACCACCCCCAATGTCTCCCCCCCACATTGGTTAGCCCCGATCTCCCCCTCAACAGTCCCAATCAACCCTCACCCACCCCATGACCAGCCCCAACTCTCCGCCAGCAGCCCCAACCACCCCCCACCTGAATGGCCAGCCCCGATTGCCCTCCTTCTCTCCCCACCAATCCTTTTGCAGAGTGGCAGTGATTCTCCTCCCAGGATTGCCCCTACAATTTGCCCCATCCCCCAGTAGGCCCCACCTTCCTCTAGCCTCTCCCCCTCGGCACTGCTGGATGCCCGTTGAGCAGTGCCAGGTTGGCACTGCCAGGTGGGAACTGCCAAAGGGCCACCCCCCTTACCCCTAACCTCCTGGAGAGGCCTCAATGGCCTCTGTTCCCTCCAATGGGGTTGGACACCTGTTTCCCGCTAGTGGGGAGCAGTCATAAACATTGCTGGTGGGAACCACTCGCAGCAGAAGGGGAGACCCCAGCAGACACAAAGAATTCCATCCTGGGCCTGCTATTCATTTGGAAATGTAAATTGAATTACATTTACATATGAAGATCAGTTCCGTGTCGATTTCCAGTGCGGAGCTGATGACACCAGAAAACTTACCCTCGGAGACGCACGGAGGCCATTGACAGCCAGCGGGAATCCCACGAAATGTCTCCCGGCCCACTGCACTACTCAAGCAACACAGTGAGCTGGGAGAATCATCCCCTTGGTGTTGAAAAATGGTGGTATCAGAATCCATTTGGTTAGAGTTGAGAAGTACAAAGGGGATGATTACGTGATGGGGGTACTTGATAGACCTCCAAACAGAGAGAGATAGAAGGGCAAATCTGCTTGAAGATCACAGAGATGTTCAATAACAATAGAGTGATGATATTGGGGTACTTTTATTACCCAAATATCAATTGGGATAGTTTTGGAATAAAAGTTAAGGAGGGAGAGAAATTTTTGAAATATGTTTGAGAGAACTTCCTTGATCATCATGTTTTCAAGCCAACAACAAAGAAGCCATTGCTGGATCTGGTGCTGGTGAATAAGTGGACAAAGTGGACAAAGTGTCCATGGCCAAACTTGGGTAAGAATAATGATCATATCATAGGTTTAAACGCGTAATAAAGAGGAGCAAGGAACAATCTGAAGTTGAATGCCTAAATTGGAAGAGAGCTAATTTAAATAGGATGAGAAGAGAGCTGGACAGGATAAAATGGGACCAAAGACAGTTAGGAAAACTGTAGCGGAACAATGAGTGATCTTTAAGGAGGAGATTCTACAGGTACAGACTAGGTACATTCCAACAAGGTGAAAGGTAGGGGAACCAACCAGGACTCTTTGAATGACGAAGGAGATAGAAGAGGTTGGATGATACATGGCAGGTTAATTCTTCAAGTGCGAAAAGGTCAAAAACAATGGGGGGTTGAGAGGGGAAGCAAAGAGGAAATAACAGAGAATTTGGAAATAGAATAGTAATCAACATAAAAGGGAACCCAAAAATCATCCGCAGGCATGTAAATAATAAGTGTGTCGTAAGAGGTGGGTGATGTTTATTAGTGAATAAGAGAGTGACATATGTTTAGAGGTACAGGACAAAGCTTGAATATTCAATGAGTACTTTGTATCGCTTTTTAGGTTGAAGAATCTGACAAAATATTGGTAAAAGTGGAATTGGTGGAGATAATGGATAGGTGGGTAGTGTGGAAACTAAGAGGTAGGTGGTACTGAAAAAGGTTGACTATGCGTAGAATGCATAAGTTTGCCTGGATTCCCAGTTGCTAAAGAGAGTGCAGATGGAGAAAGCAAAAAGGCTTGCTATAATTTTCTATTCTTCCCTAGATAGGGAGAAGGCATCAGAGGCCACCGCTGAGACAGCTTTATTCAATAAAAGGAGCAAGAATAGTTCGAGCAACCTTAGGCCAGCTTGTTTAACATCAGTGGAGAGTAAGGTTTGAGAAACAATAATCAAGGAAATAATCAATAGGTAGTTGGAGTGGTTTGAGTTAATTAAGGATAGCCAGCACAGATTTGTAAAAGGCAGTTTGTGCTTCACTAACCTAATTGAATTTTTGGTGAAGTAATAGAGAAGGTTGATGAATGGAATACAATGGATATTGTCTGTATGGATTTCAAGAAAGCATTTGATGAAGTACCACATAAAGGGTTCGATAACAAAACTGTTAAGAATAAGAGGGTCAGTGTGAATTTGGTTAAAAAATGAGCTTCACGTCGGAAAACAGTGAGTCGTGGTAAATGGTTATTTTTCAGGCTGGAGGATGGTGGACAGTGGTACTCCCCAAGGGTCAGTGATAGAACCACTGTTTCTTTATATACATATAAAAATAACTTGGATATTGAAGTAAAGAATTACATTTCAAAATTTGTTGAGAACAACAAACTTTGAGGAAAGGCAAACAGTTAGGATGCTTCTAATTGACTACAACAGGACATAAATAAGAGCTAGCAGAATGGACAGGCAAATGGCAGACAAATTGAATAAAGAAGATGCATTTTAGCAGGAGGGATAATGAGAGGCAATAATGACTGAATGACCCAATTCTAAAGAGTTTGCAAGGACAAATTGACCTGATTGTGTGTGTGCATATATTTTTGAAGGGTGGTTAGTTAAGCCTATGGGATCTTAGGCTTCATAAATTGAAAGATTGAATAAAGTTTGCATAAAATTATGCTGAACCTTTATAAAACTCTGGTAAGGCAACAACTAGAGTAGTGTGTCCAGTTCTGGTCACCACAGGAGGCTTTTGTGAATGTGCAGAGGAGGTTTGCCAGAATGGCTCCAGGGATGGTGTCTTCAACTGTAAGGTTAGGTTAGTGAAATTGGTGCTGTTCCCTTTGGAGAAAAAGAGATTTTTATTAAGGATGAAGAATCTGACAAAATATCACTAGAAGTGGAGATGGTGGAAGTAATGGATAGTGTGAGATGATCGAGGGGTACAAGATTACAACAGGTTTGGTTAAGGTAGGCAAGGAAAAGCTGTTCAAGTTAGCTGATGGTACAAGGACTCAGGGTACCCAGATTTAAAGTTTTGAGCAAGGGATGCAAAGGGCATGTGAGGAAGAATCTTTTGCACAGGAAGTGGTAATGACCTGGAGCTCACTGCCCTTGAGGGTAGTGAAAACAGAGATCAATCAATGGGCTTGGTTTTCATAGAGTTGTGGATTCATCATAAAGTATCCGAAATGGTGGACAAATCCTGAATTTGGAAGTCATGCCCCCTCCCCCACCCCACCCCGCCCCCATATTCAGCAGAAAGTATTTTACAAGGGACAGGAGATAGCTGGGGATGGGAAGTGGCCTAATGTTTAAGAAAACAACTGAATTGAAGTCCCAGTGAATGGAGGTGGACATCTTAAAGAGCCTGCCTCAGCACACGGCAGCCTCATGACCACCCCTCTCTGTGTATGGGGGAGGCAACTCTATCCTACACCAGCCCTCCTGGAATTTGGGCCACTTCACCCCACCCTCCCGCTGGGATCGCGATGCATAATTAACCGTGCCTAATTGCTTGTAGGGCTACGGGGATGGAAATGACTGGACTGCTCCACAAAGAGCTGGCATAGGCTCAATGATCCAAATGGTCACTTTCTGTGCTGTAAATGACTCCATGAATCAATGACTGTAATAAAGGTAAAGTCACCATAATCCCAGATGACCATAGGTTGCTCTTGCCTATAAATGGGAGAGCTGACTGGTGGTGATTTAACCTGAGGATCACCACATCTCAGGCAAGAGGCAAGGTTGAGAAAGTGGGGCTTTCATGAATAACCTCAGTCGGTACAGGAATTGAACCCGTGCTGTTGGCGTTGCTCTGCATCATGAACCAGACGAGCTAATGAATTACCCACACATTAAAATCCAGCTCTGTGGATCTGATACTGGCATCAGCATAAAACATAAAATAGTCAGAAGAATATGACACTTAGGATGGTAATGAATATTACCAGCAAATGTTTGACAAAAGGCAACATTGATATTTTTTTCCTCTATTCAGTAATTACAAGAAAACTATTCTAATCAACTAAAACAGATGAAGAGCACATGAAAAACATTGTTACATAAAAGGATTTGAAATCCAGGCTGAGCAGACCAAGATTTTCTAGATGTTACTTTATCTCCTCAAGCAAATTTCTTTTTCAGACGTTTGTGTTTGTTAATATTAACAGAAGCAAGTACAGTTGTTAAAACAAATATCACTCATTCAATCATTCTGTCCCCAACAGCAGAGTATAGAAACATAGGAATTAGGAGCGAGTATAGACAATTCAGCCCTTTGAGCCCGCTCCGCCATCCTATATGATCATGGCTGATCTCCATCTCATCCTGACTCCACTTCCCTGCCTTTTCCCCATACCTTTACCCCGCTTTTGATCAAATATATTTTGAAGTAAAATAAAATGATATTTTGCATTCAACTCACAAAGCAAATGAAAAAAAACACTAGAAATATAGGCCGTGGAATTTGCTGGGATCGCGATGGATAATTGGTCGTGCCCAATTGCTTCTGATGTGGGCAGCACACAAAGTTTGGGCTGCCTGTTCATTTAAATGATTGCAGCCTGCAGGCAGCACTAATTTCACTGTTGAATGGCTGCACACCTAAGGAGGATGGGCAAAATCATGAGTGACAAGCACAATTTCAAGCTTGCCTGCACTACTTAAAGTCAGTTCCCACCTCTTAAAGGAAGGTGTATTATAGCTGGAGCGGGTGCTTAAAGTCCTGGGCTGAAACTTACCGAACATTCACACCAGCAGCATCTTCTGGTCCCACCGGCATGGCACCCCCATCGCAATTTTCACAGTGGCAAGAGGTGTATTCAATGGGAAGACTCATTGACAAAGGTGGGATGAGAGCCAATGGCAGGCCGTGAAATATGTGACGGGTTCTGTAGGAAATTCCATCCATTGTAAAAATAATTTTGAATTGTCAAAGACAGAAGAATGTCACAACATGGCCAAGGGTGGACTCTCATGACTTTCTAATGCTGCACTGGAGAACTTGGAAGTGCAGAAGAGGAGAAATGTATGTATCGACAGGGAGCCAACAGGCCCTCCAGAGAAACTCTGAGATGGCAATGGGAGCAGATAGCTATGGTGGTCAAATCCATGGCTTTAGTTCCAGTGACTTGAATGCCGCAATGTTGGGATAAGGGGTCCGAGAGCTCCAACATCCTGCGGGGTTGGGGGGGGGGGTTAAGGCTGGGTGGGATAAGGCCATTAAGTGGCCACTTAATGGTCTTAATAGGTGAATGGGCAGGTTTCCTGCCAAAGTGTGAAATAGTGTCTGAGTTTGGGTGGACATGTTCCCAGGGGAATCCTGTCCATTCAATTTTATGTTCCCCCTCTGCCTCAGAACCAACCTTTGGGGAGCGTAAAATTCTGCCCTTCGGAAAAAAGGGACTATTGCAATGGGAAATCCCATCAGCTGGCAAATTTCTGACTTTTTGGCTCCTGTTAGATTCTCCGCTCCCAACCACCACCAAACCTGCTGTAGGTGGAGAGAGGAGAATCTAGCAGGAGCCAAAAAGTCAGAAATTTGCCATCTTAAAATCATACTACAATTCTTCCATTGGCGGGTTAATGGCAGCTTGGTCTTCTCACTGGCTGGTGGTGTGAATGCGATTTGCATTTACTTGCATCTCATGCATGTTCATTAAAACAGCTGCCTGACAAAATCCTGTCAGGCCTTCCAATCTTGTGTCACAGCAACGTGAAATTACTTTGGTCTAAAACCCGATTGATAAAGAATGGCAAGCACAAGGCAGTCCTCAGTTCACAAGAGACTTCGAGGTCAGTGCAACAAACATTCTGCCATAATGCTGTGCTATTCCTGATGCACTGTTCCAACACTCTATCGTGGCAAACTGGTTCCTGCCTCCGTCACCATGCCATGGACAGCATTATGCTGCTGGACCCATGGAAGGTCCTGTGTCACGGATCAGTACCATGCTTGGTGTTGGAGAATACAGGATTCTTCTTCCCGCTGGTACAACTTAGCAGTATCTACTTGGACAGGACTGTGCTGTGGGACTTATTCAGCCACAGCAACAAAGATCCAAAGTTTGACCAGGAGTGAACGTTTTTTGCACTCTCTCCAAAGCTTGCACATCCTTCTGATAATGTGGTGAGCAGAACCGCACACAATACTCCAAATGCGGCCTAACCAAGTTATTTTATAGCTGCAACATGATTTCCCAGCTCCTATACTCAACGCCCTGGCTGATGGAGGCAAGCATACCATATGCCTTCTTAATCACCTTGGCCACCTGTGTTGTCCCTTTTAGAGAACTGTGGACCTGCACACCCAGATCCCTCTGTATGTTAATGTTCCTAAGGGTTCTGCCATTTACAGTATAATTCACACTTAACTTTGATCCTCCAAAATGCATCATCTCAGATTTGTCTGTATTAAACTGCCATTACTGTGCCCAAGTCTCCAATCTATCCATATCCTGTTGTATTCTCTGATAATCCCCAGCACTATCAGCAACTCCGCCAAACTTCAAGTCATCCACAAACTTACTGATCAGACCACCCACATTTTCCTCCAGATCATTTATATATACTACGAACAACAGAGGTCACAGCACTGATCCCTGTGGAACACCACTAGCTATAGATCTCTATTCTGAAAACACTATTCCACCGCTACTCTCTGTCTTCTATAACCAAGCCAGTACCGTATCCACCTAGCTAGTCCACCCTGAATCCCATGTGATTTTAGTTTTTGTACCAATCTGCCTTGTGGGATCTTGTCAAATGCCTTACTGAAGTCCATATAAACTACATCCACAGCACTTCCCTCATCAGTTTTCTTTGTCACCTCTTCAAAAATCTCAATCAAATTGGAGAGACATGACCTTTCCCATATAAAACCATGCTGCCTGTCACTAACTAGTCCATTTTCCTCCAAATGTGCATATATCCCTCAGTATCTTCTCCAAAAACTGCCACACCACTGATGTCAGGTTCGCCGCCCTATAATTTGCTGGATTATCCCAGCTTTCTTTCTTAAACAAGGGAACAACATTGGCTATTCTCCATTCCTCTGGAATCTTGCTGGTCCTTTAGCACATGCCACACCACTTACTGTAGACTTCAGCAACTTTAAACAACTGTGGAAAGCACAAACACTTCTACAATTGCAATAAGAGCCAACAGAAATCAACCAGCAATTAAACTGAAAGTAGCTGATGATGCCTTTAAATAGAATTGGTCGGGCGGGGGGTTTTGCCTCTGCTGGCGAATGCACATTGAGCTCTGCAAGGTTAAGAGAGGACGTTATCTGGAGCAGCTAGCTCCAAAATTGAAGTGCTGGCATCAAACCAGCATTTACATCATGATCTGCCTACTCTGTATACTTCTGACAGATGCTCCCTATGCCACACATGAATGCCCTCACCAAAATGGTGTTGAATGCTGCCAGTTCCAAAAATCTGCATCTGGTCACGGACATCATTATGAAACAAAATGCCACTTGTAGTACTGGAAAAATAGGCACTACTCACCCGAATTATGTGGCCAAAATGTTCAAACCAGCCCAGGTTACAGATTAGAACTCATTTTTATATTTTATTGTGACTCTGGTTTGAGTAGAAATTTATTATGGAAAGGATGGCAGCATCTCACGGAAATTCTGCAATTCAAGTTTTATTGCTGAAGAATAAGTATTCTGATGATATCAATAACTGGCTGCATTAACGAACAGTTTATTAAATTAGCAAGGTCTCTTTTCTTGACCTAGGTGCCGACCCTAAGCCATTACTGACTTTTAAAGTACCAGTCCGAACACTGCTGCTCACTGCACTGGAATTTAATTAGGAAAAATAAAATCCCTGTCAGTTCTGCATCACCATCCAAGCCTGAATAATATTCCCATCTATTGCTCACACATGGATAGAGCCTGCCAGCAGCATCAGTAGCAATTCAAAGTCAGATAAATTCAGCCAGCACAATGAGACAGTACGCTTGCGACAACTGCTCCTGCCCCCACCCTCACCCCCACCCCCGCTCCACCACACTTTCCCAGTGATACTTAGAGCGTTGAAATTTATTGCTGTAGCTAGGGCACGATCATTGGGAAAATTAGTGGAGGTAGTGCTGTTGATATCTGTGAATTACACCCCAGTATGAATTATGGGAGAAAAGAAAAAATGATTATTAATAAAGAGATTATCTTCTGTTGAGAGTGATTGAGTAGCGCTGAGCTTTAAAGCATTAATTCTAGAGGCTGAGCAAGGAATAGATGTCAACCCTATTTAGCTGCTGATCGGAGCTGTGCTGATTATGGCACAGTGAGCTGAGGCTGTAGCAACTACCTGCAGGAAAGAAGGAAAATTGGCCAGAGACATAGGTAGGTGGTATGTTTGATTCTTGGAAGCAGTTGCAGGGACATTAGGTGCGAGTCAGCCATCCCCCAATCTCTCAGTGACAGAAGTCTCATTGACAACAGATCAAATATTTGGAATTGAAAACAGTCATTAAAAATCCACCCATGTTTGTAAAGTGGCTGGGCCATATGGAAATGATGACAAAGGACTAACAACGTAAATGGTTTATTTGGAGTTCTTTAGCAGCTCTTCCATGCCGAGTATGTGGCCGTGCTGAGGAGAACTCCCACACTCGCAACTTGTCACTTTCTGTGTACAGGTCATCAGGATACACACATGAACACACAGTCTGCAATGTTAATTTTTAATTATTCGGCGTTAGACTTTGAAAAACGCAGAGAAGGTGCTAACCGAGTACATAGTAAACATGCAGCTACAGGCATTGGGAGCTTTCCAGGGTATTTTGTACACACATCCAGTCTTCATGTGTGAACCTAGATCTTGATTTTCAGAAGATTATTGATTTATGGGGTAGATTTCAGTCACAAATTTTCCTTTTCTTACCTATGACAACATATCCATATTTCCAGCAAAACAAGAATCAATAATATGAACCCAGCCCAATTTTTCTACCGTTAATCGCCCAGACAGGTTGAAAAATTGTAGTGATCTCATTGTGATCACAATTTAATGTTAAATGCAGAGGAGCATTAGAAAGGCATTAAATTTGCCAATCCTCGGAACATTACGACCCTGAGGACATGATCATTCTCGTACCAATTTTTGATATTATTGTCTTACTAATTCTTTGCCTCATTGTCTTCTCGGCTTGTTTTCTCTGGGTCAATCTCTTTGGTTATTTTCTGTTCCCTTCGCTGTCTTATTCATCTGTCCTTTCAGGTTGAATGTGATGGGTGGTATTGTGTGGTGATGAAGAGTGTAGTGGGGAATCACCAATGACTACAGGCTCTATTTGTGGTGGACTTTCCAATTTCCTATTTACACAATCATGCTTCATGTAGCTTCTTGTCCTTATTGATCCCCTACCCTTCATCTTCCCACTATCCATTCCCGTTCTTACCATCCCCTTTATAATTTTATTATTAATTCCTATCTCTTCCTTTCAAACTATTAAATTAACAACCCGGTACTATCCTTTATCCATGGCCTCACTGGCATTCATCTCACCCTTAATCCATTATCCATTTCCCCCAAGGGTAAGAGGAGGCCAGAAAGCCTGACCTGGAGCAGTTTACCTCCTATTCTCCAATCCCCTTTTACTGTCAAAGAAGATTTGGTTGCTTATAAAATTCAACTTTTAAGTAAAAGAAAATTCAAATTAGAGTGAGGAAAGGTACTGCTTGCTTGCTTTTCTCTCCTGTCTGTTCCTCTCTCCCTCCTTCTGTGGGCGGCATTGTGCACAGTGGGGTGGCACGGTGGCTAGCACTGCTGCCTCACAGCGCCAGGGACCCAGGTTCAATTCCGGCCTCGGGTCATTGCCTGTGTGGAGTTTGCACATTCTTCCCATGTCTGTGTGGGTTTCCTCCGGGTGCTCCGGTTTGTGCGGGTTAGGTTGATTGGCCATCCTAAATTGACCTTAGTGTCAGGGGGACTAACAGGGTAAAAATGTGGGGCCATGGGAATAGAGCCTGGGTGGGATTGTAGTCGGTGCAGACTCGATGGGCCGAATTGCCTCCTTCTGCACTATAGGGATTCTAAAACTAAAGATTTTACTAATGATTCTAAAACTAAAATAGAAATTTAAATCCATCAGGTTGACATGATTAATTTCAAACTTTTCTCTCAAGAAAACATAAATGAGTAATTAATTTGTGTTTAAGAAAAGTTACATTGGCAGGAAACACATACTTTTCTCATGGGCTTTACCTGAAGGAGTGAGGTCCTGAAGTGCCATTAATTTCCTGTCTGTCTGTCTGTCTGTCTTTCTCTCTCTTTTCCGTCTTAATTTAATAAACTACTAAAATATATAAAGAATGTAAAACAGCTACAACTGTGTGTAATAAGAACAGCGATTTTCCTTCTGTCACACAGACACACAAATCTTCTAGCCCATCCTGTTGAAGGCAACTCCCCTGCAGCGGAATCCCCAGCAGCAGGGTGGGCAAGCCACGCAAAATGCCGTGGACATCGGCTGGATTAGAAGATCCTGCCACGGCCAAAGGTGAGCCACCACCACCGGCAAAGAACACTGCCTCTTTTAAAAATAAATATCAATTTCAATTTGAGCTCAGTGAAGCATTTTGACATTTTCTCTCTTGTTTTTTTTATTTGAAGAAAAACTGTTTGGCAGAAGGTGTGTGAAAGTGAAACTATACAAATGGACCACAACAGATTATGGGGAAGAGCAACTTCCAAAAGTCGGGAATGGGAATAGAAGGTGTAAGAGAAAATGTGGTAACTGTTAATATGCTAGTTTGTGTGAAACTGTTGCTATGGTAACTTCTATTAATTGCTCTAGTCTTCTGTACAGGGATAGTGCAGGAATGTGGAATTGAGGTAGATCAGACATAATTGTATTGAAAGCAGCACAGTTTCAAAGAGCTGAATAGTCTACTCATGCTCCTATTTCTTCTGTTTTGTGGTACAAATCATCCTAGATTTAGGGCTAGCACTCTATCCTCTGAGAAAGCCCCACTCCAGAGACTAATCTCAGCTGACACTTCAATGCCAGTACTGACATTCGAAGGAGACATTAAACTGAAGCCCATGCTGCTTTTCCAGGTGGACATAAAAAATCCTTTGGTACTTTCCAAAGAAGAACAATTGAGTTCTTCTCAATTTCCCAACCAATATTTACCCCTCAACCAACATCAACAAAAAGCAGAGTATCTAGTCTTCATCAAATTGCTGCTTTTGGATCTTGAAGTCTCCTACTTTACAACAGTGATGACATTTCAAATATACTTCATTGGCTGTGGCATCATAACAGGCAGCAACATACTCAACAATCATTGGCCGTGTAATACATCAATTCACAATCATGCACACATGGGGCTAAATCCTTTTGCTGGGGAGAATGTATTGCTGCCCCCTGCCCCAATAGAAAAGCTGGGTGTAAGCTGACCAAAGGCTGTCCCACAGCAATATTACACTGAGGGTGGTCTTAACAAGGAGAGAGTGGGGCTGGATTTTTCAGCTCCAGCTCGCGTCAGACGGGTTTGGTGACGGGAGCAGAAAATTTTGCGAGAAGGCCAAAGTCGTGTTTTACATCAGCATGAAAACTTGCTGCAATTGTCACCTCCTGTTCTCAGTGGCGGGCTGCATTTCCCACCGCTCAGTGTGTCAGAAATCTCATTTAAATACATTTGCATCTCATTATTGGGCCCATAAGCTGGAATCCTACATCCCATCAAAAAATCCATCCCCTGGCGGTGTACTGCCAAGAATGGCATGAATCATGACTGGCTTCAAAAGGCATGCTGCTGGTGAGCATCCCTCCAAGCAGAGCTCAGAGATGAGCACAGTGATCACAGAGTAGCTCCGTATGGCTAGACCAGCATTTACTGCCTATCACTAGTTGCCCTTGAAAAGGTGGTGGTGAACTCAGTTCAGCCTTCAGCAGTTCAGACTTCTTGAACTGCTACAGTCCCTGAGGTGTAGATACACCCACAGTGCTGTTGGGGGTGGGGGGGAGGGGCGTTCCAGTATTTTGACCCAGCAACAGTGACAAGTCAGTCTGGTGGGCGACTTGAAATGAAACATCCATGTGCTGGTATTCCCAGGTACCTGCTGCTTTGTCCTAGATGGTAGCAATTGCAGATTTGGAAATTGTAGATGGTACGCACTGCTGATACTGTTCAGTGGTGGAGGGATTGAATGTTTGTGGAAGAGTACTAGACAAGTAGGCTGTTTCGACCTGGATTGTACCAAGCTTTTTGAGTGTTGTTGGAACTGTACTCATCCAGGTAAGAGGAGAGTATTCCATCACACTTCAGACTTGTGCCTTATAAATGGTGGGTAGGCTTTGCGGAATCAGGAGCTGAGTTACTCGTCACAGGATTCCTAGCCTCTGACCTGCCCATGTAGCCACAGTATTTATGTGGCTAGTCCACTTCAGTTTCTGGTCAATGATAACCTCCAGGATGTTGATAATGGGGATTCAGAGGCGGTAATGCCAACAGGAGGTAGTTAGATCCTCTCTTGTTGGAGATCGTCATTTACTGCCATTTGAGTGGAGATCATGTTACTTGTTATTTGTCAACCCAAGTCTGGATATTGTCCAGGTCATGCTGCATATGGACATGGACTGCTTCAGTATATGAGGAGTCACGAATGGTGCAGTCATCAGTCAACATCCCCATTTCCTACCTTATGGACGGAGGGAAGGTCATTGATAAAAGAAGCAAAGACAGTTAGGCCTAGGACACTACCTTGAGGAACACCTGCAGTGATGTCCTAGAACAGAGATGTTTGACCTCCAACCACGACAACAACTTCCTATGTGCCAGGTATGACTGTAGCCAGTGGAGGGATTAACCCCTGATTCCCATTGACTCCACTTTTGCTAGGGTTTCTTTGACTCAGTCAAACGCTGCCTTGATGTCAAGGATAGTCACTTGCACCTCACCTTTGGAGTTCAGGAATCTTTGGAATTCTCCCCAAAAAATTCTAAGTGTTGAATTTGCGGGAAAACTGGAATAATTCATATGGGTTTTTTCAGTGGGAGTTCACACTGGAATCTCCCACACTCTGTGCAAAGCAGAGGCCACTAGCGTGTATATCATTAGATTTCAGAGGGTGGGGCCTATTCCCGCCCAGGAGGCTGAAACCAGCAGGCCTCTGCACATGCACAGTGGCCCCGAACTATCAGCCTCGCATTTGCTGGCCAGCTCGATCATTGGCCAGCCCAGGACCCCCACAGTGCTACAGTGCTGCCCCTCCAAACCTCCCCCACCCCCCCCCCCCCCCCCCCCCGCCCCTGACCACCCACGACCCAATCATGGCCCCCTGACCATTCCCAGGCCAGCCTTAACCCCTCCTGTCCCATCCCGGACCGGCCCAATCTCCAGCACGTGGCACAGTAGTGCCAATCCCCCCCCACCACCCCGCAGTACAGACACCCCCGCAGGCAGAACCGCCCCAGCCCACCCCGATTGTTGGATTCCCCCCTGCCCCTATTGATCCCAATGGCAGAGTGGCAGCAGGACCCACCCCATATGCCCCGCCCCCATATGCCCCACTCCCTTGGCACTGCCCTATGCCCGATGGGCTGTGCCAAAGTGCCCCTTGGGCATGGGCACTTTGCCCCTTGGGCAGTGCCGGTGGCACAGGCTGGCACTGCAAGAGTGCCTATGCCTAGGGGCACCACCCTCCCCATCGCCCTGGGGGCCCTCGATTGCCCTCCCTTCACTCCAGCAGGGTCTGGCCTCTGGTTCCCCGAAAGTGGGGAGCTAATGTAATCCCCGCTGGAGTGAAACACTCTGGCGGGGTGGCAGCTGCGAGTGGAGCCCGAGAATTCAGTCCGAGGCCGGCTAATAGTATTTAAATAGTATGCTAAATAGTAGTATGCTAAATACTATTTAAATGCTGACCCCCCCCCCGCTCCCAGTCGATTTCCGGTATGACACAAACGCTGCCGAAAATCCGGCCCTGGGAGATGCAGGCATGGCGCGAACGCTTGCAGGAACCCTGCAAATCGGCCGACACGCGATGGGAGAATTGTAGCCCAGCTCTTTTGTCCATGTTTGAACCCAGACTGTCGTGATGTCAGGAGCTGAGTGATCCTGGCGGAGCCCAAACTGAGCATCAGCAAGCAGGTTTTTGCTGAGTAAGTGCCGCTTAATAGCACTGTTGATGATCCCTTCCATCATTGTCAAGCTTTCTGGAAAATTCAAAGCAAACGCCCATTTTGCATCCTCACTAGCATAGTGTGCCTAAACTGGCCAGAAGTGTTGTGCCCACAATTCCTGGCGACTCTGGAGCCGAATGTTTTGACTTTGTTCTCTGAACATTATTTCAGCATTCTTGGCTAATAATTTTTCTGCTTTTTGGTTAATATTTCTCCTTTGGGACTTGGCCTCTACATGCATTTTTTGAGTTTTGTGGTAAATCATTTCCCACTTTTTGCTTATTTCATGAAGATACCTTCAAGTCTTGATAGAATTGTTGTCCAGCATCAGCAACAAGTTTTACATTAAGTTATTAAACAAGAATAATTAATTTACATTTTGTAACTAATGTTTATTCAGAAAAATACTTCTGCTGTGTTACAGAGGGTCCATGGATGTTTTATAATAACAGAGAGCATCCTCAGCATAGAAAGGTTGAGAACCCCCAACCGAAGGGGACATTTTACACAAGTGTTTCTTTCCCCCCCACACAGATCTGTGCCTTCTTGCTCTGAGGTTTTGTGCTAAGCAAACCAGATGACAAAAAAAAATTAAAATAATGAAATGATGGGAAAATTCTATTTGAAGTCAATGCTGAACAAACTGCCTGGAGGGTGCAAGTTTTAAGAGCAAAGAAAAATAAATTTGTCATTTGTCTGTCAGAATGTCAGCACAGTGCACATACCACAAAGCAAAGATTACTGACGAATTATTTCATTTTATGACTCCAAGCAGATATTAAACCTGTCAGAGATTCAACTTTGAATGTTCCTTTGGGTAGGATGGTAAAAATAGCACAATTGTGATTGTTCAAAGGTTATTGTAAAATGTAAGAAGTCTCACAACATCAGATTAAAGTCCAACAGGTTTATTTGGAATCACAAGCTTTCATAGCGCTGCTCCTTCATCAGGTGAGCGTACTTCTTCCACCCCAGTCCAACGCCGGCATCTCCACATCACTGTGAAATGTGAAGAGGGGAGCTTGATCCTGTCTTGTGCCATAGACCTTATGGCCAGTGAGTCATAGAATCCCTACAGTTCAGAAGGAGGCCACTCAGCCCATCAAGTCTGCACCAACAATGATCCCACCTCAGGCCCTATCCCCCACAACCCCACACATTTACCCCACTATTCCCTCTAAACTACACATCCCGGGAGACATTAAGGGGCAATTTAGCTTGGCCAATCAACCTAACCCGCACATCTTTGGACTGTGGGAGGAAACCGGAGCACCCGGAGGAAACTCACGCAGACACGGGGAGAAAGTGCAAACTCCACACAGACAGTGACCCAAGCCAGGAATCGAACCTGGTCCCTGGAGCTACGAGGCAGCAGTGATAACCACTGTGCCACCGTGCCGAGTCTTTGAGAATTATCAAATTGGCATTATGTCATTATACTTTGAAGTGTAAACAGCCATTTTATCAGTTCTCTTTAATTTTAAATCAAAATTTCATTTTGGTTCCATTGCTGGTTAATGTGCCATTGATACTTAACTACTCTTCAGAAATAACTGCAGAACAGACCAATTAATGTTAGAGAATAAAAATTACTTTCTAAATAGATTTGATCTTATCGGACTAACGAGTGTCTTCTTGCACCCAAGGAAATTTCCAGAGAAGGCCAAGTTAAGAAATAAACCACAGGAGAATTTTAAGGACCCACAATGTAATACTTCTTTCCTCATTACTGACTGAACGCTCCACTTAAACACTGACTGTGGGCGGGGTCACATGATGTGAACATGGGAGCAGCTGTGTTTTCGTGAGCTCTGCTGATACTCCTCTTTTAATCCTTTCTTTTATCCTGATACACAAACTTTAATTAATTGATCTAGGTATATATGTAATCTGTGCAATGTTTGTGGAAGATCCTGGTTAACATTTTAAATACAGTAAGAAGTCTAACAACACCAGGTTAAAGTCCAACAGGTTTATTTGGTAGCAAATGCCACTAGCTTTCGGGGTGCTGCCCCTTCATCAGGTGCAGTGGGAGATGAACAAACTCCAACTCCCAGATGAACAAACATCTCCCACTCCACCTGATGAAGGGGCAGCGCTCCGAAAGCTAGTGGCATTTGCTACCAAATAAACCTGTTGGACTTTAACCTGGTGTTGTTAGACTTCTTACTGTGTTTACCCCAGTCCAACGCCGGCATCTCCACATCATGACATTTCAAATTGCAGGGAGCTGAATTAAGTCGAAGAAATCCTTGTTTGTGTGATGTGGTCAGAATCGATTTGGGTGGAGCCTGGTTCACAGTGGCGACGTTGCTTGCGAGCAGAGCCATGCTCGGGTGGTGCTGTTGGCGTCAAGATGAAGGTCGCCTTTATGAGCGAATCTGTGGAAGCCATATTCTGCTCCCCAGCACAGATTATGAGTGCTCACCACGATGAACTGTGAGATATCCTTCAAGGGTGAATGTTGCGGAGATGACAATCATTACAGTCAAGAGGGAGGTTACCTCGGTGAAGGTTCACCTTCAATCTTTGGAAATCTTGCTGCATGGTATATAGAACATCCTATTTAAGATGAGGGGACATGGCCAGACAAGGACTGCCCATGAGTTAGTTCCCCTGGGAAGTGGAAGAGCTGTGGTCAGATTCCCAGATGATTTTGAGAACTGGCTGCTATGCTTCCACAATCGTGATTTGAGGGCTGGGTGTTTTGAGTCCTGAATGTTCCTTGACGATCTGGTTATGGCTTTAGCCTTAACTCAGTAGATG
Source organism: Mustelus asterias (assembly GCF_964213995.1). Taxonomy (NCBI): domain Eukaryota; kingdom Metazoa; phylum Chordata; class Chondrichthyes; order Carcharhiniformes; family Triakidae; genus Mustelus; species Mustelus asterias. The sequence continues at coordinate 41,062,497 of NC_135809.1, read as the reverse complement.
GCTTATAATCCTGCAGTTCATCGCTATTCCTGAACTTCATTCCCTCGTGAGTTTACTCCTGATTATGTGATGTTGTCTTTTATCCTGATAAGGACCTGTGTTGAACACATGCTTGGGATTTTTTTTCCTTGCCTGTTATCCTATAAATTCAAGATATCTATCTTTTATATCCTTGATGGTGCCTCTTCCATCTCTGTGGTCCAGTGATGGAAGGGGGAAGGGACCTTGGTTCTCTGGCTGGGCACCCTCTTCTTTCTTTTTTCTTGTCGGGGAGTGCTCCAAGTGGGATGTATATCTGAAAAGTCATGTTGCATTTTTTTATGTGCTGTAATCCTTTCATTTGCACAGAAGGAGTACATTCTTTTGCAGTACCCTTTGTTTCAGTTGTAGAAAAGATGAGTAATGCCACTGTGTTGGGCGGATGGATAGATGTAGGCGAGGTTGGTATGGCCTTAAGTCCTCATTTTAGGTGAGGAACGGACCCAATTGGTGTCATGTTTTTCTTTGTTCTTTGTTTGTTATGCTGGGTCTAAGAAATCCTGTGCTTACCCTATGGTGGTGCAGGCAGACTAAATACCCTCAAGTGGACTAGACTTCTTAACCTTGCCATTGGCACTTCTGGTTGGTGGGAGTGTGGGGGAGGTGTGTGGTAGTGTATGTCCGATCACAGTTGATAGGTCGTTGAGTTTCAAGTTTCTGTTTTGTTACTCTGTAAAAGGTGGTGCCATGTTTGTGTGGACTTATCCTGTTGTCCTATTTGCCCACTCTCTTTCTCTGTTATCCTTTCAACATTCGTAAAAAAGGAGGTGCTAACTGCAATGGCAGGGATTATGACGTCTGATTCTTCGAATTGTTTGTATTGATCTTTTCAGGTCTTCTCCATGTATATTTATGAAATGATGATCGTTCTGTACTGTGCTAAATTCTGGGAATTTGTTGCATATCGTACTGAACATAAAAGTTGAAAATTCTCAATAAAAACATTATTTAAAAAAATACTGACTGTAATTGTATGTGAAAATTCAATGAATTTCAACAGCCAAATCTCAGACTAGAAATTGGATCAAATTTCAGAAGAGATATACTGGGCGGAATTTTACCGCCACGTCCCCCGGACGTTTGTACAATCCCGCCCGACGCCAATGGAGAATACCGTTCTCCGAGCTTCGCCTGCCCCCGCCATTGGGGCGGGCGTGCTGGTAAAATTCTGGCCAATGTCTAGTGAGACTGGTGGCAGGATCACAATGAATTGTCCCACTGACCTCTTTATTAACACTGGTGAGCTTGGGCACTAATCTTTGCTCAGAGGTTGCAGCGAAGATGAATTGGGTGGGGGTTTTCAGTCAGGCGGGGGTGGTGACTGGCAAAAGCCAGGGTTTGAATGTTGAGCTGGCTTGTTCTGCATTAAGTTAACCATATATTTATTAAACTTACAATTTTGGTGCTGACTTCCAGCAGTCCCTAGAAAAATCATTGACTAGGCCTGAATGTGGCAGATATGAGTCATATGATCAGGTCGGGCCTTAAAACTGGTATCAGAGAGACTGCTGCCCGTTTTGGAAAACTGCCAGGCATCCTTCTGCCGTGAAAACTGACAGGGATCTTCTGCACTGCTGGAACCAATTTGGTGATGAATACGTTTCTGGCAATGTTCAAGCGTAGGAATTTGGTTGCCTCTTTGTACCTGTTTTCTGCCCAGAAAATGGGTGCAACATGATCCAATTTTCTCCCCGAATTATTTGACATCTATTCAGAATGAAATGAAGGTAAATGTCCTTTTGAATGTGCTAATTAATGCACATAAAATCTGCATAATATAGTAAATCTTTTAGCCCTTTCTGAAGGTTTTAAAAATCATAACTTGCTTAAATGTCATCTTCTTTCTTTGCTACATATGATGATGGTCATGTCGCTCTTGTATGCTGTTGTTTTTTACACCTGGATAGAAACTGTGGTAATGAGGGTGTGCTACCCGGTGATTCACAAAGCATAGAGTTATCGGACAGAATTTATTGGGAAGTGAGCAGTGACATGGGTGGAAACAGAAGCAGGCATAATGTCTGCTCCCACCCAGTCCTGACTTTTCCACACCAATCATGCGCTAACTGGCCCAATTATGTCCCGATGGCAGGAATCATGGCTTTAGCAGGGCTCAGAGCAGGCTTGGAGGTGGCAATAAGGGTGAACATATGAGTTAAAGGAGTTGCCAATGGGAGGTTTAAAGGGATGCCGGTGGTGATATTCTGCTCAAAGGAGGGGATGCGTTGGAGATAAAGGTCAGAGGGTATTGAGGGGCAGGCAGTGAATGCATAGGGGCCACCTGGATCCTGTCAGCCCCATTGCACATGGTTCACTGTGAGCCACTGGAGGTTTAGGACAGGGGTTAGAGATTAACCATCTGAAATGGCAGAGAAACATGCATGGAAAGCCTACAGTTTAATGATGACTCTCTGCGTACCCTCCTCCAGGCTGTCAGTGAACAGCAGGTGGCTTCCCTCCTGCGTGATGGCAAAAGGAGACTTCCCCATCTGACAAAGCAAGCTTGAATGGAGGTAACAGAGAGAGTCAGCCCAATGAGCCTCTCATAGAGGACCCCTTCGCTGGCTCAAAGGAAACTCATCCACAAGGTAAGACAACTCAACTGACACCACCTTCAGATTCAGCTGCAGCCTTCTATTCCTCAATGTATTCGTCTGGTGCTTTTGTTTTAGTTGTGTTAGCATCACATACTAATATCCATTTCTGCTAACATTTATATGGGTGGTGCTAACTAAACCAGGCATCATCTACTGAAATAGTAGTCCTGATAATGGAAACTTTGAAATGGAAATAATCTAAGGATGGGTCTTGAAGATTTCAAGTAATGGGGCTATGACTATTTTCTTTAGCAGCTCGTTCCACTGTGGGATTGCCCTTGGGAATAAATCCACTGTCTTAGGAACAAATGGTCTTTGCAGTTTGTATGAATGACTATCTCATGCTGGCTTTTATACAGCCCTAGAGCCCTGTGGATCATCCTACTGCAATTCCCATCTGCCCGTGAAGCTTGCATTATCATCATTAAATCACACAGGTTGCATATAATATCAGGGAATTGGTCATTTAATTTCCTCAACGTCTGGATAATTTGCCTGCTGTGGAAAGAAGGTGGATTTTTGACTTTCAGGCCCATCTGCCTTCTTAACATTGGAATTCAATATAATAATGTTGGTACCTTACCCAGTGTCATTATTCCTGATTTTATGTTGGATTGGGAAAGACATCCATCCACTTGCTGATCATGAAATTCTGGCCATAGTCATTTACAGCAGGGGAGGAGGCTATTTGGTTCATTGAGTATGTGCTGGCTCTTCAATCAGTCAGTATTGTTTTCCCATTTTTCTCCCTAGCCCTGCAAATTTATTTTCTTCAAGTGTGCATACAACTTCCTTTTCAGATCATTGATCATCTCTGCTTCCACCACCTCTTAGGCAACGAATTCCAGGTAATTTGCTGTGCAAAATTGTTTCTGAACTTTTGCAGTCTTAAGCTAGAGACTCTACATTCATTTACAAGGAAGTCAATACCTCAGTCACTTCAGGTTTTCCTGATGTGCAGTTAGCTGACCATTCCTTTGCTGACAGATTTAAAACTGTTCTCTTTCCCCTACAGCCACCCTGCCCCTTTGCAGCCCTTCCCGCCAAATGCCTCACTTCCCTCTTTCCTTCCAACGTCGCTTCCCGGCCAGCCTTGCCCATTGTCTGGTCTTTCCCAACCCCCTCCCCAGCTTCGCTTCCCGTTGAACCCCACCAGTCTTGCTTCCTGTCCGGCCTCACTTCTCTTCCAGTCTCACTTCCCCACTCCAGCATCCATTCCCGCCCGACCTCGCTCCCTGCCACCATTGGCCCACCCCTCCCCTCCCTGACCTCTGTCTCCATAGATGCTGAGTTTTTCCAGCACTTCTTGATTTATTTCAGATTTCCAGCATCCGCAATATTTTGACTCTACGTTCCTGTCATGGAGCTGTACTGTATGCGGTACAATGGTCATTCCAAAAGTTGCAGAATCTCAGTCCCCTTATATTTGGAAAATTATTCTCCACAAAGTTATGACTAAATGAACCCCATATTGTGGGCCAATTCAAGACCACAATGATACTGCATTTCTTCCTCTGCTTTGTGCCATTGCTGTTTGTCTTGTGTTAATGCTATTCCACCCACCTGAATCTGGAGCATTTATTCTTCTCCTTGAATTGTCCTTCACAGTTTCCAGCTCCAGCAATTGCAGCTGGCATGTATGTTCTTCTGCTCATTTTCTTAGGAATTAAACAGGCTAATAGTCTGCTGATGCTATTCTGAACCCTTGGGCAGAATTAACTATTGTTGCCCCTTACTGCTCTACTTACTTTAAATTTAAATTGCCAATCTGCGGATGATCTTTAATCTCATATAAGATGTTATCATTGTTCACGTTGAGCTATTTTTTGCTCTTCATTTCCCCAATGTCAGATATGTCGTGTGAGAAGTGGAAATGATGAAAAATGAATATGGGATACCAAGAAGTATGTTTTCTTTTGTAAAAAAGCTAGGTAGACACTTTGGTGCTGTGTTTGGTGTGAAAAATTGGGCATAAATTGAGCAAACCCAAATCCAGGCTGTGGTCCAAAGGTGTGTAGGTTAGGTGGATTGGCCATGGGGTTGCGGGGATAGCGCAGAGGTGTGCATCTGGGTGAGATGCTCTTTCAGAAAGTCGGTGAAGGCTTGATGGGCTGAATGGCCTCCTTCTGCACTGTAGGAATTCTATGGTGTCCAGCGTATAATTAAGAATTAGACCACCCAGAATTCACTGAGACAAATCAGCTGGATATTAATCCTAATAAAAAAATCTGACTGGTTAACTTTCCGAATATGTAACTATTGCACAGCCTGGGCAAATCAGCAGACTCACCCCTAAACTTTGCAGTAAACACACCCAACTGATCAATTTATTAATTTCATAACTTCATACTTTTTTTTAGATTAGTCCAGATACAGACAGGATCACAAATGCCAAAAAACACTGCAAGCTTCAAATGACCCTACAAGCTGAGAAAAGCATCTTCACCGAGAAATGTTCGATCTTCTGTTAAAGCGAAGTGCTGTCTTATTAATTCATGCATCCAAATTGGTGAAATTTAGATGCAAGAGGCTGAAACAATTTCAGGAGGTCCCACTTTTATAATTATTGTATTCGTTATGACGGTTCCTCTGGCACATACCAATGACAGGCTATATATTATTGAGAGAGATGAGTCTGAGTAAGTTTCACGTTTCAGTACAAGAGTAAAACTGGGAAGGCTTTGCATTGTAAAGTCAAATTTAATTACAGCTTTAGTCCAAGATTTCCTACCTGCTGCGATGGCCATCTTTTTGCTCACAGTAACGCTTACTGCTGTACTTGCTGTTACAGTTTTACTTTTAATCTTCTTTCCTGAAAGAACGCACATTATGAAACAAAACACTAACCAAAAATATGAATGTTAAATGATACATACAATTACATTGAATTTGCAGAACAGGAACAGGTCATTCAGCTCAAGTTTAGTTTATTTTTGTAGTGTCACAAGTAGGTTTACATTAACACTGCAATGAAGTTACTGCGAAAATCTCCTAGTTGCCACACTCTGGTGCCTGCTCGGGTACACTGAGGGAGAATTTAGCATGTCCAATGCACCTAATCAACACGTCTTTTGGACCGTGGGAGGAAATCGGAGCACCCGGAGGAAACCCATGCAGACACAAGGAGAATGAGCAGACTCCGCACAGCCAATGGCCCAAGCCGGGAATCGAACCCAGGTCCCTGGGGCTCTGAAGCAGCAGTGCCACCATGCTGCCCCCACAAGTCTATGCTGGTGTTTATAAGAGTCTCCTACACTCCAAGTATCTCATCGGAAGGTTACAGAATAGCTTTTTATTCACTTTTCTCTCATGCACTTACCTCAGGGGTGCAAAATCTTGCACGAATTGGAAAACGGGATTCTCACCTTCAAGATCTCATTTTCTGATTTTCCCTATCCCTCGCTGATGACATGATGTGGTTCCCGCCCTTTCAAATCCATTTAAATTTAAATGTATTTAAAGGGCTTTTCACCACCATTCCTCTCAGGTAAGGAATTCCCAACCAGCTGTTGAGAAACGGTAAGTAGTCAAAGGGAACCCATTGAGAATTTAAAGGTAAGCACAGCCCCCAGAGAGAGGACATTCCAGCACTGTCCCTGGCTGTGCCAACCAGGCCCATGCTTGTGGGAGTGGTTTGCTTCTGGAGGTATTGCCTCATTGCTTGGAGATGCACAGAATGCCAGGGAATCTGGAGAGAAGACTCAGCTGTGCAGCTGGAGAGCTACATGCCTGTTTTATTGTCCCAGCCAGCACTCAAATGCAAGATTCCACCCTTAGTTTCCTTTTGAAATTGTCAGGAAAACCAAGAAATTGCAGTAGTTTCCTGCTGGCAATATTCTTGTCATTTTTAAAACTGGTTGGGATGTGTGTGTGGTAATTGAAGCAAGAAACAGGATGACTGTGGTAATCAAAGGAAGAAGAAGTGGGTTTGATATGGTAATGAGCCTAGAGAGACTTCAAACAGATGTTTACATAAGGCAATAACAGGAGTAGTTTTGAATGGGTTGTTGTGGTTCAAAGGAGATTATATACAGGTTGTAGAAGAAAAGTGTTAGTAGGTGAAGCAAGGACCAGGTAAGTTTACATTTCTTTTAAATCTTAGAGGTGAAGTAAAGAAATTCACTTAATCAATTCTAGAGAGTGCACGATGGCACAGCGGTGAGCACTGCTGCCTCACAGGACCCGAGTTTAATTCCAGTCTTGGGTTTGCACATTCTCCCCTTGCCTGCGTGGGCTTCCTTCGGGTGCTCTGATTTCCTCCCACACTCCAAAGATGCATGTTAAATTGCCCCTTAGTGTCCGGGTATTACCAGGGTAAATACGTGGGGTTATAGGGATAGGGCCTTGGTGGGATTACTGTTGGTGTAGGCTTGATAGGCTGAATGGCCTCCTTCTACACTGTAGAGATTCTATGAAGATACTGGGTGGGACAATGGAAAAATCAAAGGCAAATAGCATATTTAAGGAGAACTGAAACCTATGGGTCACTCAGCAGTCAGCAGGAATAGCTGGTCGACTCTCAGAAAGCAGTGTGAACAAATCCAGACCTGAAGAACCAGTTGCAGTTAACCTCAGTGGATACCCCAAGAGAAATTAAAGGCCTTGTGTGGTTAAATTACTGGACTTTATAGCCTTTAAAATCCTTTAAAAGGTTGCTGAACAGATAAAGGAAAAGTTTAGCTCTGAAAGTAATTAAATCAAGATTGTTTGGTACAGTTTTAAAATATTGTGTGAAGCCATCGATGTGTAAGTGGAATTCTATTTTTTTTCCTATTTCTTAATAAATACTTATTTTACTATAAGATCATCACAAATAGTCAGGACATCATTTCTGGATTTCAGAACATCTCCTCATATTATACAAATGGCAAAAAAACAAACATATTGGCAGTTGTTTCAAGTTTCCCTTCTGGGATTTGAGCAGTTCAACATTAACTATGAGCTGTGCAATCACAAAAACACCCGAGCTATTCACCTCTAGCACTTGCTATGGTATTAAATTCTATATTTTATCTACTCTGAGTAAAGAAATTTACCCTCATTTGTCCATTGCATTTATTAGAAAATATTGTTTTCACACATACACTGATGATACTGAGCTATACCTCATCACCAACTCTCTTGACTCCTCCACTGTTGCTAAGTTATCAGGTGGCTTATCCGATAGCAGTAATGGATGAGCAGAAAATCCTCCAATTAAATATTGAGCAGATTGAAGGTATTGTTTTTGATCCCACTCCAAACTCCTAGCTACCACTCCATCCCTCATTCTGGCAATAGTTAAAGATTAAATCAGTCTGTTCACAATATTGGTGTCATATTTGATCCAAAGATGAGCTTCCAACCACAAATTTGCATAATCACCAAGAACACCTACTTCCCCCTACATGATGGTTGGGGGACTTCACCTCTGTCTCAACTGATTTGTAACTGAAGCACTCATTAATGCTGGTCTCCCACATTCTACCCTCCATTAACTTGAGGTCATCCAAAATTCTTGTTGCCCATGTCCTGACTCAGAACAAATATTGTTCACACAACACCTCTGTGCTTGTTGATCTACAATGGTTCCCTGTTAAGCAACAACTTGATTTTCGGTTTCTCATTCGTGTTTTCAAATCCCTCCATGGCATTACTCCTCCCTATCTGTGTAACCACCCTCAGCCCCACAACCCTCCCAAGATATCTGTGCTCATTTAATTCTAAACCCTGGAACATCGTCAATTTTAATTGCTCCACCATCGGTGGCCATGCTTTCAATTTTAATTTTCCTCCTTATGGTTCCACCTCTGTATCTTGCTTTTTGTTAAGAAATTCCTTAAAGCCTAATTATTCGCCAAGTTTGTGGTCATGTGGCTTAGTATCATATTTTGTTTTATTTCTTCTTCTTTGGCAGTCCCTCAGGGTCGAGGATGACTTGATTCCACTCCAGGGAGGTGGATTCTGTTGTGGCTGAATAGTCCAACCCTAGAGCCGCAGACTCTGCCACAGGTTTGGCAGGCGGTGTTTGATGAGCTGGGTGGATGGTATGCTCTGGATTCTGCATTCACTTTCCACTATTTGACCTCTAAGTGTTCCACCAGGTGATGCTTGAGGTGACTGGAGCCTTCATGGGTGCTTCTTCTCCAGTTTGCACATTCTAACTTGAGTGATTTGCATGTGTTGATGAGGATGTTGCATCATTTACTTAGGCGAGGCTCTCCGAGTGTCCTTGTAGCATTCCCTCTTCCTTCCCAGTGATTGCTTGCCATTGCAGAATTCAGAATAAAGCATTTGTTTCAGGAATCTTGTGTTGGGATTGCAGACAATGTGGACCACCAATTACAGCTGTTCATGCGTGACCAGTGCCTCAATACTGGGGATAAAAGCAAAATACCGCGGATGCTGGAATCTGAAACAAAAACTGAAAATGCTGGAAAATCTCAGCAGGTAGGTCTAACAAGATCTGTGGGGAGAGAATAGAGCCAGTGTTTCGAGTCTAGATGACCCTTCAGCAGAGCTGGAGCTTAAGTGGCAAATTGCTGAGATTTTAAGTACTGAGATTTTCCAGCATTTTCTGTTTTTGCCCCAATACTGGGGATATTGGCCTGGGAGGGAATGTTCACGTTGGTATGCCTATCCTTCCCATGGATTTGCAGGATTTTGCAGAGGCAACATTGGTGATATCTCTCCAGGGATTTGAGATGTCTACTGTACATGGTCTATGTTTCTGATGCATACCAGAGAGCGGGGACTATGGCTGCTCTGTAGACCATGAGCTTAGTGAACAAAGAACAAAGAACAAAGAACAAGACAGCACAGGAACAGGCCCTTTGGCCCTCCAAGCCCGTGCCGCTCCCTGGTCCAAACTAGACCATTCTTTTGTATCCCTCCATTCCCACTCCGTTCACATGGCTATCTAGATAAGTCTTAAACGTTCCCAGTGTGTCCGCCTCCACCACCTTGCCTGGCAGCGCATTCCAGGCCCCCAACACCCTCTGTGTAAAATATGTCCTTCTGATATCTGTGTTAAACCTCCCCCCCTTCACCTTGAACCTATGACCCCTCGTGAACGTCACCACCGACCTGGGGAAAAACTTCCCACCGTTCACCCTATCTATGCCTTTCATAATTTTCTACACCTCTATTAAGTCTCCCCTCATCCTCCGTCTTTCCAGGGAGAACAACCCTAGTTTACCCAATCTCTCCTCATAACTAAGCCCCTCCATACCAGGCAACATCCTGGTAAACCTCCTCTGTACTCTCTCCAAAGCCTCCATGTCTTTCTGGTAGTGTGGCGACCAGAACTGGACACAGTATTCCAAATGCGGCCGAACCAACGTTCTATACATCTGCAACATCAGACCCCAACTTTTATACTCTATGCCCCGTCCTATAAAGGCAAGCATGCCATATGCCTTCTTCACCACCTTCTCCACCTGTGACGTCACCTTCAAGGATCTGTGGACTTGCACACCCAGGTCCCTCTGCGTATCTACACCCTTTATGGTTCTGCCATTTATCGTATAGCTCCTCCCTACATTATTTCTACCAAAATGCATCACTTCGCATTTATCAGGATTGAACTCCATCTGCCATTTCTTTGCCCAAATTTCCAGCCTATCTATATCCTTCTGTAGCCTCTGCCAATGCTCCTCACTATCTGCAAGTCCTGCCAATTTTGTGTCGTCCGCAAACTTACTGATCACCCCAGTTACACCTTCTTCCAGATCGTTTCTATAAATCACAAACAGCAGAGGTCCCAATACAGAGCCCTGCGGAACACCACCAGTCACAGGCCTCCAGCCGGAAAAAGACCCTTCCACTACCACCCTCTGTCTTCTGTGACCAAGCCAGTTCTCCACCCATCTAGCCACCTCCCCCTTTATCCCATGAGATCCAACCTTTTTCACCAGCCTACCATGAGGGACTTTGTCAAACGCTTTACTAAAGTCCATATAGACGACATCCACAGCCCTTCCCTCGTCAACCATTCTGGTCACTTCTTCAAAAAACTCCACCAGGTTAGTGAGGCATGACCTCCCTCTCACAAAACCATGCTGACTATCGTTAATGAGTTTATTCCTTTCTAAATGCGCATACATCCTATCTCTAAGAATCTTCTCCAACAACTTCCCCACCACGGACGTCAAGCTCACCGGCCTATAATTACCCGGGTTATCCTTCCTACCCTTCTTAAATAACAGGACCACATTAGCTATCCTCCAATCCTCTGGGACCTCACCTGCGTCCAGTGACGAGACAAAGATTTGCGTCAGAGGCCCAGCGATTTCATCTCTCGTCTCCCTGAGCAGCCTTGGATAGATTCCATCAGGCCCTGGGGATTTGTCAGTCTTTATATTCTCTAACAAACCTAACACTTCCTCCCTTGTAATGGAGTTTTTCTCCAACGGTTCAATACTCCCCTCCGAGACACTCCCAGTCAACACATCCCTCTCCTTTGTGAATACCGACGCAAAGTATTCATTTAGGATCTCCCCTACTTCTTTGGGCTCCAAGCACAATTCCCCACTTTTGTCCCTGAGAGGTCCGATTTTTTCCCTGACAACCCTTTTGTTCCTAACGTATGAATAAAATGCCTTGGGATTCTCCTTAATCCTGTCTGCCAAGGACATTTCGTGACCCCTTTTTGCCCTTCTAATTCCCTGTTTGAGTTCTTTCCTACTTTCTTTGTACTCCTCCAGAGCTCCCTCCGTTTTTAGCTGCCTGGACCTAACATACGCCTCTCTTTTCTTTTTGACCAGTCCCTCAATTTCCCTGGTTATCCACGGTTCTCGAATCCTACCCTTCCTATCCTTCTTTTTTACAGGCACATGCCTGTCCTGCAGCCCTAACAACTGTTCCTTAAAAGACTCCCACATGCCAGATGTGGATTTACCCTCAAACAGCCTCTCCCAATCAAGAGCTGCCAATTTCTGCCTAATCCCACTAAAGTTAGCCTTCCCCCAATCCAACACCTTACCCTTGGGACACCACTCATCCTTTTCCATCACTGTGGAGGACGGAGAAGATCTACAGAGAGATTTGGACAGGCTGAGTGAGTGGGCGAGGATATGGCAAATGGAGTATAACGTTGATAAATGCGAGGTTATACACTTTGGAGGAAATAATAACAAATGGGATTACTATCTCAATGGAAACAAATTAAAACATGCTACCGTGCAAAGGGACCTGGGGTCCTTGTGCATGAGACGCAAAAGCCCAGTCTGCAGGTACAACAGGTGATCAAGAAGGCAAATGGGATGTTGGCCTATATCGCGAGGGGGATAGAATATAAAAGCAGGGATGTCTTGATGCACCTGTACAGGGCATTGGTGAGGCCGCAGCTGGAATACTGTGTGCAGTATTGGTCCCCTTTTTTGAGGAAGGATATATTGGCATTGGAGGGAGTGCAGAGAAGGTTCACCAGGTTGATACCGGAGATGAGGGGTTTGGATTATGAGGAGAGGCTGAGGAGATTGGGTTTGTACTCGTTGGAGTTTAGAAGGATGAGGGGGGATCTTATGGAGACTTATAAGATAATGCGGGGGCTGGATAGGGTGGAGGCGGAGAGATTCTTTCCACTTAGTAAGGAAGTTAAAACTAGAGGACACAGCCTCAAAATAAAAATTTAAGACAGAGTTGAGGAGGAACTTCTTCTCCCAGAGGGTGGTGAATCTCTGGAATTCTCTGCCCACTGAGGTGGTGGAGGCTACCTCGCTGAATATGTTTAAAGCGCGGATGGATGGATTCCTGCTCGGTAAGGGAATTAAGGGTTATGGGGATCAGGCGGGTAAGTGGTACTGATCCACGTCAGATCAGCCATGATCTTATTGAATGGCGGGGCAGGCTTGAGGGGCTAGATGGCCTACTCCTGCTCCTATTTCTTATGTTCTTATGTTCTTACTATCCTAATTTGCTGGATTTGAGCTCTCAGTCTTTGAACATTCTGTCCTCAGGCATCCAAAAATTGCACTGGCGCATTGAAGTTGATGTCGGATTTCATTGTCAATGTCTGCCCACGCCGAGCAGAGGCTCCCAAGGTATGGGAAATGATCAACGTTGTCCAGGGGCTCACCATGGATCCTGCTGGTTGGAGGGCAATTTTGTGTGACAGAGTGGGCTGGTAGAGAACCTTTGCTTTCCAGATGTTTAGTCTGAGGCCTATTCTCTCATATGTCTTGGTGAATGCATCAGTGATGGTTTGTAGTTCAGCCTCTGAGTGTGTGCACACACAAGCATCATCTGCATACTGCAACTCGATGACAGAAATTATCTGATGATGGGGCAGTGTTCCGAAAGTTCGTGCTATCAAATAAAGCTGTTGGACTTTAACCTGGTGTGAGACTTCTTACTGTGCCTACCCCAGTCCAATGCTGGCACCTCCACATCAGAAATTAGGGTGGTCTTGGTTCTGGCCTGGAGGCGTCAGAGGTTGAATAGTTTCCCACTTGTCCAGTAGTTTAGCTCCTCTCCAGTAGGTAGCTTAAAGGTTATGGGGTGGAATGTTACTACAAGAAACTTAGAGAAGAGCGTTGGTGTAATGACGCAGCCCTGTTTGATCCCAGTTTGCACTCGTATTGGGTCTGTGGTGGTTCCGGTGATGAGGACCACGGCTTGCATGTTATTTTGAAGCACATGTTTTATTATTTTAAAGGTACAATATAAACATAACTTAATGTAGCTTTAGATTCTCCCACAAGGGGAATTATTCTCTCCACATCTATTGTGTTCAATCCATTCATAACTTTAAAGACCTATAGGTTTTCTCTTTTCTAAAGAAAAAAGCCCCACTTATACAATATTTCCTTAGAGCTGCAATCCCTCAGTTCTGGTATCATCCTTGAAAATCTATTTTTGCATTTTCTCCAAAACTTCAATATTCTTTTTATAATTTGGAGACCAGACTGTGCACCATGCCACTGCCGTCCCCCAGGGAATTGTTGTAGTTTGCATCGTGCCACTTCAAGATGGTGCTACGAACATTTTGTTTTTCCCCACTATTCTTGCTCTCACCAAGGTCTTATATAAGTCTATTATGCTTCCAAAATTTTAATTCTATAATCCTAGAAATAAAGCCGAGATCCTTGTTAATATTTTTAGTTGCTTTACTGACCTGTGGTGCTGTTTTTAATCATTTGTACATCTGTATCCCTCTGAACCTTTGTTATTCAATCCATGTTAATTTGCCACTTAAATTTTCAAACTGCTTTATTTCTAATATATTCTTGTATTATGTTGCATTCTTTCTTAGTATTAGCTATAACTGTTTGGTAACATTGACTATTTTGTTTATTATACTGAGTACTTCCTCTTAAATCATTGTGGAATGCCCAGCTTCTATCTTGGTCAAAGCTAAGTAACTGTCCTTTGTCCATACTGTCTGTTGCCTGTTTCCAGGTGATGGAAAGTGGGATTAAAATGAGCAGCTAGCTTTCTTTCTCTTTTTTGGCCGGTAAAGACACAATGGCTGGAATCTTAATGTCCCGCTCACCACGTGAGTTGGAGCGGGCGAGGGGCGGAGTATGGAAAGGTCCATTGACCTCGGGTAGGATTTTATGGTTTCGGGACAAGCGAGACTGCAAAATCATGTCCCATGGGCTGAATGGCTTCTTTCTGTGTTGTAGCTCATGTTTTAATAGTTCTATCCATCAGGGCAGTTGCTGCGGTATTAACTGCCATGCCTCCAACCTCTCTCATATTAAGACACACTCTTGAGCTTTTTAAACACTGCTGCCCGTATTCACCTGGCACAATTTACCTGCCCGTTCAGCCCTGCAGGGACAGCAAATGGTTGAAGATCATACACATTTCAGATGTATTGGACCTTTAATTACTTCAACAAGCCAATTAAACATTTTTTCCAACAGAGGGCTTCCAACTTCGGGGAAGGATATTAAATCCGGCCCTAACACTTGCATGCAGTTAAATGCACAAATGTACAGAGGGGCACATAAATCAAGTAATAGACACTACGATGAGAAGACACATATACGAACCACCTATGAGATGTAACTACATACAGAGTAGCACTTGAGCAACAATGCCGAAGAAGAACACTAACCCATGTCTTCCGCAAAGGCTATGTAGTAAACAAAACGTCCAGCTGGGTGCTCAGCTGCCCGTCGATACCAGAGTGGGAAATTGTCCATTGTGAAAATACTATGTTTATCCTGAGTCGTGAGGAACTTCCTGTAAAATAACAAAAATGGTCAAAGATTATCTAGACAACAGCCCAAATTTTAATTCAGGCCTTGAGTACAGGGCCTGGGGATCATTAATTTTTAAGGATGTCCTCCCATTCACAGCTGATAGGAATGTCTAATTTGTTAATGAGTAAGAGAGGGATTTTACACAGCAGGAGACCAAGGAAACAGTCTTTGGCATAGGATAAGGTATGAAATAGGATGCAGTTCATCATTGTCAGAGGAAGGAAAAGGAAGACCTGAGCGATGGAGATTCCTTTCCTACTGCTGTATCTCTTCAAAATAAAAAATAAGAAATGCAACCTACGTTCCCCTCTTTGGATTATGATTCTGTCTGCTGCCAAGTTTCTTTGGCAGGCCCAAAACCGCACACTGCTGCCACAATTGGCAATTCAAATCGTATAAATGTCTAAATGATAAACCCAATAGCAGCTTTTGTACCGTGGCTCAGTGCGTGTAGTACTTTCATCTCTGAGGCATGTAGTTCAAGTCCCACTCCAGGCCTTGAACATAAAAATCATGACTGACATTCCAGTGCAGTTCTGATGGAGCACTGCACTCTGAGGTGCCAATTTTTGGAACAGATGTTAAATTGAACCCCACAGCTCAGGTGGATGTAAAAATCTCATTGTACTATTTCAAAGAGCAGCAAAGAGAGTAATCTCCAGTGTTCTGGTCTATAATTATCCCTCAATCAACATCACATTACCCAGTGATTATCATATTGCTCTTTGTGGGAGGTGCTGTGTGCATGTTACCTACACTGTTTCCTACATTACAATTACCACATTTCAAAAAGTACTTCATTGGCTGTAAAGTGTTTTGAGACATCTGATGATCATGAAAAATGCTATATCCCCAATCTACATATACAGTCACTTCCTTGACCTTGCCTCAGGGTAGTGGTCTAGGCCCAACCATCCTCAGCTGCTTCATCAATGGCCTTCCCTCCTTCATAAGGTCAGAAGTGGGGATGTTCGCTGATGACTGCACAATGTTCAGCACCATTTGTGACTCCTCAGATACTAAAGCAGTCCATATCCAAATGCAGCAAGACCTGGACAATATTCAGGCTTGGGATGATTCTGGCATTCATGCCGCAATGACCATCTCCAACAAGAAAAAAGCTAACCCCCACTTCTTGACATTCAATGGCATTATCATCATTGAATCCTCACAATCAACATCCCGGGGAATACCACTGGTCAGAAACTGAACTGGATTATACTAGCCATATGCATAGTGTGGCTACCAGAGCAGGTCAAAGGCTAGGAATCGTGCAGTGAGTAAGTCACCTCTTGATTCCCCAAAGACTGTGAACCATCTACAGGGCACAAGTCAGGAATGTATTGGAATATTCTCCATTTGCTGGATAAGTACAGCCCTAACAACACTCAAGAAGTTTGACACCATCCAGGACAAAGCAAGTCCACTTGATTGGTACCCCTTCTGTAAACATTCAATGCCTCCACCACTGATAGTTTCTCTCTTATCTCCTCTCATCTCCTGTCTGAATTCATCTAGCCCATGACACCCACATTCTGTTCCCACTAAACTCTAAGCTGCTGATCACACAACTTCCCCTCCTGGCCCCAATGTTTGACCCATCCTTGCAGACCACCATTCCATCTCCAACCTCCCTTTGCTCTTCAAAGTCCTTGAAAGTGTTTTTACTTCTGAAATCTGTTCCCATTTTTACCAGAACTCCATGTTTGAATCGATTCAATCAGGTTTCTGCCCTGCCACAGTACCAAAATGGCCATTATCAAAGTCATGAATGACATCCTATGTGATTGTGATAAAGAAAATTTTCCTTCCTTTTGTACCAGTGCGCAGCTTTTGACACAGTTGATCACACCATCCTCCTTTAACACCTTTCCATTGTTGTTTAGATGGGTTGAACTGCTCTCATTTAGTTCTGTTCTTATCTAATCACAGCCAGCAAATGATTTACAATAGCTTCTCTTCTTGTTCTTGCACTATTATCTCAAGTAACCGCCAAGGATCTTTCCTTGCCCCCTCCTATTTCTCATCCACATGCAGTCTCTTGGTGACATCATCTGAAGGCACAGCGTTAGTTTTCACAAGTTTGCTAATAACACCCAGCTCCATCCCACCATCACCTCTCTTGACTTCTCCACTTATGTTTTATCCGACATTCAGCACTGGATGAGCAGAAATTTCCTCCAGTTAAATATTTGGAAGATAAAACCATTGTTTTCAGTCCTTGCGTGTGAAATTTATACTAAAATAGAGAGGAGAAAGATCTATTTATATATGGAGATGTGGTCATCTTGTGCAAGGAGAATGTCCTATTTGTTGAATAATCTGTAGTGTGTGTGTGTGTCAGTGTCAGGTGGGAAGGGAAGAGGGAGAACATATTCCAATTTCTGTTTAACAAGCAGACAGGATGAGAAAATATGTGTAAGTGAAATAGTGTGAAATGGTGTGACAAAGATTCCTCTATCTGTGTACTTCTTAGACAATGGCTCGTGGTTTCTACACAGAATCTTGACAGTCAAATTTCTAGATTTTCAGAAATAGGTTCCTTGTCATATTGCAGTCACAAATCATGTATATCGATGTATATTTTTACATCCCTGTTTAGGCTGAAAAACAGCTTCCTTGATTCTTCGAGAAAAATTCAGCACCCACCCAAATCATTGGTATTTTTGGAAGATTTTATTATGTCTGAGTTTCCATCATTTTCCCTGCAGGTGGAGCCATTGCAATTACATAAATACATAATGGGAGTGGAGTTTCAGAATATTTAATATTTTAAGTTAACCTAATCATGCATGCACATATATGCAGAGTTAGAATTTGGATTAATTTCATGTTATTCAGGTTTTTGCTTTCCTTTTACTTATAAATGGCTTGTGGGTTTATACGGTAGCTGGAAATAATGAAAGGGTTAGAATGGTTCATTCCCAGGATGATTTAGGGTTTAATGTGTCAGGGTATAATTTAGCTGACTGCGCTGTTTAGTTTTTATTGAAGTGCAGGATGTGTAATTCACGCCTGTTGACTATTTTTGTCGCCATGTTGTGAAATGAGAGAGCCAAGACAGTTTCTTAAGATAAGGAATTAAGACAATGAGCTCAGTTGGCTAGTTACACACCTAGAAAATAAATAGATTTGGAAGTTTGTAGAAATTCTCTCTGGGATTCTTTACCACAATAACATTTGTCATGCCATAATGAATCAACAAGGGCAGTGTGCATGCAAAGAACCCAAAAGGATCCTGAGCCTTCCTTCAGAAGTTGAGGAGCCAGGATCAATGAAGTGTAATGGGGCTATTATTGTTTATTTTCCTGAATGTCTATCACTTAGAACATTGTGTGCATCAGTTGAAAGCAAAAAAAAATGAAACTTTCTTGCAGTGTTCAAAAATTCCTCTTTTTGGGGTAACATATCCATTTTTGACTTCACAAGCAGGAAACAATGCTGAGATTTCTGCACTCATTTGATTCTGGAGCTTTTCCTATCCATTCTCCAGAAATTTGCTGTTACTAAGAACATAAGAAATAGGAACCGGAGTAGGTCATGTGACACCTCAAGATTATTCCGCCATTCGACAAGATCATGGCTGATCTTTGGCCTCAACTCTACTTTCCCTACCGATCCCCCTATCCCTTGAGTTTGAAAATACATCGATCTCAGCCTTGGATATATCCAGTGACTTAAGCATCCATAGCTCTTTTGGACAGAGAATTCAACAGATTCACAGCCTTCTCAGTGATAAGGGTTGGAACTAGTCTTGGCAATTCATAGCATTAAACTTGTTTTACATTTAACATAAAGTCCAGATATAATGTGATATTTAAGCAGAATCATTGGCATGAATAAATGTAGTTGCACATATTGCAGACACCTAGATGCAGCACTGGAGGCAAAAGTCACAGCAACTTAGGGTTAAATCCTTGACTGTTACCTTAACCCATATGGTGTGAACCACTGTTAGTGACCATTAAGAAATCCCTGGCTTGGACTAGCTGTGGGAGAACCTTATAGTGGCTGGAAATGAGCAGGAGGTAATTAACCTGGAAATGTAGGGAGTGAAATCCAATTATACTCTGTAGTTGAGAACCAATATGATGCAATTACCTACAGCAGGGCAGTTAAGTGCACAGAATGTACCACAGACCTACAGGTAGCACTTGTACATGTGTGTAGGAAAATTCATCCTTTCGATAAAAGATGTATAACCATTGAAGTGGTTGCTGCACTTATGCATGACAAATTGGGGGCAAGCAGAACTTCAAACAATAATTAAATACATCAGCCAGTAATTAAATGAACACCTCACTTTGACCTCAAAACATTCCAGCAGTAACTGGGAGGAACTTTGCAGCCAAGGATTAAATCAAGAAATGCAGCTAATCAATCCACCTTCAATACATTCAGTTTGGCTTTATGGGAAGCAAACCACTGAGTATTAATAAACTCAACAAATCGATAAATACAAATTAGACTTCAGAGGCAGAATATTCTCTGAACTCAAACATTGCAACTTTGAGTACAGTTGCAGGCATGTGGGCACTAAATGCATCAAAAAAATTAGGCTTTGGGTTTAGTGCGATAGCCACAAATGAATGAATCCCAACAATAGGCCATCAACCTGAAATGTTGGGCTGACTTTTATGCGGACGGCAGAAGAATTGCTGCCAGATCTAAAAGTTAGAGACAACCTTGTTGCAGTGGTGGGGCGAGACCTAGGGAGTCATTTTGCTTGCAGAAGTCAATTAAGTGGCCACAATGGGACCTTGGTCCAATTGTGGACAGTGGCCTACCCCCAAGATCTGCCAACCCAACAAGAAAGCTGGCACCTCATCAGTGCCATTGCTAGCAGTTGCCATTGCTGTGGCCACAGCTGAAAGGAGAGAGTGCCTCATTGGCTGGATGACCTTAAAGAGGGGTAAGTGGAGTTCAGGAATATTGGAGTCAGGAAGGCAGGGCTCAGTGACTGGGATTGGAAAGATATTAAGAATTGGCAACACTGCTGGCATGGGTGCCATTGCCACAAGGGCCATGGAGTGCCCAGGCAGCAGTCCCCACCCACCTGAGTTCCCTAGAAGACCATCAGGTTTCACTGGCCTTCCCATGGCATTTTCTATCCTGGATATTGTTCCCTCCCACCCTCTCCCCAGCTCCTTTTGGGCTCCCAGCCCATCTCTCAGAAAATTCTGCCCACTAAGTGTTGTTTTCTCACCACAAATGCTGCCTTCCTTCTGCAGTACTTTGCTTCTGAATTAATTAATCAATTTGCTTTCCATGACCAGTATCACAGTCCATCCACCGTCTTGTAAAATCACTGGGCTTCATTTATAGCCCTCCTACAAGGCGATAATGAGAAGGAAGTTTCCTAAGAAGGGGAGTGTGGGTCTACTGTCCATTGCTGCCAATGTGGCAATACTCTCTTAGCCTACTGTTGGACAGTCAGAGCTGTCTTGAGTTAAATCAGTATCATATGATATTCAAAGGATCTGAACTACAGTTGCTGGATTAAACTAGTAGGATCATAACCAGCATTAGCTGGTGACTCAGTGGAATAAAGGACTCAAAAGTAAGATCTTTTTCACCTTTGTGTGTTCAGGAGGAGTGGGATTGCTTCTGCAATGACAGCTCATGAACGTCCAAAGTAGCAGTCTCAGATATTTGGTCAAAGAAGTGGTAGGTTGCAGGGCTAGGTTGTCAGTACACCTGCAAAGGCAATATAGCAATTCTCCCAGAGACATGGACAAAGAGAAAGCATCATGATACCACAGGGCAGCAGAGCATTCCATGTGTCCCTGGGCCTCAGGTAGCATTGAAATGGAATAGTCAGAAAGAACATCATGAAGGGATACCAGGAGGAATTACAATTAGAAAAGGGTGGATTTGTTGTAAACATTGATGTGTACTCTTTCTACTGACCACCCACTGGCCTCCTCTCCCACGTAACAACTCCCTCTCACTGACTCTCCCACTTGCTACCTCTCCATCAGGCCGACTCTCGTCTCTCCAACTCTCTCGCTCATCATTTTGTCTACTGTACCCTCTCAATGAACAATGGCTCAGGAGAGGGACAGCAAGAGGGACAAAGTGAGTGATGAAAGGAGCTCTAGGTGGGCAAGTGTCTCCAGGAGCAGAACAGGCCGCTCCAAAATGGCACCCATTGGGCTTTGTCAGTCACAGCATGAAGCAATACTAAATCAAAAGTACCAAACTATATTGTCATACTCAAGTATATGCATAGATTTTAACCCCTTGAAATTTTTACTTGTGTATAAATTGACATCCAATGTTTTGCCTGAAAATTGGGGCTCAAAAAGGTCAGCTTTTACATGAGCATATACAGTATTTAACGATGTTAACAGAGACTATTTCCTGTCATTGGAAATGGTGATAAAAAGATAAACATATTCCTTAAATATCCCTTTATTATTTTGCTACAAATAATAAATTCAGAAAAGCTTTTCCAGTTAAAACCAATCCAATAACGCCCGCAATGTAATGTTAGGTTGGCAGCATTACCAGCAGCTGCTATGAATACTTGATTAATTGCTATAATGCTCAGTAGAACAGCTTGACTGATCAGTTACCACATTCTTGCAAAATATATTTTGTTCAGTTTTTAGTAAATCACGAATTAGTAGATCTGCGATTTCTCTTACTTTTGAGAGGATAGAAAGGTGAAAATACATATTTTAATGATCTGCACCTACTTGCTTGAGTATTTCTCCTTCCCTACAAAGAAACCACTTCGCATCAGACCTGCACGAGTGCCCAGGAAAGCCATTTCAATACCATCTTCATTATCTCTGTATAAGGGTCAAATAAAGAAATCTCAAATTAAGTTGAGAAAAATGCATTAATTTCTACATAACATCAGGATAATGAGGCGAGAGAAACCTGACAGAGCAGTGGTATCTGAATCATAGAATCCCTATGGTGCAGAAGGAGACTATTCGGCCCATCGAGTCTGCACGGACCACAATCCCACCCAGGCCCTATTCCCATAACCGCACGCATTAACTCTGCTAATCCCCCTGACACTAGAGTCAATTTAGCATAGCCAATCAACCTAACCCGCACATTTTTGGACTGTGGGAGGAAACTGGAGCACCCAAAAGAAACCCACGCAGACACAGGCAGAATGTGCAATCTCCACACAGACAGTGACCCGAGGCTGGAATTGAACCTGGTCTCTGGCACTGTGAGGTAGCAGTGCTAACTACTGTGGCACTGTGCCGCCCAAAAAAATGGCTTGGAACTCGAACCCACCACCCTGGGATTAAGGGCTTGATTTTACCATCAAGTTGCACCCATTTTCGAGTACGAAAACTTGGCAAAGTCGGGCATGAGGTGAGTACATTTACAAGCATTTAACTTGACTTAATGGGCAGCACCCCCAATGTTACTGGCACTTCCCCCTTTACCACCGCATTCGCCCATCCGGAATCGGCGCAAAACAGACATACTCCACAAAAGTCCGATTCGGGCGCTCCAGTTAGTGAGGAGGTAAGTGCTGAGCATCCGACGGCTCTCTGCTTGAGATCGGTGGAGGAGGGGTGGGGGGGGGAGAGGAAGAGGGGGTTCCACTGCCACTCTGCCTGAGATCATTAATGGGAAGGGGGGGGTCCACTGCCACTCTGCCTGTGTTCAGTGAGGGGAAAGGGGGGGTCCGCTGCCACTCTGCCTGTGTTCAGTGAGGGGTAAGGGGGGGGATCCACTGCCACTCTGCCTGTGTTCAGTGAGGGGTAAGGGGGGGGATCCACAGCCACTCTGCCTGAGATGAGTGGGGGGGAAGGGGGGGAAGGGTCTGCTGCCACTCTGCCTGTGATCAGTGAGGGAAAACGAGGGGTACACTGCCACTCTGCCTGTGATCAGTGAGGGGGAAGAGGGGGAGGGGCCCATGGTCGGTCTGGGTGGTGGAGGGGGTGGGGGGGTCAGTAACGTTGTGGGGGGGCGGGGCAATGTCTGTGGAGGCCAGGGAGAGGCATTATCCGGCCCAGGCACGATGTGGTAGGAGAGCAGCATTCTATAATTTTTTTGGTGAGCATGCGCAATTGGAAGCGCCGATCGGAGCAGTAGGGTTTCATGCGCAATAAGCCCCGCCCACAGGCTTGTGCAGCACGATTCAGAATTGCTGATTTTTCTTCAGGCAGAGTGCGTATGGGGGCGCGGTGAATGGATCTAAAAGTTGGATCTGAAATACTCCCAGATTCAAGTCCGCCCGGCACTTAGAGTCAAAATGGTAAAATAGGGCCCTAAGTGTCTCATGCTCTACCGACTGAGCTGGCCAGAAATGATGCCAGGCATCTGCTAAGTAATAAAGGGATAATGGTTAGTTATTAACTTAGAGTAAGTCTAATAATATCATGAGGTTTACACTGCTAAAATATCATTAAAACCTTCTAGATCCAATGACTATTTTTCACTGCTAAATATTTTTTCTACATAATTTGCACTGTTTATTATTCAAGATGATTCAAGTAACTGAATAGGTACTAATACCATAGTAGGCATCAGTGACTTACAGAATATTAGACACACTGACAAATCAAAAAGTAGCAATCAGCAAGTCAACAGATTAATGGAGCAGTGGATAAATTTAGCAGCCAGTACACTATGGGCGTATCTGTATCAGATGCAGCGGTTCAAGAAAACAGCTCCACATCACCTTCTCAAAGGCAATTAAGGATGGCAACAAATGCTCGCCTTGCCAATGACACCCACATCCCACTAAATAATATCTTGAAAAAGAAATTAATGGTAAATTGTGCAAAGTAACAAATAAATAAATTAATGAAATAGCAGGCAGAAATACTTTAATGGAACAGAAGGTAAACTAACAAATTAAAAAATGGGCACTCCAATAAAGCAATAATTAATAAAATAGCAAGCATTAATTACTTGATACATTTACAGGATAGCAGGCACACTGACAAACAAATTCACAGACTAGCAAATATACTAACAACTCTAAATAATAATCAATCAGTGGAATCACAACTGAATTAATAAAGTTATGAACAGACTTTTTAAAATGTCAGTTCACTTAAAAAGTAGAGGGTGTCAAATTTTGATAATTGGGATATTTTAAAATATACTTTTCTATTGATAGAACTTTCTTTAACACTTACTCAGAAATATTCATGGCTATGGCTGTCCAGTAAGCTTCAATTGGAGCAGTTACTACAGCATCAAAGAGCACCTCCTGGACCAGCTCCTGATCACCTTCACAGCAAAGAGATAGTAAAAAATAGGTGGGATTGTAGACGGACTTGGAGAGAAAAATGTAAAGGAAAATACTTTATGTTGACTGACAGACAAAAGTACACAGAGAGTTGGTTGAGTCTTCTGTTCTGGAATCTAGGTTCAATGTTGGGTGTGAAAGTGAGAGTGATTCCCATTAGGGGGCAGGATGGCTGACCACATGCAATCTTGTGCTATCCATCCATGCAGAGTTCAACGAATCTCATGGAAGGGGCAGGCAGGAAGTCACTGTTCCCACTGTAATCTTAAGGGATTGAACGTTTGGGTGCTATACTTAAAGGGCACCTAGACAGCCACTCATTCATGGCAGTCCAGGAATCTCAGTTCAGTGGAACTTGATGTCCCAGAAAACAAAACATTTCAGTGAAGCCTTCTGGAAACTCTCCTCCAGGTCATCCAGGCAAGGCGGGAGGTGCTGCAACCCCAGATGGCAGCAGAAGGCTCTCCCATCTAGCCACAGCGGGGTGGACAGAGGTCACAGCAGAGGTTAACACCTGTGGAGCCCAGAACAGAAATGCCCAAAACAAGGAGAAATGATCTGCGGCACTCTATCGGTGGAAGTGCACCGTTTACTTTCTCAGCATTCGGACACACACAAGGGCATCAGTTAGTTTAAGTTGCGAGTGCACAGGAATGTCAGATCGGGATTTAAGCTTCAGTACTCACCAGCAGATGGGTCATCTGTACTGAATGTGTGTCCGCCACTTTGTGCCCTCAATCATATATCTGTCACATGACATCTTTCTTCTTAATGATTGTTTAGGCATGCATGCTTCTGAAATACTCATGCAACCATTGGGATGACAATCAATCCTTCTGTCCTTGTGGGAGAAGAACGGCTACAGGTGCGAGCTCTCCCATTTTGGAGGTGGAATTCCAGACATTCGAATCCTCATTCCATATGAGCAGCAGGCCTCAGAGACAGCCTGGGAGGAATTGGAAAGTGCCTGTACTGACGGCCACCAGAAGGCAGCAGTGATGATGATGATGCCTCCAGCCTGCAGTTGTCAGTTGCACCCACAGTGTGAAATTTGGCAGCATGATTAAGATGATAAGGGATAAGAAGTTTACCATGGGCATGGCAATTGGGTGGGTGTGGTGCGGGGGGGGGGGGGGGGGGGGAGGTGGTTGAAGAGAACATTCCTCAATCAATCTGCACAGAGGAATGTTCTCAGGGGCCAAATCATTTTAGTGTGCTGCTTCTTTCTGTGGACCCATCTATCTGGTTGTGCCTGAAAGAACTATTTGCGAGGAACACCCCCACCATCACCATCCCGCCTACCCTTTCGGAGTTTATGAGTGCATCCTGTGAGACTAGATTTGATACTGCTTCCAAGTTGTCATGCACATGGACTTTATGAAGGCATTGGTAAAATCATAATTGTACTTACAGGCACCCAAGGGTGTGGGAGAATGAACTGCTGTGCAAGTCCTAATGAGACTCTGCACATTAGCACAGTTTGGTGCATACAAAGGATCAAACTACCAGCAGGACAGATGGTAACTAGTGCAATTTAATTCAGCTATCATAAATCAAGGTACATTAGAGCAAATATGTTGTCTGTGACCAAAAGGATGCTGGGGCCTTCAACCAACAGAAAATAGAAAACCAAAAAGTTTAACAAATATGTTGGCAGCTTACTCTGCCTGTAATTTGGTAGCTATCAGATTGGGACGGGCCTGTCTGTTGCATTGTTGACCTGCTATGGTCTCCGCATGTGGCTCATCAGTAACTTGGTCCTCATTAACTCCATTCCTTTCAACATCCTCCTTGTTGGAGGAGACATCTCAGTCCTCCATATTTCCTTCAGCCAAGACATCCCCACTTTGTAGCACAAGGTTGTGCAGGGCACAGCAGACAATGATGATCTGGGACACTCTTTATGGCGAGCATGAAAGCCCTGTCTGAGCTGCTCAAACATCTGAAACTCATCTTCAGGAGACCTATTGTCTGCTCAATCATGGACCTTGTGGAGTCATGTCCAGCATTGTACCTCTTTTGTGCAGCACTTTGTGGATGGCATACTGGCATCATCAAACAAAAATATCCCTTGTCCCCAAAGAGCCAGCTCTGCAATCGTTGAGCTCCTTAAAACAAACTGTGGCACCTGGGAATGGGCCAGAATGTAGGCATCATGAGATCTACCTGGGAAACATCTGTAATCACATATAAACTGCATATTCAAAAAGTGGAGTCCTTTTCTATTGATGAACACAACTGGTTAGGGAGCTCTCAAGGCCATTTGGTGTGCAGTCAATTGCACCCTGCACTTGTGGGCAACCTGCAGTTTCTGGAAATTCCAACACTCCGGCAGCCTGCCTTTTGGGATCCAGGTGGAATTGGACAACTTGGTGCCCTCTGCTGGTCAGGGCGTCTGTCACCTCCCGAATGCATTTGCGTATTGATGATTGGGAGATGTCACACAGGTCCCCATTGGAGCCATGGAAGGAGCCACTGTCAAAGAAGATTAAGGCAGTAGTGACCTTCCATACCACCAGCATGGGATTACCTCCAAGTCATTGCAGCCATAGATCTTCATGGAGAAACTGATGGATGTGTGCAACCAGGACATTCTCATTTGTAGATAGCTCCCCCACCTGTGATACACCAATGCTTACCATTCAAGTAGGCCATTTTCATCAGCATCCTAACCTTTTTGAGACTCAATATCTGTTGCAGCTCAGGCCATTGTTCCTCCTAGCCCTGTGTCAACCTGCAACAGGCCTCCTTCTCATCATCTAGATGAGATCCAGAGGAAAAGTAGGGTTGCCTGGAGCCTGCATCACCCAGACCTTAGTGGAGTTCTCACTGGGAATGAATTGAAATGATTGTTCCCTCCACTGATCTGTACCCTCAGTTCGACCCCCAGGACCACACCATTGACAGCACTGACCTTGCCCTCTGGGACCATCGCTCTTCCACCATCCTTGTCCATAAACACCCCTCCCCCAACCAACCACTGGACTCCCAGACACAACACAAAATATCCTTCCCTCCATCCCACGTTTCTGCGCCTTTGCATTTCCTTGCTGCCTCCATCCTCTTCAACCCTTGGCCTACTTTCCATGTTCACCCTCCGTTCTGTCATTCCACGCCATCACCTTCCACCCTTAACCTATCTCCCAATCCCAGCCTTTGGTTGAACCTCTCACCATAACGTCCCTCCATCTTTCCTGCAGCTTGTCCTACCAGCACCTATCACGAGTGTTGTGAAAAGTCCCCAACAAGGCCAAAGCAGCACCCACTCACCTTAAAGTCATGGAAGAAGTGAAGCTTGCCAGATGCACATCACTTACCTATGGTTGTAAAAGGGAACATTCTAATTTTTCACTAGCAGGGAACTTAATTTGGAGGGGGAGCTTAAATCTGGTGAGCTGGCCTTTTAATGAGCAAGTATAACATTGTTCTTCAGGAAGCTCAACCTACCTTTAACACACCTTTAAAGTCCCGAGAACATAATTCCCAAAGTTCATCCTCATGTTGGGAAGCTGATCGTTTGGCCTTAAGCTCCCCCTCCGGCCAAGTTTCTTGCTGCTGGCAGGACAGGAAAATTCTGCCCTTGGACATTGGGTAGAAAAATACTCCTGTGGAGAGGTGCCTTGGGTCGAATTGTGTTGAAGTATCCAGCCTCAAATCAGCCACTGGAGAGTGCCTTTAAAGAGTGCAGGCTAATTCCTGTCAAAAGCCCATAATTGGCACTCGTGCTCTGGCTGGTTCCATTGTGGAGATGTTTTAGTCCTCCACTAGTTTCATGGAGTTGGGCCAGGTTTTGAAAGAGTTGTGGTCATGGCCCCTCAGAGGAGCCATGAACTTTAGTGTGCATGAGGAGACCTTTTAAAAGATGAGTTCAAAAGGTCTTCCTCATGCCTCCCATGCCAAGCCACATCCCCCACTTACACCCTATATTCTTTTATTTCCCAATGCCAAGCTATGGTCATCTACCAATCCCCCATAACCTTTCATACATCCAGTGCCAAGCTATGCCCTACTACCTACCCACTCCCTATGGCTCCTCACACCTCCAGTATCATGCATGTGAGTGGTGAGTACTAGCAGACCTTTATGTTTTCATTGCACTGAGGCAGGCCTTTCAAATAGGCCACTTCTACATGCGGCTGCACCTGTGGCAGTCTCCAAACATTTTTGC
Organism: Mustelus asterias; assembly: GCF_964213995.1. NCBI lineage: Eukaryota > Metazoa > Chordata > Chondrichthyes > Carcharhiniformes > Triakidae > Mustelus > Mustelus asterias. The sequence goes on along the minus strand of NC_135809.1, from coordinate 41,034,267 downwards.
AGGTCAGCCAGCCTCCAGCGTGTACCTGCCCATCTGCAATTAGCGTTGCCAATCCACATAACCTGCGCTCCATGTAAGGATTTTGCAAGTTTCAATGAGATCACCTCTCGATCTTCAAAATTCTAGAGAATACAGGCTCAGTTTCCTCAATCTCTCCTGATATGACAGTCGAGGGATTAGTCAGGTAAACCTCCTTGCACTCTCTCTGTGGCCCTTATATCCTTCCTTAGATAAGGAGACCAAAACCGTGCACAATACACCAGATGCGGCCAAACAAATGCAGCAAGATACCTTCACTCCTGTAGTCAAATCCACTTGAAATGTTGGCCTTCTTAATTGTTTACTTCATCTGCATGCGAGTTTTTAGTGACTCATGAACAAGGACATCCTGCTCCATTTAGACATTAACACTTCCCAACCTCTTGCCATTTGAGAAATACTCTACCTTTCTGACTTTTCTTTACCAAGGTGCATAACTTCGCCTTTATTCACATTATATTCCATCTGACATGTCCGTGCCCACTTCACTTAGCCTAAGATGTACTTTCTCCTCAGAACTTACATTCTCATCTAGTTTTGTGTCATCAGCAAATTTGGAAGTATTACATTTGATCCCCACGTCCAAATCATTCATATAGATTGTGAATAACTGTGGCCTCAGCTCTGATTCTTGCAGTAGCCCACTAGTAACAGCCTGCCATCCTGAGAATGATCTATTTATTCCTACTCTGTTATCTGTCTGTAGACCAATTCTCAATGCATACAGATATATTACCTCCAATCCCTTATACTCTAATTTTGTTTAGTAACCTGTGTGGAACCCTCTAAAAAGCCTTCTGAAAATCCACATCCACTGGTTCTCCTTTATCCCTGTTATAAGTAATATCCACAAAAATCCACAACAAGTTTGTTAAACAAATTCCCTTTTCTAAACCCCTGTTGAAGGTGTCCAATCATATAATTATTTCCTAAGTGTTTAGTTATCACATCCTTTATAACTGATTCTAACATTTGCCCTACTGCTGACTTCAAATTAACAGGTCTGTAGTTCTCCATTTCCTCTTCCCTGCCTTCAATAATGGGGTTACATTTGCTACTTTCCAGTCAGTAAGAACATTTACAGAATCATAGAAGCTCTACAGTGCAGAAAGAGGCCATTTGGCCCATCGAGTCTGCACCGACCACAATCCCACCCAGGCCCTAACCCCATATCCTTACATATTTACCCCGCTAATCCCTCTAACCTATGCATCTCAGAACACTAAGGGACAATTTTAGCACGGCCAATCAACCCAACCCGCACATCTTTGGACTGTGGGAGGAAACCGGAGCACCCGGAGGAAACCCACATAGACACGATGAGAATGTGCAAACTCCGCACAGACAGTGACCCAAGCTGGGAATCGAACCCAGGTCTCTGGAGCTGTGAAGCAGCAGTGCTAACCACTGTGCTACCGTGCCACAGGAGTATTTCTATAGAAGTTTGAAAGAGCCAATGCATTCATTATCCAAAGTCACATCCTTCAATATTCTGAGATATAATTCATCAGGTCCAGGAGATTTATCAATCTTCATTTCAAATAATTTTTGAGTACTACCTCTTTATTAATACAAAGTTATTTCAGTTCCTCACTTTCACAAGCCCCTTGGTTCACTAGTATTTTGGGAGATTTTCTGTACCTTGCTCTGTGAAGACAGACACAATATAATTGTATAGTTTCTCCACCACTTTCATTATAAATTCTCTTGTCTCTGCCTGTAATGCACCTATAGTTGTTCTTTCTAATGTTTTTCTTTCACATACCTAAAGAAGCTTTTACACTCCACCTGTATGCTTGTGGCTAACTTGCATTCATAATCTCTTTCCCCTTGCTTTATCAGCTTCTTGGTACTCCTTTGCTGGATTCTATATTTTCCCAAACCTCAAGCTCACCACTTTTTCTGGCAACTTTTTAAAACACTTTCTTTGATCCAATGCAATCTTTAACTTCTTTTGTTCGCCACATTTGTTTCACATGCCCGTTGTGTTTTCATATCATTAAGGAATGTATATTTGTTGTAGACCATGTCTTACTTCTTTAAATCTATGCCATTACCTGTTTACTGACAAATGTTCAAATGTATTTGTCGACAAAGCAAATTTGCCCCTCATACCTTCATTGTTTCCTTTGTTCCGATTTAAGATCCTTGCTTCAGAATGAACCCTATAACTTTCAAACTTAATCTAAAATTCCATCATATTATGGTCACTGTTTCCTAAAGGCTCCTTTACAGCAAGATTATTAATTAGCCCTTTCTCATTATGTAAGACTAAATCTAAAATAATCCGATCCCCAGTTGTTTCTTCAACATACTGCTCCAGAAACCCATCTCAACACACTCTGGAATTTATTAGTGCGAATTAGGTTTACCCAATCTTTATGTAAATTGATGTAAATCGGTGTCCTATAATCAGCTCCCCCCAATATTTGCTGCCCCTTGCTGTTTATTAGCTCCACCCAAACAAATTCTAATCTGATTCTATCTTGATCCTTTGATCTAAGATCTTTCCTCATTAATGTGAGAATGTCCCTTATTACCAGCTCTACCCCACCTCTTTTTCCTTTTTTTCTATCCTTCCTAAATGACAAATATCCTTGAATATTCAGTTCCTGGTCTCGGTCACCCTATAGCCATATCTCTGTCATGGCAATTAAATCACACATATGTTCCCCCATTTGTGCCTTTAAGTCATCAACCTTGTTGCGATTGCTGTGTGCATTCAGATAGAGTGCCCTTAACTTTGGTTTTCTTAACATTATTCTATGTTCTGATCTTACTTGATGCTTGCTTCTGTTTTGTCTGCCTTCCAATTTTGCTTACTACTTTTCTACTTCCAGTTTTGCTTCTCCCCAATCTGAACACCCTCTCAGATTCCACTCCCTGGCCAATCTAGTTTATACCCTTCCCAACAGCACCAAAAAATCTCCCGACAAGGATGTTCGTACCAGTCCTGCTAAGGTGCAACCCATCCATCATGTATAGGTTCTACCTGACCCAGATCCAGTTCCAATGCCTCAGAAATCCTATGCCCTCCCTCCTACACCAATTCTCCGGCCACATGTTTAATCAGCCAGTTCTCCTATTCCTATGTTCACTCGAATGTGGCACAGGAGTAATCCTGAGATTACTGCTTTTGAGGTCCTGCTTTTCAATTAATTTCCTAACTCCCTAAAATCTGCTTTCAGGACCTCATCCGTCTTCTTACTTTGGTGCCAATGTTGTTACAGGATGTACATTCCATTTGGCTGAGCTGCATTGCCATGTGGAATAACTTACCAATTACTCACCAGTTTCTTTCCCTGACTGAAGTAAGAACCAAATACTGGAGGCTGAAAAAGGAGCACTTCCTTCCCCTCTTTACTGAACTCTTTCACTCACCAAGCTCCCAAATGGTTAATCTGTCAAGTTACCCTCGGTAAACAATAGGTTGAAGTTATATATAATATTGTACTCACATTCCAGATCTGGATCCTTCCCGGAAAGATAGCGAATTACAGCCTGTTTTTGCGTCAGCTTTCGATGGGCTGGATCAATGTCAGTTACACAATAAATCCTGCCAAAGAGGGTTAAGCAAAGACCCCATTAGTTAGAGCTACAATTTTTCACTGAAGTACAATCTTTTCAATCTGTCAGGATCCAAAATATTACAGCATCAGGTCAAATATGACATCTCAGCAATAAAGTGATCTATAAAATAATTACATTGGAACAGCTTGTTTCAAATACTGAACAGATACTCTACCTCCTTTGCCGTCCTGTCTATCCTTCCAAAATGCCAAATACCCTTGAAAATTCAGTTCCCAGTGTTATAAGGCTATGTCCTCTAGAATTGAAAATATAGTTTTTCAAATGACTGGAAATTTTGCAATTTGAACTGAGTCACAGCAAACTGCTTAAAAATGCAAGGCACCTCCAAGGTGAAAGTGAGAAACCAACCACTTCCCTTCGGGAAGTGTGAAGAGAGAGATATTTTCTATAAACAAGACACCCATCAAAATTCATAACTGTCCAAGAAAGAAACATTAAAAATGTAAGGTATTGGATATTGAAACAATGGCTGCCTTTGACAGACCTACTCAGAACTTCTTGGAAACACAATAGGTGAGGTATTTCAAGGCAGGGCTGCCCAGCCACTAGAGAGAGTTGCAAGTGACACAGGTAGTGTCACAAAGTCTTCAACAGAGGAAAAAAGCTGAGGGTTGCTCTCTCCCAGTTTGCGAAGCCAGCTCTACCAGAAACCTACCAGTGAGCTGAGATCTCATAATAATTGCAAAATGCTTTGCATCTAACCACATCCAAGAAACCAACTAACTTAAATAGGCCACATGTTTAAAATCTACACCTCAAAGACGATCCAAGAACACTTAACCGAGAGGTACCCAAAACATTGATTGCAGTCAACCAGTCGATCAGGAACTCCTTCCCAGTCGACCACATACTTTCTGTGCAACATGCACTCGGCACACGAATGGTGTGTGCATTCTGAGCACTGCGCATGCGCCAAGTCAGCACAAGTGTGGCACGTGTTTTCTGCACTTTCTTTCTGGAAAACACGAACAAATTTTATATGATGATACAATAGAAAGTAAATTAGATACTTATTGTTTTGCCCAAGCTGGTGATATATAACTCCCTTCTACCCCTGTTGACTGCAAAAGTCTTGTGCAATACAAACACCCTTTACTGAATTATTCTAAGATGCTATCCTTAGGTCTCAACCTAATTCCAAGTGGGTAAGGAGCACAAAAACTGTCTTCATTTATTCATGTTTCATTTTTATTCATCAATACATCCTGGACCCCTGGAATAAATGCCAACTGAATATGACACAACATTAAACCTTTGCAACTTAGGGTACAGAAGCATATGTTATGTCACAGGATTTGTAATTCCAAGGCCTGGATTAATGATTTGGAGGACAAGAGTTTAAATTCCATCATGCAGTTGGAGAACTTAAATTCAATTAACTAAACCAGGTTAAAATTCTGGAACCATTGACCACAAGAGTACCAGATTGTTGTTAAAAACCCATCCAGTTTACAAATGACTTTCGGGGAGGAATTATTTGCATAATAGTGTGAAAGAGTGTTCTTGGTGCATTTTTCTTCTTTTTATCCATAGAGAGGCAATATAAGGCCTACATTGTGCAGCATGCTTGAATGTCCCTGTGGGGAAGGTGGGAAGGCCATGGTGGTAGATCGTGTTAGGATGACTGTTGAAAAAGTAGATCTCAAGTCACTAATGTCTGGAACCCCTGACTTAACTTAACTCCCCTTACTTCTGATGTGTGTGTGTTTGTGTGTGTGCATGTGTGTGGATCTGAACAATTGCATGAAGGCTAAATGCTTCATACCACATTTTAGTTATTTTTCCTCAGGTTGAAATTTGCGCTTTCTTTGATCCAAAGGCTGAAATTTTACGACTGTTCCCATTGGTGGGATCTTCTGGTTCAATCGACGGCGAGCCCCCGCCACGTGTTCCTCAGCAGTGGAGGGTGCAAACAACAGGAAAATCTATTGACAATACTGGGACCAGGAGATCCTGCCACCAGCCAATGGTGGGCCACCTCTGTCACTACAAAACAGCTAGGGGGGAGGGAGGAGGACAGAAAATCTGCCCAAGGTAGCCTTGTTTGATTGCCTAGTTATTGCTCAGAGCTTAAATAGTTAAATGCATTCTGATTTGGAAAAGGCACATTTTCATCAAAAATAAACTTAAACCAAGGAGGTTGAATAGATAGGAGCCACCACTTCTTACCTGGTCATAACACCAGCCTTGTACACTTTGCAAACATGCCTCTACAATGGTTAACAGGCCACATCTATTTATCCCTATTTGTGGCACCAAATCATATATCACCATGTTGTATATTGCATGCATTCATATAAGTGACTTTCGTTTTGTCTTATTATACTTTCCCTATTTGTGACCTTGCTGTTGCCCTCTTATGTATGCATGCTCCATCCTTTCCTGTCACACTCTAGTTATCATTATCCATATCATTACTCAACATCATTGTCTTGCCCTTTCACTTTAAATTTCTAAATTTTGTCTCAATTGAACACATTAGCCCCTCACCATTACTCAGTTTAAAGCCCTATCTATGGCGTAGTTAATTTATTTTTTCAGAACACTGGTCCCAGGCCAAGTCCATCCCAATGAAACAGCTCCCTCTTTCCCCAGTGCTGGTGGATTATGAATTTAAATCATTTCTCCCTCACCAATCTTTTGAGCCATGCATTCAACTGGCTGATCTTAATGACTTAATCAAAGAATCATAAAATCCTACAGTGCAGGAGGCCATTCGGCCCACTGAGTCGGCACCGACCACAATCCCACCCAGGCCTTATCCCCATAACCCCATACATTTACCCTAGCTAGTCCCCCTGACACTAAGGGGCAATTTAGCATGACCAATCCACCTGACCTGCACATCCTTGGACTGTGGGTGGAAACTGGAGCACCCGGAGGAAACGCACACAGAAAAGGGGAGAATGTACAAACTCCACACAGACAGTCACCCAAGGCGGGAATCAAACCCAGGTCCCTGGCGCTGTGAGGCAGCATTGCTAACACTGTGCCTCCATTATGCCAATTTTCTCATGGCTCAGATTTGTTTTCATCTTCCCCTGTTCTCAGGAATTAAAGGTGTTACAACAACCCCATTGAATGCAAGATCTGGATTATGAGAAAACCCTGATTATGGAAGTTCATGAGAAAACCTTGATTATGGAAGTTCATTCTTTCATGTGATCTGGCCATCAATGTTGTTATCCACTCCTAATTACCCTTAAACTAAGTGACCTACTGGGCTATTTCATAGAATCCCTATAGTGCAGAAGGAGGCCATTCGGCCTATCAAGTCTGCACCAATTCTCTGACAGAGGATATTGCCCAGGCCCTCTCCTCTGCCCTATCCCCGCAATCCCATACATTCATCATGGCTAATCCATCTAGCCTACACATTTTGAGACACTAATGGGACAATTTACCATGGCCAGTCCACCTAATCTGCACATTTTTGGACTGTGGGAGGAAACCGGAGGACCTGAAGGAAACCCACACAGACACTGGGAGAATGTGCAAACTCCACACAGTCACCCAAGGCCAGAATTGAACCTGGGTCCCTGGCGCTGTGAGGTAGCAGTGCTAACCAGTAAGCCACTGTGCCCCTAGAGGGAAGTTAAGGGTCAGCCACAATGCTATGGATCTGAAATCACATGCAGGACAAAGTAAAGATGACAGATTTCCCTCCTTAAAGTACATCAGTGAGCCAGATGGGCTTTTACGACAAATCAATGAGAATTTCATTATCATTTTTACTGAGATGAGCTTTATATTCCAGATTTTGAACTTAAACTCCACTGTTGCCGTGGTGAGATTTGAACACTTGACAGCAGAGCATTAGCCTGGGCCTTTGGATTACTATTTCAGTGACATCACCACTATGCCATTATCTCTTTGATATTGGAGCTATCCGGCTATCCAAGCTGTTGTTCACATAAAGTTACCTCTTTTTAATTACTTAATAAAAGTGCACTCCAAACTATTATTTATTGTCTGCAAGATATTAAACCTCAAGTTAATTAAACAATGAATTAAATAGCTTCATATGTTAACCAAATTAGCACAATTAGCATTGTTGTCTCTAAGAGAGAAGGTTGTGAATTCAAGTCACTCTCCAGGCAATTGATCACAAAATATGACACTCCGGTGCAGTACTAAGGGAGTGCTCACTATTAAAGGCATTATCTTTCCAATGAACTGTTAAACTGTGGCCCCAACTCCACTCTCGGATTGATGTATAAGATCCTATGACACTATTTTGAAGTAAAGAAATAAAATCCCTGGTGTCGTGATCAATTCTTACTCCTCAATCAACATTGAAAAGCATTGATCTGGTCATTATCACATTGTATTATGTGGTGCTTGCTGTGTGCAAATTGGCTGCTGTATTTCTTACATTACGTTAAAATGTTTCAGAACATTCTGAGCTTGTGAAAGTCTCTCTTTTCTTTTCCTACTTAGAACATGTGTACCAATCACAAATGAACAATAGAATGGCAAAGGCAAAATACTGTGGATGCTTGAATCTGAAACAAAAACAGCAAATGCTAGAAAATCTCAGCAGGTCTGGCAGCATCTGTGGAGAGAGCGTAGAGCTAATGTTTCGAGTCGGGATGACTCTTCATCAGAGCTGGCAGCCCATTTGGCTGACATCTCATTGTACGAATGTAGGTCTTGCAGCATATAGTCAATACCGACTTACCATTCATTTGCAATTGTCAAGTCAGGCTGGACTAAATCGTGCAACCCTGAAATTTAAAATAAAAATTAATTAGCGATTCAAAATTACTTCATGTTCCTTTCTTGAAAGAGCCACAAACTACTGTTATATTGGGGGAAGATTGAGAATATAGAATCACATGAAGATGTAATAAAATACTCAAAAGATTACAGGTAAGTTATTGGGGACTGATTGATGCCTTCCCTTCATCATGCACTCATCTGATGCAGATAGCCTTCTTTGAAGTAGACGGAAACTCCAAATAAAGTCTCCTGGTAGCTGTATGAAAGGTGAAGGCTTGGGGTTATCAAGATTTGGCCTAATTCCAAGTCCAATTCCTTGTTCATGCAATGTACTCCAGCTGGGCCAACAGTGGAAGTGTTCTGGAAAGATCATCGATGTTCAGCCCTTGTCTGTTCTAATAAACTATAAAATAACACTTATTATTTTACAAGAAACAGACCTGTAGAGGTTTAGAGAAGATAAATTAGGAAGAATGAGATGTACTTGAAAGAAGAATATACAAGAACTAGCTTAATGCTTTCAGTAAAAGAATGTAGGTAGCTGGATTATTTGAAGAAGTTGAGAGAACAGAAATGGAGAAAGATTAAGTGAATAGTTTAAAAAATTGACATCAAAAATAAACACAGGCTATTTGAAAGATTAAGAAAGAGCCTTCAGAAAGATATAAGATTTTGGTTCAATTAAAGGAACTTTAAAACAATGGTCACAACAGCTAATTTAGAAGGGTAAGAAATGTTTTCGAACAGGTATGTGATTTCAGGATCTTAGTCAAAATAAACGCAGACCCACAGGCCTGTTGCCATTTTACACTTAATTGAGTGTTGATTGGCAGCAGGCAGGAATTCCGATGGATGTCCCACCTTGGGGAGCTGTCGACCAATCCCTCCAGGCACAGCCCTGCAGTGGTTGGAAGATGTATTGCAGCGCCATACCTGAGATTATGTCCCAGGGCTGTACCTCAGGTAGGTACTGGGATCTCAGGGAGGGGAAGGTAGGGGATGTCTTGGGTGGTTGGGAGGGGCCAGATCTTGGTGCTGTGCTGAAGCTACCAGCTCCCTGAGGGAAGGCTGTGCCCAGGCTTCAGGGGCCTTCCAATTGATGTGCTCCCCCGCCCCCTCCCCCAACCTCCTCCTCTTCCCACCTAAAATTGAGGCTGGGCAGGAAAAGGCCATTGAGTGGCCACGTAAGAGTCATAATAGGGGCATGGGCAAGCTTCTTGTCTGAAGCCCTGACCATCCCACTGTAAAATCGCATCGGGATTAGGGTAGGCAGGATCCTGGAGGGAATCCGGTCCATGTAATTTTATCACAACCCCTTGCCTCACAATCTGCCAGGTAATCAACTGTAATCAACTAGCACATCTGGCTGTTCTCATAGAAAGATGGAATTCAACTCTCTGCTGATATGCTTTATGTTCTCCCATTACACTTTCAACTGCTTGGGTTCACTTGTACTTTGTATATCACCCAGTGTACTGTCTTCCTATTTATAGCATAAATCCCTGACCTAATGGTGCTTGAACAATGAGATGCAATGATATAGTATCAGGTGAGTAGCTGGGATGGATCCACGAATCAATCCTCATTCTGCCATACATGTAAAGTCAAGATCTTGGCATTCTCATTGTAGAGCTGTCTTGGGTAAGTAGCATGGTGCTGTAGATGCTTGTTAGCTTATATGTCAGTGCTTGCAGGAGGATCAACAATGAATTTTGCAGCAAGCTTCTTTGGCTTAAAAGCCTCTGCTTCCCTATTCCCGGACTCCATTTGGGAAATACTGTCTTCATATTTGCAGAAACCCTGCTCAAATGGAATTAACTTGTGAATTACAGCAGGTCACTCCTGCAATTGTAGTGAGCAAGCCCTATTCTGCCTATGCCACTTTTGAAGGTGACTACCATCAGACTTGGGAGGAAAGATATGTGTAGTATGTAGGACATTCAATGAAAACAATGACAGCGGTTTCATAGGCACACATTCAACCTTGGAGCTCGGTTTCATATCTCATGAACTTCAAAGGACACATCAATTTGTTGAGAATGAACACTTAAAGTATTCTTCCTATTAAATAAGCAGCATCAGTCACAAAGTATAACAAACCATCAAAAACAATGGTATCAAGCATTTGGATACACCACCTTTTCAGTTCACCTAGCTGAGTTCAACTTCAGCCTAGACTGAGAAGAAGAAAGCTTCCATTATCTGCCATCTGTACCTAAGGTAGTCCCCAATTTTTGTGCCTTTCTGTTTATACAACTCCCACGTATAACTCCAGGTAGTTGCTCATACATCGCAACGACCACACTTCAGGGAGCTAAGGACTAAACTAGGGAAGGGTACGCCACGGTTTTGAGACACCCACCTCCTGAGTGTAGGAGGAATGTCGTGGCAGAGTTTGCAGACCGAGACAATATGCTAACTATCTAGCCACCTGGGCATAGTAGCAAGGCTTTGTTGCAAGCTCTGCTCTTTGATCTGGATGCATCGGTTAATGCAGGCCTTCATCGTCAGACATCTAAATTTGTCTTGCCACTGGACTCAGATGTGGGAGGCAGAGAAGGTAGCCAGATTTATTTAAATCAGTCTCATGTGTAGGTAACATGTTTTTCTTATTCCATACGTAAATAACCATTGGAAGAACTCCACTTTACTGAAGTTGAGTTATTTATTCAATGTACTGTTTTTTTAATATCAGGACCTCTGTAACAGGTCTCAGAGTGCTAATGGTGCATGATCCAATGTTAATTCACTTTAACAGGTAATGCATTCCTACCTTCTTCCACAGATACATTTCCAATGAATAGAGATTCACCATGTCCTCTCGTAAGAACAATACACAGGCTGAAAAGAAAATAATTAAATTATAAAAGTTATTATATAAGTATAATTTGTCAGTACCTTTATTATGAGCTGTATATGTTTCTGTTTGCACTCAGGGCATGCAGAAGGTACTTTAAAATAAGCCACTGGCTACAAAAGTCCTGCCATTCCACTCTGTGGTGAAATAGGGATGATTTTGGGTGCAGTGACAGCATCCCTACTTCAAGTCCAGAAGTTCTGGATTCGAGTCCCATTTCAGGACTTGATGGCTATGAAATGTGCATTCATAATGTGGCCAAACAGGTTGATTATCAGCCTGTAAATCCTTTCAATATGCCTGATGGCAATCATTAAGAGTGGGAGAGTTTCCTGATCAGCTACACTGCAGGAGGCAACAGCAAATCACTGCAATACTTTGCCAAGCATAATCATGGACCAATCCAATGGAGTCCATGGTTACCAATGCCCTCTTAGGTCATGTACCTGAAGAAGGTGAAGTGAAAATAGAGAAAATTGGAAACTGTCAACATCTGTGGAGAAAACAGACACTGTTTTGACAAAGGGCTTACGGCAAATGTCAATGTTTCTGTTTGTTCACAAATATTGCTCTTCCTGTGAGCATTTTTTGGGGTTGATAGGAACTGTCCTGCCAGGTAGGAAATGGGCAACAGCAGGCAGGCTGTTCATCGGGAACATTTAAAATCAACCGGTCTTTCTTTCCTTTAGATTTCCAGGTTTGGGAGCATTTCAATTTTCATCATTGTAGAACAACAACAGCTATAACTTGTACTTGTACGGTGCCTTTAATGTAACAAACTGTCCAAGGTTTTTCACAGGAAGACAAAAAAATGACTCCAAAGCCATATAAGGAGATTTTGGGTAAGATAATCAAAGCTTAGTCAAGAAGATAGATTTTAGGGATTGTCTTAAAGGAGGAAAGTGAGGTGGGGAGGTGAAGTGGTGTAGGGAAGGAATTTCAGTGCTTAGGTCCAAGGGAACTGAAGGCTCATTGAAAATACATGGTTTCAGTAGGATGTCCAGTTGCCAGGAGCTACACAGATCAAAAGAACGAAAGCTTTCTCACAAAATCTGTACCCTCAACGTATGTTCCTATGAGAAATAATGTACACTCTATATGGCTAAAAAGCTTCCACTTGAATAGATTTTTTTAGTAGTTTTGATTATAAACTCTTAAACATGTTCTGGGATTTTCCGGCCTGGGGCAGTGTGTCAGAGCAACTGATCCGGTAAGCCAGCCAAAAATCTACTAACTTAGGTGGGACAAGAGATGAGGCTGGAAAATCCTGCCTCATGGATAATGGGCTTCGACACCTGTCAGATATTCAGCTGACTAAAATAAATTGCTTTTTGCTTTGCAAATGCTATTATACTGGTAAACTCTCTGCCTTTGACGTTTCTTTGAGATTCTGAGCATTCCCTGGAGAAACAGTTCTGAATTTGTGCATGTAAACACAGAAATGAGGCAGTGAGGAATTCCTATCTCAGTGACCTAATTTATTTTCTCTGTGTGATAAAATGTCGCTTTGAGTGACCTTCAATAAAGTTAGAATGGCATTAGGCATTGTGCCCAAGTTTCTTATGTCAGAAAAGTATGAGAGGAAAAAGCAGCAAGAAAGACTTGATTAGAGACTCAACATCACCTCCACACCCCAAGCTCAAATTTCTTAGTTGGGGAGACTAGAATCTGAGGGCACAGCCTCAGAATAAAGGGACGACCCTTTAGAACTGAGATGAGGAGGAATTTCATCAGCCAGAGGGTGATGAATCTATGGAATTCATTGCCACAGAAGGCTGTGGAGGCCAGGTCATTGAATATACTTAAGAGATAGCTAGGTTCTTGTTTGGTAAGAGGAATCAAAGGTTATGGAGGAAAGTGGGAGAATGGGGTTGAGAAACTTATCAGCCATGATTGAAAGGTGGAGCAGACTCGATGGACCAAATGGCCTAATTCTGCTTCTATATCTTATGGTTTTAGTTGCCATTTCCACCAACATCCACACTCCCTCCTCCCTCTGACCACTATCTGTTGGCTCTTACTCGCTGAAGATAAATGGCAATCAGGACATGGGACCAGGCTTCAGTTCTCTTCCAGATCTCCAATTGTTGAAAACCATTGCTTACTGGTGAAATTACCAACCACTTGGTTTAGGATGAAGCTATCAATTAACATTTTGTTTGATACCTTGGGACTTTTTGACCCAGTAATCTGGCTTCCCACCTTTTCAGGTGTTCCCATTGCTGCACTCCTATGATTTTCCTTGGAGAGCCCCTTCTTGATGATAATACACCTGCCAGGAGGAGGTTCTCTATGCCAATTCAACAAATCAGGGTTATGGGGTTGGAGCAGTGCTAAAACGTGGGAAAGACATCTCTATGTCTTTTAGGTCCCTCAATGACACACCACCTTAGTCAGTGATGGGCCCACATTATTTTCATTTCTTTAGCCAGTTTAAGCTAAAATTATCGCTTTATTTATAAACTGAAAATACGTTTGAGATGTCTGGACAGTGGTACAGTGCAATAAACTTCCTTGTTTGTTCTTTGCTTTAGATTCATTCACCCAATTAATAAATATTACTTTCCACAGATCACCTGATGTGCATCCTTTGATTTCATAAGATGCCTTTTCTAGAAATTAACAGAAGCACAAAGGGGAAAGCAGAATGTCACCTGAAAGGCGTGTCATCAATATGTGTGTAGAAATAGTCATTGGTTAGAAACAAGACACGTTTCTGCAAGTTCAAAAAGAGAAAGATTTAGAATTAGTATGAATTAAATATTCTTGCAGAGAATTAAGATACACAGTCAGTTTATATCTGGGGATATATGCAGAAAGCTTTGCCAAACAACACTTTCACAATATGCAGATACCTTGATATGTGTGTCAAGCATGTGTTCCTCTTATCCTTGCTTAACTAACATACAAAACTAATCTTGTATGCAGCTAAAGTGACAACCCCACACACTCGGGTGAAATAAGTCCTGTCAATCCTAAGCCACAACTTGGTTCTGTTGATCAACTAGTGACAATCTACCTTGCAGTTGAGATAAATGGTGTGAATTTGGCATTGAAGTAACACAAACTTTCCATGGACATGCAATGGAATTTTGGACTGCATTAATCTCATGCACCAACACTGGATATGCTAGTCAGCAATGAGTATAGAGACCTTGTGGTTATTGGTCTGGGTTAGGAATGGTTGAGAGTTCAATCCCACCATGGAGAGTTGTGAAATTTAACTTAATCAATCTGCTAATCTGTAGACTTGCACAAGAAAATGGAAATAAAAGCTGTCAATTTTTATGAAAGCTCACCAATGTCCTTCAGGGGAGGGAACCAGCCATCCTACCTAGATTGATCTACACATCCATTCCTACTCTTAAAAGAAAAACCTCTTCTACATATGCTGGAATGCTGTTATAAGCTCCAAAACAACAAATGGATAATGGATTTGTCGTCAAACCATCCTATCATTTTTCACTCACACTGTTTGGATGTTGGATTTGACTCTTGCAATTTATAATTACATTTGACCTCCTCGTTCATTGGCATTGAGTGACATTGAGATTGAAGACTGTCAAGTACCTGCAACGGATCTATATAAACCGGTAATTTAATGTAATGGTCCCATCTCGTGCATTGCATGCCAAAGTAACTTCGACCAATCCCAATTAAATATCAAAATCAATCATCTGATTCCATTACAACCTGGTGACAGTTACTTCATATCCCACACAAAGTCACAAATGTTAGAGGACATCTTCTGTAATTAAAAGCCCGTTGTCTCAACCTCTACTGATAATCAATCTCCAGCAATTGCTCTGGTATAGCATCCATTTTAAGTTCCCAAAGTTCCACTAACTAAACAGCAGGGAGACAGCTCATTTATCACTGTGATACCATCGATGTAACCGTAAAGGTGGAAAAAACTTTGGATGTCTGGAAAAATCAAAAAGATCTGTTCTGCTGCAAGCACCATTATTGTGGTCAATCGTTCCTGATTCTATGCATATATTACCAAAAGGCAGAATAATGAAGCAGTTCTTTGTTTTGGTACCTGATAAAGTAATAGCCAGTGTGTGTCTGCAGTTCATAATCATAGCTGGGGTTGTTAATTCATGAAGTGAGCAGAGGAGTGGGCAAACTAAATGAAGAACCTGCCTCACCAACTGGGCAATTACAGAAAAATATTGGTAGAGGTTTGAGAGCAAGACATTGAGGTGGCCTGCCAGCAATCTAAGGAATCAGAAAGGTTCAGAAAAAGAGTAGAGACTCGCAGATAAAAAGATGGAGTGTGTTTATGCCAGTGATAACAATCCACTATGGGATAAGAAAAAGGATAAGAAATTGATTTTAGACCTTTAATCCTTGATTGAACCACATTTTAGATGATAAACTTAAAATTATGTTTGCATGGCTTGCTGCAACTGCAAAGTATAAAAACAGAATTTCACATAATTAGGGACTGTAATTAATGTACTACCACAGTATTTACAACCCTATAGTCGCTTAAAAGAGACATATGTACAAACCCAGCAGAGAAGAAAAGCATGCTGGTGTGAAGAGACCAGCAGGGAGAACAGTGTCCAATTTTCAGTCATTGGGGTGGATCTTTTGTTGAGGAGATGAAGGAAAGAAATTCAGGATTGTTTAGCACAGAGAGAAAAGACCATCTAGTGCCATGCTGAGGGCGGTGGGAGGTAGCTGAAGCTCGTGGGTGCCAACTCCACAAGCCCCATGATCCACAATACAATAGAGACAGAAGTTTACTAGCTTGACCAAGATGGAAAAGCTAAGTGTGCAGTCCACTTCACTAAAGAATTCAATGCTAGCACCTTGACCATCATTTCCTTGTAATAGTCCATGTTGTTGTGCTGCTTGTTTTGATGTGAAGTATCTATGCTCACTACCATAGGAGTGCCAACCAGAGTCAGTTTCTTCCCAAACTTGCCTCCTTTTCACTGATTTTCTGATTATGCACAGACTTACTATTCAGGTCAGGACTTTCAGTGTATGAGATCATTAGCTGTTAATTATATGTTTGCAATTCAATTTTCTCATAAGATAATCTTTCGATCTTAGTTGTTCTATGGTTGGGCAAGGAGAAAGCTTGCACTTTAACACAAGTTGGGAGAGAAGTAATTCACCCTCAATTGATGTGAGATATGAAATATTCTTGTATGAAATTGTGAATTGACAGGGTAGCTTGACAGAAATAAATAAAATAAAAGGCCCACTAAAACCTAGCTAGAGAATGGAAGTGCACTAATTCTTTCCAAAGGGTGAAAAGTAGTGAGTATAACACAAAAAGAACATGACAAATATAAATATATATCTTACCCCTTGATCGACTGGTACTTTCACATTCATTGACATTGTCCCGGTCTCACCTTTCACCATAGCCGTTCTGAGCTACACATGGAAAGAAAATTGCAGTCAAGTGTAATACTTCCAGAACCAACTTTGCAAGCTCCTTAAGCCTGTAAATATTACACAAGGAATAGTTGTAACATAATTTGCATAAAACCTGCCTCTTGTGAATGGTTTGTGTGGTTTTAAGTGGCATTTCGTCAGTTGGTCCACTTGAGATGGGTGCCATCATTGTCCTGAAGGACACAACTGTGCAGTGAAACTCATGATGTGGAGATGTCGGCGTTGGACTGGGGCAAGCACAGCAAGAAGTCTCACAACACCAGGTTAAAGTCTAACAGGTTTATTTGGTAGCACAAGCCACAAGCTTTCGGAGCCTTAAGCTCCTTCTTCAGGTGAGTGGGAGCCGTGTTCACAAACAGGGCATATAAAGACACAAATTCAATTTACAAAATAATGGTTGGAATGGGAGTTTTTACAGGTAATCAAGTCTTAAAGGTACAGACAATGTGAGTGGAGAGAAGGTTAAGCACAGGTTAAAGAGATGTGCATTGTCTGCAGCCAGGACAGTTAATGAGATTTTGCAAGCCCAGGCAAGTCGTGGGGGTTACAGATGGTGTGACCCTCTCTCCACTCACATTGGTTGGGAAGAGGCAAAATACAGGGAAGGAGAAGAGGCAGCAAAAATTTCCAACTGATTGGGAGGAGGGGAAATGGAAGACAGAGGGAAAGAAAAACTTTACAAGGGTGTGGGAGTGGAGGGGTAACAATGGCAAGCTGGGGGGAGACCAAGGAGTTGAAAGCTGGAGCCCAACAAGGGAGACTGAAAGGCTGACAAACACTGGGGTGAATAAATCCCACATGTATGAATGGGGGGCGGGGGGGGCGGGATACACAAAGATTCTAGAATAGGGTATTTTAGAGTGGCATGAGAGGGATGGGTCACACAGAGACTCATGGACAGGGGAGGGTTGTGGAGGGAGAAAGTGTAGTCTTCAGTGTGAAGGCATTAGTAAGCTCATTGGAAGTCAAAGTCCTAGGTCTGGGACTAACAGGTTGGAATCAGAGAGTAGAGACAATCCTGGGGCTCTGTGGACCTCACAGTCAAGAGTAAGAGATTTGAGACAGTCATGGGAGGCACAAGCCAATTCTGCAGTGCTATTCATGGTGGCCACACACTGTATTCCCACTCCAGAGGCGGCAAGGGCAATGTGTTCATATGGGATAGTGCACAGCTTGGTTTGCAGGACATTTTCACAATCGCGGTCCATGGGTTTGTCTGTCTCAATACTGGGCTGCAGATGGAATGATAATGGTTATGGGAGGCATCTGCTGCCGATATATCAGGAACACATAATAAAAGGGGAGGGCTCAGTAGGTCACCATGTGTACAGCCTCTCGAAGGGAAGGTAAAGGTCATGTGGGGCATGGGCATGTCACAAGTGATGGGCTCAGGGGGAGGAATGTTGATCACAGTATTACTAGAGAAGGCTGGAGAAAAGCAGGAGGGAGCTCGACCTTCACATTGTGAGTTTCCAAGTAGATTTCTGGGGTGTGGACAATGAGAGAGGGAGCATCGAGGCTGGTCTCAAATAGTGGAGAACCACCACCTTGCACTATCAAAGTTATGGTGCAGTTATAAATCAAAAGTACAAGTGAATCTGTGCAGGAGAGGTCTGAGGCAGTGTGGTAGTATCACGCTCCTACCCTAAGGTGTCCTTTCCGGGGGCACCCTCATACTTGTTGGTACCATAAGAGAAAACTGGAGTCTGACCTGGAGGTTGACATCACATAAATGTGAACATCATAGAGGGAGACTATCACTGAGTAGAAGGATGGATAAACCTTGAAATAAGAGGATTCAAATGTACCTAATCACAACCCCTTCAGTTGACCAGGTCATTCACATGAGCTTGAAATGTATTAACAAATTGTTTGCACACCCATGACCCAAAAGTTATTTCAATATTTGTTCACTTTTGTAACCCTATCACTACGCCTGGGTGCAGCCCCAACATCTGCAGCAGAGGTGGAGAGGCAGCCGAGTAACTGTCACATCCTGATGGCCTCTTGTAGCCAGAAGTCTGCAGAGCCCTGACCTGAAAAGGATTTCCTGCTCGAGGGCAGATACACCTTCCTCAGCCTGATCAGCTGGAGTGAATGGGGTCACAAGCAGCAGGGACTCCCTTGGAGTGTTTTGAGTGGAGGCCTTTGGGGTGTCCCACACCTGTTGTTGCATCTCCAACATTGGGTTGATGGCCACCCTCAGACACTCATCAACTGACTCAGACTGAGTAGCTGGCTGGTCTCCAGCAGCCATTTGAACCTCAGCTGTCACTACCTCCAACTGCTGCAGGGATGCGTCAGTGAGGTGTTCTCCAATAGCTGAGCCTGAGCCTAATCTGGATCTATGCCCCAGTGCCTTTGTACTGATTGTAATGTCCTAACTACATTAAGGGTTGTGAATTTGAAACAAAATGAAAATATATGATTTGCACACATAGATTTAAACTAACAACAGCAGAATTATTTAAGGAGCTTTTTGCCTGTACAGAGTAGAAAATGAAACTAAAATATCAATCAATCACTCAGTGGCTAATCAGCTACTCGAGGAACCCTGTAACCCTGTATCGAAAAGGGGGTAGGTCTGCTGAGAGTTACCTCCTGTCCTTGTTGTGATACCCTCTGTCCCCCACAATCCCCATCCCACAAAACGCTTCCCACAATGGGTTGCCCCCAGCCTGGCTCGCTCCTCACTCCTGGACTTCTGCTGTTGTTCTGTTGTTGCAGCCACAGCCACCACCTTCCTGGTGACACTGGGGAGCAAAAGAGCAGCTGGTCCCTGATTGGTCAGCAGCTTTAACTGGGACAGATTTCCATCCTCAGGGTATTTGATATCACAGAAGACTTGGCAGTGGCCAATTAAATGTCTGAAAGGCACTTCATACTGATGGGCTTTCTTGGGGGAGGTAACTGGGTTCTCTCAGTGGCTCTCCAGCCACCACGGCTTCAAAAGTCAAATATTGCCTACTCAGTCATTTTGAATATACATTGCCTAAACAGCTTAGCAAGGAGTTTCAAGTCACACTGCCTTTTTAAAAAAATGTTCCAGGTACTTTATAATCATTATAAAATCACTAAATAGTCATAATGCTAATGATGATATAACCATATCAATTTTGTGCAGGCAAGGTAATGTTTGCAAGGTTTATTTATCAGTGTCACAAGTAGGCTTACATTAACACTGCAGTGAAGTTACTGTGAAAATCCCTTAGTCGCCACACTCTAGCACCTGTTCGGGTACGCTGAGGGAGAATTTTATCATGGCCAATGCACCTAACCTGCACATCTTTGGACTGTGGGAGGAAACCAGACCACCCAGAGGAAACCAGCGCAGGCACGGGGAGACTGTGCAGATTCCGCACAGACAGTGACCCAAGCCGGGAATCGAATTGGGTCCCTGGTGCTGTGGGGCAGCAGTACAAACTACTGTAGCACTGAATATGAATAACTTGCCTTAAAGTGCCTGATATTTGTAAATGTTATCATAAAGAATAAAAATGAAAACAGGCTGGAGCGCGTAGTGAAATTTAAGGGTTAAGAAATTTAGTGCATAAGCAGTGTCCCAAAATCAAAACAGTCAAAGGAGTCTATTGAGACATTATGCCCATGGTGGTGGCAAGGTTTAAATACAATCATTCGCAACCTGTTGATGTTCTTGGTGTATTTTTGCCCCATAACACTTAATCAATAGAATTATTTAAAATAAGTGCAACAATGTGCATTTATAAAGCAGCTTTAAACATCTCATAGGAATATAATTGGACAAAAATTAACAGAGTCTAAGGAAGAGATATTAGACAGATGACTGGCTGTTTGTTTTAAGAAATAAATTTTAAGGAGGATCTTAAGGAGGATCTTAAGGGAGGAGAGATAGAAAGGTTTAAGGAGGAAAATCTGAAATTTAGGGACTAGATGGCTGAAAGCGAGGTTGCCACAGAGAAGACAGTGGGGACTGCAGAGGAGTCACAAGTTGGAAAGGTGCAGATTTCTTGTAAGGCTGTAGGGCTGGAAGAGGTTACAGAGATTGGGAGAAATCATTGAGGCACAAGTATGATGACTTATATTTGAGACATTTCTGGACTAAGAGTTGCTGGGTGAGCAGGGCTTGGCATGTGTTCGAACACAAGCAGCAGAATTTTGGATGAGCTTATTTGGAGATGTAATATGGGAGGCCAGCAGGGAGAAAATTGCAGTAATAAACTTTTAAGGTAACAAAAACATAGATGAGAGTTTCATCAGCAGATAAGCTGAGGCGAAGACGGCCAGTGTTATAGAAGTGGAATAGAATAAAGAAAAATAAAAAAACAAAAAATAACTCACAATCTCGTCTGTGTCTTCCCATTCTACCTCCGAGACATCCACACTGTTATAATTTGGCTTTGGCTTCATTTTTTTTCCATCTTTATACTGCAATTAATAAGAATGAATCAAAATAGATCCAGAGACCAAGAACAGACAGGTTTTATAGCAGTACCAAGCACAATATATTGGAACTCAAATACACTTTTGCACAGTAGGACATGGTTTCTCTCTCACAATCCACTTCATAGTAAATACTCAAACCCACCACTTGTTGTCTGGGTTTGGAAGGGAGGAGAAAAGCGCTGAGTCAGGTCAAACATTCTCCAAAGGGAGCAAGTGAAAATTATCCAAGTCACTTTAGCAACTCTCCTGGTAGATTACAGAACACGACTGACAAGGACTTGAGCCTATCAGTGAAAGATTGTCCTCATGAGCATCCATTTTGGGATGTCACAATTGTCCTTACAATGCCAAACAGGCTGTAGAATTGGCAGACTTACAGGGTCAATTGCACTGAATACAATATTGGTAATGGCATTAGTGTGCTTGAAGTTAACATCTGCCAGAAGAGCAGGCATTTCGCGGTGTACAACATTGGTGTGAATCTGTATGGCCATTTCAGAGCTCAATGATACAGCTAATACCTTCTGTTTCCCTCACACAACTGAACATGCATTAAGCAGTAGAATGGCCATCCCCAGCAGTACAATTTAAATGGATTATCAACTACTTACAGGTTAGTTGAGGGTTGATTTCTTCTGTCCATTGCTATGATTCTGCGTTTGGTATTTATTGTAGCTGTTTCATGTTGCAAAAACTTAGAGGACATAGGGTAACAGGTGCTGAAGGGCTTTTTTGACAACTTCAAGGCTTGTGCACAAACCAGTTGTTCCCAGAAGTGAATGCACTAATCACAATTCCCTTTGGAATACTATATTACTTGGTGAATAAATAGAGATCATGCAGAATATGACAAGGTGCTAGAAGAGTGAAGAGGAAAGACAGAAGGACTCTCAGCAGGAGAACATTTCTGCACAGGGTGTTCAAGGAGCAATTCTCCCACCTGAACTTTGGTGAGAAACATTGGCCAGAATTTATTGCCCTGACTGGTGGTGATTTTGAATGTGGGCAGAAGGGGGTGCATTTAATCAGGCAGGAGGGTATGGGATATGGACCTCACCACCTCGACCCTGATTAAGTCACGGGTGGGAAAGCTTATGGATGGCCTTCCATCCAGACACTTCTTAAAATTCATTTATGGGATGCTGGTGTCACTGGTAGGTCAGCATTTATTGTCTGTCCTAATTGCCCTGGAGAATGTAACAATATGCTGTCTTCTTGAACCACTGCAGTCCATGCAGTGGCAACACCCACAGTGCTGTTACATGGGGAGTTCCAGGATTTTGACCCAGAACAGTGAAGGAACAGCGATATAGTTCCAAATCAGAATGGTGTATGACTTGGAAGGGAACTTGCAGCTGGTGGCGTTCCCATACATCTCCTGCCGTTGTCCCATTAGGAGGTACAGGTCACGGATTTGGATGGTGCAGTCAAAGGAGCCCAAGTGAGTTGTTGCAGTGCATCTAGTAGATGGTGCATACCGCCAACGCTGTGCATCAAGTGATCTACGGTGTTCTAATCAAGTGGGCTGCGTTGTCCTGGATGGTGTTGAGCTTCTTCATTGTTGTTAGAGCTGCACTTACCCAAACGAGTGGAGAATATTACATCACACTCATTGTACCTTGTGGATGGTGGACAGGCTTTGGGGAATTAGGAGGTAAGTTACTCACAACTGACCAGTGCTTGCATGCACTGTATTTATATGGCTGGTCCAGTTCAATATCTGGTCAATGGTAAACCCCAGGATGTTGATAGTGGGGGATTCAGTGATGGTAATGCCATTGAATGTCAAGGGAAGGTGGTTGGATTCTCTCTCGTTGGAGATGGTTATTGCTTGGCACGTGTGTGGCATGTATTTTACTTCCCATTTATCAGTCCAAGCCTGAATGTTGTCCACATCTTGCTGCTTTTCTGAAGAGTCATGGACAGTGCTGAACAATGTGCAATCACCAGTGAACATCCCCACTTCTGCCCTCATGATGGAGGGAAGGTTATTGATGAAGCCGCTGAAGATGATTTGGCCTAGGACACTACCCTGAAGAACTCCTGTCATTATGTTCTGGGACTGAAATGATTAAGCTCCAACAACTACAACCATCTTTCTTTTGCTAGGTATGAATGCAACCAACGGAGAATTTTCCTCCTAACTCTTGTTGACTCCAGTTTTGTTAGGGTTCCTTGATACCACTTCAGTCAAGTGCTGCCTTGATGTCAATGGCAATGACTCCCATCTCATCTCATGAGTTCTTAGCTCTTTTTCCTATGTTTGGACCAAGGCTGTAATGAGGTCAGGAGCTGAGTGACCTTTGCGGAACTAAAACTGAGCTTCAGTGAGCAGATTATTGCTGAGTAATAGTACTGTCACTGAGCCCTTCCATCACTGCTGATGATCGGGAGTAGACTGATAAGACAGTAATTGGCCAGGTTGGATTTGTCCTGCTTTTCGTGGATGCGACGTACCTGGGCAATTTTCTACACTGCCAGGTAGCTGTACTGAAACAGCTTGGCTAGGAGCAGAGCTAATTCTGGACCACAAATCTTAAACACTCTTGCTGGAATGTTGTCAAGGCCCATAGTAGTATCTAGTGCCT
The DNA here is from genome assembly GCF_964213995.1 of Mustelus asterias. Lineage (NCBI taxonomy): Eukaryota > Metazoa > Chordata > Chondrichthyes > Carcharhiniformes > Triakidae > Mustelus > Mustelus asterias. The sequence continues at coordinate 41,010,627 of NC_135809.1, read as the reverse complement.
TCAACCATTTCTTGATATTACATGGAGTGAATTTAATTGGTTGAAGATTGTTGCGATGCTTCAGCCTCAACTTTTGCACTGATACGCTGAGTTCCCCGATCATAGAGGATGCTAAACAAAAACAGAAAACGCTGGAAAAACTCAGCAGGTCTGGCAGCATCTGTGGAGAGAGAAAATAGAATTAATGTTTTGAGTCTGTGTGACTCTTCTTCAGAGGATGGGATATCTGTGGAGACTCCTCCAGTTTGTTGTTGAATTACCCACCATCTTTCACGCCTACATGTAACAGGACTGCAGAGCTCAGATCTGACCCATTATTTGTGGGATCACTCAGCTCTGTCTATTGCATACTGCTTCTATATACCAGGTACATATCCCTCTGTACCACAGAGTTCTGCAATCCCTTTCCATTTATACAATATACTACTTTTCTAATCTTTCTTTAACATTTTTCCACATTATTCTCCATTTGCCAAATGTTTGCCTATTCATGTAACCTATCTAAATTCCTTTGTTGATTCTTTATGTACTTTTCACAACTTACTTTTCTATCTTTATGCCATCAACAAATTTAGTAACCACACAATGCATCCAAGCCATTGATTTAGGTTGTGAATTGTTGAGCCCACAGCACTGGTCCCTGCTCATTTACCCCTACTCTCTGCTTCCTGTTAACTAACCAATCCTCTATCCATGATAACATGTCACCCTCTACACTCTGAGCTCTTATTTTGTGTAGTAGGCTTCGATGTGACACCTTATCAATGCCTTTTAGAAAACCAAGTACACCACATCTCCAAGTTCCCCTTTATCCACCTTGCTCATTATTTGTTCTAAAAATGCCAATAAATTAGTCAAACACTACTTCCCTTACACTTAACCATGTTGACTCTGCCTGATTGCACTAAGATTTTTTAAGTGTACTGCTGTACCCTCCTTAATAATAGATTCTAACATTTTCCCAATGACAGATGTTAAGCTATTGTTCCCTGCTTTCTGTTTCCCTCTTTTCTATTTTCCAATCTGATGGGTCATTTCCAGAATCTGGAGAATTTTGGAAAATTACCACTAATGTATCTAATATCTCAGCAGCCACTTCTTTTAAGACCCGAGGATGCAAGCCACCAGATCCTGTGAATTTGTTAGCCTTTAATTCTGACAGTGTTCCAAGTTTATTTAAGTTTATTTATTATTGTCACAAGTAGGCTTACATTAACACTGAAATGAAGTTCCTGTGAAAATCCCCTAGTTGCCACACTTCGGCGCCTGTTCAGATACATTGAGGGAGAATTTTAGCATGGCCAATGCACGTACCCAGCACATCTTTCAGACCGTGGGAGGAAACCGAAGCATCTGGAGGAAACCTATGCAGACACGGGGAAAACATGCAGACTCCGCACAGACAGTGACCCAAGCTGGGAATCGAACCCGGGTCCCTGGAGCTGTGAGGCAATTGTGCTAACCACTGTGCCACCGTGCCACCCAATTTGCCACCATGCTGCCCAATCTATACCCATTCCCTGGTGATTATAATTGTTTTAAGTTGCTCCCTCCCTTTCACCTCTTGACTTACAATTATTTGTGGGATATTATTTGTGTCTTCTACAATGAAGACAGACACAAACTTTCTGTTCAACACTTCTGCCATTTTCTTATTTCCCATTATTAATTCTCTTCAGAGGGCCAACATTCACTTTAGTTGCTTTCCTTTTTAAGCACGTATAGAAACTCTTAGTATCCTTTACATAATTCTAGCTTGCTTGCTCTCACACAAATGTTTCCCTCATTATTCTTTACAATTTTTAAAAATTCAGCCCAATCTTCTGACCTACCACTAATCTTTAATTTGCTCATGCCTCAGGTAATAATCTAGAAATTATTGCCTTTGAGGTTCAGATTTTTATTTTCGCCCTAGCGGCTCATTCTCCTGAAGCAAAATCGCTTTCCTAGTCATATCTATGTTATTGGTACTTGGTGTGGACCTTGACAACTGGATCCTCCCCTCCCACTGCAAGCTCCTCTTCAGCACCATCCCAAACCCTGGTACCAGCAGGGAGACAGTCTTCTGGACTCATACTCTCGGCTGCAGAGAACTATGCCTAGCTCCCAGACGATACAGTCCTGACTATCACTGTATCCCTATTTACTCCACCCAACTGAATGACTTCCTGCACTACAGTGTCATGGTCAGTTTGTTCCTCCATTGTACAGTACCCCAGCTCTCGTCTATACAAACTGTAAGAACCTTGAACCTGTCGGACAAGAAGTGAAGTTGGTGTAGATCATTGACATAAATCCCTTCTCCAGAACCAGTTAGTACCAAAACAGTTATACTCATGTGGATGCTAGATTTCCAGCCTTCTAACACTCTGGACAGAGATCCAGACAGACACCTGTCTTCTGACTCTCATACAGCCACCTCCAGAGAAAGATCCCCCCAAACAGCAGAATCTCTGAGAAAGATCAGCCATGATCTTATGAAATGGCCGAATTGGCCTACATGCCATATTTTTAATTTATTTGTTCAAGTGAATTTATTTATTCATTGGCAAGACACTAATTGCCCTAAAGAACAATTAACCATCGGCTACATTGCATTGCTGTTAGTTTGCAGTCACATGTAGGTCAGACAAAGTAAGGATAGCAGATTTCCTTCCTGAAAGGATCTTAATGAAGCAGATAGGTTTTTATGATAATCAATGATAATTTCATGAAAATTTCAATTCCATGTTTTATTCATTGAATTTAAATTCCATTAGCAGCCACTTTGGGATTTGAACCATGTCCCCAGAGCATTAACTTGAAGCTTTGATTACAAGTGAGACAATACTGTGCCTTTGAGAAATCTAGCATAAGTCTCTTTCTCAGAGATTCTGCTGTTTGGAATGGATCTTTCTCTGGAGGTGGCTGTATGGGAGTCAGAAGATAGTTGTTTGTCTGGATCTCTGTCCAGAGGTGTTAGAAGGCTGGCAATCTAGCACCCACATGAGTATAATTGTTTTTGGTGCTAAGATTTTAGTCTTGTTTCTGTCTTAGCAATTTGTTTCATTTACATCGGGGCCGCTGGGTCTGTATCTGGAAGCCCTGTATTGTTACAGTAGCAGCATAATTGATCCGAATTGCTAGAATGTTGGTTTTAATCTGAACTAATGCTGTTCTGTTATTTTAGTGTTCCCCTTGTGTTTTGCAGAATAGGACTTAATTAGATTGATTGGCAGAATAAAATCAGGTGACAGGGTGGGCCTAGGTTTACACAGAAAAATCAAGGGCAGACTGCTGTTTGGGATCTTTAGGGAGAGGTCACTTTCTCTGTGTCTCTTTCTCTCTTTGGAGTTGGAGACTGGAATCTGCTCGGAAATAAGTCTCTTTCTCCAAGATTCTGCGGTTTGGATGTGGATCTTTCTCTAGAGATGGCTGTATGAGAGTCAGAAGACAGGTGTCTGTCTGGATCTCTGTCCAGAGGTGTTAGAAGGTTGGAAATCTAGCATCCACATGAGTATATCTGTTTTGGTACTAACTAGTTCTGGAGAAGGGATTTATGTCTATGGGACAATTCCACAATTGGAAATATAGAGATAACTAGTTGTTAAGAATCATGACTTGCCATGTTTAAGTATTTAAATTGGTAAAAATTATGCAAATTATTTTTGTAATATTCTGTGTTTTTAAATAAAGCTTGTTTGGATAAAAGCTTCTGAGTGGATCAACTGAATCCTACCTGGAGCAGAATACCTTATGCTCACCCTAATGTCAAAATCATAAAAGTTAGGGTCTAGACTAACTTCATAATGTACCTTGGAGTTTCTGATCTGGTTCCTCACAATAGTCCAGCAGCATTAGCAGTGTGTCACCATTATTTGTGGTTGGAATGTAATAGCCAGTATGCCTGTTCCCATTTGGTTAGCTCCTGCTGCCTCTGGTTGTGTACCACCTTGTTCTGCAGGAGAAAGGCTAATGCGGCAGTGGGTGTTATGCAATCTGTCTGGTTGATGTGGCCATCATGGTTGAATTAGCTGGCATTGTGTGTAAGCTGTGAAGTGTTGGGGTGAGATGTACAGCAGTGTACAAGGATGAGGTGAAGCATGTGAATGTTATGTATGAGTCAGGATTAATAGAAATGATCAATATGAGTTAAGAGGGTGTGGTCATTTGAGCATACACCGACCTTGACCAATTGTACCAGGTCAATTAACTTGCAGGACTATAATATTGTGCTCGGGATTTAACTCCTGACTTTAACTTCCCTGGTTATCTGCTTCAATTGCCTTTGTAGCCTGTGTCTGGGTCCTCCTGGCCTCCTGTGGCTTTAGGACCTCTCTCTTCCGTTTTCCACTTTCTCCACTTAGGCGTCCAGGGCAGCATTTGAAACCTTAGAGCCCACACTCTCATGTTGTGCAATTTTTCACTGGTCCCACGTCAGTTTCATTTCCTGCATAACTTCTACAGCTGAGTTTGGTCAAAGAGGTAAGTTTTGAAAATCATTTTAAAGGAGGATATAGACATGGAGAGAGGAAAGGTTTAGAGAGGGATTTTCAGAGCTTACAACCTAATTAGCTGAAGGCAAAGCCACCAATAGTTGAGCAATTAAAATCAGGGATGCTCAAGAGGCAAGAGGTAGATGAATGCAGATATAATAGAGGGTTTTAAAATGGAGGTACTAAAAGAGATGGCGGGAGAAATAGCAAGTGCACTAGTGGTAATTTACCAAAATTTGCTGGACTCTGGGGTGGTTCCTGCAGATTGGAAAACAGCAAATGTGATGCTACTGTTTAAAAAAGGAGGTAGACAAAAGGCGGGTAACTATAGGCCGGTTAGCTTAACTTCTGTAGTAGGGAAAATGCTTGAATCTATCATCAAAGAAGAAATAGAAAGACATCTGGATATAAATTGTCCCATTGGTAAGACGCAGCATGGGTTCATGAAGGGAAGGTCATGTTTGACTAATTTGGTGGAATTCTTTGAGAACATTACATGTGCAGTGGACAATGGGGAACCTGTGGATGTGGTGTATCTGGATTTCCAGAAGGCATTTGACAAGGTGCTGCACCAAAAACTGCCACATAAGATAAAGGTGCACGGTGTTACGGATAATGTATTAGCATCGATAGAGGATTGGTTAACAAACAGAAAGCAAAGAGTGGGGGTAAATGGGTGTTTTTCTGGTTGGCGATCAGTGACTAGTGGTGTGCCTCGGGGATCAATGTTCGGACCGCAATTGTTTACGATTTACATAGATGATTTGGAGTTGGGGATCAAAGTGTATTGTGTCAAAGTTCGCAGATGACATTAAGATGAGTGTTAGAGCAAAGTGTGCAGAGGATGCTGAAAGTCTACAAAGGGATATAGATAGTCTAAGAGAGTGGGAGAGGGTCTGGCAGATGGAGTACAATGTTGGTAAATGTGAGGTCATTCATTTTGGTAGGAATAACAGCAAAATAGGCTATTATTTAAATGGTAAAAAATTGCAGCATGCTGCTGTGCAGAGGGACCTGGGTGTCCTTGTGCAGGAATCACAAGGAATTAGTTTGCAGGTGCAGCAGGTAATTAAGAAGGCAAATAGAATTTTGTCCTTCATTGCTAGAGGAATGGAGTTTAAAAACAGTGAGATTATGTTGCAGCTGTATAAGGTGCTGGTGAGGCCACGCCTGGAGTACTGTATACTGTTTTGGTCTCCTTACTTGAGAAAGGATATACTGGCAGAGGAGATTCACTAGGTTGATTCTGGAGTTGAGAGGGTTGACTTATGAGGAGAAAGTCGACTGGGGCTATACTCACTGGAATTCAGAAGAATGAGGGGAGATCTTATAGAAACATATCAGGTTATGAAGGGAATAGATAAGATAGAAGCAGGAAAGTTGTTTCCACTGGCAGGTGAAACTAGAACTAGGGGGCATAGCCTCAAAATAAGGGGAAGCAGGTTTAGGACTGAGTTGAGGAGGAACTTCTTCACACAAAGGGTTGTGAATCTGTGGAATTCCCTGCCCAGTGAAGCAGTTGAGGATACCTCATTGAATATTTTTAAGGCAAGGATAGATAAATTTTTGAACAGTAAAGAAATTAAAGGTTATGATAAGCGGGCGGGTAAGTGGAGCTGAGTCCACGAAAAGATCAGCCATGATCTTATTGAATGGCGGAGCAGGTTCGAGGGGCCAGATGGCCTACTCCTGCTCCTAGTTCTTATGTTCTAGATTTGGTGGAGATTATGAGATAGGGATGGGGGAGACAATGGAGGAATTTTAAAACAAAGGTTAGAATTTTAAAGTCACGGTGCTGTTTAACTGGGAACTGTTGCGAGAGTGCATTGTTAGTATGTTAAATATAATCATTTAAAATATATATTTATGATAAAATGCATGCCATCACAGCAAGAGATGCAGTATTGCATGATTTAGTTATTTTGCTGTTAGCACAAGTAAGCTAAAAGTAACAAGTCTCCATCAAAGCTCTGTCTTTTATGCCTGCCCTTCAGCTTTATTTTTATTGATTTTAGAAAGAGATAATACAACAGGAGCCAATGTAGATCGATGAGTACAGGGGTGATAGGTAAACAACACTTGTGTGTAAGGACATTGGCAGAGTTTTGGATGACCTCAAGTTTACAAAGAATAGAATGCAGAAAGCTGGCCAGGAGTGCACTGGAATAGTTCAGTCAAGCGGTAACAAAGGCATGGATGAGGGTTTCAGCAGCAGAGAAGCTGAAATAGGATTGAACTGATAGTGAGTGAATGAAGTTTGGAGCAGGGACCAAAAGCCAATACCATCAGTCTTCCAAATATTTGATTGGGTAAAATTTATGCCTGTCCATTTCTGGATGTTGGACAAGCACTCTGATAATCTAGCAACCATGGAAGAGTTAAGAGAGGTGTTGGTGAGATAGAGTTGACTGTCATTAGAATGTGAAAACTGATGCTGTGCTTTTTTGAATAATGTGGGTGAGGGTAAGGAATAGGAGGGGGCCAAGGATAAATCCTGGTGAACACCAGAAGTGATGGAGCAGGAGCAGGAAGAGAAGTCATTGCGAGTGATAATTTGCTTACAGTTAGATAGGTAAGGAACTTAAGTTTGCTCGGAATTTTATTCTTCCACCCATTATCAAGGAAGCGAAACTAAGACTTCACCCCTTTAAAATAATGGCTTGATATCAAAAGGAAACAAATTGCATCAAAGTGTTTTCTACATGAAAACAAGATTTTAATTTGCATACTGTCTGTGAAGTGATATGTAAGCCAATCACAACTTCACAGCTGCTTTTCTTCACTAAGTCAAGGACTGATAGGAAGAAATAAGAATTGAAAATATTGGAAAGACTCAGCAGGCGAGCTAGGATCAGTGGGAGTGGAAAGAAACAGGGTTAATATTTCAGGTCAATGATGACTCATCAGAACACTTTTTTTATACATTCAAGGGATGTGGGTGTCACCATTTAGGCAGGCATTTATTGCCCATCCCTAATTGCCTTTGAGAAGGTGGTGATGAGCTGCCTTCCTGAACCGCTGCAGTCCACGTGGTGTAGGTAACAGAGGGATTTGCTTGATTATAACCCATTGACAGTGAAGGAAGGCAATATATTTCCAAGTCAGGATGGTGAGCGACTTGGAGGGAACATCCAGGTGGTGATGTTCCCATGTGTTGGCTGCACTTGTCCTTCTAGATGGCTGTGGGTTTTGAAGGTGCTGTCTAAGGAGCCTTGGTGAGTTCCTGCAGTGCATCTTGTAGATGGCACACACTGCTGCAACAGTGTGTAAGTGGTAGAGGGAGTAAATGTTCATTGATGGGGTGCCAATCAAGTGGGCTTCTTTGTCCTGGATGGTGTCAAGCTTCTTGAATGTTGTTAGAGCTGCACTCATCCAGGCAAGTGGAGAGTATTCCATTACATTCCTGACTTGTGCCTTGTAGATGGTGGACAGACTTTGGAGAGTCAGGTAGTGAGTTACTCGTTGCAGCATTCCCAGCCTCTGACCTGCTCTTGTAGCCATATTATTTATATGGCTGGTCCAGTTCAGTTTTTGGTCATTGGTAACCCACAGGATATTGATAGGCTTACCTATGTTGCAGTAGTTCCCCAAACTGCTGAGTTATCAGGGGGATGCCCAGAACATTTTCTCCATTCTTTCATGGGATTTGAGTGTCGCTGACAAGGCCAGCATTTGTTGCATATCCTTAATTAATCTCCAATCCCTTTAGAAGGTGGTGAGCTATCTTCTTGGACCCCTGCAGGCACACCAACTGTACATTAAGGAGGGAATTCCAGGATTTTGACCCGGTAATCATGAAGCAATGGCAATATAGACCTAAGACAGGATATTAGGCATCTTGAAGGGGACCTTGTCAGTGGCTGTGTTCCCATGAGTCCCTGTCCCTGTGTTCCATGAACCCTTGTCCCTGTAGGAGGTAGTGTTTGTGGGTTTGGAAAGTGCTGTTGAAGGAAGGTTGGCGAGCTGCTGCATTGCATTTTGTTAATGGTACTCACTTTGAGAGAGGGAGTGAATGCTTAAGGTCATGGATGGGATGTTGATCAAGTGGACTGTTTTGTCCTGGGTGGTGTTGAGCTTCTTGAGTGTTACTGAAGCTGCACTTATGCAGGCAAGAGTTCCATCACACTCCTAATTTGCAGAACTCCCAGCCTATGATCTTCTCCTGCAGGCAAAGATTTTATGTGGCTAGTCCAGATATGTTTCTGATCAATGGTAACCCCCAAATTGTTGATGGTGGGGGATTCACTGATGGTAATGCCATTGAATGTCAAAAAGAGATGGTTAGGTTCTCTCTCATTGGAGAGATCATTGCCTGACACTTGTGTGGCAAGAATGTTACTTGACATTTATCAGCCCAAGCCTGAATGCTGTCCAGGTCTTACTACAGCTTCATTATCTGAGGTGTTGTAAGTGGTACTGAACATTATGCAACCAATTAAAAACTTCTCGAAGTGTAGTCACAATTGTAATTCAGGATATGTGGCAATAAACAAACAATCTGTTTTTCTGATGTTGATTGAAGGATAAGTATTGGCCAGGAGACTAGGAATAACTCCCCTGCTCTTCTTTGAAGTAGTGCCATGGGAACTATTACGTCCACTTGAGAGAGCACACAGGAGATCAGTTTAACACTTCATTCCCACTTCTGACCTTATGATGGAGGGAAGGTCATTGATGAAACAGCTCAAGATGGTTGGGCCTAGGACACTACCTGCAGTGATATCCTAGATTGGCCTCCAACAACCATAACTATCTTTCTTTGTGCTAGGTATGAGACGAAACAGTGGAGAGTTTTCTCCTGATCCCCATTAACTTCAATCTTGTTCAGGCTCCTTGATGCCATATTTGGTCAAGTGGTGCTTTGATGTCAAGGGCAGTCACTCTCATCTCACCTCTTGAGTTCAGCTCTTTTGTCCTCACTTGGACTAAGGTTGAAATGTAATCAGGAGTGTGGGGCCCTAGTGGAGCCCATCCTGAGCATTGGTGAACAGATTATTGCTGTTTAAGTGCTGCTTGTCAATGACACTTTCAATCACTTTGCTGATGATTGAGACTAGACTGACAATGTCATAATTGGATGTATCCTTATTTTAGTGGACAGGACATACAACGTTGGGTAGATGCCTGTGTTGTACTGCAACAGCTTGACGAGGGGCACGGCTAGTTCTGTGCACGAGTCTTCAGTACTACAGCTGGGATGATGTCTGGGCCCACAGCCTTCGCTGTAGCTGGTTTCTTGATATCCCATGGAGTGAAAACAGATTGGTTAAAGGCTGGTCTCATGAAAAAAATCTCTAAACCCAAGTTACATTTTAATATAAACATGATTTAAAAGTGAATTAAGGCACATTTACAAATTAAATGAGTATGGTTTACTTGTGCCTTAAAACAAATAAATCCCATTTAAAAAATCTGATGTTTCCTGTTTTTCCAGGCTGAGGTTTTGTTCCATAATTGTTAGGAATACACAAGATGTTATCTTCAAGTTGTTGATTGCTGCAATGCTATCGTGCCCCTCCCCCAACATCCATACTTGAGAATTTCTGTAGCAACATTTTTCACAAGACATCTATTTGATCAGTCAGGAATACAATGCTAATACTGCAGCACTGTATTTGAAAAATATACCTAGAATACCACCAAAAAAGAAAGACTGTTTTATCTCGCTGATGAGGCAGTTTGCAAAGTTGATAATTCTTGCATTTGTCACCATCACACATTTTAATAAACTACATTCCAAACTTCACCATATCTGTGAATTCTAACAACTTCTGCTTGTAACATGAGAGATTGCAAGAGGAAATTAAGAAAACACCATGATTGTAGCACCTGTATGTAAAAGATCTTCAATGTGCACAGAGTTAGGATGTGGATTTAGCCCCCAATTCAATGATTTGATTTGATTTATTATTGTCACAGGGTATTGGGATACAGTGAAAAGTACTGGGAGCAATTCTCCCAAAATAAAGTGCCGAATTGAGGTAAAGACTGGAGTAAATACCGCTGTTTTTTTTCAACAGGATTTTCAAAATGAATCTCCCACACTCTGTGCACTAACGTGAATCATGCAAAAAATCCAGGGGCGGGGCTATTCCTGCTGAAGAGGCTGAAATCAGCGCGCTGAACGGGCCACCACGCATGCACCGATCTCTGGGATATCGTTAAACAAGTCCTCCTAGCATTCAGATCGCTGCCCTCAACCCCCCCCCCCCGCGACATTGCTGGCCTGATCGCTAGTGCCTCACTCCCCATGGACATTGCTGGCCTCATTGCTGGCCTCTCACTCCCCCCAAAGACACTGCTGGCCTCTCACCCCCCCCTTACCCCATGTTGGCCTCCTGCCCTCCCCATCTCCCACTGAACCAGACATCGCTGGCCTCCCCATCCCCCCCACCCTTCACACACACAGCACTGGCCTCACAGCTGCCTTTCACATCCACAGCACAGTGCTGCAACGTACACCCCCTGCCTGTGAGCATTCCCCCTCGCTGAGTGAGAGCCTTGAGCATTGTACCCCCTCTCCCCCAGACACATTACCTTGTTAACTTAACCCAATCAGCACCTTTGGAGATAGCTCACCTTCTATTGAAACCAGGTTGCCTGTACATTATTCACAATGAAATTTAACCAACAGGCCAATGACTGGCCCAAACTGACTGCACCTGAACTCCCTTAACAAGCCACAGCTGTATGTAAGCTGTGATGGACACACAGGCAGTCACACCAGGAAGATGGCACCCAAGAGAAGTGATCCCAGATTTTTGGAGTGTGAGTAGGCCCGCCTGCTGGATGCAGTGGAGGAGAAGCGTCAGTGGCTGTACCCCACTCAGGGCCGTCGCCCAAGGGGTCGTGCAGCAAGCGTGTTATGGCAGGCGCTGGCTGTAGTTGTGAATGTGAAGACTCTGACATCTCAGTCCAGCGACCAGTACTGGAAGAAGATGAACAACCTTCTTCGGGCAGCAAGGATGAGTGTGCATCCCGTTCTGAAACCTCTACATGTGCTGTGCTTACAATGTGAAACCATTCTCAGACACCTCAAGGGCAGACACCAATCACCCCCAACCCACCCCACCCCAGTACTGCCTCCAACCTCTGTGGCACCCCCCAGTGGGAACCCATTTCCCCAAAACGGTCAACATGAGTTGCCGAACCCTGACACACATTGCAGTCCATGCTCTTCCATACATCATGCTCTCAATTCCCCTTATGTCCCCACAGGAGAAAAATGCATATACCGCCATGAGAGGGAGAAAAACTGGTGGTGGTGTTCTTGAGCTGCAGCTTTTGATGGTCTGTGAGCAGCATGCCTGGAGCTGGCAGTGGGGGACGTGCCTATAATGGCAAATGACAGCCAGGTCAGCGTCCGGGACGCAAGTGAGTATTAGCTGAACCCCATTCCCAAGTAAGTGCCATGCTGCATGGGCGGTTTTCCCTCCCTTCCCCGAATGTGTGTTCTTTCTTACAGTGCTGGATCCTGATGCACCAGGCCCTTCTGATGTCATGGCCCCCGCCGCTGCTCCTGAAACAACTCCCCTTGGACGACACCTTGGAGAGAGGCCCTGAAGAATCCTCCAAGGACAGCGCCAGTGATTCGGCTCAGGCATCAACAGCACAACCCACCAACACAGAGACGATCACGACAGTGGCTGATGTTAGTGCTGAGGCTTCTGGGTCACTTACTGGTGAGCACATCAAAGCCGCTGATGCACATCGGGTGGAGGCGGGCACATCCGAGGGCTTGGGCACATGGATGTCTGCTGGAGGCCAGGATTCAGCTGGTCCCAGGCCAGATGCCAGGCCTCAGGGTTCGTTCATCCCGAAGCTGGTGAAGATGCATCGGCAAACCTGGGGAGCTATCAGCAACCATGCTGTGACTGCAAGAGGAGTCAGAGTGCTGTTGCAGGAGGTGGTGCCGGCACTGCATGGTAACCAGGCCAACACTGCAAGGGTGGCGTCCGCAGTGGAAAGTCTGGCTCAGGGACTTGGCCTCATGGGTGACAATGTCCAGGCCATTCTGGAGACACAGCGGGCCATGGGTGTCAGAGGCATGTTGGAGACACTGCTGGCCATGGCTGTGGGCCTCGACAACTTAGCTCAATCTCACCGGGCTAATGCTAAGGGGCTCCAGAGCTTGGCCCGGTCTCAGGACTGAGGGATCACAGACCATGGGGCAAACTCACCTGGGCCTCAGGGACTGGCCGAGGCAGGTGACACTGGAACTTCTTAGAGCTCAGTCTAGCTACCCTGGCATCCCATGGAGTGTCCCCGGGGCCTATGGACACCCCGAGGGAGGAGGAAGGGCTGGAGCCCATGCCGGGGCCTTCCACACAGAAACCTCCGGATGTTCCCAGACCTTTCGATTTCCCCCATTCCTCACACTGGGCATCTCGGGGCCAGCAGGATAAACAGGGTGGCACAGAAACATCAGTGTCATCCGTAAGTCAGCTGGGGCCCCCCAGGGAATGGCCGCCAAGGGCATCACAGCCAATGGGGCTCACAGATCACAGCTGGACACCTCCACCTCTGATGTATATCCTGGGGGAGCATCTAGACGAAGCAGTAGGCCGCATAAGATTAAAAGGTTGTTGGGTCACTAAGAGGGCACGGGTAAAGGTCACCTGTAGTCAGGGTTAAGTTTTTGTAAATGTTAAGAGCACAATTAAATGTTATTTGCACGTCGCAGCTATGACTAATCCATCTCTGATTCTCCCCCCACAGAGCTGAATGTATCACAATCCCACGCACCGAGGTGTTGACTGCTGTGCTGCACAATACCAATACCTTGGTCAAAGATTATAGACTGTCTGCCCTGTTTTCCCCAACATCCATTTGATTTGATTTGATTTATTATTGTCACATGTATTATCATAGTGAAAAGTATTGTTTCTTGCGCGCTGTACAGAGCATACCATTCATAGAGAAGGGAGCAAGAGAGTGCAGAATGTAGTGTCAAAGTCATAGCTAGGGTGTAGAGAAAGATCAACTTAATGCAAGGTAGGTCCATTCAAAGGTCTGACAGCAGCAGGGAAAAATCTGTTCTTGAGTCGGTTGGTACGTGGCCTCAGACTTTGTATCTTTTTCCCGACAGAAGAAGGTGGAAAAGAGAATGTCAGGGGTGCATGGGGTCCTTAATTATGCTGGCTGCTTTGCCGAGGCAGCGGGAAGTGTAGACAGAGTCAATGGATGGGAGGCTGGTTTGTGTGATGGATTGGGCTACATTCACGACTTTTTGTAGCTTCTTGCGGTCTTGGGCAGAGCAGGAGTCATACCAAGCTGTGATACAGCCAGAAAGAATGCTTTCTGTGGTGCATCTGTAAAAGTTGGTGAGAGTCATAGCTGACATTCCAAATTTCCTTAGTCTTCTGAGAAAGTAGAGGCATTGGTGGGCTTTCTTAACTATAGTCCAGTCCAAATATGTGCGGGTTAGGTTGATTGGCCATTGTAAAATTGCCCCTTAGTGTCCTGAGGTTTGTAGATTAGAGGGATTAGCGGGTAAAAATATGTAGGGATATGGGGGTAGAGCCTGGGTGGGATTGTGGTTGGTGCAGACTCGATGGGCCGAATGGCCTCTTCCTGCACTGTAGGGTTTCTATGATTCTATGATTCTATGATTAGTGTTGGCATGGGGGGGACAGGACATGTGGGTGATCTGGACACCTAAAAACTTGAAGCTCTCGACCCTTTCTACTTTGTCTCCGTTGATGTAGAGAGGGGCATGTTCTCCTCTACGCTTCCTGAAGTCGATGACAATCATTTTGTTGACATTGAGGGAGAGATTATTGTCACTGCATCAGTTCATCAGATTCTCTATCTCATTCCTGTACTCTGTCTTGTCATTGTTTGAGATCCGACCCACTACAGTGGTGTCATCAGCAAACTTGAAAATCGAGTTGGAGGGGAATTTGGCCACAGTCATAGGTGTATAAGGAGTATAGTGGGGGGCTGAGAACACAGCCTTGTGGGCCCTGGTGTTGAGGATGATCATGGAGGAGGTGTTGTTGCCTATCCTTACTGATTGTGGTCTGTGAGTTAGGAAGTTCAGTATCCAGTCGCAGAGGGAGGAGCCGAGGTCCAGGCCACAGAGTTTGGAGATGAGTTTCGTAGGAATAATGGTGTTGAAGGCTGAGCTGTAGTCGATAAATCAACCAGATCTTTAATCAAACACCACCCCCTGGCATGCTCCCCCCCCCCCCCCCCCCCCCCGGCACGGTTGAACCCTCCTGACCCATTGCCCCACACACTTGTGTTCCCAACGCTCACTGCTACCTGGGCCCAGGGGGAGGAATCTCGGGTAGGGCCGGCAGGGATGTCCGACCACCTCAGTACATAGCTGTCGTGGACACTCCCTGGGTGGCGTGCACAGACCTGCATGATGTTCATCGATAGTCACATACAATTTGAACGTTCAGTGAGTGGAACCCCTTCCTGTTAATGAATGGTTGCCCTTCACCTCGCGGGAACCATCCACTGCCTCCTGAACATGAGGCATCCTGGCAATGGTGGCAAAGCCTGCAACCTGGGCCTCCTGCTGAGCCTGTCCAATGTCAAAATTGATGTATTGGCCTGCCCGGGCGTACAAGGCATCTATGACATGGTGAACGCATTTGTGGACTGAGACCTGTGAGATTCCACAGAGATCGCCACTGGGTGCCTGAAACCATCCTGTTGCGTAGAAGTTAAGTGCCGCTGTCACCTTTCCTTCTACTGGAAGCAGGTGGCCTCTGCTTCCCTGAGGTGTCAGGCATGCGAGCACCTCACACAAGTGCCAGACCATATCCTTAGTCAGGCGGAACCGGCGATGGCACATTGCCTCCGATAGACCCTCAAATGACGCCCTGGTCTGGTATTGCCTTGGCCTCTGCATCCTCCTTCTCCAAGCCCCCCTTTCGGGAGACTGCTCTCCCATCTCATGGGCATCATAAGCAGTCCCCTGCCCTCCTTCCTGAGGTCCTGCCACTGCTCCTGGAGTGGCCTACCTACTCCCTCCACCTCCTGAGCCGCCACCATGATGGCCAGCTCTCGATCAATAAGACCGAAATCCATTCTGGATGTTGGGGATTAGAGGGAGAGAGATTGATAGATACATGTCATTGTTTGTAACTATCCCAGCACCAGCCCTCCATCCCTCACTGGGACCAATGCTCCCACATGTGGATGCTGGCAACACTACACAATCTGTGGTGCCAAGCTTCACTGATGCACCATCAATCGAGCAAAGACTAGTTTGTATGCAAGAACAAATAGGCTTTTATTAGCAAAAGACTTGGAGCACACCCATGCCGATGAACTGGTCCAGACTGAAGCAGGGGGGTGGGGAGCAGTCGCCTTTATATCTGGACCAGGGAGGGGGAGGAGTCTCGGGTAGGGCCGGCAGGGATGTGTCCAGGCATGTCACATATACAGGTAATAAGCTAACAGTGGTTTACCACAGTCACCTGATTCAGTTGCCTGCCATTGGCATTGTAAACGCGGCAGGCAGGGAGAGCATTGATGCGCATCAATTGGGCACGAGGCTCGAAGCTTCAGTAAAAGAAGGCTTTTATTAACTAACAATGGAGCTATCAGAACTTTAACACACTATCCCAGACTGAAGGGGTCCCGTCCGAGCAGGGAGTC
Source organism: Mustelus asterias (assembly GCF_964213995.1). Taxonomy (NCBI): domain Eukaryota; kingdom Metazoa; phylum Chordata; class Chondrichthyes; order Carcharhiniformes; family Triakidae; genus Mustelus; species Mustelus asterias. The sequence goes on along the minus strand of NC_135809.1, from coordinate 40,994,536 downwards.
TTATACCTCTCCCAGGAGGTGGAGCCCGACTGGGATGTGCCACAAACGTAACAGACACAGGTGTAACAATCCCACCCTAACCCAACAGCAACATTAGTACAATCCCACAGTAACCTATATACATTCCTGTAGTACTGGCCAGCCCTGGCTCAGTACTATCCAGTGGGAACCTACGATGGTTCACCACATTCACCCCTCCTTTGAGAACAAAGGCCGGCGGGGTACGAAAACAGACTAAAATGTCAGCAGATTATAAGTTCAGACGGTCTGGAGGACCGCACCGTTGTTGTGACTTCCTCAATACCGGCGGTGACACCGGAGTAGGCACTTGCGGTGGCGTTCTCCCCAAAACGGCGTCCAGCTGTTCTCCCACGGACTCACAGGCCGGTTGACCCTGATGAGACGGTAGTGCAGGGGATCCTGACGCATCCTGCGGTGGCGACCATCTTCGGGGCTCAGGCAAGCTGTGCATTGGAGTAAAACTGTTAAGCACTGGTCCCGATGCTGCCCGCGCTACGTCCGGGGAAGAAATAAGGGATAATGGATTCGTCACTGGGGGTATGGGAGCGACAGGAGTTGCTACGTCCCCTGCGGGCGCCAGGTCTCGGATCGAGACTGTGTCCTCTCGCCCGTCAGGATATGCCACATAGGCATACTGAGGGTTGGCGTGGAGGAGGTGGACCTGTTCGACCAAGGGGTAGGACTTGCGGGCCCTTACATGTCGCCGCAGGAGGACGGGTCCTGGGTACGTCAACCAGGCTGGTAAAGATATCCCCAAGGAAGACTTCCGAGGGAATGAGAACATCCTCTCGTGGGGAGTAGCATTGGTTGCCGTACACAGGAGGGAGCGAATAGAGTGAAGCGCATCAGGGAGGACCTCCTGCCAACGGGAGACTGGAAGACCTTTGGATCTCAACGCCAATAGGACAGCCTTCCAGACTGTAGCATTCTCTCGTTCCACCTGTCCATTACCCCTCGGGTTGTAACTCGTGGTCCTACTAGAGGCAATCCCGTATGAGAGCAGGAATTGCCTCAAGTCATCGCTCATGAACGATGAGCCCCTGTCGCTATGGATATAGTTGGGGTACCCGAACAGGGTAAAAAGATCACGGAATGCCTTGATCACCGTGGCAGCCGATGTGTCCGAGCAGGGGACAACAAACGGGAACCGGGAGTACTCATCTATTATGTTCAGAAAGTACACGTTCCGATCCGTTGAGGGAAGGGGGCCCTTAAAATCAACACTCAGCCTCTCGAAGGGGCGAGTGGCCTTGACCAAATGTGCCCGGTCAGGTCGGTAAAAGTGCGGTTTGCATTCCGCGCAAATCCGACAGCTCCTTGTTACCGACCTGACGTCCTCCACCGAGTAAGGCAGGTTGCGGGCTTTGACAAAGTGGTAGAGCCGAGTGACCCCAGGATGGCACAGATCCTTATGGAGGGCGTTCAAGCGATCCTCCTGAATACTAGTGCATGTTCCGCGCGAGAGGGCATCCGAGGGCTCATTGAGTTTCCCTGGACGATACATGATATCGTAGTTATAGGTGGAGAGTTCAATTCTGCACCGCAAGATCTTGTCATTCTTGATCTTGCCCCTCTGCGAGTTGTTGAACATGAACGCCACGGACCGCTGGTCCGTGATCAGGGTGAACCGCTTTCCCGCCAGTGTCTGACGGCCTCCACAATGGCCTGGGCCTCCTTTTCCACCGCTGAATGCCGAATTTCGGGGCCTTGGAGGGTGCGGGAAAAAAACGCAACGGGCCTGCCCGCCTGGTTAAGTGTGGCGGCCAGGGCGAAATCAGATGCATCGCTTTCCACCTGAAAAGGGATGGATTCGTCTACCGCGTGCATCGTGGCTTTCGCGATGTCGTGTTTCAATTCCTTGAAGGCCAATTGGGCCTCTGGCGTGAGTGGAAAAGTCGTGGACTTAATAAGCGGACAGGCTTTGTCCGCGTAGTTGGGGACCCACTGCGCATAATAGGAGAAGAAGCCTAGGCATCTTCTCAGTGCTTTTGCGCTAGCGGGCAAGGGAAGTTCAGCAAGGGGGCGCATACGGTCTGGATCAGGGCCGATGACCCCGTTTTCCACCACGTATCCCAGGATGGCTAACCACCGCATACGGAATACACACTTCTCCCTGTTGTAGGTCAAGTTCAGGCGAGATGCAGTGCGTAAGAAGTTCTGGAGATTTGTGTCATGGTCCTGCTGATCACGGCCGCAGATGGTGACATTATCCAGGTACGGGAAGGTAGCCCGCAGCCTGTTCTGGTCCACCATTCGGTCCATAGCATGCTGGAAGACCGAGACCCCATTGGTGACACCAAATGGAACCCTAAGAAAATGATACAAACGACCATCCGCCTCAAAGGCCGTGTATTGTCAGTCCTCTGGGCGAATGGGGAGTTGGTGGTAGGCGGACTTGAGGTCTATGGTGGAGAACACCCCCTGCGCAATCTGATTGACCATATCAGATATGCGCGGGAGAGGATACGCATCCAGCTGCGTATATCGGTTAATGGTCTGACTGTAATCAATGACCATCCGGGGTTTGTTCCCGCTCTTGACCACCACAACCTGTGCTCTCCACGGACTAACACTGGGCTGTATGATCCTTTCTTTGAGGAGTCGCTGAACCTCAGATCTGATGAAGATCCGATCCTCAGTGCTGTAATGCCTACTTTTAGTAGCGATGGGCTTGCAGCCTGGTACCAGATTCTGAAATAAAGAGGGTGTGGTGATCTTTAACGTAGAAAGATTGCAGGCGGGTCGCGTTGGGCAATTTGGAGACTGCAGCTGTTCTCCCACTGCCAGCGAAGGGAGTGGCCCACCCTACTGTAGGATCACACTCTTCATGTGGACCATAAAGTTTAGTCCGAGGAGAATTGGTGCGCAAAGATATGGCAACACAAGGAGCCTGAAACGCTCGTAAATTGTGCCTTGTACTTTCAAGGTTACCACACAACGTCCTAGCACAGCGACAGACCAGGACCTTGATGCCATAGAGATTGTCTGTTTGGCAGGTTGAATCTGGAGTCCACACCTCTTCACAGTGTCAGGGTGGATAAAGCTCTCAGTGCTCCCGCTGTCAAACAGACAATAAAGCACATGATTGTTTACCTGGATATCCATCATCGAACGATCAAGCCTGTGAGGCTTAGCCTGGTCCAGGATGATCGACGCCACCGTTGGTCCATGAACGTCACTGCAGGCAGCTGAGGTCGACGCTGAGGACCCCCGCTGGTCGCTCGTGGTCATCGTCGACCAAAATGGCCGCCCCCATGAATCGCACATGGGTGAGGGCGCCAAACTTAGCGACCCCTGGTGGTCATCCTCCTCCGACTCCGTCGACCGCAATGGCGTCGTCCTGGACTCGCACGTGGACGAACCCCGCGAGGACTTCGACGACGATGGTGATGATCCCAGTTCCGAAGGGTCGCAGGCTGCACTGCCGTTCCTGGGCTTCGATCTGCACACCTTTGCATAATGCTCCTTTTTACCGCATGCGGTACAGATTACCGCTTTAGCGGGACACTTTTGTCGGGTATGTTTTGCTCCTCCGCAGAAATAGCACCGCGGGCCGCATGGGGCTGCAGCCATCGTCTGGCCCACATGGGAGCACGCCATAACACCGCACTTCAAGCCCGAGGGGCGAGGAGGGATTTGCGACTGCTCCTGCCACGTTGTCTCCACGTGGTCCTCTGGATACAGGACTAAGCTCTTCGAAGCCGACTCGAGCATTTCAGCCAATTCCATGGCCTGGGTAAGGTTGAGATTACCCTTTTCTAGCAGCTTGAGACGGATGTATGAAGACCCGACCCCAAACGCATCTCGGGCGAGGTCGTACATGCTCTGCTCAGCCGACACAGCTTTGCAGTCACAGCCCCTGGCTAGCTGTAAGAGCTCATTGGCGTAGTCCTCCATGGTTTCGCCCGACTGCCGACGTCGTGTAGCGAGGAGGTAACGAGCGTGGATCTCGTTAGGAGGTTTCGTATAGCGCTTCTTTTGAAGCTCGAGGGCCCTAGGGTAAGTGGTGGCCGCACGGATCGCGAGGTAGACTGTTTCGCTTACCCTCGCATGGATGGAGGACCCGGAGTCTGTCATCATCTGTGGTGACCGCTGCGGAGGCTGCTAGGTAATCTTCAAAACACTTCAGCCAGTGGTCGAAGGTGTTAGCAGCGCCGACCGCATGTGGATCTAGCATCAGACGTTCTGGCTTGAGGATTTGCTCCATACTCTCCTTTCTTTTTTCTTCCGTCGAGAGTTTAATTTTAGTTAATAAAATTGATGCGCATCAATTGGACATGAGGCTCGAAGCTTCAGTAAAAGATGGCTTTTATTAACTAACAATGGAGCTATCAGAACTTTAACACACTATCCCAGACTGAAGGGGTCCCGTCCGAGCAGGGAGTCTTATACCTCTCCCAGGAGGCGGAGCCCGACTGGGATGTGCCACAAACGTAACAAACACAGGTGTAACAATCCCACCCTAACCCAACAGCAACATTCGTACAATCCCACAGTAACCTATATACATTCCTGTAGTACTGGCCAGCCCTGGCTCAGTACTATCCAGTGGGAACCAACGATGGTTCACCACAAGCATACAGGTTGGTGTGCAGCCATGGCCATTGTGTTCCCTTGAACCATTGCCATGAGTGCAACTACAGCATTCCCTTCCAGGCATGTATTGTAGGTCAGGCACACGGAGCAGGGACAGACTCCTAATTATTACAAGATGAGTTCCCATTCACTGCAGAGTACATGCAGCATGAGTGTCTATGTTAACAAGAGTACCCCTGCTTGGAGCATCAGCTGCCTGAATAGATGAGCCCTCAAGCAGCACATGATACAATTTCCACCACCGCTCTCCCCCCCCCCCCCCCCACAACACCTCCCTAAAACCCAAGCACCGAGTCCAGTCCCTCACCACACCCCACAATCAGTACAGTGGAACAGCCCAGTGGCTGAGACAGCAGCCTGACCAGCACTCAGTAAAGGGCCCCACCCCAGAGGAGCAGCCCAGTGGCTGCAGATAGCAGTCTGATCAGCACTCAGTAAAGGGCTCCACCCCACCACACAGAGACTACATGGAACATCCCTGGGCCTGGGGACAGACTTCCAGTTCTCCAGGAACTTCCCCACAGCAAGCAGAAATTTTCCAGGCCTTGCCTCCAACCTCCCCTGCACTCCGGGGGCTGCAGCTCCATAGCACTTACCTCCTTACTCCTGTTCAACACTGCCATGCCAGGTCTCGACTTTTGTAGAGCAGTTGTAAACCCCGCTAGTGTGACGTTACCCCAGAGAGGCGGGAGATGCTAGCGGATGTGGAGATTCTAGTTGAGGACCAGCTAATTACATGCTAAGGTATGTTAATGAATGCAAATCGCCATTACACTAATTTTCAGTGTGGATCTGTCGATGTGAAAAAGCTTAGGCTGGAAGATGCCAGGCCACCCAACGCAAATCCCACAAATCGGCAGCCTCTGATGTCTCCCGGCTTGCTGTGCTACAAAAGCAGTGCAACTGGATGGGAGAATCACCCCCGTTGTTTCTTGTGCTATACAAACAAAACATACCATTTATAGAGTATATATAGGGGAGAAGGAATGTACTATGAGTGTCTGATCACAGCCATTAGGAAAACCAGAATGGCAGAAGCAGAGGAATGGGGATTTACTTTCTCCTTTGTCTGGCATGTGGTATTTGGAACACCAGAGCTGAGAAATTTCTCAGAGATTCTCCTACTCCCCAAGTCTGGCAGAAACCCTGCTTCCACAGCAGATCTGAAGAAGCTCCAAGAAATTTATTGGCCGATAGCTAAAAGATGAAGAGGAAAATAAATCTAAAGGGTGAGAAGTTCTTTTGTCTCTTTTTGAGACACTGAGAAGTGCAAGCTCATCACGTGGCGAGGTGAACACTAGTGCCGCTGCAGAATACTCAGATGACCACTTCAGTGGGACAGACTACAGAAGAAGGGTACACACACAGAATTGGGAAGCCTGCCAACTATCTTTTGTTCAGTGCCAAGGAGCATGGAAAAGTCCAGCACCAGCTTAACATACGGCATTCATCAGAGATTGGAGCCATACTTTCCAGCATGGCCACATCCGTACACAATCCTCATAGAAACCCTACAGTGCAGAAGGAGTCCATTCGGCCCTTCGAGTCTGCAACAATAACAATCCCACCCAGGCCCTATCCCATATATTTACCCTGCCACTCCCTCTAACCTAAGCATTCCAGGACACTAAGAGTTAATTTAGCATGGCCAGTCAACCTAACCCGCACATCTTTGGACTATGGAGCCAACCTATGGAGCCAACCTTGATGCAGTGTCTGATGACCAATGTCTAAACTCTGTAACTGTACAAGCAACATCTACTCAACATATGATTTTTTAAAAATTCATTCGTGGGACATGGGTATCGCTGGCTGACCAGCATTTATTGCCCATCCCGATTTGCTCTTGAGACGGTGAGCTGCTTTCTTGAATTGCTGCAGACCGTGTGATTTGGGTTAACCCACAATGCCATTAGGGAGGGAATTCCTGGATTTTAACCCAGTGACTGCGAAGGAATGGTGATATATTTCCAAGTCAGGATGGTGAGTGCTTTGAAGGGGAACTTGCAGGTGGTGGTGTCCCGTGTACCTGTTGCCCTTATCTTTCTAGATGGAAATGGTCGTGGGTTTGGAAGGTGCTGTCGAAGGATCTTTGGTGAATTGCTGCAGTGCATCTTGTAGATGGTACACACTGCTGCTACTGAGCGTCAGTGGTGGAGGGAGTGGATGTTTGTAGATGTGGTGCCAATCAAGTGGGCTGCTTTGTCCTGGATGGTGTCAAGCTTCTTGAGTGTTGTTGGAGCTGCACCCATCCAGGCAAGTGGGGAGTATTCCATCACACTCCTGACATGTGCCTTGTAGATGGTGGATAGGCTTTGGGGAGTCAGGAGGTGAGTTACTTATTGGCGTATTCCTAGTCTCTGACCTGCTCTTGTAGCCACTGTTTATGTAGCGAGTCCAGCTGAGTTCCTGGTCAATGGTAACCCAAGGATGTTGACAGTGAAGTGCTGAATTGAATTGCTGAAGGGATAGTTCAACTGATATCCTGCAATCTCAGCTACTGCTATGTAAGCTCAGATTGCTGCATTATGGCTCTGGAAGCAGAATACAAAAGGGTTTCCAGGCTGGCACAGCACTCTTGGAATCTGTTCTTCAACAGATCAGTTCCTTAAAAACTGTCTGCAAGTAAGACCTGATGTTGAGAACCCTTAATTATCCATCTTATATTTCCTCTTCTAGCAGCTTGTTGAGTTTTGTGTGGCCTCTACTCATTCTGACAATCATGTCAATACCAAGGGGAAGGGACATTTGGCCACACATGTCTGGAAACATCTAATTTTACACAAATCTTTAAGTCACCAAAAAGTACTCCAGCACCAGCCCAAGTCATTCCTTTTAGAATATTGAAACTTTTGACAGGTATGAAAAAACACATGGAATCACAACAGCCAGAATAAATAAACAGCAACTAACCTGAAAGTAGTTAATGATCTATTTAAATGGAACTGATGAGGTATTCTTGAATGCTTGTTCAGTTGTCTGAGATTATGGACAAGAGTAGGCTGAAGCATGGCACACTGGCAGCAAATCAGTACTGCACACTGATTGGCACAATGATCTGACTCTATTGCAGATTCCAGCACGCATTACATGCATGTGCGAATCCCTTTACCAATAATGCTATCCAGTGCACTTCATGTCAGAAGTGTGTATATGATCAAGGACGTTTTTACAGAATCTTAAGGGGCCATATAGTGCCCAAGAAGACAGCTGCTATTCAGCTAAATTCTGCCTGCAATGTACTGAATATCTCATTTTGGCATTAGATACTGCTGTATTTAATCAGAAACGTCTGCCCTCAGTTTCACATTGGAGTACAAAAAAATCAGTACTAAGTTTTAAGAAAAAAATCCTTAATTTTCATAAGAAATATAACCCCTCAAGTTATTACCTTAAAATCTGAAAAGATAAGCCTGGCAACTTTGTTCATTGAAAACACATGAATGAAAGATTTGGCCCAAGTCTTTCGGTCTCTAGATCGTCAAAGGCTGGATGTACAATGGAAGATGTGCATCGGGACCTGCAGAAGTCCTGAGGCACAGATGTCTGTGGGAATTGCTCAGGAAGTTTAAACTTCTAATGGGAAATTTCCCCACCCCCCCCAGGACTCTCTGTGAATTCATCAGTTCCATGCATTTACCTTGATAGTTACTCAGGAAATGTTTAAAACTTGGTCTGACACCTAGGTAACTCCACAACTAAAAACATGTCCAACAATCACAAACTTACCAGAATATGGCAGCTAATGCTGTAGAAAGTAGGTGTGCCTTCTCTCCCCTGACTTTATTACGATCTGATTGTGTTCTCTGGGAACTGCCCATTCCTGCTGCAGATGGGGTTGAAATATCCCAGAAGAAATGGGCAGTAATGTCAGGTCTGAAAAATCTTTGTAGGATGCAGCAATGCATGGGAGATTCAGGCCATTGAGAATGAATGGTGTTTCCAAGTTATCCATTTCATATGGAATGATGTACGAGTCTCATTTAGTACTAGATATACATTAATCACCAGAATGAGAGTGATGTTTCTCTCCCCTTTCAATGCTGGGAAAAGAACATTCCTTTCTACAAAAGCCTTTTCTTTCATTAAACTTACTTCCACCACTTGCTAACCTGCATTCACTAATGTTCCAAAAGTTACTGGGCTAACAGAATTTGGGTCCAGGAAGGAAGCAAACTGTAAAGGGAAGTATTGCTGATCCTGACTCAGTAAAAGCTCCAGATAAATTAACCACACCAGGTGACATTTGATGATTTACATAGAATCCCTACAGTGCAGAAGGAGGCCATTCAGCCCATCGAGCCTGCACTGACCACAATCCCAGCCTGGCCCTATTCCCGTAACCCCTCATATTTACCCTGCTAATTCCCTGACACTAGGGTCAATTTAGCATGGCCAATCAACCTAACCTGTACATCTTTGGACTGTGGGAGGAAACCAGAGCATCCCGAGGAAACGTAAATGTTTCTTCGTAAATATTTTTTTTGTTTGATCACTTTAGTGCCTGGAAGGCTCTTGAAAAAAAACATGCAAGTGTTGGCAACCATAATGCTAAAGGAAACAGTTCCTCAAGGTCTCCGAAACAGATATCCACTCATTTTACTGCGTAGTGTAAATTTGCATATACCCCTAAAGTAGCAGTTGCAATGTTTAAAAGCTGTCACTGCCCAGCCTCTTGTCATCAAACACCACATTTCTTTAGTGTATTGTTAGAGAATTCATTCTGTTAAATAACAGTTTTGCACTTATTCCTCTCTCTTCTCCCCATCGCACACATTTGTTTGCATCAATATAGAATGATTGAAGTTACTTACTAAAGGTCGGAGATCAGGATGGGCAAGTATATAACCATTATTGGTATTCAAAAATGCGTAACCATGGACTCCAAGCTGCATGATAAACATGTTAAAGAGAATAACAATTTTAAAAGCAATGTCACAACAAAGAAATCTACTTACTCAAATCAGTGTTTAAAAAAATTATTTCATGGGATGTGGTTGTAAGATCAGAATGTGATGCCCATCCCTGATTGTCCTTAAACTGAGAGCAGTTTAGAGTCAACTACATTGCTATGAATTTAGAGTCATGTGTAGGCCAGACCAGGTAAGAATGGCAGAATTCCTTCCCATTAGTGCACCAGATGTCTTTTGAACTATTAATGATAGTTCATTAGTAATGGTCTCCAATGCTGAGATCACCTTTATATTCCAGATTTATTAATTTAATTTAAAATTACACCAGCTGTCGTGGTGGGATTTGAACTCAGAGCATTAGGCTGGGCCTCTAGATTACTTGCCCAGTGATATTACCACTGTCATCATCTCCCTCTGTTCCTTGGAGCTTTGGAGCTGCAAGAAAGGCAAGTGTCAATCATACGGACTTGAAATGTTAACTGTGTTTCTCTTTCCACAGATGCTGCCAGGCCTGCCAAGTTTTTCCAGTATTTTCTGTTTTGACTTCACACCATGCACCAGGTAATTTTCTAAGATTCCATGCCACAATGTTTCTGCATCAACTGCTTAATTATGCAAAGCTTTCACACAATCTCTCAAGTTCCTTCACTGCATAACATACATATCCATACCTCAGCAGGGCACATAGCCAAGATACAACATACAGTTGAAAATCCTGCTATATTTATATCTTAGAAAGACTTCACAAACCATTGCAACAAAAAATGCTTATTTATTGGCATGCAGGACTTCAAGTTGCCTGCTGGCTTTTAATGTTACACATGAAGTAAAAAAATGTAAGCTATCACTGGAAGTAGAAGAGGAATGAGTGAATCAGTGCTCTGTAAATTATTTAATATTCACTAAACCATGTAGAACACAGGATAGAACCACCAACACTTCAGCTTCTTGTCAATAAAATGCATTAACAGTGTGAGAAGGACAGGAGTATAAAACAGCACCTGTTTTTGAACTGCACCTGAAATACATGATTCCATGACGTGTTGCCTACGTTACAAATCTGACGCTATAATTATTTCTGCTGGCATTCAAAAAGATGTGATTTATTAACTAATGAGCTGCTGTAGTTTATCTACAAATGTGTTATTCTGATCAGAACTCCAAACTAGCTTGACATTTTATCATCACTGATGTAAAGCATTAATACAGTTTAGGACTTACCTTGTACCTTGGAGCTAATTTTAACAGCTCTTTCAGTGGCACATCTGAACCTACAACCCCAAGGAGAATGCCGTGTGCTCTCTGCAAGAAAATAGAGAGGATGAGACGGCAGATTCAGTCATAAATAAACAAAGATATTTGAAGCTCTCTGTTTCACACATTGTTCCTTAATGCTTCCACGATAATTGGCAGTCATGCCATTGAGTTTGAAAACTTCAAAATGGGAGTACAGTGCCGAATTGTGGGTGGTTAATACCTTGGAGAACTTGTGGAGGAAGGAGTCCAGATGAACTTAGTGAAATTAGATCCAGGAACCACTGAGGAGGCTGTGACAGCAGACTATGGAGTCAGGAAGTTGGGGCTGGGGACATATATTGTCTATTTGTGGTGACCTGGACATCTGATCTTTAGGAAATTACAAGGGCAAATTCACGTTTGAAGATTTTGGTGGGGACATGGGAGTACTGCAAGCATTAAGCTAACCTGAGATTTGGAAGTCCTGGGGAATATCAAAGGCTTGACAGCAATGGAATTATGTCGGATTAGCTAGAGTTGGAATAATTAGAAGAATTGCAGTGCAGTACTTTGTAATAGAAAAATGCTGCTGAAACTGAAAGGAAGAATGTTCAAGATACTTTTAAGACTAGCCTTGCTATGTAGTGCAAAAGCTTGGGCAACATCAAAAAGAGAGAAATGATGATTGGATACTAAGGATTTAAGAATGCTGAAATGGGCATGTATAGTGATGAGAAAGGAGACGATCAGGAACTAGTACATCAGAGGCCCAATGAAGATTGTCAAAGCATCAACGAAAGAGTCAAAAAGCAATTGAAATAGTATGGATATCTGTTGCAGAAAGAGAGAGAGAGAGGACATGTGGTGAGGTGGGTGATTGAGATGGGACTGCCAAGAAGAAGGAGAAGAAGAAGGCCTAAGATCAGATGAAAGAATGAAATGGCGAGGGACTTAAACTTACCGAGATTGCAAAAAGAATAGTTGGTTAACAGAAAGAGTTGGAGAAGGGGAATCAACCAACATTGTGGTGAAGACAAGTAAAATGGGAGAAGCTAAAAGAAGAAGAAGAAGAAGAGGTATCCAAGATTTGGCAACTGTGAGGAATAATTTCAGGTTTGATAGGCATGGGGAGAATAGGGGCTTGCAGGTCAAATGATTCAAACTCATTCCAAGTATATTTTTCTCATTCTCAACCTGCAGAGGAGACCCTGCATCTCAAACTCAAAACTACAGGGAAGAATTTCTGTATAAACTGAAAGAACTAACAATTATTACGTGAATATCATGTAAAACAAATGTAATCTTTATTGTACCCTGTCAAAATTGGTGTGGAGAAATGGCGGCCCCACAATAAATGGTACACAGGCAGAGGAGAAAGTTATTCGAAATAATACATACGAATAAAAGTAGTACAATTAGGTCATAAATAAAAGTTTCTGTAAATTGTACAGCTATAATAGCATGGCTCTATACATTTGATATTATCATTGCTACAACATCTAGCAACAATGGTCACCTGTTTCATATATGACTATCACAAACCAAATGGAAAATGGAGTGTCTTTTAGCACAATATCATAGCTCCCTTATTTTCATACACACAGCTAAAACATGGGTAAGTATTTACAATAGAAATTAATGCAGAAAATGGGATGGCACCAAAGTGGGATGAGTTCTGGTGCACAGAACTCTGGCTCATTTTCATTTCAAATCGTCTGCATTAAACCAGTAAAACAAATGGTCCCGATCAGGAAATTCACATTCCAGGCTTCCTTGGGGTCAGAGCATACACTCAACATAAGTTTATTGGATATAGGACATAGCAATTGGAAGTTCGCATCAGATAGGGCAAGATAAATGGAGCTTATTCTGTAACACTTACCTCTGTGAAGGAAAGCCAAGGGTTTTTGGGTCACTGATTTTTAAATCTTCTTTAAAAATAGAGCATTCCAAATTTTGTCTGTTAATACTGTATGACGGCAGTTGCCTGGGGTCTGGTGGGCCTTGTGATGGGGACATTATTGTGCCCTGTAGCACTCAAAGTCTGAGGTTTGACAGGCTGGTGAGGATCTGAGATTTTTAAGCACCTGGTGAGTCTGGGGTTTAGCAGCACCAGTGCGGGAGGTCTGTGGTTTAGCATTACTGGGTACATTTGGAGTTTGGCAGCATTGGGAGGGGAATTTCTGAGAACTGACATCAATGGTGTTAGGAAGCAGTTTGTTGGGAAACACACAAGAGCAATCAAGAATTGGAAGAACATTGAGACTGAAATGTTAGCTATCTTTTGTTATTTTCAATGATTCTTCCACAGGTTGTGTACCATTGGGAACTCTGTTCCACCTATTTATTTTTGAAGGAAAATGATGGATAAAAACCACAATGTAATCCAGATGCATTGTCAAATCTGGCTGCCAGACACAGCTAAAAAATTTAAGGAATCAAGCAGGTTTACGTTTCGGGCAACTCTATCAGATTTGTGTATAATCGATGCCAACATTCATTTAAGACTCGGATACTTTTTCTCTTGGATCAACAGCACAGGAATCGGACCTCAGATAGTATTTGATCATCTTAGTCTGCATCTTTTCCTGCAACATCCAAAGGTGGCACGGTGGCACAGTGGTTAGTACTGCTGCCTCACAGCGCCAGGGACCCGGGTTCAATTCCCGGCTTGGGTCACCGTCTGTGTGGAGTTTGCATGTTCTTCCCATGTCTGCGTGGTTTGCCCGTTAGTGTTAGGGAGACTAGCAGGGTAAATACATGAGGTTATGGTGATAGAGCCTAGGTGGGATTGTGTTTGGTGCAGACTTGATGGGCCAAATGGCTTCCTTCTTGATGCGCTATCAATAAGGCGAAAGACTACCGATATGCCAATATAAGTGTAGGCTTTTATTCACAACAGAATCAGGAGCAGATCCCAACAATTAACCGACCTGGACTGAACAAGGGGGAGGAGACAGCCACCTTTATACTAGGTGCTGAGGGGAGGAACCAAACCGGAAGGGGATGTGTCCAGGTATGACAAACACACACAACGGTGGTCCATATAGGACAAAGGCACAACTGAGGTCCACCACACTTCTGCACTGTAAGATTCTATGATTCTATGAATTCAAATTCCAATCCAAAGTGATATTTATCCTGTTCGTATTGGTATTGCCAGATGTTTAACATTACAAAACATATACGAAAAGAGGCTGAACAGAGAAAGATGTTGAATACAGGTACTCACAGTTTCATTCTTTCTGCTAAAGACTGGCATTGCCACGGTTGTCATGAGGAGCAGACTGTGTGCTGCTGATTGAAATAGCTGTCATATAAGCAGATGATTAGATATTAATGAAAAAAGAAATGACTGCAAGAACAACAACAGACAGGCAAGGCATGAAAATTGTACTTCAACACCACTGCTAATAAATAGGTCTCAAATAAAATGGATTACATGAAAGTATGCCTGGGTTAATATGTAACAGTTAAAAGAGATGTGAAAAGTAACAATACAATCTCTATGCATAGAAAACTCTGTTGAAGAGATGTGAGGCAGTACTTTTAAGAGGAATGGGAATACTTTCATTTCATGCAGTGTTTGCGACTCAACAGTGGTTGAAATTCCTCAAAAATTGCCAACTCCCAAGTGTGAGCATGATTCAGATGGTTTAGATTGCAAAACACTGCATGAGCTAACAAATTATAGGATTGCTTTCTGAAACTCAGATTGTTAAGAGACCTCTTGGCTCAACAATACCCAACTTGCATTAAGAGGGGGAAGGAAAAGAAAATAATGACATGTTTTGTAGAATTGCTATGTTACAAGGCAACAACTCCAAGAAAATTCAAAATGGGTTACATTGGTGGGTTACCTGCAAAATATGTCACTTAACTTTCTTTAAGTTAACAAAGCTCTCTTTGTGACCTATCGAATAAAGTTCTAGCCACTTTATGAATGAAACTCTGTCTTGAACTTTATACAGTATACATTATTCACATATAGCACAATATTAAATACACACAACACAGCACAGCACAGTACAAACCAATGGCCACTGAATTCAGAACACAACATACAATAATGACATCACATGCAGTGAGTAGTGGTTACCTCCTTAGACTGTAGCAGTTATAAGTGATGAGGGTAGCAATGAGCAGTTGGCGATGAGGTGGAAGCAGAATAGGATGATGGTGATGGGTTGGGGTAAGTAAATTACAAGTGAGAAAAGCAGACAGAATATGAGGTCCAATTAAACAGCAAAATGATATTAAAACAATAAAAATGACCAAGCAAATGCAATAGTCCAACTATCTTCCAGGAGGAAGATAATGCATTAGCTAGTTATTGTTAGTTTTAAAGGACAGAATTTCAAGGCACCCTGAGGGTGGGTTTACAGGTGGAGGTGGACCATAAAATTGGCAAGTTAATTTCCCACTGTCTATACCCACCAGCAAAGGCTAGGGGGGCCCATCAGTCTTCACCTCAATTGAGACACTTAACTGGCCAATTAATGGAAAAGCCCGGCTATTTAAATTATATTACCATGAGCTGCTGCATATATTAGGCAGCTTGCGCTGATTTCCGGCATGGAGCGGACAGCGTCAGAAATCTGGCGCTGAGAGAGGTGCGGCGGCTCGGACGCCCAGCGTAAATTGGCTGCTACCAGAGTCTCCCAGCCCACTGCGCTAAAAAATCAGTGCAGTGGGATGGAAAAATCGCTCCCCTAATGTTTTGCCTTTCCACATCTCTCTGTGTGGGAGAGCACCTTAATTTCCTTATAGATTTGGTATTTCAGATGCAGAGAGGCACAGCTTTTGCCCAATTAGCATACTTTCCTATGGTGCAGAGTGTCATTGATTGCACACGTTGCCATAATGGCCCAAACTCAACATGTGGACACATTCCTTCCATTGGATCAATGTACAGATGGTTTGTGACTACAACAAGGTCTTCCTTCATGTGTGTGCAAGGTTACCTGAGAACTACCACATCTCCTTCAAATTAAGGAGTTTGCAAATCACTCAGTTATTTCAGACACTAATGCAGATCAATGATTATCTTCCAGGTGACAAGAACTTGAAAATGACCCCTTTTAAGAACTCAAACAGAAGCAGAGCACAACTGAAAAAGTCACCAGGAGTACCACAGAGCAGACAATTGGCATTTTCAAGATACGCTTCAGGTGCCTCGATTGCTCAGGTGCAATATACCCCAACAAGGGCATTAAGAATAGTACTGGTGTGCTGCATGCTGCACAACATCGTGTGCAGAGGAACATACAAATTGATGCTAACGAGCCGATGGGAAAAGCTTCAAACTCTGAGGAGAAGAGGAAGAGCAAGCCCTTGTCTACTCTGAAGATTCCAAAACTGATGAGGAGGCCGTCAATGTGGAGCAGCTGGAAGGCATGACCATGTAGCCACAGCTGACTCTGTGCAGGAGGGCTCATTACCAATGGGTCCTTGTGCAAAATAGATTCTCATAAGCTCCTCTGATATCACAATTGTCATCAGCCAGTCCCTGGTGATATAAGTCCATCTAAAGAACCTTGAACACTGACTCCACAATTACTCAAGGGAATGCCTATCACCCACAAGGGACAGAATAAACATCAATAAGTTGGATTCAGTCACATTCATGTGGCTGAAACCCTCACATCATAACCATAGGTCTCATCAAACTGCAAGTCATTCACAATCTGGCCCCTTCACATGAATGCCAATAACTGTGAATGAGGGTCCATGCCACAAAATTGCCCATAAAAATCAAACCATGTCCACAATGCTGAGAGTGACATGACATCGGAATTGAAACTCGGTACATGCCGAGAGGATTGTATATTGAAGCATACATGCAGATAAGGCATCTCATACATGAGGAGCCCATAACTGAGTAATAACAGTTTTTTGAAGGAACTTAGACACCATCCATTCTGACCAATAGTCCAGTTTATGACATGAACGTTACCGGCTTCCTGACTTCCAAATACCTCTGCTTACTACACAAAGCACATCCTGTGACAGCTGGAATACAAACACAGCCAAAGTAGTGGGCATAGCAGATCACCAATATTTTCTGAATGTTAGCTGACCTCTCGAGCTGTGATGTCTACACTTCAGCCAAAGTGTAACATTGTAGTGTGGATGAACGTCTTACACCCAACAGGTGCCCAGCATCTGTTCATGGAATCTGATTACTGAGCCTCCCTTAAAGTCAAGCTTGGATGGACAACGAAAGATACAAGGAGCATCTCAGTGTTTACACTTTGACATATCTTATGTGATATAGCAAAGAAAGAAGCAACCCTCCAAACCATCACAAATCTGCCAAGAGCCTTGATGCTGACAGCATGTTGCCATGGACCTCAGCATGCTGCCTTCATAATTTTATCAATAATAAAAACAGAAAATGCAGGAAAGACTCAGCAAGTCTGGCAGCATCTGTGGAGAGAGAAACAGCAGTAATGTTTCGAATTTGTATGATTCTTCAGAGCTGAAGAGAAGTAGAAATGCAATGGGCTTTATACTGTTGAAAAGAGTGGGTGGAGCAAGTGGAGCAAAATATAAGTCAGCAATAGGTGGGAGCTCAGGAGAGATTTGACAAAGATGACATGAACACAAGACAAAAGAAATAGTAATGATAGCCTTAAGAACAAAGGAAGGTACTAATTGTGGCATCAAGGTCAGCTGGCAGAATGTGTTAATAGCAATACAAGGACCTGTGCTCTCTGAAAGCAAACAAAGCTTATCTTCATAATTTTACGATTCTTTTTGAGCTCTTCAATGTACAAACACACAGAATCTTGTGTAAGTATAGGTAAACATATTCAAGAAGTGCTCAAAGGTTCTATCTACAATATAAAAGATGTAACTACAGTGAACTAATTAGTGCTCGAGGCAAGATGAAGCCCGCACAATCCTAAAAAGTGCCCCCAGCCCCCGCCACCCCATGTTGCCTCAGAGATGGAGGCAGGCTGCTCACTTCTCTGTTGAAACAACAATGAGGCACATGGGTGGACAGAAAATGCAGGAATAAGGAGCATGGTGTCCTGCCTTACCATATAGGCACCTGTTGGGTACTTCCTTCAGACTTTGGCCTCTGCATCTCTGGATATGCAGCTATGGTCACTGGCTCATATGCAGCAGAGGAGGACCTTAGGGAAAAGGTTGGAGAGCTAGAGGAAGATGAAAGTGCTGAGGGTCTCTCAGTACCTTCACCATCCTCAGTGACCTGCACAGCCCTGGGGAGGCCTTCAAGTGCGGTTGATGGGATTGGCTGCTGCTGTGTAGCATTCCTCCAATCCAGAAACTGCAGTGCTGACAGTGCAACCGTCCTGTTAAGAGTACTCAGCTCTTCATGTATTCCATGGATATCAGTGCTCATATTCTGAGTGGACTGATCCATGGTACTGACGGAGGCTTGCACCCTTTCCTGCCTGAGATGCTGCTCTTGCATCCACTCTGAGAGTTGCTGCATGTGACTCTCCATGAGATTGGCTAATCTCTCAGAGTTAGAGTTCTTGTAGTTGAATCTCTGGGACATTGCGGAGCTCATGACGATGATAAGCTCCTCCAATCATACTCCAAGAGCTCACACTGCCTCATGAAACTCTGCCAGATTTCCCCAGGTCTGCTGCTGGTTATCTAAATTTGTGATCAAAATGGTGACTCCTGAGGATCTACAATCCTGTCCACTGCAGCATCACCATGACTTTCATTCATCTCTGAGGAGGACTGTACACCAATGTCTCCTCCTGCACTCTGGTGCGATGCCCTTCACCCTGAAACACTGACTTTGCACATGAGATACATCCCTTGGAAGTGCTAGTGTCTGAGTTGACAGTGTGTGGGCTAAGTGTAATGTGAGCTGCCTCATCAAACATCTTTTCCTCCTTTTGATGCCCGACGGATGATCTGGCTGGGGAGTGGGGCGGCAGTGGTGATGGGAGGATCAGGGCCTGAACCTGTGTGAGACACAGGTATATCCCTGCTCATAGTGCAAGCATGCTCTGATGTATGTCATTGCCTTAATCATGCTCATGCTCCCATAAAGCATAACTCCATCATTGCACTTCCTCTCATGCCCACATCCCAGTGAGCTCAGCAAAGTGATAGCATGACCTCCACCATTACCAAGGTGATTTCAACATCACCTTTATCAGCTGCTAAAGACAATTCACCATCATCAGCAGATTGGTAATTACCATGGCCATCTGTTCAATGGATGGTTTGTGGCACAGGAAGGCTGACCCACCATCAGTGCTGGTCTCCCCTATGGCATTCTTCACTCTTTTTGATTCCAACAATAATTTGAATTTATGTCAGCCTGATATATAGTGCATGGAGGGCTATTGCTCTTCACTGTGTCTGTAAATCACACTGATTGTGTTCTGTGCATGCCAACATTAGCTGTGTATACATAAGCCTCAGTGCTGAAGCAAGGTATGTTTCATCTCACACACTTCAGCTGCAGCAAGATGACCTTTCCTTTGGACTTGTGTGTGAATAAGGAAGCTACTTAGCTTGCCAGATACAGCAGATCATTGAACCTTTTCCAGCACTCAATTCATGATGGTCTGTTGCTGAACTTGAATCCAAGCCTTTAGTTGCTGCTGGTGGATTAAACCAATCAGCAGGATAGAGGACTGCTCTCCTGCTCTGGACCTCTTCCACCAAAACTCGAAGGTCCTGATCAGAAAAGCATGGGGCAGCTTGACACATCCCTTCCCCTGTGTCTCCTCTGTGTGATAGTCTATGAATAAAAGTGGTCAGCGAAAAGGGTCATGAGCCATTTAGATGAGTGGCAAGGAGCAGTGCCATGCTCAGATAATGTGCATGGCACTGTTCCTTATTCATCCACCCACTGAGACTTGGCAGCTAAATATATGCCCCCTATCCATCCCTTTAGCTCCTCATGCCACCATACCAAGGTATGGTACTTCCACCCCATTCACCCACTATGCATTGTATAGAACCAATGAACACAATAGTGTAAAAAAAGGTTTTTCAAAATATTGATCGATAACTTTCCATTTGTTTAATAAATCAGGCCTTTTCACTCCAGGCCAGTAAACATACATAGAACATAGAACAGTACAGCACAGAACAGGCCCTTTGGCCCACGATGTTGTGCCGAGCTTTATCTGAAACCAAGATCAAGCTATCCCACTCCCTATCATCCTGGTGTGCTCCATGTGCCTATCCAATAACCGCTTAAATGTTTCTAAAGTGTCTGACTCCACTATCACTGCAGGCAGTCCATTCCACACCCCAACCACTCTCTGCGTAAAGAACCTACCTCTGATATCCGTCCTGTATCTCCCACCACGAACCCTATAGTTATGCCCCCTTGTAATAGCTCCATCCACCCGAGGAAATAGTCTTTGAACGTTCACTCTATCTATCCCCTTCATCATTTTATACACCTCTATTAAGTCTCCCCTCAGCCTCCTCCGCTCCAGAGAGAATAGCCCTAGCTCCCTCAACCTTTCCTCATATGACCTACCCTCCAAACCAGGCAGCATCCTGGTAAATCTCCTCTGCACTCCTTCCAGCGCTTCCACATCCTTCCTATAGTGAGGTGACCAGAACTGCACACAATATTCCAAATGTGGTCTCACCAAGGTCCTGTACAGTTGCAGCATAACCCCACGGCTCTTAAACTCCAACCCCCTGTTAATAAAAGCTAACACACTACAGGCCTTCTTCACAGCTCTATCCACTTGAGTGGCAACCTTTAGAGATCTGTGGATATGGACCCCAAGATCTCTCTGTTCCTCCACAGTCTTCAGAACCCTACCTTTGACCCTGTAATCCACATTTAAATTTGTCCTACCAAAATGAATCACCTCACATTTATCAGGGTTAAACTCCATTTGCCATTTTTCAGCCCAGCTTTGCATCCTATCTATGTCTCTTTGCAGCCTACAACAGCCCTCCACCTCATCCACTACTCCACCAATCTTGGTGTCATCAGCAAATTTACTGATCCACCCTTCAGCCCCCTCCTCTAAGTCATTAATAAAAATCACAAAGAGCAGAGGACCAAGCACTGATCCCTGCGGCACACCGCTAGCAACCTGCCTCCAATCCGAAAATTTTCCATCGACCACCACCCTCTGTCTTCGGTCAGACAGCCAGTTGCCTATCCAATCGGCCAACTTTCCCTCTATCCCACACCTCCTCACTTTCATCATAAGCCGACCATGGGGGACCTTATCAAACGCCTTACTAAAATCCATGTATATGACATCAACTGCCCTACCTTCATCAACACACTTAGTTACCTCCTCAAAAAATTCTATCAAATTTGTGAGGCACGACTTGCCCTTCACGAATCCGTGCTGACTATCTCGGATTAATCCGCATCTTTCTAAATGGTCGTAAATCCCATACCTAAGGACCCTTTCCATCAATTTACCAACCACCGAAGTAAGACTAACCGGTCTATAATTACCAGCGTCATTTCTATTCCCTTTCTTAAACAGAGGAACAACATTCGCCATTCTCCAGTCCTCTGGCACCATCCCCGTGGACAGCGAGGACCCAAAGATCAACGCCAAAGGCTCTGCAATCTCATCCCTTGCCTCCCAAAGAATCCTAGGATACATTTCATCAGGCCCAGGGGACTTATCGACCTAAAAGTGTTAATTATTCAGATGCTGTAAAGTGTCAATAGCTGAAACTATTGAGAGATGTTGGCACAGAAGTAATGTCACTCAGCTAATAATCCAGAGGCTCTGTGGACATGGACTCAAATTCACATCTCGGCAGCTTGTGGAATTTAAATTCAATTAATTAATAAATCTGAGATTGAAAGTCATTTGTTGGTGCCATGAAGCTAAAATCAACTGTTGTAAAAAGAAAATCAATCTGGTTCACTAACATCCTTTAGGGCTACTATCTAGGTAAAGGCCTACATGTGACTCCAGATACACATCAATATGGTTGACTCTTAACTGGGATAAGCAACATCCACATCCCATCAAAGAATATTGAAAATGAGCACTTGAGAACTCTTTAACTTATTTAGTTAAGCATTGTGAAATTAACAGCGTAGATCAGATAGCAACCAGAGGTAGTAGTAGAGGCGGGTACAATTTTATCTTTTAAAAAGCATTTAGATAGTTACATGGGTACGATGGGTATAGAAGGATATGGGCCAAATGCGGGCAATTGGGATTAGCTTAGGGGTTTTAAAAAATAAGGGCAGCATGGACAAGTTGGGCCGAAGGGCCTGTTTCCATGCTGTAAACCTCTATGACTCTATCTAGGGATATCAATCACGTAATGTTTTCTCTGGAGCTCAGGTGTTTTAGTACTTGAATGGACCTCTGGATTCTCAGCCAAGAATACATAATGAGGCTTGGCTGAGAGTCCAGAGATCTTTAAGACTGTTGAAACAGTTGATTCCCAATCAGGCAGAAAAGGTTGGCTGTCCATCAAGAGGTACATGGAGATCTGTTGGAGCTCCCAGCGCAGTGGTGGGAACCTCAAAAATATTGATTTCTTTTTTTTCCAAAAGTATGCTTTTGGTACAGGCATTGGAAATCATGCCAATCATGATGCTACAGCTGGTATGTCAGATCTAACTCCTCATGTTGGAAGCCCTTAGGGAGTTGATATTTCTCTCATGTCTCCTCAGATTATGTTCATAAAGGCCTGCAATTCCAGTGTAGAGTAAGGTGTCTTTTCCAGGTTCAACAGGTTTAGATATCCGTTACAGATAACCAAGTGGCAGCCTAATAGGAATCTCACTGATGTCATTCGTCCTGCTCTCACACTGATCATTATTCATAGTGAAGCAGTGTAAAACAACATGAGCATGGTTTGATTGGGCACAGATGGTGCTGTCATCTTTGAATACAGTGAACAGAATTGAACTTTCCTGCCATCCCCCTCCAATGCCTACACATGTACTAGAAAGTCTATTCATATAGTGATAGAAATAGTGCAGATTCATTGTCCAATTAAGTTATTTAAATATAAGAATTTCCTGAAACTGAGATGTCATTTGGTCTGAGTGTGAGGATTACAACATAATTGCCGATGTGATAAATCATTCAACCCCTCAGAAAGACCCCAGAAGCCACACTGTTGTGGGAGTTAATTATTTCTCATATTAATTCTGGGAAGTTCTCTTCTAGTAATCTATCTGTACACAACTGTGTGTGCTGATCAGCTTTTGCATGCTTTCTAACTTGGTGGCATTATACTGAAAAGAATTCTGGCTTCTCCATAATTGATGCTAGACAGGCAGATTGCTATCCTGTTTAAATGCTGTCCCAATTTCAAATTGAAGGTAGTGGGATTTTTCTGCATGTTCCCCCTCATTTCAATTGGGGAATTTCTGGACCAACTTGGAAATTTCACTCATGACATCCTTGAAAAGCCTTAACGGACTTCTCTCTAATGAGAAGCAATTTAAGTAATTTTGAGGTCATTGTAAAAGCTCTGGGATCTTGCCCAGACTAACAGCTTTGAAGAGGAATAATTCCAAGTGGCTAGCTGTAGAAATAGAATTTCTGAAGCAGAGCATTCCTGCATCTTGTTAGATTAAAGTTGATAAATAGTTTAGAATGAAAGAGAAAAACCTCATTAAAATAAGGCATTGAAAATATTTTGAAGCTCTGTATATGTAGTAATTTAACAGGATAGAGAAGAATTAGGAGGGTTGAATATGACCAATAAGAATGAGCAAGAGAAGGCGGCAGTTGTCCTCCTTTCCCCGCATTTCTATGTACACCTGTGCTTCAAATTAATATTTTAGTTTCTAGTGTGTGGTGACTTACCAATAGCTTTGTGTCAGATTTAATCAACTGTACGTGAAAATGATTTAAAGAATGAATAGATATAAAGCAGAATCTGGACCACAAACAGATTAAATTTCATCATTGCAAAAGTTAGCACCTATTTCATTCACTGTTATTCTGTAGCGCCCCCTCAACTATCATCATATTGTATCTGGTGAAGAGTTCAAAACAATTCGATACTATACAAATAAAAGTTCTTTCTTTTAGCAGGTTGATTGCACAATACAGTTGGCAATGGAAAACAGGGCAATAAAAACTACAAACTGAAGATGGTAGATCGATAGAATCAAGATGCAAGTACATTGCAGGTGAGTAAGGATGATGATAAAGTATTGATGGCTGAAGATAGCAGAATGATTGAGGACTTCACCTCTGAATTCATTCTTTTGAGCAAACTGAGTTTCCTGCAGCAAAAGAAAGGACAGTCCCTGAAGCATTTATTGATAACATGTACTGTAGGTTACTTTGGATCCATATATGAAGTTATATTTCACTGCAGACAACATTTATTACAATTACAAGTGCAATTTTTGATCTTATAACAGATGCTGGATGTAGTCCATTATTAAAGACCTCATAAATTTGAGAGAAGAGACAAATGAAGTAGATGTAAAGAGTTACACTCACAAATGTTCACATACATCTGATTATAAAGAAGAAATTCCAGAGCCATGATTTAACAGCAAACTTACAGCATTGTCCATGTATGCTTCTGTCCATATAATGTCATGATCATGATTGATAACCATTGGACGGCTGAGAACATGAAGGTATTCCATGACATTCTCCTGAACATCAGCCAATGTTGAAATATGAGTATAATATCCTGCAATTGAATAACAGATGATTGTCAAGTCATTTTAATAATGAAATAAGAAGATAAAATATACAAAACAAAAACAGTGATAGGTTCTGGCTGCTGAAGTTAATGCTTAGTGTGACTTGTCAGCATCTAAATTTTTAATGTAGTGACTGAATAACTGCACTGCAAAGTTTATGAATATTTTTCATATATTGAGCATAAAAGCAGAATAAAACCAAAATTATCTTAAATTAAAATTGTTTCAAAACTAAGAGAATCCCCCACCCTTCCCCAAAAATGTATTTCTCATCCAGATTTGCATCAGACACGAAGCACATATTATTGAATTCATGCATTTGAGGAATGGGGTGAGCTCAGGATGGGGGAGAGGAGTGGATAGGGTAAGGCCTGAAACAATTTAAAGTGGCAGTGGTCCGGTATTTCTCAGTATGTTGACTTTGTTGCTAAGTTTAACAAAGTGCAGCAGCAACAGTGGTTCCTGGTGATCCAAGATAGAATCATAGGGCAGAATCTTGTGGAGGTGATGGGTTTTCAGCCATTAGCTGGAGAGCACCATATTACCTCTTTTAAGGAATGCCCACTGCATCTTGTTCCAGGCACTTGGCATCCCAGAAGTGGCCCTGGTATCAAGGACATCATAGGCTATAAAACCAACCCTCTGAAAGTTGCCAGCCAATCAGAGACCAGTAGCTCTAAGAACACTAGTACCAATTGTGTACAACAGTGAGGTGGTGATTGCTGTTGCTTCAATACCCACCCAAGGCCAGAGGAAATGATGGCAGGGTTTGCAAGATGGGGGTTGCGGAGGATGGGACTGGTAACAAAGAGGGGGGTGGGGGGGGGGGGGGGGGGAGTGGATGTGAGTGGTTTCCCTTCCCTTCGGTGGTGTATTAACCACTAATGAGCAGAAACATTTCGAATTATTTTCCATTGTTGCATTTACACAACTTCCATATAATAATACTTGTACATTTTCAACTGAAAGAAAACATCAATTTGAATGGATATATAAATTTGTGTAGGTTTACTGGGCTGAAAAAGATCAGAAGAAATGTTTTCATAGGCTACAAGCTGGGAGCACATTTCAGGAAATTGTTCACCCTCAACCCATGAGACAGTGTTTATTAAAGTTAATAAACAGAAAATTGGTGACACCAGCATTACATGTATTGCAATTTGAGTCCTTTTTTCACTAACACCCATCTAAGATTGACTTTTTAAAATTAATTCACTTCAGTGTCATCTCCAATTGGCCATAGATGGCTGGTTTCTTTAATACAACTGAAGGGCTTGTTAGGTCATTTCAGAGGGCAGTTAAGAGTCACATTGCCATGAATCTGCAGTCACATATTGGCCAGATCAAGAAAAAGCAATACATTTCCTTCCTAAAGGATATGAGTGAACCAGTTGGATTTTTACAAAACCCAGTGGCTTCGTGGTTACCATTATCTTTACTAGCTTTTTATTTCTGATTCATTTAATTGATTGAATTTAAATTCCCAGCTGCCATGGTGGGATTTGAACTCATGGGCCCAAATGGGTGGGGGGGGGGGGCAAAGTGCCGGTAAGGTTGGGCATGCAGTCCATTAAGTCAATTTAAATGCATGCAAATGCATTTAAATGGCCATCGCTCCCGTTTTGGGCGCGGTCCCAATCGCGGCCATTTTCGGGCCTTGGTAAATGGGGAATGGGCTCGGAGGCGGGCGCAGATTGCGCTACTCGCCTCATGCCCAACTTTACCAAGTTTTCATGCCCGAAATCGGGTGCAAATTGATGGTAAAAATCGGACCCCATGTCTCTGAATCACAAGTCCAATCCAGTAAAGTAACCTCTATGCTCCCATACCCTCTGCAAATATAGCTGTTTAAAGTCAAGTTTCTTACCTTTGTTGTTACATGCTATCCATTTAACATATTCTGCAAATGTTACTTCCCGACCAATCAGATATGTAAATACACGCACCTGTCAAGGATAATTAAGTATAGTGACTTTAATTAACTGCAAAAATACTTTAATTAAAAAGACAAGAGGTTTATATAGTGTGTTGACTTGCAGGCCTAAGCACTTAAAAAGGATAAAGGTTCATTCCCATTTCATCATTTAGTAAGTCAAACATGTTATGCTAATCCATTGGCTTCCAACTGATTTCTCTCCATTTGGGAAGATCCATAGTTCTGTTGCCACCTATTTCTGATGGTCTGACCAGCCTGTCATTGATTAAGGTCACAAGGTCTATGTGCATCAACATGGCATACAAACAGACTACTTCTTTACTATTTCCTTTAATTTGGCATCTAATTAAATATTCTAAACTAAGTGGAGAAATGTATATAATTCCACCCTTTCACACAAGAAATAGACTGCAACATGCTGCAGTCAGCAAAAAATACTTGAATTGTACAGTTAGTTCAATCTATAAATCCACTGTCCTCTGATGATTTTAGTATTGCTGAGTAAGTACAGACTTGGAACTAAGTAAAAGGTGGCAAATTTTGTAACTTCCACCAACTAAGAAACCTTGGGTCTCAGTCTTATACTATACTATCCAGGGACTCTGTAATAATCAAGCATTTTATCCATTCTGGGCTCTGCATTGCACCTATAATGAGTTTTGGAAACCAATCCAGGATTCCATGTCACACTGACCTATGTATTAATATTCTGCATGTGAAATGCAACCTATGGTTTAGAATATATTGGCCAGGATTTCCCGATCCTGGAAATTCCCACTTAAAGTCAATGGACCTTCGGCTGGTCTGTCGAATTTTGCTTCTCACCCATGATGATTCCCGCCACAGATAGAATCAGAATATCCCAGCACTGTCTCTGGCCTTGAAATTACATTAATCCTGCCTCTGTATACCAGTGACCCTGGGTTCCACATTGTATAAACTGGAATTCCATATTATAATGACCATGGCTTTCATATTACATTGCAGACACCAGAGTCATAGACAATTTTGTGAAGACAAACATTTGCGCAATTTAAATCCCAAAGTTGATATATTGGTTGAGTCTAGGTTTGTACAACAACTGAGTAGAGGGTCTGGTACAGATATAAGAATCAGCATAGTGTTGAGTCCAAAGTCAATATAATGTACGAGCACTTAGCTTCATAAAATTGGCCACCAGCTGCATATTATATTGGCCTTGGACTCAGCAATATATCCTTACCTTATCCTTATCCTACTCAGCCATGGGACAAACCTAGGCTCAGCCATTTTATTGACTCTGGAGTTCACATTTTACACACACTTGGCTTCACATTGCATCAACCTCATGCTTGACATGAAAAAGACCCTGAGCTTTGTCAAACCGATTGCATTATCATAAACAGCCCTGCTTTTGGCATATACTAACCCAGCCCTTGAAAATGACTAAACATCAAGCATCACATTTAGCATTTGGCTGATCCTGGTTAAACTCTGGACCTGTGCATTAAAACATTGGGTTTAATCACATGCTGAGAATTCTATCAACTCTAGAATAAAAATTATACCAAGCTTGAGCTTGACATTTCACGAACCCTCGACTCAGCATTATGCTGACCAAGGTTGAGCATCATATCAAGTGTTATGTCAACTATGAAAATAACATTACAACAGTGGCTATACCTTAGAAAGCAATTCATTGGCTGCAAAATGTTTTGGGATGTCCTGAATGGCTGTATTGTGTGAGGTTGTGGAACGTTGCCCTAGATTTCACATTATACTTACCTTGGACTCCTCATCATATTAGTTATATTGATCCAGAATTCAGCATTTTGGATGGAAAATCAGCAGAGTATGAAAAATTCATACAGATTGAAGCTACAGGTGATGAATATAAAAAGATAAAAAGTGGCTCAAACTAATTTTTCTAAAAGTTTGAATAAAATGTCCCATTATACACAGTCAAATGCTTCTTTAGTATCTAAGGAAATTATAACTTCCGGAAGAGAAGGAATCTTGGAGTTAATTATATTAAATAGCTATTTTAAACTGGAGAATGATTGTCAACCCTTAATAAAGCCAGATTGATCAGAAGAGACAATAGTTGGCAAAATTGCGTCCAAACACAGGGCAAGAGCTTTGGCTGGTATCTTTATTCCAGGTTTAGCAGAGAAATAGGATAACAGGAGCTTCACTCAAGAGGGTTCTTACCCTTTTTCAGCAATAGTGAGATGTTTGTCTGACTTAAAGTGAAAGGAAGATTATCATAAGAAAGCAATTCTGAGAAGACTAAGCTAAGCAGGAGAGATAAATGGGAGAAGTATTTTTAATAAAAATCAACAGAAATACCACCAGGTCCTGGAGCCTTATGACTTTGTCGTGCCTTGGTGGCCTAAGCCATTTCCAGAGTTGAAAGGGGTTTATCTAATGCCAACCTATTAACAGGACTTAGGCTTGGAATATCAAGCTTGCCAAAAAACATGAGTGAAAACTAGGATTGTCTGCTGCGTCAGAGGAATACAGGGTAGAATGGAGTTTTAAATTGATCATTATATGCTTGGGATCTTGTGCAGAAGTACCAGATTCAATCCGAATTTCCATGATCAGATTAGAGGTCACTGACTTGCAAAATTGGTGAGAAAGAATT
Source organism: Mustelus asterias (assembly GCF_964213995.1). Taxonomy (NCBI): domain Eukaryota; kingdom Metazoa; phylum Chordata; class Chondrichthyes; order Carcharhiniformes; family Triakidae; genus Mustelus; species Mustelus asterias. The sequence continues at coordinate 40,965,569 of NC_135809.1, read as the reverse complement.
TTGCTGGCTTTTTCGCCATGCTTATAGTATGGTTGTCTTGATTTCAGAAAATGTTGCTCAACCTGGTTGGTGGATAAAAGATCAAATTCTGTCTGTAAATTGAATCGTTCCTTACAAAGCTCAGGAGTTGCTGCAGATGCACACTGCTGGTCAATTTGGAGTACAGGTCAACTAATTCAGATTGGCAATTTGAGCACTGCCTATTGATCCTTGTAGAGTATAAAATGATCTGTCCATGGATATAAATGCTTCCCAAATAGTGGATACAGTTACCATCAGGGGTCATAGTGATGTTCATGAACAAATCAATCTGGACGAGATAAATTTAATAAATTCTTCATCTGAGAGAAGAACAAGATCAAAATGCCAAGAACGTTGAAAGGGCATATTTTCAGGAAAGCATAGTCTCATTGATAGAGGGGCATGGTCAGATATAACAATGCTTTGATATTCACTGGAGTCTAAAAGTGAAAGAAGTTTGCTATTCAAAAGAAAGAAATCCATTATTGAATAAGAATGATGAACTGAGCAGAAAAAAGCAAAAATTATTGCAGTAGGGAAAGAAAACGCCAAGGATCTGTAAACTTGCAAAAATTAATAACAGGAGCTGATCTAGCAAAAGAGCATGAACAAGTTTGAGAGCAATTAAGAGAAGGATATAAAACATAATTGAAGTCCACACCCAGAATCAGATGGTGATTGTGCATGTTAGGCAAAGAGGAAAAAATCTGAGCATCATCCCACTTAGATGCACACAGATTGGCCAGAATTACTTGTTTACTCAATAAACTACTAGATACAATCACATAAGAGCCATTAAGATCTGCTATGATACGTGTTGAAACAAATGGGATATTTTATGAATCAAAGTTGCAGCACCCTGTGATTTAGAGTGAAACTTGGAGTGAAAGACCTGCCCCACCCACCCCTTTCTGGGTCTGAAGTGCGCAAATGTATCCCTTGAAAAATAAAACTAGCCTTAAACTTCTGCAGGTGAGAAAATATCTACTGCGTTTCACAGGAGGATGATGGAGGAGTTCGTCCAATGCCCTTTTACATTACAACTCACAAAATTTGCAGAAACTTTGAACATATCAGATAAAACAGTCTTGGGTGTCATTACAAAAAAAAATGAAAATTAACAACTGACCAAACTGAGACAGCCAAGTTGAAACAAATGACAAAATGACAACCTCTACTTAAAAAGCAACCGAAGAAAGGAAAAGATAGGAGATGCAGGAGTAAAGGTACAAAATAGAAAATGGCCCAACTCCGGCCTTCCCCCAAACAAAAGTCTGCAACCACCCTTCCTCTTCTAAAGCTAGATGCACACATAATCATCTTAAGGATAAACCAAAAGAACGCAAGTCTAAAACTCCACCCAGAGCAAAATAAAACATAAGTATCATTCCCAGCTCCAAACATCAAATAACCCAGCAATAGCATTAAAGTTGCCATATGAAACTATTATCACAATTAGCAACTTCGTAACCAGAGTCCTTCGACCTACAGTCATTGTTAATAGCATATTACCATCAAGCATTCAACATTAGTAACACACTGAGCAGCTATAGAAGGGAAAACAAAATCCTGGAAGAGATAAAAAGAAGCTTCCCACAGTTGAAATCTGACAGAATGTTGACAGTTATTACAGCCTATCAAATAGATCAGTCAACCAAAAGCCATATTTCATGTAATATAGTCTTTTCCCTATTCTAGGTCAAGGAATATTTTCTGAACGTCATAGCTATCAGTGACCCTTAATCTGGCAGGGTAGAGCAGGCTAAATTTTGCTTCCAGACATTGTTATCGGAGATGCTTAACCCCCACAAAGACTTTTCATTTCTTGGCCGCTGCCTCACTGAAATCCGGAAAAATAAATATTCTGTTGCCTTTGTAGAGCAGGGAACCTTTGACTATCCAGCTGCAGAATCTCATCCTTGACGTGATAGTAATGGAATTTAATAATGTAAGGCCTTAACCTCATCTTGGTTTTCAGTTTGGATTGCAGGCTGTGGTGTGTTCTGTCTAGCAGCAGCATTTCAGACAAATCCTTTCAGTTTTTCAGCATCTGTGCCACAAATTCAGTAGAGCGAGGGCCCTCACAGTTTTACCCCATCCTAAAAATCCTCAGATTGGATCTCCTCGATCTTCCATAGGATCTCTACAGTGCAGAAGGAGACTATTCAGCCCATCGAGTCTGCACCGACTCACCAAAGGAGCATCTTACCCAGGCCCATCCTATCCCTGTAACCCTGCACACTTACTCTGGCTAATCCCCCAAACCCACACATCTTTAGGCACAAGGACTGTGGGAGGAGACTGAAGCACCTGGAGGAAACCCACGCAGACATCGGAAGATCGTGCAAACTCCACATAGTCAGTCACCCAAAGTCAGAATCGAACCTGCATCCCTGGCACTGTGAGGCAGCAGTGCTAACCACTGTCATCTTGCTTCATGGTCTTCATTCTTAGCCATCAATTTGTTGATTACAGATGAGAATTAAACCACTTTATTCTAATGCTGCATCACTCTATCTGAATACTCATTGGCAAAGTGCTCAAGACTGGCAAGGCGCTCCCCATGTGAAACGCAAACAGCATTGACCGGGTTAGCTTGACAGGCTGCATCAGTGTTTTCCTTCTTAGAATGGGGCAATACCATGATGGCAGTTGAGACTGGCAAAAACAGAATATAGCCAGGAAAAGGAAAAAGGATAACAGTAGCAGCTATGTAAAGTTTGGGCTCAAAAAAACTTAAATTGGCAGAGGCACAAATCTCGGTGGGGCATAGCTCTTGATTAGACTCGGGTTCATCTACTGAAGAACACCTCACAGACATATCCCTGTGGCAGTCAGAGGCAGGGATAGACCAGGTCTTTGGTATTGAGGGTTGCTGGAGACCAGCCACCCACTTAGTCCAAGTCAGATGATGAGCCGCTGTGAATGGCTGCAAGGTCAATAGTGGAGATGCAACGACAAGTGGCAGAACATCAGACAGAGATTAAACAGCCACTCATAAGATGAGAGTGAATGATGGAGGAGTTCATCCATGCTCTGCCAGATGTCAGGCTCCAACATATCAGCACCTCGAGGTCACCATGGGAAAGCTGGCACCCACCATGAACACATTGGTCCAGCAGGTCTTGCCGGGTTTGCACTCAGCCTGAACTGCATGGCCATGCACCCTGGTGGATGCAATCAAGATATAGACAACAGGGGAATGAGGCACCTTGACCTTCCTCCAGATGCAACACCACCACAAGGAGTCATGCCAGGGCCCTCATGCAGCCACAGGGAGGATGAGCATTAGCCAGACATCCTGAAGGCCACCTCTTAGGACATTCTGAGTGTATGTGGAAGTTTTGAATTCCCTCTGCCTGTGACCCCATCCACTGCAACTGCTGAGGCCGATGAGGCTGCATCTCCGCGAGTAGGAAGCTCTTAACAGGCTTGGTTCCTCCAGGCCAGCAGAGGACCTCCACCAAGGTCATTAAAGACATCAGGATGTAGCAGAGCAGGCTGCCTCCACCTATGCCGTGGATGTTGAGTGCACCCAGGTGTAGTGGTAGGGTTAGGAAAATGAAGAAATGTTGAATACACTTTGGATCACAGGTGTAAATGTAAAAATACTGAAATTTTAAAAATACATTTGATGCTTCTGTAAATGGCCTGATCAATTAAGGGCATTGTGATTATGTACATTTGATTCCTCTTATTTCCAGGTTTATCCATCCTCCCACTCAGTGATAGTTTCCCTCTATGAGATTAACATTCATGAGATGTCAACCTCACTGAAGATAGTTTCTGCCCCCTTGTGTGATGTCAGGGAGTTTTGTTAAAATTTTTACTGGAAGTCTGTGATGTATACACTTCTAATCCTTCTTAGACCATCTTCATCCTCCGAAGAACTCCCATTCTCCATTTCATCCACTGGGAAGGAATCACCTCTTTGCAGTGGTAGATTGTGAAGGACGCAACACAAAGTGATGATGCAGGATAACCTATTGGGAGTATACTGTCGTATGCCACCTGAGCAGTCCAAGCACCTGAAGCTCATCTTCAGAACCCCAGTGGTCTGCTCTATTAGGGAGTGTGTGGAGCTGTCAACAGCACTGTACCTCTTCTTGGGATGACTCTTGGAGCGACACACCAGTGCCTAGAAGTTCAACTTGCTGTTAGAGAAGTCTTTCAATTAACATGAGTTTTAAATTCTTTCAACTAGCATATCAAATTTGAAATGGACTCTGCTCGGAAGTGTACCCTGTTCTGCAGCCAGATTGTTCTAAATTGTTCCAGGAAACATGCTTAAAACATCAACTTGTTGTACTTGTTATATATTTAAGTAGTTGCATGGTTGCTTTAAGAACAGGTCACATGATTTGATGGTAATGTCATTGAGGTATTTCAGAGGCTCCTACTTTTAATTTCAGCTCATTTGCAGTGCAGAGAACATCTCTTTCAATAAACCTATTGTGTGTTATTTTGAATCTACTTGTGCAAACAACATTTTTTTTTGTTTAAAACCCACAACCTCTAACATAGGACATTACAATACTCACCCTTATAACTAACTTCTTGGTGACCCTTTTATAATTGTTTATCTGCTGGGTAACTTGATCACATGACCATTTCCTGGAAGCGAGTTTCTTTATCAGAAATCAACTCCCCGAGAAACCTAGTTCTTAAACAGACCATCACCAAAATAAAATATAAGTTTTCCCCCCAAGTACGTGAGCAATCACAGTAATAAAGGCAATTTCTCTTATCTCTACCATTGGCGGGGAATTCACTATTTTGTCCCATTTCTACATCTTCACCAGCTCTGTGTTGGCATGCATGAGAGACCAACTGGCTTCTGTATTTGTTTTATCATGTTTGTCTTTAAATTAATACAGCATAATGTCATTCAAATTGTTTATGCACGTACCTTGCAGTCAGGCCAATTGTATTGCTCAAATACTGATTCATACTCCTCAACTGCACCATCTGTGATCAGCATGATGGCTTGGTTACACAGGCTGCCTTGTCCTGTCTCATTAAACTAACAGAAGGAATACAAATATCAGTAGGTGGACTGAGAATAGAACAGAGATATTCAAAGAGCAGAAATCAACACTGGGTACACAAAGTAAGTATAAATTATATTTCCATAAAATCATAAATAATTTCAGAATAATGTTATTGTGTAAATTCATTCTGCATATGTGACAAAGTAAGTATTCCAGTTGATTGTGCAGCAGAGAAGTCAGAAACATCATAGCATCAGCAATCTATCAAACAAGACAGCTGCCTATCTCAGACATTCTGCCAAAAGAAAATGCCACATTAGTGCTGAACTTGCCAGGACATGAGGGCAGATGTAAAAGGATGGCATGGGGACATGGGTGGAGTTTCCATCATTGAACAACCACTAGAAAATGGCTCTTTGAAATGTGGGGAAGTGACTAGTGAGTGGATTACTCCCCATTTGCAGCCAGCGTGTCAGTAACAAGATGCTGTTCCTGGCACCAGCTATGCTAAACAGAGCAAGAGGAGGGAGCAGCAGGGATCCTATTCTTGTCCCTATCGAAGCCAATTAAAGTAACTATACAGCTCATTCTGAAACGTTTGGTGGTGTAGGGTGGAACTTTGAAGGGGCAACTTGGGTTCCAGGATGTCTGTTGCAGATCAGCGGAAAGGGGCAAGTACAGAGCCAATCATGGCTGTCTCAAAACATTACCCTCACCCCATGAAGGCTCAGCAGGACAAAGAGGGACTTGACACTTAGTAAGAACATCCCCTTAGTACTGCAAAAGTGGTGGGAAGAGTGGGAAACCAGCGTTCAGGCACTTAGTATGCTTGTCATCCTTCCTGGCATTGTGGGGGCAGAAGAGTAGGGACAAGACTGCCAACCACAATAAGATGGCCACCTCTCCAAAAGGAAGGCTGCATTTGACAATGGGGGCTTAACTGTCAAATTTTGGTCCCAGTGGCAAACAGGGGAAACAGCCTTCACAGGAAAAGCAGAATGCTGGGCATTAAGAGGGTAAGGTGTGGGGGAGGGGAGGGAAAGAAGGCCATACCTTCAACACAAGACCTGTTGATGAAGATGGAGCAACCTGGAGATGACTGAAACACAGTACTGCAGGAGGCTGAAACTCTCCAGGCACGTGGTCAGAGATAAATTACCTTATCACCAAAGACTTTGCACTGGTCGTCACATCCTACTAGTGGCCATCAAAGTCACTTTGACTTTGAACTTCATCCCTCCTGGCTCCTTCTAAGGATTAGCTGTGGACCTTAGCGACATCTCACAAATGGCCGTACACCACTGCAACTCACTGGTCAACGATGTCTACTTTGCCAGAGCTGAACAGTACATTTGTTTCATGACAGAGGATTTCTCTGCAACTGCTGTATTCACCCAGTTGCAGGGCAGCAATGAATGCACCCTTGTGGTCAGCAAGGCACCCAGTGACTAATCAGCGAGATTCATCAACAGGAAGAGCTTTCACTCCTTCAATCCAAATAATCTGACCACAAGAAAAGATTCCTCCATTTGTGTGCTCACGTCCCTGGCAGCCTTGGCTGTCTTAGATCTTCATTCCAACCTCCAAAGTGGATCCTTGGGGCAAAAGATGCTCTTGAAGACATGGCTATTCACCCCTCCATGAGCTCACAGAGGTGATACAACCACGACACTTGCTCAGTAGGACAACCATTGAGCAGGCTACGTGGCTTCTGAAGAAGGCCAGAAAGGTTGTGGGGAGGGAATCGAGATGAGGTGACTGAGAGCGAGGAGGGTAGCCCGCAAATAGAGAAGGATTGTAGACAGGGTAAGAGGGTGATTAGATGGGTGATGGAGAAGGGGACAGCTCAGACCAAAGGTTTGAGATGTGTCTATTTTAACGCCAGGAGTGTAGTGAATAAAGTGGATGAGCTTAGAGTGTGGATCGATGCTTGGAAATGTGATGTGGTGGCCATTACGGAGACTTGGGGACACGGACAGGACTGGATACTTCAGGTGCCAGGCTTCAGATGTTTCAGAAAGGACAGAGAGGGAGGCAAAAGAGGGGGTTGGGGGAGTGGCACTGCTGATCAGGGATAGTGTCACAGCTGTAGAGAAAGTGGACGCCGTGGAGGGATTGTCTATGGAGTCTGTGGTGGAAGTTCAGAGCGGGAAGGGGTCGATAACTTTGCTAGGTGTTTTCTATAGGCCGCCCAACAGTAACAGGGATGTTGAGGAGCAGATAGGGAAACAGATCCTGGAGAGATGTAGTAATAACACGGTTGTCGTGATGGGAGACTTTAATTTCCCAAACATCGATTGGAATATCCCTAGGGTAAGGGGTTTGGATGGGGAGGAGTTTGTGAGGTGTGTTCAGGAGGATTTCCTGACACAGCATGCGGATAAACCTACAAGAGGAGAGGCTGTACTTGATCTGGTACTGGCTAATGAGCCTGGACAGGTGTCGGATCTCTCAGTGGGGGAGCATCTTGGGGATAGTGATCATAACTCTATCTCCTTTACGCTAACATTGGAAAGAGATAGGATCAGGCAAGCTAGGAAAGTGTTTATCTGGAGTAAGGGGAAATATGAAGCCATCAGGCGGGAGATTAGAGGCGTTGATTGGAAGGAGATATTCTCGAGGAAAAGAACTGAAGTAAGGTGGCAGATTTTCAAGGAATGTTTGTCTAGCGTTCTGAATGACAACGTTCCGATGAGACAGGGAGGTTTTGATAGGTTACGAGAACCGTGGTGCATGAAAGCTGTGCTGAACCTAGTCAAAAAGAAAAGGAAAGCGTACAAAAGGTTCAGAGAGCATGGCGATGATAGGGATCTAGATGAGTATACGGTTTGTAGGAAGGGACTTAAGAAGGAAATTAGGAGAGCCAGAAGGGGTCACAAGAAGGACTTGGCAGGTAAGATTAAGGAGAACCCTAAGGTGTTCAATAAATATGTGAAGAGTAAAAGGATGAGATGTGAAGGAATAGGACCTATAAAATGTGAACGTGAGAAAGTCTGTACAGAACCGGAAGCATTCAAATGGTTATTGGATAAACATATGGATGATATTGGAATAGTGTAGATTAGAGGGGCTTTAGATTGGTACCACTGGTCGGCGCAAAATCGAGGGCCGAAGGGCCTGTACTGTGCTGTAATGTTCTATGTTCTATGTTCTATGTAAATAGCAGAGGTGCTTAACGAATACTTTACCTCGGAATTCACGGTGGAAAAAGACCTGGATGGTTGTACTACAGGATTGCGGCGGACTGAAAAGATTGAGTTTGTGGACATTAAGAAAGAGGATGTGTTGGAAATTTTGAATAGCATCAGGATAGATAAGTCGCCGGGACCGGATGGGATGTACCCCAGGTTACTGTGGGAGGCGAGGGAAGAGATTAAAGAGCCTCTGGCGATGATCTTTGCATCGTCGATGGAGACGGGAGAGGTTCCGGAGGATTGGAGGATTGCGGATGTGGTTCCTATATTCAAGAAAGGGAATAGGGATAGCCCAGGAAATTACCGACCGGTGAGTCTAACCTCAGTGGTTGGTAAGTTGATGGAGAAGATCCTGAGGGACAGGATTTATGAACATTTAGAGAGGTTTAATATGCTCAAAAGTAGTCAGCACGGCTTTGTCAAAGGCAAATCGTGTCTTACGAGCCTGGTGGAGTTCTTTGAAAATGTGACTAAACACATTGACGAAGGAAAAGAGGTAGATGTGGTTTACATGGAGTTCAGCAAGGCGTTCGATAAGGTCCCCCATGTAAGACTTCTCGAGAAAGAGAGAGGGCATGGGATCCAAGGGGCTGTTGCCTTGTGGATCCAGAACTGGCTTGCATGCAGAAGGCAGAGAGAGTGGTTGTAGATGGGTCTTTTTCTGGATGGAGGTTGGTCACCAGTGGAGTGCCCCAGGGATCTGTTCTGGGACCCTTGCTGTTTGTCATCTTCATAAATGACCTGGATGAGGAAGTGGAGGGATGGGTTGGCAAGTTTGCCGACGACACGAAGGTTGGTGGTGTTGTGGAAAGTTTGGAGGGATGTCAGAAGCTGCAGAGTGACATAGATAGGATGCAAGACTGGGCAGAGACGTGGCAGATGGACTTCAACCTGGATAAATGTGTAGTGGTCCATTTTGGCAGGTCAAATGGGATGAAGGAGTATAATATCAGGGGTAAGACTCTTAGCAGTGTAGAGGATCAGAAGGACCTTGAGGTCCAGGTCCATAGGATTCTTAAATCGGCCTCGCAGGTGGAGGAGGTGGTTAAGAAGGCGTATGGTGTGCTGGTCTTCATCAATCGAGGGATTGAGTTTAGGAGTCAGGGGATAATGATGCAGCTTTACAGGACCCTTGTCAGACCCCACCTGGAGTACTGTGCCCAGTTCTGGTCGCCTCATTACAGAAAGGATGTGGAAGTCATAGAAAGGGTGTAGAGGAGACTTACAAGGATGGGTGGCATGCCTTATGAGGATAGGTTGAGGGAGCTCGGTCTTTTCTCCTTGGAGAGACGAAGGATGAGAGGTAACCTGATAGAGGTTTACAAGGTGTTGAGAGGTATAGATCGGGTGGATTCTCGGAGGCTTTTTCCCAGGGCTGAAATGGTTGCCACGAGAGGACACAGGTTTAAGGTGCTGGGGAGTAGGTACAGAGGAGATGTCAGGGGTAAGTTTTTCACTCAGAGGGTGGTGGGTGAGTGGAATCGGCTGCCGTAAATGGTGGAGGAGGCAAACTCGATAGAGTCTTTTAAGAGACTTCTGGATGAGTACATGGGACTTAACAGGATTGAGGGTTATAGGTAAGTCTATTTATAAGCCGAGGTAGGTAGGGACACGACCGGTGCAGCTTGTGGGCCGAAGGGCCTGTTTGTGCTGTAGTTTTTCTATGTTCTATGTTCTAAGGCATGGCGCTGTGGGTATCACTGTCCGATACTGTCCTGCGAGAGTCCCTGATTGCAATTGTCTGTTGCACTTTCCTTAATATGGCCTTCCAGAGAGGAGTGAAGGTTATGGATGTTGAGACTCTGGAGGAGAGAGTTCATTTGGAAAGGAGCACGAGCAGAAGGTAAGGGAAGAGGAGGAATTAGAGGTTGAGGAAAATAGAGAGAGAGTGGAGTACCCTGCTGCACCACAAGGTGGCCTACTCTATTCAACCTCCTGGAACATGTCCTCCTTCCTCTCCCTCATGGTCTTCAACATTAGATTGAGGTTGACATTGATAAAGCAAAGGCCAGCTCTGCCCTGGCTACCAGGCCTCAGGTTCTCCTGTGACATCTCTGATGCAGTGGACTACTTTGGCACAATCAGCACATTTCACTTTTTGGATAACCAGCATTCTCAGTGATCGCTGCCTTGGGAGGCCTAAATCAGTCCTACACCTCACCTAATCCAGCTCCATTTCTGTGCCCAGTTGTTCTAAGTGAAAAGGATGCCTGGACACATCCATGAAAATCTTAACTTTCACCCTGGAAACAGGTTTCTGACTGTCAGCTACTATTTCCCATCTTTGTGGCAAAAATTCAGCTCTGGGTTAAAGAGTACACCAAAACAATAAAAAAACAATTAAGTGGATATGGCTACAAAGTATAATTGTGTTTATATTTCTGTATAAGGGCAATCCTTAATGCTGCAGTGTATTGTTATGAAGATGTGTTATATAAAATATTAATTTATATTGTCATCGCTGAACATACATATGTATGAATGTTTCTGATAAAAACATTTTTCCAAAGCCAAGGACATCCCAAAGGCTCCTTTACTGTCACTGGATCAAAATCCTGGAATTCCTTGGCTGTGCGTGTACCTACACCACATGGACTGCAGCAGTTCAAGAAATCAGCTCACTACCACCTTCTGAAGGACAATTAGGGATGGTCAATAAATGCTGGCCTAGCCAGTGAAAGAATAATTTAAAAAACACTAGTTTACAGCAACTTCTATGTTGTACTTGCGAAGGACACAAGTTGCTTTTATGGAGTCTGTGCAGCACTCAGAGAGAGGTCACTTGACCTAGCTATTGTGTGAAAAGATACTAGATTATTGTACAGACAGATAGATATTGCCACAGGGGCAACAGCCTTACCTCACCTTTCTTCCTTCTGAAACATCTCTCAAAGTTGAGCTGTTTGTGATTTGAAAAACCCACTAGGAGACCTCGACCGCCAATTGAGAGTTCTCCAGAGAGAAACCCCAAGAAGCAGCAGCTACTGTGGACCAGGAATATTTAGCTGTAAACAAACCTCTGGATAATCAGTGACTAATTTTTTCTGACTTCACTTATTACTGGCCAAGTTTTTTAAAAATTTTACATGGAGCAGAGTTTTCCTTTTTTGCAAGCTGGGGGATTGTGTGTGTTGTTTCTGCATTAATGGGTACATTTTTAACCTTTGTTAACAATTTTTGCTTCTTTAACTGAGTGACTTTTAGCAATAAAATTAACTCTACTTCTTAACTTAAGGAACATAGCTGGCGTATTTCTTGCACTGAGCTCCACACAATTAAATATATATAAATTAGGTTGGCTATATCACCTCCCTTTTAAATTTAAACTCTGTGATCTGAGGAAGGAGCAGCACTCCGAAAGCTTGTGATTCCAAATAAACCTGTTGGACTTTAACCTGGTGTTGTGAGACTTCTTATTTGTGCACAGCCCAGTCCAACGTCGGCATCTCCACATCATGGCTTCCACATAGACAATTACCCGAGGCCGGAATTGAACCCGGGTCCCTGGCATTTTGAGACAGTGGTGCTAACCATTGTGTCATCATGCCACCTCAATACTGCATGAAGTATTGGTCTTTTATATTTAATGGATACATATTAATTTTTGATTCCAGTTGTGAATATGTTGCTGCTCAAGCTTACTTCATGTGTCTCTTGTTGCATTTGAGGCCCCTTCCCTCACTTTCTGCTGCAGCATTTCCTTCCAATCCCCCACTTAATGGATTTTTTAAAGATCCACCCATGGTATGGGTGTGGCTGACTTGGTGGCTGGATATTTGAGAGTTAAGATGTGAAGTTCCCAAAGAATTGGCTTTTCCAATCCAAATTAAACAGAAGTAAATGTATGTTCATAAAATTCAAAGAAAAAGAATAGCAAAAGCACGGAACATGCAATGAAACAATTGTAGTCAGATTCTAAGGCAATGAGATATTAAGAGTTAAGATGGGCATTGTGTTGGTAGGCCTGGTCTTTGCAGCAGACTTTCGGCTGCACCAAAATGACATTACATACAGTGGTACAAAGGTCCACAATTTCCTGATCATGACCCTAATGCATTTTATCCAAATGCATATAATATGAGAACAAGCATTAATCTCAAAATCCTGATTTTCCTCATCTGTTACAACTGTGCCTGTGCCACCAAATAAAGAAGCATCATTTCAGGCCATTTGTGTAGAATTCTTCCAAAGGCAATATTAGAAAGGAGGACAACAATGCTTTTAAAATATAAAACATAATATACATGGGAAGCATTAGAAAATAGAGAATGCCATTCAGCCCATTGAACTTCCACCTTGTTGGTGCCATCATTGATTATTCCCAACATCAGTAAATAACAAAGCTTCAAGCTTTCTAACACTCATTATGCAGCAGTACAACAGAAGACGCCTCCCCATTATTCCCAGTTATTTTTGATAAGAATGCTAAAAATATGCAAACCTTGTTCAAGATTATGAAGGCCTCGATGAGCGCCTTACTTACAATTCCTGTTCCTTTGGCATTAAGTTTATCGACCAGCTGTTTGAAATGCTGAAGGGGGAAAAAAAACAACTGAAGTACAAATATCCTATGCAACCATGGTAACTAATGAAAAACATTAATAACATTTCTATACTAGTACCCTAACACCTTGTCTGATGAGTTTACCTGGTGAGTTAGCTGAGCTATGCACAACACCACAAATCGTCCATGGTGTCAGCAAATTGGCAATAGTTTTATCAACCACAATGTTACCAATGTCGGTCTTTGCAATCACATTAAGGTGAGGTCATAGGCTTGGGTCACTGTATGTGCGGAGTCTGCGTGTTCTCCCTATGTCTGCGTGGGTTTCTCCCGAGTGCGCCAGTTTCTTCCCACAGTCCATGAGACATGCTGGTGCACTGGCCGTGCTAAGTTCTCCCTCAGTGTACCTGAACAATCGCCAGAATGTGGCAACTAGGAAAGTTTTCACAGTAACTGCATTGCAGTGTTAATATAAACTTACTTGTGATAAATAAATAAACTTTTGTGAGACACAGGCAGAGAGAGGTAAGGCAGATACTGCTGTAGAGAAACAGGATACTTGCACGCATTTTTTTGTTCAAAGGGAGGGAACAGAACAGGCTGGACTTCTCGATACTTAAGGAACAAGGCATCACTGAGATGGGCCTTACTGGTGGAAGTCAGGTCTGGCATATTCAGGCTGTGTGAAACAACTTTCAAAGGACGTTGGAAGTTGCAACCTAACACAGCAGGGAGAAATGAGCTTGCTGGTGGAGAGCAAGAAGTAACATTGGACTCGATCTAGTAATGCTACGCATCAGATGTGCAGTGCACAGCGAAAGGGGTTGTAAGACAAATCTTGATTGCATTAGTTAGTTAATGCAAAGTACTTTTTCTTTAATTAGCTCAATGTTACCTGTTAAGTAGTGTTTGACTTAAGTTGACTTTAGTTTGTTTATTACTTTAAAAGTCTTAAATCTTGAAATCTTATCCTTTGGTTATCTCCCTTTTGGAAATACATCTCTTTTAAAAGTTATTGATTTCTATGAGGATCATAAGAACACTTATTTACCCTCATTAGGCTCTCGGTGTCTGATAATATTGCAAAGCAGGAACTTAGAATATATCAAAACTTTGAGGGATGTCTCAGGGCCTTGGAGCACTAATGAGGGAGTGTTTAGTTTCTGAGAACATTATGGAGGCATCTGGAAAGATGAGTACAGATCCTAAGAACATGCTGTATTAAAGTGTGTTAGAATGTGGGATTTCAATGTTGTAAAACCCGGTATGATAAGACCAGTTTACCAGCAGAAAATGAAGGCAGAGGTTCAGTTTTAGGGTTCCAACCTTTCATACCAAAATGTCAAAACATGTAGCCAGCAGCAACAGGATGAGACCCTTAAGTGACATTAATTTCCCACTTAAGGATATCAATTGGGTGGGCGGCAGGCTGGGAAGGTCATCCATGAGTCTTCGGTAGCAGCCTTAATTCAGGTGGAGGTGGGAATGACCCTCCAGTAAGATTAAATGCCCTTGCCACCATCAAACGGCTGCAAGGGAAGGCAGTAAATTTTGTCCCTGATGTCTTGAACATCCACCTGAACAAGTTGAACAAACAACTGGGATCTTAGTATAATGTTTCACCGAAAGAATCGCAATTCTGACAACGTAGTATTTTCCTTAGTGCTTCACTGGAGTGTCTTTACGCTTATGTCTGGTTAGAGAGAAGTATAGTTCATTAGTGAATCTTCTATAGAAAGAACAAGATATGTCAGGATCGAGTTTAGCTATTGGTTGAGGTGATATTTAGCATATGCATACAGACAGAATTATAGAATGATATAGACACAAAGAGGTCATTAGATCCATTGTGCCTGCATCGACTGTTTGATCAAACAATCTGATTAATCGCACTACCCTGTTGTCTCACTTTAGTCCTGTATTTTTTTTCCCTCAAGCATCTGTCCAATTCTTTTCTAAATGTTACTAATGAATCTGCTTCCACCACCCATTCAGACAGTGCATTCCAGGTTACAACTTGTTCCGTAAGAAAATGTTGCCTCTGATTTTGAACACCTCTATCAAATCTCCTGTTACCCTTATCTGCCTTGAGAACAGATCCAGTTTTTCTAGCCTCTCCACAAAACTGAAGTATTTCATCCCTGGTACCATACTGGCAAATCTCTTTTGCACCCTTTCTCAGGCCAACATCCTGTTATAAGGTGTGGTGTACAAATTTTTTTAAATATACTTTTCCAATTCAATCAAATCAAGTCCAATTCAGAGTCTCAACAAGTTGAGACATTTCTGATCCAAGCTGACAAGACAGGGTATGCGACCCTTTACCCTGTCTTGGGCCTGATCTACATGAGCCAAGCTGATTGGAGTAGGCAGACGTCTCCGCCCCCAAGGCTTGATCTCATTTGCATCTTAGCCAAAAGGCCGAGATGCTGCTTTTAAAAATTGCTTCATGTGAAAATGAAGCTTAAATGCAACCCAATGGCCACGACCAAGTGCAGCATTGGCAGACTTTGGCTAAGATGCAAATGAGCTCAAGTCTTGGAGGAGGATCCTCCCCCTTCTCCAATCAGCTTGAC
This sequence comes from Mustelus asterias, assembly GCF_964213995.1. NCBI lineage: Eukaryota > Metazoa > Chordata > Chondrichthyes > Carcharhiniformes > Triakidae > Mustelus > Mustelus asterias. The sequence goes on along the minus strand of NC_135809.1, from coordinate 40,950,283 downwards.
TCATGTAGATCAGGCCCAGGACAGGGTGGTTTTGGTCTCCCGTCCTGTCTTGTCAGCCTGGATCTGAAATGTCTCAACTTGTTGAGACTCTGAATTGGACTTGATTTGATTGAATTGGAAAAGTATTAAAAAAAATAAAAAATAAAAATTGGCAGACTACACTTGATCTTAGCCAAAAGGCCCGAGATGCCGCTTTTAAAAATTGCTTCATATGAATATGAAGCTTAAATGTAACCCAATGGCCACAACCAAGCGCAGCATCATATCCATACTACACTTGATCTTAGCCAAAAGGCCGAGAAGCGATGTGTGATGTACAAATTTAAAAAAAAATACTTTTCCAATTCAATCAAATCAAGTCCAATTCAGAGTCTCAACAAGTTGAGACATTTCCGATCCAGGCTGACATCACAGGGTCTTCACACCTGTCTTGGGCTTGATCTACATGAGCCCAGCTGATTGGAGGAGGGGCAGGGTTCCTCCTCCAAGGCTGGATCTCATTTGCGTCTCAGCCAAAAGGCCGAGATGCCGCTTTTAAAAATTGCTTCATATGAATATGAAGCTTAAATGTAACCTAATGACCTCAACCAAGCGCAGCATCCTATCCATACTACACTTGATCTTAGCCAAAAGGCCGAGAAGCGATGTGTGGTGTACAAATTTTTTTTTGTGTGTGGTGTACAAATACTCCACCTAACTTGTGTTTTGTTCTTTTTATAACTTTCTTGCTTTTGTACTTGACAAACCTCCTCTGTACTTTCTACATTAACTGTATTATGAACCTTACATAAGTCATCAGTCTCAGTTTTTGTTTCATTTTATCTTTATATGTTATGTACATTTAGCAATCCAAGGAAATTTAGCTTTGATTGCCATTCCCCTCCCTCTCATGAGAATGTGTCTATTCTGCCCAAATAATTTCTTCTTTGAAAGCTTCTCATTATTAAATCAATGTTTTGCCTATTTCGTGCTCTTATTCATTGTATTAATTTATTTATAAGGAATACAGAATGACTTGAAACAAAAGATTAGCAGCCCTATTGAAGTGGAATCTAATCTGGCTGAGCGCAGATAAATATATCAGGAGCCATTCGAAAATTAAGAGGAAGAAAATTAAATGTTTGCCCAGGTTGCAGTATGAAGCAAATCTTATAAGTTAAAATAATGTAAACATTTTTCTGAAGAGATGTAAATAAATAATTGCAAATCATTCTCAATAGAAATTTGTTAAGCATAGAATTCCTGATAATAGACTGCAAATTGTTTCTCAATAAACCTGTCATAACACAAATTCTGCCATGTGAATACAATCAGCTATCACTGACATTGGGCACATAGGCAGAGGCCATCTGGACCACCAGCAGACACTGGCAACACAAAAGCAACTCTAAAACAGGAATAAAATCCCAAGTAAATTAACATGTTGTGTATGTATTAAATTCAAAGAGTGATTTTAAGATTCTGATCTAATCCTTGATTTGTATGATGGCTATAAATTACCTTCCATTTCTGGAACTTACCACAATATTTATAATATTACAATGCAACATTATTGTTACTTCTCTTTCTGCATCTAGTGGTGCACAAAACAGGCTTTTATCTGATTCCATAGTGTAATGATTTCAATCAGGCCATTGAGGTCGGCCTATTGGAATATGAACTCCCTGATTAAAAATTGACAAAAAGATGTCCCTGATTAAGGATCCAATTGATGGGCCAATCAGGGAGTCTTTGCCTTGTACTTAACCGGGAGTGTTAGTTCCTCTGACACCCCTGGAGACAGACTGCTAACTATTAGCATGCTGTGTACTGCACAGAGTTTGTAAATAAAGGGATTTTGGTGAAGGGACTTCTGCCTTTGAAGACTTGTGACACATGGCGAGGATTTTCCTGGAACAGATTGCTAGCCTGTGAGCAGAGGTTTATAGCTCTCCACACCAAGCATGGCTGACCACAAGTCTCTTCTGCTATTACCACCTGCCATTGGCATGTGTTGGAGGGATTTTGCAGGTTGATACTTAATCTGTTGGCTGCATTATGATTGCACCTTCTTTGGTCATCAAATTCTGGAGTGGACTTGAACCCTTGCTTCTGGCTCAGAGGTATCCACATGACCTCCAAATACAATATTATAGGAACTATTAATTCGATGACAATATGTAACTTTCTCCTTGATAAGCATTAAACAACCCAAACTCTTTTCCCACCTTTATTTCACTTCAAAACCCACTATTCCATATGCTAATCACCAAAATACTTTGGTAGATACCAGCTTTTATCATTTTTTCTAGATATCCATTACTAAGCCACCATAACATCTCCCTTGCCCCGCTAGTTCTGAATTACATTCCAACTTGCAACTCACTGACAAGTATCCATTAGTCCACAAGTAATTTAGCAATTGCTCCATGAAATGGTCTAACAATGACTCTCAACACTTCACAAAGTTTAGTCACTTGTGACAACTCAGTTAACAAAATTGGGAAAATCCCTTAGCACTCACCTCTCGGTTATCTCTGTCAGCCTGTACCAGTGTTCCTTTGAAGCAGGGCTCAACGTAATGGACGTAATCACTGTACTGGTGGAAATACAGAATAAAACTCACCATTAGATAAACATTCACATTGTGGCCATTCGCTATTGAATGGCTTCCGAATATCATTCAGTCACATAGGATTGGATCAGCACTGGTAATATGAAGTGATGTTGAAATAAATAACACAAGTGCTTCAGTAGCTACATTTTATAGAAGGCTAATATCACATACAATATAATCACAGTGTTTGTAAACACTGCTTTTTCATTGGCCATCCAAACTTCAGTTGTTGGACCAGACAGGCAATATACTCATTCGGACATTTCAATGAAACACTGTTACTCCTCCATCCATGACCACAAATATATGACTCCCCCCCCCCCCCCCCCCCCCGCCCCCCCCAACCCACTCCCGGAGTGGGTTGGCAGAAGGTGAGTAGGTGTAACAAATTGGTGGGGTGATCGAGGTGCCGCATCCGTCACCCAATTTTACCAGTGGCAGGTGAGGTGGTGAACCAACTAATGCCCTTAAAGGCCTCTTCTTGCTCTGGTGATATTTTATCAGAGGCAGGTATGTCCATGCCATGTGGCATGGCTGTTAGGTATACTTTGGTGACCTGAGTGTGGGCTTGGAGTGAGCACCCCCAGAGAGAGATCCTCCAATAGGAAGGATTGTCCCTGAACAATACCCCCTGCCAGCCTCCTGCTCACTACTCCCCACGCCAACTTACCAGGGCCTGTCTGACTACCCCACTTACCTACCTCCATTGCTGTTCCTGGTTGGGGACTGCCTGAAGTACCAATAGTGGCCATTGCTCTCAGCTGTGCTGCAAGGACTGAAGAGCTACCTGTCCTCTGATTGGCCACCAGCTTTTGGAGGTGGGACATTCTTCCTCGGGGGTTTGGAGGGTGGGGTTGGTGTATGGAAGCCATGTCCTCAGGCAAGTAATTGCCTGACAACTTTAAAATCCAGTCATAGCTCCAAGGTCCAGGGGGCACAAGCTCACCCCTGACTTTCCAGCCAATGGGTGGAATATAATGTAATAGATTCTTAAGTCCCATAAAGAATTGACTGTCATCATCTGTGATGACATAGAAGGAAGTGCGGTATACTCATGTGATCTGTGTTCCTGGTGAAAGCAGCATGATAAGAAGGTGGCATAACAGCATTCTCATAACTGTAAATATGTTACAGTTACAGTGTTTGCAGCTAACAGTCTTCAGGTGTTATTGAAGCTATTTCAACCCAACAACACAACAACGTATGGTGGCAAGCATCAAGGATGCCACTAGAAAAATCTCCACCTATACCGACGCACTTTGAGAAAATTGTAGGTCCAAATCAGGGTTAAGTATGGCCAAAGGGGTACAGAGATTTGCTTTATTTTGCACTGCATTGGGTCTCAAGGTGAAAGCAGACTGTGAGCAGGTCAGTGCACTTTTGTATGCAATGGGAAGCCATGCAGACAATGTTTTAGTTTTCCTGGGGACTGATGAAGGTAAAGCCACATATGCCAAATCATTGATGCTTTGGAGACATTTTTCAACCACAGTAACAGTGCCATCGTAAAACATACAAAGTTCAGTAAACATACCCAAAGACACATGGAAACAATTGATGCATTTATTAATGATTTGTATGAATTTTCAGAAGACTATGAATAAAGTAATCTGAAAGAGGAGCTAATTTGTGACAGAATAATTGTTGGATTAATGGATAAATGTATTGTCTGATAATTTGCAGTCCTGACTTGACGCTGTCTGATAATTTGCAGTCCTGACTTGACGCTGAAGTGCCAAGATCAGGATGCAGATCTGATTGATGGTATGAAGAGAGAGACAGCCTGAATCCCAAAGTAACATGTACAGTTGAATTTGTCAGACACAATAAAGGGAAAAAAAGAGTAAAGGAAAATCATATGGCATGAAAAGCAATTAATAGTGGCAGCCCCCAGACTAGCTGTTACAGAAGAGAAAGATATGGGTGCGGGAATTGTTCTGCCAAGGATGTGCAATGCAAAAGATGGGGCATTTTCAGACAGTATGTTGCAGTAGAAAAATGGGAAGAACACTAAAAAAGGAAAACTTTTAAAAGGAAACAGAGTTCATGAAGCTGAAGATTCACAATACAATGAAATAACTTTTGAGGAGAAATAAAATAAGTAAGTGGAACCTATTAGAGTGCAGAGATTTTGGTAGGAAATCACAGGACACACTTTAAATTAGACACTGGAGCAGCAGTTCCAGTTCCTTCAGATACTGAACTATAGTTAACAAGAGAGTTCTTCAACCATTCTACAAAAAACGACATGGACCAGGAGCAACAGAACTGAAGATTCTGGGAGAACTAAAGGGTACAGAGGGAAGGTAATTACTGAACTGCTGTACTTAATTCAAGATCAGAGTTGTTCACTTTTAAATAGAAAAGATGAATGTAATTGAATCTGATCTTCAGAATAGTAGAAATAAAGAATGGTGCAGGTCAATCAAGAGACTTCAGAACCAAATTTCCAAAGATATTTAAAGGATTGAAAGAGCTGAAAATAGTTTACTGTATAATACTAAGCTCAGAAGTGAAACCAAAATGCTTATACGTATCCAGAATAGTTCCACACCCATTATTTCCAAAGGTATAGAAAGATCAACTCAGTGGTAAGACAAGGAGTAATTTTATCCATAAAAGAGCCAATGAATTGGTGGTCAGAGATGGTGCCAGTTCAAAGCCAAACAGTTCCACAAGAATATGTGTTGCTTTCTCACAATTCAATAAAGCTGTGAAAAGAGAACTCAATTCAATAGTATTAGTAGATGTGAGTTTAGCTAAATTAGGGAAGTGGTTAATATTCCCTAAATTAATCTAACAGCTCGATTTAACATTTTAAAGTTTATTTATTAGTCACAGGTAGGTTTACATTAATGCTACAATGAAGTTATTGTGAAAATCCCCTAGTCGCCACACTCTGTCGCCTGTTCAGGTACACTGAGGGAGAATTTAGCAAGGCCAATGCACCTAACCAGCATCTCTTTCATACTGTGGAAAGAAACCCATGCAGACACGGGGAGAATGTGCAGACCCCGCACAGACATTGACCCAAGCAGGGAATTGAACATTGGTCCCTGGCACTATGAGGCAGCAATTCTAACCACTGTGCCATGCCATTATGCCGCCCAGACTGTGGCAAACACCACTAGATGATGGGGTCTGAGCTTCTAACAACTTTTATAACATGATTTGAAAGATTTTATTTTAACAGGTTATCCTTTGGAGTAACATCAATACCAGAGATCTTTCAAAGAACAATGTCAAATCTTTTTGATAGCTTGCTCAGAGTTGTTTGCCACATGGATGATATGCTGATACATGGGTCCACTCAAGGAGAGCATTACATGAGAATGAGAGCAGTGCTGAGAAGACTACAGGACGCAGGATTGATATTTAACTGTAAGTGTGAGTTTTCATAGCCAACATGTTTCTTGGTCACATAGTGTATCCATTAGGAATAAAGGTTGATCCACTGAAGTTCAGAGCCATAAAAGAATTTCCAGCTCCAACAAACATCACAGAGTTACAAAGATTCATGGGAATAGTGAATCAAATAGCAACATTTCGAAAAAAACATCTTAACTGAGCTCAACAAGCCACTTTGCCAGTTGTTAGTCCAAGGCAATGAACGCTGTTGGGAAAAAGCAGATCAGAAATCAAGCAAAAAAAAACACAAGAGGTTGATGTCATCAGAGATATTAACACATTCCAATCCAGAGTTACCTGCAATAATAGCAATGGGCACATCCTCTACAGGATTGGGTGCAGCACTTCTTCAGATACAAAGAGATGGAAAATGCAGACTAGTCTATTATACAACTTGGTCATTAACAGATACGGAAAAGAGATACGCAGTAATTGAAAAGGGAGCATTAGCAGTCATGTGGACATGTGAGAAATTTGCTGACTTCATCTTAGGTCTTCAAATTACTATTATTTAAATGGTAAAAAATTGCAGCATGCTGCTGTGTAGAGGGACCTGGGTGTCCTTGTGCAAGAATCACAAGGAGTTGGTTTGCAGGTGCAGCAGGTAATTAAGAAGGCAAGTGGAATTTTGTCCTTCATTGCTAGAGGGATGGAGTTTAAAAACAGTGAGGTTATGTTGCAGCTGTATAAGGCGCTGGTGAGGTCACACCTGGAGTACTGTGTACAGTTTTGGTCTCCTTACTTGAGAAAGGATATACTGGCACTGGAGGGGGTGCAGAGGAGAATGCAGAGGAGATTCACTAGGTTGATTCCAGAGTTGAGAGGGTTGGCTTTTGAGGAGAGACTGAGTAGACTGGGGCTATACTCATTGGAATTCAGAAGAATGACGGGAGATCTTATAGAAACATATAAGATTATGAAGGGAATAGATAAGATAGAAGCAGGGAAGTTGTTTCCACTGGCAGGTGAAACTAGAACTAGGGAGCTGGGCCTCAAAATAAGGGGAAGCAGATTTAGGACTGAGTTGAGGAGGAACTTCTTCACACAGAGGGTTGTGAATCTGTGGAATTCCCTGCCCAATGAAGCAGTTGAGGCTATCTCATTGAATGTTTTTAAGGCAAGGATAGATACATTTTTGAACAGCAAAGGAATTAAAGGTTATGGTGAGTGGGCAGATAAGCTGAATCCACGAAAAGATCAGCCATGATCTTACTGAATGGCAGAGCAGGCTTGAGGGGCCAGATGGCCCACTCCTGCTCCTAGTTCTTATGTTCTTATTAAACAGACCATAATGCTTTAGTCATACTACTGAATTCAAATGAACTTGCAGTGATGCCATCAAGAGTTCAAAAGTTTAAATTAAGATTGATGAGGTTTGATACTTACATGGCAGATGTTCAAGGAAAATAACAGAGAACAGCAGATGCATTATCATGCAATGAAACAGAACATCCAGAAAAATGCGATATTGAACTTGTAGAAAAAGTTGAGTTTACTATAGTATTAGACAGTCCATACATTACCAGCAACTACACAAGGATTGAGTGAAATTAAGGAGACTCAAAATTCAGATGAATAATGCAAACAGATCAGAGAATTTTGCATTAGAGGATGACCAACACATATATCGCATAGTCCTATCCTGAGACCCTATTTCAAGCAGACATCTGACAGTGAACGATGGTTTACTGGTGTACAATCATAGAATAGTAATCCCAAGAGCACTGAGCTTTGAAATCTTGCAACATCTGTATCAAGGTCATTTAGTATTACCAACTGCAGAGCCAGAGCACAGTATTCGATTTGGTGGCTGGGTCTCTCAAAGTCTTTGGAAGAAATGATATCCAGATGCTTTACATATACAACTCACAAGCAGGAATCAAAAGAACCACCAATGTTATCTTATTTTCCTACAAGACCAAGGGAATGGCTAGATATGGATTTATTTGAGCAGAGGGAAAATGTTTGAATGTTTGCAGTCCAGGTGATATCAATAGCAGTCTACAATTCCCGAACAAAGAGTTTCAAGAATTCACACAATCATTTGGGTTTGTTCACACAAGTTCAATCAAGGTTTCCTTAGGCTAATGGAGAAGTTGAGAGAGCTGTCAGAACTGTAAAAGCATTACAAAAAAAGAGTTAAGACTTTCATCTGGTGCTGTTGAGTAATAGGTCCTCATTCTTGCAGAGTGTATTGGCTCCATGTGAGTTATTCATGGCAAGAAGGAGCAGACGCATACAGTGTTGCCATAGGTCAAAGACACACATCATAGAGTAATTACGAGAAAGAGAGGAAGCTTACCAAAGTAAATAGATGAAACACTATGATAGTTTTGATTTGATTTGATTTATTATTGTCACATGTATTATCATACAGTGAAAAGTATTGTTTCTTGCGTGCTATACAGACAGAACGTACCATTCATAGAGAAGGAAATGAGAATGCAGAATGTAATGTTATAGTCATAGCTAGGGTGTAGAGAAAGATCAACTTAATGCAAGGTACGTCCATTCAAAAGTCTGACAGCAGCAGGGAAGAAGTTGTTCTTCAGTCAATTGGGACATGACCTCAGGCTTTTGTATCTTTTTCTTGAAGGAAGAAGGTGGAAGAGAGAATGTCCAGGGTGCGTGGGGGTCCTTAATTATGCTGGCTGCTTTGCCGAGGCAGTGGGAAGTGTAGACAGAGTCAATGGATGGGAGACTGGTTTGCATGATGGATTGGGTTACATTCACGACCTTTTGTAGATCCTTGCGGTCTTGGGCAGAGCAGGAGCCATACCAAGCTGTGATACAAACAGAAAGAATGCTTTCTATGGTGCATCTGTAAAAGCTGGTGAGAGTCGTAGCTGACATGCCAAATTTCCTTAGTCTTCTGAGGAAGTAGAGATGTTGGTGAGCTTTCTTAACTATAGTGTCGGCATGGGGTACCAGGACAGTTTGTTGGTGATCTGGACACCTAAAAACCTGAAGCTCTTGACCCTTTCTACTTCATCCCCATTGATGTAGACAGGGGCATGTTTTTCTTTACGCTTTCTGAAGTCGATGCCAATCTCCTTCGTTTTGTTGATGTTGAGGGAAAGATTATTATTGCCGCACCAGTTCACCAGATTCTCTATCTCATTCCTGCACTCTGTCTCATCATTGTTTGAGATCCTACCCCACCACTCTGGTGTCATCAGCAAACTTGAAAATCGAATTGGAGGGGAATTTGGCCACACAGTCATAGGTGTATAAGGAGTATAGTAGGGGGCTGAGAACACAGCCTTGTGGGGCACCAGTGTTGAGGATGATCATGGAGGAGATGTTGTTGCCTATCCTTACTGATTGTGGTCTGTGAGTTAGGAAGTTCAGGATCCAGCCGCAGAGGGAGGAGCCGAGGCCCAGGCCACAGAGTTTGGAGATGAGTTTTGTGGGAATAATAGTGTTGAAGACTGAGCTGCAGTTAATAAATAGGAATCTGACATAGGTGTCCTTGTTATCTAGGTGTTCCAGGGTTGAGTGCAGGGCCAGGGAAATGGCTGCTGTGGACCTGTTGCGGTGGTAGGCAAACTATAGTGGATCTAGGTAGTCCTGGAGACTGGAATTGATTTGTGTCATGATTAACCTTTCGAAGCACTTCATAATGATGGATGTCAGAGCCACCAGCCGATAGTCATTAAGGCATGCTGCTTGCTTTTTCCTAGGTACCGGGATGATGGTCATCTTCTTGAAGCAGATAGGGACCTCAGATTGTTGTAAAGAGAGGTTGAAGATGTCTGTGAATACCTCCGCCAGCTGATCCGCGCAGGATCTGAGTGCACGTCCAGGTATCCCATCCGGGCCGGTTGCTTTCCATGGGTTGACCTTCAAGAAAGCTGCTCTGACATCTGCAATGGTGACCCCAGATACAGGTTCATCCAGGGCTTCCAGGGTGGAGGGCAGGCTCTCGCTGACTTCTTGCTCAAAACGGGCGTGGAATGCATTGAGCTCATCAGGGAGGGGTATGTTGGAGCCGGCAATTTTACACGCCTTCATCTTGTAGCCTGTTACATCATTACATTATGAGAACCATATCAGATCTTCAACTGGCAGAACAGATTTAGTTCAGTGATCAATCAAGAAATGGAGAAATGGTGGAGAAATCACCATACTTCTTAAATGTTATGAGGGTCTCTGCCTCCACCACCCTTTCAGGAAGTAAGTTCCTGACTCCCCCCACCAATAGTTGTGGCCTAATCAATATTTATCTAGTTCCAGCATAATTTCCCTGCTCTTATAGTCCATGTCTCGGCTAATAAAGGCAATTATTCCATATGCCTTCTTAACCACTTTATCCACCTGTCCTGCTACCTGGGACCAGTGTACATGCACACCAAGGTCCCTCTGATTCACGGTGCCTTCCAGGGACATGCCATTCATCATGTATTCCCTTGTCTTGTTTGTCCTACCCGAGCGTATCTCCTCACACTTATCCGGATTAAATTCCATTTGCCACTGATCAGCCCATCTGACCAGCCCATCTATATCCTCCTGTAATCTAAGGCTATCCTTACTACTTACCACCCTACCAATTTTTGTGTCATCTGCGAACTTACTGATCAACCCTCCTAATTCAAGTCTAAATCATTTACAAAAATACAAACAGCAAGGGCCCCAACACTGGTCCTTGCGGGACCCCACTGGACAGTTTTCTAGTCAGAAAAGCATACCTCGACCATCACCCTCTGCTTCCTACCACTCAACCAAGTCTAGATTTATGTTAAGAAGCAAATACTGTGGATGCTGGAATCTGAAAACAAAACAGAAAATGCTGAAAAATCTCAGCAGGTCAGGCAGCATCTGTAGGGAGAGAAAAGAGCTGATGTTTCAAGTCCAGATGACCCTTTTCAAAGCTAAAAGGCATAGAAAGTGAGAGATATTTATACCGCAGGGTGAGGGAATGAAAGGTGCGTCATAGCCACAGAAACCAGGGGAAAAAGCTGCCAATGGCAGTCCATAGGGAGTATAAAGGGTGTGAATGGCCAAACGGCAGAGAAGCTGAAATCAGAGGGTAAGCTGTGACAGATGAAGATGTGGGGGTGGGAATGGGTGGAGGAGAGGTAAAATTTAGAAAAAGGGGGTAGAAGGTAAGGAAAGGGGGATAAAGTAGGGGGAAAGAGTGGGGGGAAGAAAAATGAACAAAGACAATAAAGAAATAAAAGGTAGAGAACAGTAAAAAATTGAATAAAATGAAAACAAAGGGGTCGAGGTGGGGGCGAGCTAATCATTTGAACTTGTTAAATTCGACGTTGAGAAGGTTGTAAGTGCCTAGCTGGAAAATGAGATGCTGTTCCTCCAGTTTGTGTTGAGCTTCACTGGAACATTGCAGCAGGCCAAGGACAGACATGTGGGCATGGGAGCAGGATCGTGTGTTAAAATAGCAAGCAATGGGAAGATCAGGGTTCTGATTGCGCACAGACCGAAGGTGCGATATATATCTCTTCGATGGTCTCCCCTCCCCCCACATCTTCATCTGTAACAGCTCACCCTCTGATTTCAATTTTTCTGCCATTTGGCCATTCACACCCTGAGGGACAGCTCGGTGGATAGGATATTGGTATGTAGATAGGCTGGAAAATTGGGCGGGGATCCTGGATTCAGGATTCAATCCTGGACCGGGGAGCGGCGCGGGCTTGGAGGGCCGAAGGGCCTGTTCCTGTGCTGTATTGTTCTTTGTTCTTTGTTCTTTATACTCTCTATGGGCTGCCATTAGCAGCCTTTTCCCCTGGTTTCTGTGTCTGTGACTCATCTTTCATTCCCCCACCCTGAGGTATAAACATTTCCCACTTTCTATGTTTTTTAGCTTTGACAAAGGGTCATCTGGACTCAAAACATCAGGTTTTTTTTCTTCTTACAGATGCTGCCAGACCTGCTGAGATTTTCCAGCATTTTCTAAATATATGTTGCCACTTTCACTCTGGCTCCACCCAACCCCTACCTCCTGCTGATCTCTGGACCAGCTACCACCATGTCCTAATAATAGAGCCACCACTGTAGTTATCAGAGGTTCAGGCTGTGGGGCAAAACCAAGATCCATGATCCGGACCCATGAATCCATGGACAGGTACAGGAAGCTGCTGGTCACTAACATGTGAGTAACCCAGGTGGGGGGATGGAGCTCCTTCCATGGCCCACTCGCTTCTCCTGGGGGGAGACGGGACACAATTTTCCCATTCTGCCCCCAGTGGGTCCAGTGGAAGGCAAGAGGGGAGAATTCAGCTGGAGCCGAAAAGTGGGAAACCTACTGGCTTAAAAATAGTTTGAAATTCTCCCAATGGTGGGAGATCAGTTCTGCCGCTGCCTGGTAGCATGAACGCCATTTGCATTAATTTTCATCTCATAAATGTCCATTAAAACAGCTGCTCATAGAAATCTCATCAGGCCTTCCAATCCTGCGTCATGCCAGCGAGAAATCACAGTGGCCTCAAACCCATTTTTTAAAAAGGTGATGTGCACAGGTGGATCTCAATTCGCATAAGATTTGAGGTGAGTGTAACATACATAGCCTACCTGCATCATTCCTGATGCTTTGAACACCACTTTGCAGGGGGCAGACCAGCTAATGCCCTCCAGTTCCATGCCGAACTGATCTTTATGGCAAGCACTGTTGTAAAGCGCTTGCCACAAAGACCAGCAAGCTTTTGGTCTTTATGGAAAGCATTGTCCTTCCACTCGCACAAACCAAAGTTTGACTGGGGATGGGGTACAAGGTGAGGGTACACTGACAAAGACAAAGGGGGCAACCTGGAAAGAGACTGTGCAAAGGTGGAAGAGGAGAGGGGGAGGGCGAGTGGGCACAATGGAAGGAAGAAGTGCAAGGAGGTGGATGAGGGGTGATGAACAATGTGAGGCAGAGGGAAGACCAAGGTAGGGAAGCTGGACCCCAACAATGCTGCATGAAATGTTCACAAAAAGGGGGATCAAAGGGATACCACATCATTTACTGGAAAGGGGTGCCTGCAAGATGGGGTAGGCAGAGGTCCATGTGTGACTTTGGCACCTCGCAGATGGTGGGCTTGGTGGGGAGGGTGGGAATCTCCACCACAACAATGACTGAATCCAGGATGTCAAATGGATGGTTGCAGGAAATAAAGACAGTAGCCGATGACTCTGATGCATCACCCTCAGACTCATGCCAAGGAGCTGTTCACAGTTCCACATGCTCCCTCATAGAGCAGATCATAATACTTCTAAAGATGCAATTCAGATGCCTGGACCAGGTGGCTCTCTACAATACTCACCAGAGAGGGTTTCCCACATGATCACAGTTTCTCCAACCTTTACAGATGCACCATGGAAAGCATTCTTTCTGGTTGTATCACAGCTTGGTATGGCTCCTGCTCTGCCCAAGATGACAAGGAACTACAAAAGGTCGTGAATGTAGCCCAATCCATCACGCAAACAAGCCTCCCATCCATTGACTCTGTCTACATTTCCCGCTGCTTCGGCAAAGCAGCCAGCACCCCAGACATTGTCTCTTTCACCTTCTTCCGTCAGGAAAAAGATACAAAAGTCTGAGGTCACATACCAACAGACTCAAGAACAGCTTCATCCCTGCTGCCGTCAGACTTTTGAATGGACTTAGCTTGCATTATATTGATCTTTCTCAGCACCCTAGCTATGACTGTAACACTACATTCTGTGCTCTCTCATTTCCTTCTCTATGAACGGTATGCTTTGTCTGTATGGCGCGCAAGAAACAATACTTTTCACTGTATGTTAATACATGCGACAATAGTAAATCAAATCAAAGTTTGCTGTCTCCTTCACAATCTGGCCATGCAAAGAGGTGAGCCCTGCCCAGAAGGACAAGAGGATGGAATGTGACCAAGATGACAGATGGGATGGTGGTGATGTGAAAGTGAGAGAATATGTGTTCCCCATTAATGGATGCATGAGATTCATGAAGAGAGTCACTGTTTGGGTACATGATGTCAGTTTTATAGTGGAGGGAGCTGAGAGAGGAATTACCCTGGTAGAGCGGATGAAATAATTCATCCACATCATGCACTGCATGGTGCTACAGGCACTGGGTAACAGCCCCTGTGACTAGAGAGGTGAGGTTGGTATATTTCCTGATGCCTTCCCTTGAATAGAGAACATGCCTCTGCACCCAGACTCCACCAATCAAGGCTCCCGGGAATGGTGGCTGAATCAGTCTCTTCTTGAGGCTGCTAGCCTTTCCCCTATGTTCTGGACATCCTGCCTGGTCCCACAAAGACAGGTGAGCTGGAGTGAGTGATACGAATGTGCTGGACTGGCGTTTACTAATGGTTCCCAGACCATTGAATCCGCTAACTGATGACAGTTGGCTGAATTACTCCTGGGCCAACAAGGTGATAAGATGCTTGCTGAGTCTCCAAGCACAGAATGGGGCACGGATTCATGCTATTCCAGCCAGTGGGAATGGTGCCACCGGAACTGCCTGCCACCACACCTAGAAAGAAAATGGAGAATTGTATCCACAGAGTAAGAAAGGAGAGAGAGAGATAGAGACTGAGAGGGAAAGGAGAGAAAGGGAGAGAGATAGAATGGGAAAGGAGAAAAAGGTAAGGGGAGAATGAGAGAGTCGGAAAGGAGAAAAGAGTGCAAAAGGAGAGAGATAGACAGAGTGGGAAAGGAAAAAGAGAGAGACATAGTGGGAAAGGAAAAAGAGAGGGACAGAATGGAAAAGGAGAGAGGGGGACAGAGAAAGTGGGAAGGGAGAGAGGGAAACAGAATTGGAAAGGAAAAAAAGACAGTGTTAGAAATGAAAGCAAACAAAAAATTGAGGTGAATTTCAGGAGTGCGGTGGATCAGATACAGAAGCTGTGCAACTCAGGGCTTATCTGAGTGATTTTGTGTTATCTAATTTGAATGGATATAGTATTTATGTTCTATTAAGTGATTTATTTTATTCTGCAAGTTATTTCAGCTAGGAATGCACAGTATTGCACATGTATGGTACCATATTTCAACCACGGCATGGTGGCACAATGGTTAGCACTGCTGCCTCACAGCGTCGGGGACCCAGGTTTGATTCCTGGCTTGGGTCACTGTCTGTGTGGAGTTTGCACATTCACCCCGTGTCTGCATGGGTTTCCTCTGGGCACTCCGGTTTCCTCCCACAGTCCAAAGATGTGTGGGTTAGATTGATTGGCCATGCTAAATTGGCCCTAGTGTTAGGGGATTAGCAGGGTAAATATGTGGGGTTGCGGGAATAGGGCCTGGTGGGATTGTGGTCGGTGCAGACTCGATGGGCCAAATGGCCTCCTACTGCACTGTAGGCATTCTATGATTCTATGAAGATTGTACATTGTTTTTTTCTGGACAAGAAATGTCCACAGGAACCAAACTCCAGCTTTAATATTGATTGAGAACCCATGATTCACATAAAGTTGTTTCACTTATAATGAGGACTTACTTTTCTGCTGTTCTTTTATGGGATGTGGGGGTTCACTGGCTGGGCCAGCATTTATTGCCCATTTCTGACAGCATTTAAGAGTCAATCACATTTCTGTGGGTCTAGAGACACATAGTCTAGACCAGGTAAGAACGACAGATTTCCTTCCCTAAAGGATATTAGTGAACCATATGTGTTTTTACAACAATCGACAATGGTTTCACGGTCATTATCAGACTTTAAATTCCAGATTTTTATTGAATTCAGATTCCACTATCTGCTGTGGTGGGATTCAAACCTGGGTCCCCAGACCATTACCCCGGGTCTCTGGATTACTAGTCCAACGACAATACCACTACGCCACTGCCTCCTCTTTCTTGGTCGATATAATATTCTCCAAAAAGTAATGCAGAATTAGTGAAAGGTATCCTGAATATCACCATGATTTTTAAAAATTATGCATTAAATACCAAAATATAACTGAAGGTTTCCACAAACAATCTCAATGCAGCAGTTTTCCTTTAAACAAGTATTTTTGCCTCAATCAACAGATCCTGGAAAAACTGTATCTTTAGGTAATTGAGTACCTTCTCAAGGATCACAGACTTTGGGATGGTTGATGCTGACTCCATGATTTAGATATGCCTGCCACGGAGAGAATAGCACTTTTTAAGCACACTCTGAAACCTGTGTGAGTTTATGCCTACGTGCTTCTGAGGCAAAACATGGTGCACCTTGGCTCCAATCAAACTTTCTGCTCCCACAATGTCACAGATATGGACTTGTGCTTCCCCCACAACCCAGTAATTGCAGGACTAGTGCTCCTTCCACTAGCTTGCTCATTAAATTTGGCTCTGGCATAAGTAGAAATATTTCTCTTTCTCTATTATTATCTTGGGTCCATTCTATTAGCTCAATAGCCCACGATGGCAAGCAGCAATAGCTGCAGATCATGTCTGAAGTTATGGCGCTGCATGAATAAATCATGACTGCTGTCAGAAAGCCACAAACCTGCAAGATGTCAATGGGGTAATTGCAAATTTTTATTGTGTGCCCTGGGAACATTATTAGCTGTCTCTTGCATGAAAAATGAGCTTGGTATATTCAACTTTCTAGGTCCTTCATTTCTAAATACATCAAATGAGTGGTAATAACCTGGAACTTGATGCCCAAGAGGATGGTGGAAACAGATAGGATCAATGATTTCAAAAGGAAATTGCATGGACACTTGAAGGAAATAAACTTGCAGGCCTACAGGACAGAGCAGGGAAATGAGACCGACTAAATTGCTCTATGACTCTTAAATACTTAAATACCAAATGCACAGGTATCACGTTCAGCAAACACAAGAGAGAGGCAGGATTTCAAACTATACTTACAGCAATAATATTGACAAAATCGTTTTCACCCAGTGTGTCCAGGATGGTATTGATAGTATGTTTGGCTATCGTCAATCTGAGACCTTTCATACTGCCACTAATGTCGAACAGTATGATTATGTCCTTTGGGGAAGTTGCAGCCTGAATATACCTGCACATGGAACAAAAAGAAATTACTAACAGCAGGACTCAGTGCTGCAATGAGTCAGCACAAATCTTTTCATTTTTCGAGTTATCATAGAATCTGGTTCAAATTTTAAAAATGGAAGCCTTGTCCCTTAACCAGATGTAAAGGTCTGAAATGAAATGAGTTTAGGTGGTCACAACCTAATTCCTGGTGAAATCACAAGGATAGCTGGTGTCACATTGGTGCAGGCAGAGGCATTTTCTGAGTTGCAGTATAGGTCAAGATTAAGTCACATTACTCTGGCAGAGTTGGAGATAGCCTAAATTACATTTGACCTCTAAATGTTTGGCAGTGACATCATATGCAAAATAGAAAAATATACTTCCCCCAGTAGTATCTTGGTGCTCCACCCCCGCATTCTGCCTGTCTCCATCAATGGTGAGCAGGGAGGTGCAGACGCACCCCACACTGACAGCCGAGCTGTCTGTTGTCTCTATCGGTTCCTTCAGGGCACTCTGAACAAGGACAGCAGTACCTCCACCCTTTGCAAGTGGCCGCTGCATCTGACAATGCAAAGATGTTAGAGGAGTGCCCAGCCAAGGGGTTGGATGCCCCTTCCCAACCAGAGGCAACTCAGACACCAGTGGCCAGAGGAGACCCACCAGGGTCATCATGGCCGCCACGACAATACCAACACCAGCGTAGTGGCTGGGAGAGGGGTTCACCAAGATACAGCACCCACAGACATAAGTTTAAGGCACCTTAAATTCAACAGAGGAATGTCATGGGTGACATTATTTGCACTTATTACTTCAGGGTTTTAGTTAGGTTTGGAATATTTGGATGTTAATGTGAAGTCACATAAACATTTTCTTTAACTCAATGAGCTGGATTGGCTGCATGCTTTGAACATTGCCCAGGTGTTGCACAGGCTTTTAATTAGAGGGCTTTGTGTGGTGCAGGATTCCTGGGTTGGGCTCTAAAGGAAAGTATTATTGTGATTGAGACATTGTCATTGGATTGAGTCAGCCTTGAATGCACAGCTGAAGGTTGGCTGGATCAAAGCCCTCGTGTACTTGCCCCCATGAATGTTCCTCAAAATTCTCACCCTGTGCTTCTCCGGCTCATCCTCCGATCCATCACTGGAATCACCCTCCATGCCCTGTGGTCCTGCCTCACTCTCCTCAGCCTCTACTAGATTCCCACTTGTCAGAGTTAAATTGTGCAGGACACAGCACATGACAGCTATGAGGGAGACATGCTCTGGCGGATATTGCAATGATCCCCTGGATCATTCAAGGTATCGGAAGCGCATTTTGGGCAGCCTGGAGGTAGGTCCTCTCCACCTCTTGTGGATGTATGGCTCCTGTTGTATCTTTCCTTTGCCTCAGTTCTTGGGTGACAGAGTGGGGTCATCAGCCACCTCTTCAAGGGATAGTCTTTGTCACCTAGGAGCCATCTGCCCAATCTTGCAGGAACCACAAAGAGCCTTGGTACCTGGGAATGCCCGAAGATGTATGAATCATATGAGCTCCCTAGATAATGGGCACAGACTTGTGGAACTGTCTCCTGTGGTCACATACAATCTGCACATTCATCAAGTGGTACCCTTTCCTGTTGATGAAAGCTTCCAGTTCTCCTGTTAAGAACATAAGAACTAGGAGCAAGAGTAGGCCATCTGGCCCCTCGAACCTGCTCCGCCATTCAATAAGATCATGGCTGATCTTTTCGTGGATTCAGCTCCACTTACCTGCCCACTCACCATAACCCTTAATTCCTTTACTGTTCAAAAATGTATCTATCCTTGCCTTAAAAACATTCAATGAGGTAGCCTCAACTGCTTCACTGGGCAGGGAATTCCACAGATTCACAACCCTTTGTGTGAAGAAGTTCCTCCTCAACTCGATCCTAAATCTGCTTCCTCTTATTTTGAGGCCATGCCCCCTAGTTCTAGTTTCACCCACCAGTTAAAACAACTTCCCTGTTTCTATCTTATCTATTCCCTTCATAATCTTATATATTTCTATAAGATCTCCCCCCCATTCTTCTGAATTCCAATGAGTATAGCCCCAGTCTACTCAGTCTCTCCTCATAAGCCAACCCTCTCAACTCCAGAATCAACCTAGTGAATCTCCTCTGCACCCCCTCTAGTGCCAGTATATCCTTTCTCAAGTAAGGAGACCAAAACTGTACACAGTACGCCAGGTGTGGCCTCACCAGCACCTTATACAGCTGCAACATAACCTTGCTGTTTTTAAACTCCATCCCTCTAGCAATAAAGGACAAAATTCCATTTGCCTTCTTAATTCCCTGCTGCACCTGCAAACCAACTCCTTGAGATTCCTGCACAAGGACACCCAGGTCCCTCTGCACAGCAGCATGCTGGAATTTTTTACCATTTAAATAATAGTCCATTTTGCTGTTATTCCTACCAAAATGGATGATCTCACATTTACCAACATTGTACTCCATCTGCCAGACCCCCGTCCACTCACTTAAACTATCTATATTCCTTTGCAGACTTTCAGTGTCCTCTGCACTCTTTGCTCTGCCACCCATCTTAGTGTCATCTCCGCAAATTGACACACTACACTTGGTCCCCAACTCCAAATCATCTATGTAAATCGTAAACAATTGCAGTCCCAACACTGATCCCTGAGGCACACCACTAGTCACTGATTGCCAACCAGAAAAAAACAATTTATCCCCACTCTTTGCTTTCTGTTAGTTAACCAATCCTCTATCCATGCTAATACATTACCCGTAACACCGTGCACCTTTATCTTATGTAGCAGTCTTTGGTGCGGCACCTTGTCAAATGCCTTCTGGAAATCCAGATACACCACATCCACAGGTTCCCCATTGTCCACTACACATGTAATGTTCTCAAAGAATTCCACCAAATTAGTCAAACATGACCTTCCCTTCATGAATCCATGCTGCATCTTACCAATGGAACAATTTATATCCAGATGTCTCGCTATTTCTTCCTTGATGATAGATTCAAGCATTGTTGGCACCCTGTGACTATGCACATGCAGCTTATCGCACCCTAGAACCAGGGCAACCCAGCCATCGCTACAAACCCTTGTGCTCTCTCCACCTGGCTTCCCTCGACAATTTCATTGCGCAATGGGATGTCATTGTGTCCCTGAAGAGGTGCAGCCTTCTGCCACACTGGACTTCAGACATTTGCGGGTAGTTGGTGCGCTGCCATTAGGTAGTCATTAGATCGTAGTGTCTTGGGCATCCCCTCCCATCTTGGCCTCCATGCTGGCCCTGCACCAAGCCCATGCCTCTCTTCTTGCAGGTCTCTACCTAGGATGCTGCTTTCACTCATCCTGCCTCCTCGCCCTCCTGCCCTCTCTTCTTCAGAGGAGGAGGTCCCACTAGCAGAGTAGACTATCCCCTATGGAGCAGATGCGGAGAATCAGTGCCTTGCAAATGATGGAACACTGCCCTCCGATCCTCAGGAAAACCTTCCAGGGAAGCCCTGAAATGCTGAAAGTCATACATTAAATGCCAAACAATAACTAGGAAACTCAAGCAAAATTCTATACTCAAACAGCTATGAATTTTATCACAGAGAAACTGCTACTGCTGTGGGGCCTTTTATCCCACTATTGGATGAGGAAATGAAAAAATTTTAATGAGCCACATTCAATCAAATGTTGCATTAATGTCAAGAGCAGTCACTCTCACTTCCCCTCTTCGGTTCAGCTCTTTTGTCCATGTTTGGACAAAGGCTGTCATGAGGTCAGGAGCTGAGTGGCCCTGGCAGAACCAAAAAAGAACATCAGTGAGCAGCTTATTGCTGAAAGTGCTGCTTGATAATACTGTCAATGACACTTTCAATCAATTTACTGATGATCGAGAGTAGACTGATGGGGCGGTAATTGGCCAGGTCGGATTTGTCCTGCTTTTTATGAACAGGACATACCTGGGCAATTTTCTACATTGCCGGTAGGTGCCAATGTTGTAGCTGTACTGGAATAGCTTGGGCAGAGGCTGGTTCTGGAGCACAAATCCTCAGTACTATTGCCAGAATATTGTCAGGGCCGATAGCCTTTACGGTATCCATTGCCTTCAACCATTTCTTGATATCACATAGAGAAAATCGGATTGGCTGAAGATTGAGATCTGTGATGCTGGGGACCTCAGTGGGAGGCCGAGATGGATCATCTGCTCTGAATTCCGCAAAGAAAAGCAGATGCCTTGACAGACTGTGAAAGCAATAATAACCAAGATAAGAAATAGAAGCGTGAGAGTAAGATGGTCATTTCAGATGAAGCACTGCCCAGGTGGTTTAATCGAAAAAGAGTTAATCACTTTTGACAGCCATCTGAAAAAGCTAAAACTGATGAACTTGCAAAAAATTTGGCATGGTAAGTTCTGAAACATCAAGTGGATCCCTGTGCCACTGGAAGATTGGACATAACAAAGTAGAGAAAGTCGCCAGTGACAAACCCATTACCAGGACAGTATGCACCCATCTGCATTTACTGTTCCAAAGAAACATAGATGTTTCTATTGTGCCACACTGTCAGTGGGGAGAAAGGCATTGCTAGATATAGTTATGAAAAATGAAATATATCAGATAGGTGTGTTAAATGTGAATGAGCATCTAAGGACAAATATTAGAAAACTTGCAATGAGAAATGAGCTACCTGCAGTGAAGTGGAAAGAAAGATTGACACAGAACCACAAATTAACAATGGAATGTTTTACCAAATAGATTGGAAAGGTTTAAATTAAATAATTAGCTATCAAAGAAGAAGTCAGGTTACTTTGGATAAAGAGATTGGAATAAAACAAAATTGAAGAAAATACCATGTGTGGCCTACAGGTTTGAAAGGAATAATGAAGATAAAAGCAAGTATATGAAAATAAGGCAGGAGCTAAAGAGATGGAGGAGGATCCAACTTAGATCACAGGGGATGCAATTGTTATGTTCCCTGAATTAATATAATTAAACCTGAGAAAGTTTCTTTGACAGATATGAATTTTTAGAAGTGGGCTTCCAAGGAAGCATGCAACATTACTGTTCACCATAATATCATAATGATGTCATTGGTTATACTCACATACTTTCTTTGGGAATAGGAGTCTAAGAAGTATGAATCATCTGCCAAAGTGAAGTGTCTTTATCCTAGCCTGTAGATCATAGAATCCCTACAGTGCAGAATGAGGCCATTCAGCCCATTGAGCCTGCACCAACAACAATCCCACCCAGGTTCTATCCCTGTAACCCCGCGTATTTACCCTGCGGGTCCCACGACACTAAGGGGCAATTCCGCATGGCCAATCCACCTAACCTGCACATTTTTGGAGTGTGGGAGGAAATCGGAGCACCCGGAGGAAACCCACGCAGACACGGTGAGAATGTGTAAACTCCACACAGACAGTGACCTGAAGCCGAAATTACACCCAGTCCCTGGCACTGTGAGGCAGCAGTGCTAACCAGTGTGCCACTGTGCTGTCATACACATATGGTGTGTGGATACCAGAAGTGACCTTTTTATGCAGCCTTATCTGCATGACTTTCTTTATGCAAAACTGCAGATATGGGGATTCATGAGAGCGTAAATGTCAGCAGAGAACTTATTTTAGAAAACAAAAATGTTCAAGAAATTAAATAAAAGTACTGATCCTTTGCCAGGCCTGAGTATTTACCATGACCAAGCTAAATAACGTTCTCCATTTCACATGCCCATGATTACTGCACAAATTAAATTTAGAAATAGCATTTAGAGTGTATTCACCCAGCATATATTTAAATTAAGCAAATGTCTATTTGAAGCAAGCACTTCCAATACCAGCATTTCCCATTCACAGCTAATTGCATGCAATGTAAAAAGGAAGGAGACATTTACACAATGAGATAACTTAATTTTTCAAATCCTGATTGACAAATCTAGAATTATGTGCCAGCAGGAATTGGTTCAGTTAAGTCAGGCGGTGCCAAAGAGTGAACTTTTGAGTTATACCTATTGCAGCACTGGTCCAACCATGGATGAAAGAGCTGAATTCCAGAGGTGAAGTAGGAATGACATCAAGACAGCATTTAACTAACTATAGGATTAAGGAGCCCTCGTAAAATTGAAACTAATGGAAACAGGGAGGAAAATTCTTCACAGCTAGAATTATACCAACATAAAGGGAGATGGTTACGGTTGTTGGAAGCCAATCATCTCAGCTCCAAGGTATCAATTTGGGAGTCAGTCACCTTCAGCTGCTTCATTAATGATTTTCCCTCTAACATAAGATCAAAAATGCGAATGTTTGCTAATGATTGTAGTATTTATTTCTATTCAAACCTCTTCAGATAATGAAATATCCATGCCACATGCAGCAGGACAACATTTGGGTTTGGGCCACACAAGGGCCAGGCAATGACCACCTTCAGCAAGAGAGAATCTAAACATCTCCCTTTGACAGTCAATGACATTAACATCGCTGAATCCCTTACTATCAAAATCCTGGGTGTTAACGTGGACCAGAATATTAATTGGACCAACCATGTTAATACTGTGGCTAAAGGACCAGGTTAGAGACTGGGGATTCCGCGGCAAATAACTCACCTCCTGATTCCCCAAAGACTATCCAGCAACTACAAAGCACAAGTGAAGAAGATGCTCCACTTGCCTGGATGAGTGCAGCTGCAGCAATGCTCAGGAAGCACGACACTATCCAAAACAAAGCAGCTCATTTGATTTGCAGCCCATCCACATTCATTTCCTCCACTGCAGATGCACCATGGCAGCAGCAGGTACCAGCTGCAACATGTACTGAAGCCACTCACCAAAGCACCTTCAACAGCACCTTCCAAACCCACAACCTTTATCAGTTTGAAGAACATGGACAGCAGGCGTATGGGAACACCACCATCATCACACACAACTTTGACTTGGAAACTATCATTGGGTCAATATCCTGGAACTCCCTCTGTAACAGCACTGTGGGTGTACTTATACCACATGGACTGCAGTGGTCGAAGAAGGCAGCTCACCACCACCTTCTCAAGGGCAGTTAGGCATGGGTAATAAATATTGGCTTTGCCAGCAACATCCCCATCCTATGAATGAACAGAAAATATCACTTGTTGAATTTCCTCACTGAGCAATATCCAGTTTAATTTTAGTTGAAGTTGAAATTTCAGCCATCTCAATGAGAAATCAATATTATGCTTAGCCTTTAAAAACCACTTAGGCAATCAGTAAAGAATGCTTTTCTTACCAGCCTCGGTTCCTGCAATCAAAAGAGATGACTCCATTTCCATCTGGCATCCATTTTATACCTGAGAGAGTAGGCAGGAACATAGTTATTGACTGCTATTTGTCAAGAAGCTGTTAAGAGCAGTTAAAATATTTAACTCTGTATTGCAAAGCAACATGATACATGATAATCTTTCCCCGGCTTCTACACTGTATTCAGATCTTCCCTCTCTCCTCACCACAGCCATGTAAGTTGGATTCAAGAATGTTTGAAAAATTGGAATGAGAGTTAGAGTAAAATTGCCAGAGTTAAAGTTAATTTATTAGTCACAAGTAGGCTTACATCCACACTGCAATGAAGTTACTGTGAAAATCCCCTAGTCACCACACTCCAGTGCCTGTTCGGGTACACTGAGGAAGAATTTAGTATGTCCAATCCACCTAACCTGCACATCTTTCGAGCGTGGAAGGAAACCAGAGCACCCAGAGGAAACCCACGCAGACATGGGGAGAACGTGCAAACTCCACACAGACAGTGACCCAGCCAGGAATCGAACCCAGGTCCCTGGCACTGTGAGGCAGCAGTGCTAACCACTGTGTCACCATGCCACCCAAGAATGGAAATGTCAGGAGTGGGATTTGAACCCATGCACCTAGAAAGGGACCAGAATTCACCAGGCTTACACAAGGCAAGGATTCACACTCCTTGAGTCTGGTGCCTTTGACCACTCGGCCATCCTGACAACTTGCTAGGGCTGCAAGCAGGGCAAATAGTTACTCTCTTCTCCACCCCCACAACTCATATGTAAACGAAGCTCCCCTGTTGGTGCACATATTTTCAGTCCATGAATTCCCTGCCTCAAACAAGTCGGAGCTTCACTTAAATGTCAAATGGCAGAAACTTCTGGGGGCTGATTCTACTTTGTCGGCTTTCAACCAGCAGTAGGCAAGTGCATGGGATAAGCACCTATCTGAGCTGATCATTCAGAATCCAAATGAGCTTGCAGGTGTGGCACAGCATTAGTTACACTCACTGAAATCCAAGGAGGCTGATCCCATCAAAAATTCTGGGCTCAGTACACTTAACTAACGCTGATAGGAGCGTAATGTGAGAGTGCCGGTGGGATCTTAAAAGGACAGGGAGCACTAAGGATTTGGGAAAGGGGTAGAGCATGGTGTACGTCCTTATTTGCAGGGCTCCATGCAGTTAAAGGGCTGGCCAGGCAATTGGTAGTATAACTCAGTAGTTCCCAAACTTTTATATATTAGTGGTTCCCAAACTTTATATATGTTATGGTACACCTCAATCCTATAAAAAATCTTTGAGGCACACGTCTTATTTTCTCTGTCTTCTTCCCTTACTGGGAACTTCATTTTTAACTTCTCCCTGTCCTCTCACCTGTGTTTTTTTAACCTCTCTCTATTTCTCTCACTTCTCCCAGGGCTTTTGTGCCCTTTATGAGTTTACATTTTTTGTGCAGGCGCATGGAGCCTTTGTCTTCAGCTCCAAGTCCTGTTGTTCATGCTCATGAGTCTGACCAACGTAAAAAATCTAAACCACGCATATCCAGCTCTTTCCCAGCTGGCACATACACAGGAGGCCCAAGATTCGTCAGGTCTTGGGAGATGGCAACGAAGGTTAGTTTAATTACATGAATTTTGAATCATTTGAATCTTTTTTTGCAGCACGCTTGGAGGGGCCTTCATGGCACGCCAATGTGTCTGGGAATCACTGATGTAACTGAACTGGCTGCAACTGAAAATGGAAAAAAGACGAAGTATCTAACTTTTCAGAGAGTAACGTCCATGTGCTAATGCCACAAGTTAGAAAATGGATCAATGCCATTGTTCGAGTCCAAGGGAAAAGACCGTTATATGCAGCAGCATGGGCCACATGAAAGAAAATAGATGTGGTTGCGAGTGGTACTTCTATAACCCCAATGACCCTCTTGAAAAAATAAATGACTTCACTAGACCAGCAGAAGGGAGAATGGCACAATCTGGGGGAGAGTGGGCTCCAAAGTTTTTGGACCATGACATATTTAGATGACTTCTTACAGGCCCAGGTGGCAGTTAATGCTTCTTTCTCAATGTTTACATACCTCTTCATCAGAGATCTTGAGGTGTAATGAGCTGGTCTTCTTTGTCTTTTAGAACTTGAAACAGAATTGCATCCAAGCCTGTAAATGATGCGTCTGCTGCTAAAATTGTTGGAACTCTGGATCATAGTGCGCTAGAACTGGTGAAATTAATTTTTTTTATTCATTCATGGGCATTGGCATCACTGGCGGGCCAGCATTTATTGCCCATCCCTAGTTGCCCTTGAGAAGGTGATGGTGAGCTGCCTTCTTGAATCACTGCAGTCCACATGCTGTGGGTTGACCCACAATGCTGTTAGGGAGGGAATTTCAGGATTTTGACCCAGCCACTGCAAAAGAATGGCGATATATTTCCAAGTCAGGATGGTGAGTGGATTGGAGGGGAACTTGCAGGTGTGGTGTTCCCATGTATCTGTTGCCCTTGTCCTTCTAGATGGAAGTGGTTGTGGATTTGGAAAATGCTGTCTAAGGATCTTTGGTAAATTGCTGCAGTACATCTTGTAGATAGTACACACTGCTGCTACTGAGCGTTGGTGGTGGAGGGAGTGGATGTTTGCAGATGTGGTGCCAATCAAGTGGGCTGCTTTGTCCTGGATGGTGTCAAGCTTCTTGAGTGTTGTTGGAGCTGCACCCATCCAGGCAAGTGGGAAGTATTCCATCATACTCTTGACTTGTGTCTTGTAGATGGTGAATAGGCTTTGAGTAGTCATGATGTGAGTTACTCGCCGCAGTATTCCTAGCCTCTGACTTGATGTTGTAGCCACTGTGTTAATGTGGTGAGTTCAGTTGAGTTTCTGGTCAATGGTAACCCCAAGGATGTTGACAGTGGGGGGTTCAGTGGTGGTAACACTATTGAATCTCAAGGGGCGGTGGTTGGAGTGTCTCTTATTGGTGATGGTCATTGACTGGCATTTGCGTGGCACGAATGTTACTTGCCACTTGTCAGCCCAAGCCTGGATATTGTCCAGATCTTGTTATATTTGAATATGGACTGCTCCAGTATCAGAGGAGTCGCGAATGGTGCTGAACATTGTGCAATCATCAGCGAACATCCCCATTTCTGATCTTATGACGGAGGGAAGGTCATTGATGAAGCAGCTGAAGATTGTTGAGTCTAGGACAACCCTAGGGACTCCTGCAGAGATGTCCTGGAGCTGAGATGACTGACCCTTCACAACCATCTTCCTATGTTCCAGGTGTGACTCCAACCAGCGGAGTGTTTTGCCTCCTGATACCCATTGATTCCAGTTTTGTCAAAATCATTTTGCTGATTCACGTTCCAAGGCCACTATTGCCCTTGTCTCCAGTGTGACATGCTGAGTTGAATGGCCTCCCTCCATGCTGTAACCATTCTACGATTCTTTATGTGTCATGTCTATTGCGTCAGCACTGTCTACATTAGTCTCTCTGACACCCTCTGGGATATCTACATTCAGTCCTTTCCTGATTGCAAAGTTATGGAAGACACGACACAAAGTGGATTCCTATTGCATGGATCAATATGAATAAATGCAACCTGTTCAAAACATTATTAGTTTTCTATTGGAGTTTTAATGGGTTTACCTGGATAAAGTCTAAAGAAACCCGTGGAACTTCCAAAATATTGCCAGGTGAGTGTTGGATCTTGCATGAAGTTTTCATAAAATACTGTATTTAAAGCTTCCGACCAGTATGCTCCATTCAAAATATCAGGATCTGTGAAGAAGGTATATGGTAAGATAATGATGTGCACCTCTATAATTACTGCATTATTGAATCATTCAGACCAGAGTTCCTTTCGATATCATTTTCACTGCAGTCACTGACATCCGATGTTCCTATTACTGGAGCTATGCAAAGTGAAGATGGATTATAGTACCATATTTTGTTATTAAAACAAAGTGTGACAGATTCTATATTAAGCCTTCACTCTATACAAAATTCCATCTTATGACTCATGAGAGCTGCTGAAATTCCTCCAGTGGGTCAGGAATGATAGGCAGCCTGTTACTCAATTCAGTGACATTTGCTGCACCAACTGCTCTATTTTAGCAAATTGTGCTTTCTGTGTATTTATTATTTTTGGAAGTGTTGTAGCAGTTGGTTCATTTGAAATCCAAAGATTGCCTTCTATAAACATTCTTGTAGGGGCACTAATGTTATACAGGAATTCCACAACAGTTTTTTCAGAAGTATACTGTTGCAACAGAAAATATACACTTGGTTGATATTCCTACCTAGGGTACTTGACAAAGAAATTCCATATGGTTTCATGGCTTTTGCATCACCAGTTTCAAACTAAACTTCCTATCAGAAATAATCACTCCTAAATGTTGGTTTCAACAGTTTCTCCAGCAAGAAATTTGTTTTTTATTTAAACTTGCATCAAGCATGTGATTAGACAGTGGACAAGGTTTTGATGCCCAGAGTTTCACTAAAAGTGGATCACTTGCAACTGCAATAACAACACCAGAAATTCACAGTGAATCAACAACTTTAGTCTGACAGAAACCATACGCTTGAAAACTACAGATAACCAAGGAGCAATATCAGATCCAGCCATATGTCTGAATGCATATTTGGCCATTCCAACAAGACAGCATAGAGAACATTCTAGTCAACCAATTCAGAGGCTGTTGCTACATGAAAATAAAAACTGACGCAGTGTTGATGTCCTGTCACTAGATGCCATTAACACATTTATAAAATATATATATGACACAGAATCTTAATGGTGCTTGGACAGTTGTTTTTGCAGGGAAAAAATCCCACTGGCACTTGCATTTTGTGGTATTTTTATATTGTCAATTTCAAAATGTAACTAAAATATTTAGACATTATTATGCTGATCTCTTGCTTGTCTGATGTTTTCCTAAAAGGCTGTATTTAAAGCTTTTGACCAGAATGTTCCATTCAGAATATCAAAATCTGTGAAAAGGGCATATGGTAAAAAATAATGATGTGCACCTCTATGATTATTGCAGTATTGAATTTTTCAGTAAGAGTTCCTTTTAGTATCATTCTCATTGCAGTCACTGTGATATCAGATGCTGCTATTACTGGAGTTATGCAAAGTGAGGATGGATTATAGTACCATGTTTTGTTATTAAACAAAATGTGACAGATTCTCAGCTAGAAACTTGGCTTCGGACCATTTACAGTCTCGTACTAGGTGATGTACTTAGCATGTTTGCCAGCTGCTAGAGGACCAAGACTCAACCGAAATTGGGCCTCGGACCACATCAGCATAATTTCAACAAGTTACAGGTGCCAACCAGTGTTCCAAGGCTGTTCATCCGTTGGGTCCTCACAACCTTGTGCTTGCTGTGATGCCAAGAGTAGTCCTTAAGTAGGTTCTGGGAGAGGAGAGAAGAGGGAAGGTGGCAAGCATGGGCCAGCAACAGCCTCTAGGAGGACTGAGAAGCCAGGAAGAGCAGAAAATTACAAAAATCAACAGCAAATCTATCAACAATTAAAATGAGAAATGACATCCAATACATAAGGAACAAACTGGTTTATTTTACCTTTATTATACACATTAGTTGGGACTTGTATATTACTGAGTGAGGTATTCACAGGCAAATCGTTGAAATGTTCATTTACTTCCAAAATAAACTCATTTCCAAGCTCCACATAGTTCCCATTTTCATCTATCTCATTGATCAGCACAGAATTATAATAATCAAACTGCAGAAAAGAGAAGAAAAAATGATGTTAATCCAAACCAGTGGATAAAACCAGTTTCTGCAGTTTCATTGCCCAGCTGGCAACAATTAGCTGCATTTGGAACCCATGCAACGAGTGAAGTTTCTGGATGGTGACCAAAAGTATGGATCCTGGATACTCTTTCTCCTTGTTAACCCAGTTTCTGAGACAAAATGGAACATCTCATCCAACTCAATATACTTCATGGATTGAACCTGGCCTGTACAGCTCAGCTACTCAATGGATGGATAAATTTACTTCACTACTGTACATAAGCAGCATGTTGTATGTAGAGTTTTAATAAACCGAAGTTAGAGTAGACAGTCAGTGACAGGAGCGAAGGAAGACCTCAAATCTTCAACGCAAACTCAATTTTCAAAGGCATAGGGCTATATTTAATGGAGGTAAATAGATTCTCGCCTGCTGCCTGAAGATCTGGCAACAGCTCATGTTGTTCTTTTCTGGGAAGGCCTGCCAAATTAAGTTCCACCCACCCAAGGCCGGGAGTTATCACTGGATCCCAGACTACAGATGAGTGATGGAGATGTGGCAGGGTGGGGGTCACAAGTGAGGGAGAGAAGTGTTCAGCGGCAAGGGCACCCCCATGCCAGGCCCCGTAAATCAGGCATGAGTGACCACCCTCCCACCTCCCCACCTTCCACCCTCCCCACTGGGAGCCAGCAAGCAACCCTGCATGGGTTTTCTTGATGTGCTTCCTGCAAGGCAAGTTCCCCACCTATCGCTGGGTTAATATCAGTGACAGTGCAGTGAGGCCATTAATAGGGTCTCAATTAACCATGGGCAATAGGGCCAGAATTAACCATGGGGTAGGATGCCCATCCATGAGCCTTTCTGCCGTGGACTTAATAGATGGTGGCAGGGTACCTACCCGCCTTGCTCCTACTCAATTAAATGCCCGTTCTGCACCAAACCTGGCACCAGGCAGAGCATTAAATTCTGCCTAAAGTCTACTTTTTCATTTCATTCACAATACTAAAATGTTCATTTTCTAACTCCAATTGTTTTACTATCTGATCAATTTTGTCTCTCACAGTTTGTTGTGAAATCCATAAATGTAGGAGATAACAGGGTCTTCTGCAATTTCTGTACAAAACTCCAAGCACTGAAATTGATATAGAGCAATGTGTATTAAATAATAAGGCTTATCTTATGAAGAGAGGTTGAAAAGGCTGGGCCATATTCATTGGAATTTAGAAGAATGAGAGATGATCTTGTTGAAACATGCAAGATCCTGAGAGCATTTGATAATGTAGATACTGGGAGGGTGTCTCCTCTTGTTGGGGAGATTAGAACTAGGAGACACAGTTTAAGGACAAGAAGTGTCCGTTTAAAATGGACATGAGGAGATTTTGATTTCCCTCAGATAGTCATTAGATTGTGGAATTCTCTTTGCCAGAAAGCAGTAGGGGCTAGGGATGGGATTTTCTGGCCACGCTCACCCCAAGACTGGAAAATCCCACCCGAGATCAACATGCCTTTGCATGTCCTGTCCAGCCCACTACAATTCCCATAGCAGACGGGACAGGAAAATTCCGCCCTAGGTCTTTGAATTTATTCAAGGCTGGGGTAGACATATTTTTGATAGATAAAGGAGTCAAGGGTTATGAGAGACAGGCAGAAAAGCGGAGTTGAGACCACAACCAGATCAGCTATGATCTTATTGAATGGCAGAGCACGTTTGAAGGGTCAAATGGCCTACTCCTGCTGCTAGATTCTAATTGAGGGTCTTGGGAGAAATAGGAGACAAAAATTTCCATAGGACTGAAAACTTACTTTCCGTCCAATTGTGTGACAGATGTTTGTTCAAATAGGCTTGTTCTGAGAGGTTACTTTCAGTACTTTAAAGATTAATTTAATTACTTTGGATACAACTTTCATTCCTTTGGAGGCTGATGTATCTGATGCTGTGATCTGTCAGATCAGCATGTTATGTTGCTTATATTGTATTAGCTTGGACTCTAGATGAGGACAGGAATGACCATTAGCACCAACAAAAACAGCAATGAACTTTTCCTAAAACCACAAGAGAAAAAGAATGAGCAGAGAGGTGCAGCTCACAGGAGATGATACCCAAAACACAGGATGTACAGGCAGAGTTCAGCTTCCTGATGTTGGGCTACTGAAAGAAGAATGGGGTGTCACCTCAGCTGGTGGCAGATATTTGTAGACTGTTGGAAGAAGACTTGTTGCCAAGTGGACCTAACAGTCACACTTTATCAGTTACTATCAAAATTTTTGTCTCTGGATCTTTCCAAGAACTTGCAGGAGATATTGTATGATATCATAGTTGATTGCCCAGAAATGCATTACGCCAGTGATTGACAGACAGAGCAAGAAATTGTGTACACTTTACCACCAATGATACCAATCAGAATGAGTGGGCTCTCTGGCTGGTTTCCCACACATGCAAAGTATCATCAACTACACTCATGACAACTGGGAACCTCCAGATTATCGAAGTGTATTCATGAGCTGCAGGGGCTTTCACTCCATCAATCTACAGTTGTGTTCAATCACTAAAAGATAATTACATAGAAACATACATAGAAAATAGAAACAGAATAGGCCATTCGAGCCTGCTCTGCCATTCATTATGATCATGACTGATCATCAAATTCAACATTCTGATCCCCCCCTTCCCCCCATATCCCTTGATCCCTTTAGCCCCAAGAGTTATATCTAATTTCTTCTTGAAATCACACAAAATTTGGCTTCAACTATTTTCTGTGGTAGTGAATTCCACGGATTCACCACCCTCTGGGTGAAGAAATTTCTCCTCACCTCAGTCCGAAAAGGTTTACCCATTATCATCAAACTTTGCTTACTTTCAGCGACTGATGCATGAGGACACCAAAGTCTCGCTGAGTATCCACCTCTCTCAATTTATCTGCCTTTCTAATTTTACTACCCAAGTGGATAACCTCACATTTATCACCATAAGACTCCATCTGCCATATGACCATAAGACATAGGAGCAGAATTAGGCCACTCGGTCCATCGAGTCTGCTCCGCCATTCAACCACGGCTGATATTTTTCTCATCTCCATTCTCCTGCCTTTTCCCCATAACCCCGATCTCCTTATTAATCAAGAACCTATCTATCTCTGTCTTAAAGACACGCAATGACCTGGCCTCCACAGCCTTCTGCGGCAAAGAGTTCCACAGATTCACTACTCTCTGGCTGAAGAAATTCCTCCTCATCTCTGTTTTAAAGGATCATCCTTTTAGCATGAGGTTGTGCCCTCTTGTTCTAGTTTTTTCTACTAGTGGAAACATCCTCTCCACGTCCACTTTATCCAGGCCTTGCAGTATCCTGTAAGTTTCAATAAGATTCCCTCCTCATCCTTCTAAACTCCAACGAATACAGACCCAGAGTCCTCAGCCGTTCCTCATACCACAAGCTCTTCATTCCAGGGATCATTCTTGTGAACCTCCTCTGGACCCTTTCCAGATATCCTTCCTCATAAATGGGGCCCAAAACTGCTCACAATACTCTAAATGTGGTCTGACCAGAGACTTGTACAGCCTCAGAAGTACATCCCTGCTCTTGTATTCTAGCCCTCCTGACATGAATGCTGATATTGCATTTGCCTTCCTAACTGCCGACTGAACCTACACGTTAACATTAAGAGAATCTTGAACAATAACTCCCAAGTCCCTTTGTGTTTTTGGTTTCCTGATCATTTTCCCATTTAGAAAATAGTTTATGCCTCCATTCCTCCTTCCAAAGTACATAACCTCGCACTTTTCCACATTGTATTCCATCTGCCACTTCTTTGCCCACTTTCCTAACCTGTCCAAGTCCTTCTGGAACCCCCCTGCTTCCTCAATACTACCTGTCCCTCTATATACCTTTGTATCATCTGCAAACTTAGCAACAGTGCCTTCAGTTCCTTCCTCCAAATTGTTAATGTATATTGTGAAAAGTTGTGGTCTCAGCACTGACCCCTGAGGCACACCGCTAGTCACCGGCTGCCATCCTGAAAAATACCCCTTTATCCCCACTCTCTGCCTTCTGCCAGTCAGCCAATTCTCTATCCATGCCAGGATCTTCCCCTGACACCATGGGCACTTAACTTATTTAACAGTCTCCTATGCGGCACCTTGTCAAAGGCCTTCTGGAAATCTAAATAAATCATGTCCACTGGTTCTCCTTTATCTAACTTCCTTGTTATCTCCTCAAAGAACTCTAACAGGTTTGTCAGACATGACCTCCCCTTGACGAAGCTGTGCTGATTCAGTCCTATTTTATGAAGCACTTCCAAGTACTCTGCGATCTCATCTTTAATAATGGGCTCTAAAATCTTGCCAATGACCAAAGTCAGGCTAACAGGCCTATAATTTCCCATCTGCTGCCTCCCTGCCTTCTTAAACAGTGGTGCTACATTAGCTACTTTCCAGTCCTCTGGGACCCTCCCAGGAATCCAGTGATTCCTGAAAGATCACCACCAATGCCTCCACAATTTCCTCAGCTATCTCTTTTAGAACCCCGGGGTGGAGTCCATCTGGTCCAGGTGATTTATCCACCTTCAGACCTTTACGTTTCCCCAGAACCTTCTCCTTAGTGATGGCCACTACGCTCACCTGTGCCCACAGACTCTCCTGGAGCTCTGGCATCCCACTGGTGTCTTCCACCATGAATGCCATGCATATGCCCACTCACTCAGCCTGTCCAAATCACGCTGAAGCATCTCTGTATCCCCCTGGGGAAGGAATGACCTGTTCAAGAGGGACAGGTTACAGCTGAACTAGAGGGGGACTAACATCCTGGTGGAGAGATTTGCGAGAGCCACTCGGGAGGGTATAAACTAGTTTGGCAGGGGATTGGGATCCAAAGCGGTAGGGAGACAGAAGAGAAGGTTGAGGACAGAAGTTCAAGAGAGCACATTAAGTAGTAAAGGCAGTGTCAGTAATCCTAGTACCAGACAGTTCAGTCAAAAGCAAGACAGAGAGCAAGGGAAGTTCAGATTAAACTGCATTTATTTCAATGCAAGAGGCCTGACGGGCAAGGCAGATGAACTCAGGGCATGGATGGGTACGTGGGACTGGGATATTATAGCAATTACTGAAACATGGCCGAGGGGGGGACAGGACTGGCAGCTCAATGTTCCAGGGTACAAATGCAACAGGAAAGATAGAACAGGAGGTAAGAGGGGGCGGGGAGTTGCACTTTTGATTAGAGTAAACATCATGGCAGTACTGAGAGGGGATATATCCGAGGGCTCGGCCACTGAGTCTATATGGGTAGAACTGAGAAATAAGAAGGGGAAATCACTTTGATAGGGTTGTACTATAGGCCCCAAATAGTCAGCGGGAAATTGAGGAGCAAATATGTAAGGAGATTATAGATTGCTCCAAGAAAAATAGGGTGGTAATAGTAGGGGATTTTAACTTTCCCAACATTGACTGGGACAGCCATAGTATTAGAGGGTTGGATGGAGAGAAATTTGTTGAGTGTATTCAGGAGGAATTTCTCATTCAGTACGTGGATAGCCCGACTAGAGAGGGGGCAAAACTTGACCTCCTCTTGGGAAATAAGGAAGGGCAGGTGACAGAAGTGTTAGTGAGGGATCATTTTGGGACCAGTGACCATAATTCTATTAGTTTTAAGATAGCGATGGAGAATGATAGGTCTGGCCAAAAAGTTAAAATTCTAAATTGGGGCAAGGCCGATTTTGATGGTACCAGGCAAGAACTGTCAGAAGTTATTTGGGGAAGTCTGTGGGAAGGCAAAGGGACATCTGGTAAGTGGGAGGCTTTCAAAAGTGTGTTAACCAAGGTTCAGGGTAAGCACATTCCTCTTAGAGTGAAGGGCAGAAGTAGGGAAACCTAGATGACTCGGGATATTGAGGCTCTGGTCAAGAAGAAGAAGGAGGCACATGATATGCGTAGGCAGCTGGGATCAAGTGAATCCCTTGAAGAGTACGGGGGTGTAGGAGTGGGGTTAAGCAAGAAATCAGGAGGGCAAAAAGAGGACACAAGATTTTTTTGGCAGATAAGGCAAAGGAGAATCCAAAGAGCTTCTACAAATACATAAAGGGAAAAAGATTAACAAGGGAGAGAGCAAGGCCTCTTAAGGATCAACAAGGTCATCTACGTGCGGCTCCACAAGAGATAGGTAAGATCCTAAATGAATATTTCTCATCAGTATTTACTGTTGAGAAAAGCATGGATGATAGGGAACTTGGGGAAATAAATAGTGATGTCTTGAGGAGTGTACATATTACAGAGAAAGAGGTGCTGGAAGTCTTAAAGCACATCAAGATAGATAAATGTCCGGGACCTGATGTAGTGTATCCCGGGACATTGTGGGAGGCTAGGGAGGAAATTGCGGTCCCCTAGCAGAGATATTTGAATCATTGATAGTCACGGGTAAGGTGCCTGAAGATTGGAGGGTGACATATGTTGTGCCTTTGTTTAAGAAAGGCTGCAGGGAAAAGCCTGGGAACTTAAGGCCAGTGAGTTTCGCATCTGTGGTGGGTAAGTTGTTGGAAGGTATTTTGAGAGACGCATGGACTGATTAGGGACAATCAGCATGGCTTTGTGAGTGGAAAATCATGTCTCACAAATTTGATTGAGTTTTTTGAAGGGGTAACCAAGAAGGTAGATGAGGGCAGTGCAGTTGATGTTGTCCACATGGACTTTAGCAAGGCCTTTGACAAGGTACCACGTGGTAGGTTGTTGCATAAGGTTAAATCTTACGGTATCCAGGGTGAGGTATCTAAATGGATACAAAATTGGCTTCTTGAAGCCAGAGAGTGGTTATAGAGAGTTGTTTTTTAAACTGGAGGCCTGTGACCAGTGGTGTGCCTCAGGGATCAGTGCTTGGTCCACTGATATTTGTCATTTATATTGATGATTTGGATGAGAATATAGGAGACATGGTTAGTAAGTTTGCAGATGACACCAAGATTTGTGGCATAGTGGACAGTGAAGAAAGTTATTTCCGATTGCAATGGGATCTTGATCAATTGGGCAGTGGGCTGACGAATGGCAGATGGAGTTTAATTTAGATAAATGCGAGGTGATGCATTTTGGTAGATTGAACCATAGCAGGACTTACTCAGTTAATGGTTGGGCATTGGGGAGAGTTACAGAACAAAGAGATCTAGGGGTACGTGTTCATAGCTTCTTGAAAGTGGAGTCACAGGTGGACAGAGTGGTGAAGAAGGCATTCAGCATGCTTGGTTTCACCAGTCAGAACATTGAATACAGGAGTTGGGACGTCTTGTTGAAGTTGTACAAGACATTGGTAAGGCCACACTTGGAGTACTGTGTCCAGTTCTGGTCACCCTGTCATAGAAAGGATATTATTAAACTACAAAGACTGCAGAAAAGATTTACTAGGATGCTACCGGGACTTGATGATTTGAGTTATAAGGAGAGGCTGGATAGGCTGGGACTTTTTTCTCTGGAGCGTAGAAGGCTGAGGGGTGACCTTATAGAGGTCTATAAAATAAAGGGGGCATAGATCAGCTGGATAGTCAATATCTTTTCCCAAAGGTAGGGGAGTCTAAAACTAGAGGGCATAGGTTTAAAGTGAGAGGGGAGAGATACAAAAGTGTCCAGAGGGGCAATTTTTTCGCACAGAGGGTGGTGAGTGTCTGGAACAAGCTGCCAGCGGTAGTAGTAGAGGCGGGTACAATTTTGTCTTTTAAAAAGCATTTAGACAGTTACATGGGTAAGATGGGTATAGAGGGATATGGGCCAAATGCAGGCAATTGGGATTAGCTTAGGGGTTTAAAAAAAATGGTGGCATGGACAAGTTGGGCCGAAGGGCCTGTTTCCATGCTGTAAACCTCTATGACTCTATGACTCCTCACAGCTCACCCTCCCACCCAACTTTGCATCATCTGCAAATTTGTAGATAATACATTCAGTTCCCTCATCCAAACCATTAATACATAATGTGAACAGTTGGGGTCCTAGCACAGATCCCTGTGGTACCCTACTAGTCATTGCCTGCCAATTGGTTTAGTCAGTTGACATAATACTATCACCTGTGCCAGCCTATTCCCCCAGCTCCCTTCACATCTAGTATTAATTCCAGCTGGCTGTTTGGGGTTCTCGAGGCCAAAATTCAACTCACTTGTATTTTTATAATGCCCACTGAGTAAATTCCTCTCCATTCACTCCTGTACATCATTCCAATCAAACCACATTCACATTGTAGAAAGTCTTGATAAATGCATAATTACAAGATTCCTGACTCAGTGTAAAGCTCGCTATCTTGTTTTGTCACATTATATATATGATACATTCAACTCACCACATTTTAGAAGACTGATTAATTCTGTGTAAAATAGTTGCAATTGTACGACAGAATGAATAATTAAGTTTCCCGAAATGCAGGGAACATATTTATTCACTATTTGTGTGATGTTTACAGAAATCTAATCATATTCCTGATGGTTTCAGAATTGAACTACATGTCCTATGAGAATGGCCCCTTTCGGATGACAGTTATCTCATTATCATAAATTCTGCCATACACACAATGTTAGATTCGGAGACCTATTAATTGTTAATGAGGCTAATTATATCAAGCATAGGTACCATTATATGTAGTGAGTTTTCAGGAGGAGGAATCTGCTTAATATTTGACAAAATATTTTAACAATTCACTTAGCATTTTGAAAAAAAAGAGTTGTGATAAGGGTCTCACATTCTCACAGTATGAGTCTTTCAAAGTACATCATAGTGATAATCATTTAAAACACATTGACAAAATGTGTTACATAAAAGGTTAATTAGGTTTCAGTTTGTAAGGAAACAAAAGGCACAATGTTGGATATCCTGATGAATTTCTGCACAACACAGCATTTGTGAAAGGAATAAGTTGGATCTAATTAATAATTAGTACTCCAGAAAACAGTCTCGTTAAAAAGTTAGTGGATCAGGGCATAAATTGAACTAGTACTGAGAGGAGAATGACTGAAGTCAGTAAGCATAATTAGGAGAGTGTTCCACTGATTATCAGGAGCACAATTAGACATGGCAATCAACTTTAAAACAATCATTTAGTACTTTAAAACATTTATTAAATTAATAATAACTTCTACCTTTCATAATTCAAATATTTTTGAAATGAGACAATATTATGACATTTCATGTAACCTTTGCATTTGTCACTTACTTAAGAATTTTACAAAAGGGTGTAATTTTAAAAGGGGTGCAGGAACAGAGAGACCTAATGGTTTAGACAGAAATATATGATGGTGTTAGGTCCAGCTGTTGAATCTTTTAAAGAAACAAATAGGACCCAAGGTTTTACAAATCAAGTATAAAAGCAAGGACATTATCCTAAATCTTTGACAATGTTCAAACCCCTCATCCATCGACAATATTCATCCTCTTCCCTTACCCCAAAGATGCTCAAACTTCTCATCCACAGACATGTACATCTCTCTCCTCCACCCCTTAACAGCTGTCAACCCCCTCATCCACTGATATTTTTCAACCCCTTTTCTCACCCCCACAGATGCTCAACCCCCTCATTCACTGACATGTTCATCCTCTCCATCACCCCCAACAATGTTCAACCCCCTCATCTGCTAACATGCTCATCCCCTTCCCGTACCCGACAATACTCAACCCCCACATCTTCCAACAATGTTCATCCCCCTCCCTCACTCCTGACAATGCTCAGATCCCTCAACCACAGACAATGTTCACCCTTCTCACCTCCTGACATTGTTCACCCGCTCCCACACTCCTACGAACAATGTTCGACTCACCCCTCCTCCACTGGCCCACCCTGAAAAATGTTCACTTCCCCTCCCTACACAACCCCCGACAATGCTGACTCTTGATATCAGCTGGACAGGAGCAAGGGATTCTGGAAGATGAACAAAGTGGGGGGCAGAGGGTGGACTGGGTATTGTTGGGAGGCCAAGCTCAAGAATGTCCTACCAAGATACTACCAACACATCTCCTATCCCACCAGAAGCCCAAACATTCAATGCCACTGCTACACAAATATCACCTGCTCACACTTCAGTAAATCAGACCACAAAGCTGTGCTCCTGCTCTTGGCTTACAAGCAAAAAATTGAAACAGGAGAATCCGTAAAGAAAGTCGTGCAATGTTGGTCTGAAGAATCGGATGATCTCTTACGGGACTGCTTAGAGTCAGTAGACTGGTCAATATTTTAAAAACTCAGCGACCAACCTGAACAAATATGCCACTAAAGTAACTGACTTCATTAATGAGTATGCAGAAGACTGTGTGCCAAAGAAGAAAATCAGTGTGTTTCTCAACAAGAAAGCATGGACGAACAGAGATATCCATTGCTTGAAGTCCAGGCCTGAGATGTTCAAGTCAGGCGACCCTGACCTATACAAGAAATCCAGATATGATCTAGGGAGATGCATCAGAGATGCTAAAAGACAGTACTGGACAAAGCTGGAGTCCCAGGCTAGCCACGCAGACTCCCACTGACCATGCAAGGTCTATAAGACATAACAGGCTGCAAGATGAAGGCATATAAAATCGTTGGCATTAATGCCAATGACCTTTTGAGCAAGAGGTCAGTGAGAGCACGCCCTCCACCTTGGAAGCCTCGGATGAACCTGCATCCAAGGTCACCATGGCAGATGTCAGAGCAGCCTTCTCAAAAGTCAACCCATGGAAAGCGACTGGCCTG
Organism: Mustelus asterias; assembly: GCF_964213995.1. Classification (NCBI taxonomy): domain Eukaryota; kingdom Metazoa; phylum Chordata; class Chondrichthyes; order Carcharhiniformes; family Triakidae; genus Mustelus; species Mustelus asterias. The sequence goes on along the minus strand of NC_135809.1, from coordinate 40,909,710 downwards.
GATGGGGTACCCGCCAAGCACTCAGATCCTGCATGGACCAGCTGGCAGGAGTATTCACAGACATCTTTGACCTCTCTTTACACCAATCTGAGGTCCCATTCAGCTTCAAGAAGACATCTCGGTACCAAAGAAAAGCCAGGCAGCGTGCCTTAATGACCATCATCCGGTGGCTCTGACATCCATCATTATGAAGTGCTTCGATAGGTTAGTCATGGCATGAATCAATTCCAACCTCCCAGATTGCCTGGATCTACTAAGTTTGTCTACTATGGCAACTGGTCCACAGCAGATGCCATCTCCCTGGCCCTACACTCAACCCTGGAACACCTGGACAACAAAGACACCTATGTCAGACTCCTACTTATTTGATTTGATTTGATTTGTTATTGTCACATGTATTAGCATACAGTGAAAAATATTATTTCTTGCGTGCTATACAGACAAAGCATACCATTCACAGAGAAGGAAACGAGAGAGTGCAGAATGTAGTGCTATAGTCATAGCTAGGGTGTAGAAAAAGATCAACTTAATGAAAGGTAGGTCCATTCAAAAGTCTGATGGCAGCAGGGAAGAAGCTGTTCTTGAGTTGGTTGATACATGACCTCAGACTTTTGTATCTTTTTCCCGACGCAAGAAGGTGGAAGAGAACTTGCCCAGGGTGCGTGGGGTCCTTAATTATGCTGGCTGCTTTGCCAAGGCAGCAGGAAGTGTAGACAGAAAAATTGGTGAGAGTCGTAACTGACATGCCAAATTTCCTTTGCCTTCTGAGAAATGTTTGAGATGTCATTGTTTGATTTATTGACTACAGCTCAGCCTTCAATACCATTATTCCAACAAAACTCATCTCCAAACTCGGAGGCCTGGGGCTCGGCTCCTCCCTCTGTGACTGGATCCTAGACTTCCTAACCCACAGACCGCAATCAGTAAGGGTATCCAACAATTCCTCCTTCGTGATCATCCTCAACACCGGTGCCCCACAAGGCTGTGTCCTCAGCCCCTTGCTATACTCCTTATACACCTATGACTGTGTGGCTAAATTCCCCTCCAACTCGATTTTCAAGTTTGCTGATGACACCACCGTAGTGGATTGGATCTCAAACAATGATGAGATGGAGTACAGGAAAGAGATAGAGAATCTGGTGAGCTGGTGCAACGAGAATAATCTCTCCCTCAATGTCAACAAAATGAAAGAGATAGTCATCGGCTTCAGGAAGTGTAGTGGAGGACATGCCCCTGTCTACATCAATGGGGATGAAGTGGAAATTGTTGTGAGCTTCTAGGTGTCCAGATGACCAACAACCTGTCCTGGTCCCTCTTTGCTGATGCTACAGTTAAGAAAGCCCACAAACGCCTCTACTTTCTCAGGAGGCTAAGGAAATTTGGCATGTCCACTCCGACTCACACCAACTTTTCCAGATGCACCATAGAAAGCATTCTTTCTAGTTGTATCACAGTTTGATATGCCTCCTGCTCTGTCCAAGACCGTAAAAAACCACAAAGGGTCGTGAATGAAGTCCAGTCCATCACACAAACCAGCCTCCATCTACGCAAAGCTCTAATTCAATCTGTGTAAAAACCAAGTTAAGCATAGCGCAAACAGCCTAAGTCTCCATAATTCTGGCCATGTTTCCCACTGACTTAGAGAATCATGCAACAATCCAGACAAAGTTAAATTGGCAATCAGAAGTTTAAATATCCATGTAAGTACGGCACATGTGCATGTCAGGACTTCCTCAGCATCCCAAGGTGCATCAGCGATTGAAATAGAGTCATTTGCTGCTCCCTACATTGACGTTTTCAGGCTCCACGAAGGGGAATCAACACATACTTGAAAAGGAAAATTTTGCATAGCTATGGAGTAAATGTAGGGGAGTGGGACGAACTGAATCGAGCTTTCAAAGAGCAAACAGAGGCACAATGGGCTAGGTTTGACCTTCTGTGCTATATGATTCTATAATTATAATTTACTCAAGCTTTACAAAGGTATTTAGTTATCTGGTAGTCTTTACTAAATCTCAGCAGCAAACAGAAAACCAGATTGTTAAAACCTAGTGCAGATTCAGGCTACGATATATAAGTGCTGTTTTTACGATGATTTAAAATAAACTTTTAGCCCAGGTGCATAATTGGTACACTCACCTCAAAATCCATATCATACTTGTGGTATAAATCAGCTTCTTCTGCAGCATCAACCAATCTCTGCATGGAAACAAAAAGGAAGGTTCATTGTTTTTATTTATTCCTATGTTATTCAGCTTCACACTGGAATGAGAACCCAAAATGAAAACAAAAAATGCTGCAAGCAATCAATTGGTCAATCAACATCTGTGGAGAGAACAGAAAAGATAACACATCAAAACTGTTCCCTCCACAGATGCTGACTGACGCGTTGAATCGATCTATGGCATTTGCAATTTTCTTTCTCATTATTTAGAATGAGAAACAAATTTTAATGTGAATTAATGAAGCTACTAAGTTAATAAGAAGAAATGTTGAGCAATATTGATCACTGGCTTCCGAAAGATTAAATATCTCTGACTATTAGATATACAAGGAGAAATGCTGGGACCAGTAGCTTTAGGAGAAGAAATAGCTTACAAAATGTCAGCCACTGATTTTCTCAGATCGGCAGCTACTAAGTGAAACAGCAGATTAGAACAGGAAAAAGCTAATGGTCGTAAATAAATCATTTCAGCTTTGTACGCATTGAAGAATACTAATTAAGACAGAAACAAAGATAGCTAGGAAAGCTTGTTCTCAGAAACACAAACTAAATCAACAGAAATTTGATTATCCTGAAACTGATCACAGCACTATATTGAAAAGACTTGAGTATTCAAAAACACTGTTGTTTTTCAGCACCAGAAACGTATATATGACACATTCAACTGCAGTGGAAACCCTCGCATGCCACTCATGCCTGGAACAAAGTTACTTCAATGTTGGCAATTCATCCATAAAAAAGAATTACATCAGCCAGACAATTCACTGTATAGTATTCAAACCTTAGCATCATGCAGGAAAATGTCAAAAACATGTACAATTCACCAACAGCCAGCAACATGCAAGTAGTCATGATCTGTTTAAAAAGTTCTGGCAGGAGTGTTCTACATTTCATTGAAGTCTTACTCAGTTGTGCAAAGTTAATACAAAGGTACAGGTTGGAATATAGAGATTGACTTTGGCAATTTGGCAGTGTCAGCAAAATCAACATTGTGCTCTTATGTAGGACATATTTTATTTGGGCAACAAATTGCAGAGATAAGTAAGCTAGAAAGAGTGCAGAAAAGATTTACTAGGATTCTACCCGGACTTGATGGTTTGAGTTATGAGGAGAGGCTGGATAGACTGGGACTTTTTTCTCTGCAGCGTAGAAGGCTGAGGGGTGATCTGATGGTGGTCTATAAAATAATGAGGGGCATAGGTCAACTAGATAGTCAACATCTTTTCCCAAAGATGGAGGAGTCTGAAACTAGAGAGCATAGGTTTAAGGTGAGAGGGGAGAGATACAAAAGTGCCTAGAGGGGCAATTTTTTTCACACAGAGGGTGGTGAGTGTCTGAAACAAGCTGCCAGAAGTAGGAGTAGAGGTGGGTTTATTTTTGTCTTTTAAAAAGCATTTAAACAGTTACATGGTTAAGATGGGTATACAGGGATATGGGCCAAATGAGGGCAATTGGGATTAGCTTAGGGGTTTAAAAAAAAAGGGCGGCATGGACAAGTTGGGCCGAAGGGCCTGTTTCCATGCTGTAAACCTCTATGACTCTATGACACAGTAATCGAAGTATTATCCTGCATTCCAGACTTGTCACCAATTACAAAAAATAGAGGGCCCGATTTTACCATTGCGCCCGTTTTTGGGCACGAAAACTTAGCAAAGTCAGGTGTGAGGCGAATAGCGCGATCCGCGCCCACCTCCGCGCTGGTTCCCCCTTTACCAAGACCCAAAAATGGACACAATCGGGACAGTGCCCAAAATGGGCACAACGGCCATTTAAATGCAATTAGAGGTCATAGAGGTTTACAGCATAGAAACAGGCCCTTTGGCCCAACTTGTCCATGCTACCCTTTCTTTTTTAAAACCCCTAAGCTAATCCTAATTGCCCGCATTTGGCCCATATCCCTCTATACCCATTTTATCCATGTAACTATCTAAATGCTTTTTAAAAGACAAAATTTTACCCGTCTCTACTACTACCTCTGGCAGCTTGTTCCAGACACTCACCACCCTCTGTGTGAAAAAATTGCCCCTCTGAACACTTTTGTATCTCTCCCCTCTCACCTTAAACCGACACCCCCTAGTCCTTTTGGGAAAAGACATTGATTATCTAGCTGATCTGTGCCCCTCATTATTTTATAGACCTCTATAAGATCACCCCTCAGTCTCCTACGCTCCAGAGAAAAAAGTCCCAGTCTATCCAGTGTCTCCTTATAACTCAATCCATCAAGTCCCAGTAGCATCCTAGTAAATCTTTTCTGCACTCTTTCTAGTTTAATAATATCATTTCTATAAAAGGGTGACCAGAATTACACACAGTATTCCAAATGTGGCCTTACCAATGTCTTGTACAACTTCAACAAGACATTCCAACTCCTGTATTCAATGTTCTGACCGATGAAACCAAGCATGCTGAATGCCCTCTTCACCACTCTGTCCACCTGTGACTCCACTTTCAAGGAGCTATGAACAAATACCCCCAGATCTCTTTGTTCTGTAACTCTCCCCAACGCCCTACCATTAACTGAGTAAGTCCTGCTATGGTTCAATCTACCAAATTGCATCACCTCGCATTTGTCTAAATTAAACTCCATCTGCCATTCGTCAGCCCACTGGCCCAATTGATCAAGATCCCGTTGCAATTGGAGATAACTTTCTTCACAGTCCACTATGCCACCAATCTTGGTGTCATCTGCAAACTTACTAACCATGCCTCCTATATTCTCATCAAAATCATTAATATAAATGACAAATAACAGTGGACCCAGCACTAATCCCTGAGGCACACCATTGGCCGTAGGCCTCCAGTTTGAAAAACAATCTTCTACAACCACCTTCTGGCTTCTGTCAAGAAGCCAATTTTGTATCCATTTAGATACCTCACCCTGGATCCCGTGAGATTTAACCTTATGCAACAACTTACCATGCGGTACCTTGTCAAAGGCATTGCATGCATTTAAATTGACTTAATGGGCTGCACACCCAACTTTACCGACACTTCCCCCTTTACCACCGCGTTCGTCAATCCGGAATTGGCGCAAAACAGACATGCTCCATAAAAGTCCGATTTGGGCGCTCCATCAGTGAGAGTTAGTGAGGAGGTAAGTGCCTAGCATCCGATGGCTCTCTGCTGCTCACGGATGTCCTTTTGTTGCAGCCATTTTCTTTCTAGGGTCGGTGGCGGCTCTGCAAGTGTGTATGGGGGGAGGGGGGTGGGTTGGCAGCTGGTGCTCAGCAGGGTCTCCTATGTCCGACTTGCAGCACGGACCTTGGGTCTTGTGGTACTGCTGGGTCCTAGTGCACTCAGCACTCTTCCAGCTGAAGAATGCGCACAAAGCCCTTGCAAATTGCACTGCTGCAGCCTCTCAACTTATCAAGAAGCTGTGATTTTGGGGAACATGTGGCTGAGGAAATGGGGGGGGGGGGGCTGTGATTTTGGGGAGCATGTGGCTGGGGGAATTGGAGGTTATGGACAGTGACTGTTGATGACTTACATGTGTAGGCTTAACCTCTACATGTGTTTCTCTTCATCTCCAACCACGACCCCCCTTTCAGAGTGATGAGATGGCTTTTGCAATGCCACCGATCGATCTTGCTTTTGTTTTAGTTGCTGCTGGAGTTGATGAGAAGGAGCTGGAGGAAGAATTGTGGGCACAGGAAGGCCAGACCTTACCACCTGCAGGAGTAGAGGAAGATGGTCACCAGAGGCAGGAGGTGGCCGCCATTCAACCGGGGGGTGGGGGGTGGGGGGGCACAGGAGAAGGAGGGATCAGAGACTCCGGCAGTTCCGTGCACGAGTCTCATTTGAACAGATGTCGGACACCATGTGCCGCCGATGTCTCCGCCTCCAAAAGGAGACAGTGCAACATCTGTGCAACCTTTTGTAGGACCTGGCACCTAGAGGCAGGGGAGAGCACCCACTCTTGGTGGCTGTCAAATTGTAAATTGACAACCGCTCTGAATTTTCGTGCGACTGGCTCCTCCCAGACCCCTAGCGGAGAGGTATGTAGCATTTCCCAGTCAGCCGTGCATACCTGTGTCAAGCAGGTTACAGAAGGCCTGAATGCCTGGGCAGGGCAGTACATCAAATTTAACCTGGACCAGGCCCATCAGGAAGCCCGGGCTGCAGGGTTCTCAGCCATTGCAGGGATGCCTAATGCTCATGGGGCTATCGACTGCACCCACTTCGCCCTCAAGGCCCCTCTACAGAATCCACAAAGATTCATCAGCAGGAAGGGATTCCACTCCCTTAATGTTCAACTCGTGTGTGACCATAATATGAACATTATGCACGTCTGCACAAGACACCCAGGCAGCGCGCACGACAGCTTCATTGTCAGGAGCTCTGACATCTCGGAGGCATTTGAGGAGGAGCCCAGGCTGCGAGGGTGGCTCGTGGGTGATATGGGTTACCCGCTTTGGACATGGCTGATGACAGCTGTGCGGAGGCCTGTGACTGAGGTGGAGGCCCATGTAGCCACCCGTGCAATAATGGAGATGTGCATTGAGCTCCTCAAAATGCGATTCCGGTGCCTGGGCCGATCTGGCGGGGCCCTCCAATACAGCCCCCTGATCTCTTTCCGCATTGTGGTCGTGTGCTGTGCCTTGCACAACCTGGCTCTGCAGAGAGATGACCTACTGGAGGAGGAGGAGGATGTAGAGGCTGACCAGCTGGGTGTCGTTGGGGAGGAGGATGACCTGCAGGAGGAGGAGGAGGAAGGAGAAGAGGAAGAGCATGCCTTGAAACACCACCCAGGCACTGGCAGCTCAAATGAGGCATGCAAGGGTGGCTAGGGAAGCCCTGATCACCAGGCGGTTCAGTCGCTAGGGGGCTTGTGTCTGTGGGTTCCATCCCCCCTCCACTTCTATCTCCTGCAACATTGTCACACCAGAGTATTCTGTGTTAGCGAGTTTTTTGGCAGGCAGGAGGGTGATGATGATTCGCTAAGCACTATTATGATGATGCCCTGGTGCAAACTAGTCTGATTCCTACCTGAGCTCCACATGCACGTTGGCACCTGGGCCCACATCTGTGTAGTGGGTAAGGGACCTGAAATCCCGATACAGGGCTCTGGGGCGGGTGGAGTGGGGGACAGGAGGGAATCACTCATGGGTTCTGGGGAAACAATGGCTTCCTTTCCTCAGTGACACAGCATTGAGGGGCCTCCCCAACTGACATCAACATGAAGCATCCCTCTGGTGATCATCAATGGAAGAGGATTCCTATTCGAGACAAGTTAATCACTGATGGGTGGTGAAAAAACATTTAATAATTGCAATAAAGGTGTTTAAATAATATGTTCTAACATAAAAACTTGTGAACAGAAAACATTAAGGTGCTTAAATATCTTTCTAACTCGTGCAGCCCTTCACGAGTGTCATCTCAGTGCAACTACAACTTCCTAACCTTACGTGGCCTACCACTACATCTCAGTGACTCCCCAGAATGTACATCGGAGGTGGAGGGGGCCAGCTGCCTAACTCACCCCATTGCCTGTGATGCGCGGGGCGGGCGTCCTCAGCAGGCTATGGACCTTGAGGGCCCTGGCCAGCTTCCAGGTGTCTGGAACATTTCCATGACACCCTCTTCATCCCGCTGCCCCTGAGATGCCCCGGTGTCAGGAATGGGGGAGTCAGACGGTGTAGCCACAGCCACAGTTTCCTGGCTGGAAGGCTCCGGCATGGGTTCGAGCCCTTCCTCCTCCCTTGGGGTTTCTGTGGGCCCCTGGGTCACTCCATGGGATGGCAGTGCTTCTGCAGTGAGCTCCAGAAGCTCTGGCATCACCTGGCCCCGCCAGTCCTGGAGGACCACCTGCGCCCTACCCATGGCGGTCAAGCCCTCTGCGATGGCCACCTGAGTCGGGGGCCACTTGTCAATGGCTGCAGCAAGTGCCCTCAGAGACTGGGCCACACTCTGCAGCCCTCAGCCATGATCCTCTGCAAGTGGGCCACATTCTTAAGGGCTGCTGCCACAGCCTTCTGTGTCTGAGCGCTGTCCCGCTGGGTCTCCTGCAAGCTCTGCAGCCCCTCCGTGACTGGCTCATGTTCACATAGGCTGCAGCCATAGCCCGCTGTGTCTCAGCACTGTCTCGCTGGGTCTCTTGCAAGCTCTCGAGCCTCTCAGCCATGGGCCGCAGAATCTCGAGAAGCCTGTTCAGTCCCTCAGCTGTGGCCCTCTGGGTCTCAGCTGTGGCTCGGCCATCGTTTGGAGCCTGCCACACATCACTGCAGATGCCACCCTTCCTGTGTTGGTCTGGGAAGCACACAAGACAGGCAATAGCTGGTCCACCTGAAAGCTTTGGGACTCCTCCCAACAGCCTCGCAGTTGGTCCAGTGTGGCCGTCAGCCCCTCCTGCATTCCCTGGCTCTGTTGCTGCATCTCCTAGCAGCTGAGGAAGAAGTGATCTCAAAGGCCCTGCAGCCTGGGGCCAGCTGAGTTCTCACTTCCGGCAGGCTTCTGCTTGCCAGGGGCCTCGGATGTTCACTCCTCCACCTAATGGACAGTACCAAATATGTCATGCTCAACAGATAGTGACCCAGAAGCCTCACCACTAACTGGACCCACTGATGTGTCAGTATCTGGGATGGTGAGTTGTGAGGTGGAAGCTGAAGCCAAAACGGCGCCACCCTCGGAGGTCCCTTCACCCATATCCTCCGAGGACTCATCCAAGGTGTCCTGAACAAGCTGGGCGGGAGCTGCAGCAGGGGCCTGTAGTCCAGAAGGCCCTGCAACACAGAACACAAGGTTAAGTGCAAGGGAGGGAGAGGAATCTGGGATGCAAAACACATGATTCACATTTCTCCATTGAACATAGAACAAAGCACCAAGAAAATTACATCACAAGACCAAGCTGCCCATCTGATTTATAACCCCCTACCCTTCCGGGGACCATGTGACTCTATTCTCATCCCATTCACGTAGCTGTAATGACGCCCCTTAAAGGTCACTATTGTATCTGCCTCCAGGCATCCACTACTCTTGCTGTGCAAATAAAAATGCCTCGTACATCTCCTTTAAACCATGCCCCTTGCACCCAAAATTCGTGCCCCCGAGACGTTGCCTCAAGGTGAGTGGAGGAATGACAGGTGCTCACGTCTTGACGGCAGCCCGACCATGCTGTCGCTGACAGCCCGCATCTCCCCTTCCCTTGAAAGCTCCAGCGCCCGTTCCTCAAAGGGGGTGAGGACCCGGAGATCAGGCTCACCACCCCATCTTCACCCTCTCACAGATGTTGTGCTTGGTCTTCTCCTGTGGAGATAGAAGGATGTGGAGATGCCGGCGTTGAGCTGGGGTAAACACAGTGAGAAGTTTAACAGCACCAGGTTAAAGTCCAACAGGTTTATTTGGTAGCTACCAAATAAACCTGTTGGACTTTAACCTGGTGTTGTTAAACTTCTTACTGAGATAGAAGGAGCCATGAAAGAAATGGTGGCCTGACTCCTGCAGAGTAAAAGGTGGTGGTCCTTAGAGGACCAGCACAGTGGGGCTCATTGGGGAAAGGAAGGAGGTGCTTGGGGACCAGGAGCTGAAAGCATGCAGGATGCTGGGGATGGGAGGATCTGGGGGAAAATGCAAGGTGGGGTTCAGCACTCACCCTTGCTGCCCGGATGAGATCATTAGCCTTTTTCCAGCACTGCTTCCCGTTTCGGTGGGGGCTGTGCCGTGGCACTGACCAAGGCAGCGACTGTCTCCCAGGCTGCATTGCCATTAGAACCCTTAGGTCTGCGTCTTCCTTGGGGGGGGGGGGGGGGGGCGGGGGTGGGGGTGGAGGAGGGTGTCCCACCTTGCCTCTGTTGCATCCAGTAGCCTGCCCAGATTGTCTCAGAGAAACGAGGGGCTGGTCATGTGAACATTGTCCTGTACTGCCTGCCTGTCCATTCCTGAGTTTTAATTGAGCTGCCCCTCATTAGGGCAGATCAGCTGCAGGCAGTTTGGCCGAGCATTCCAACAAGTTCCATGCAGTTTGCTTGTTAGCATTGAGTGGAAGACAAGTGAGCACTTGCAGGTGTGCTGATTGGGGTGGGGGGGCGGGGGGTGGCGGGGTGGGGGGGTGGGGGGGCAGTGGATCAGTGCCTCAATGATTGGGGACAGGGGAGAGAGAGGGAGGTGTCACACAGCTATCGGAGTCCGGAGGAGATGGGGGCCTTGTGCGGGAGGGTCCGGGGTGGGGCTGAGGGGGATCACCCTGCCTGATATCTGTAAGGTGGAGGGGGGAAGGTCGATCTCTCTGCCTGAAATCAGTGGGGGGCAATGGGGGTCTGCTGCCACTCTCCCTGAGATCAGTGGGTAGGAAGGGGGGGTCCGCTGCCACTCTGCCTGAGGTCAGTGGGGGGAAGGGGGAGGGGCCCACAATCGGTCTGGGTGGCAGGGGATGGGGGATAAGGCAGATAGTAATTTTGTGGGGGGTGGGGCAACGTCTGTGGGGGCCCAGGAGGAGGCATTATCCGGTCCGGGAGGGATGTGGCAGGGGAGCTTTATTCTATCTTTTTTTTTCTGCGCATGAGCAGTTGGAGGCGCCATTCGGAGCTGCAGGGTTTTGGGCATGTTAAGCCCCGCCCACAGGCTAATGCAGCGCGATTCGGACTCGCTGATATTTTTGCAAGCAGAGTGCGTATGGAGGAACCTGAGAACGGGTCTAAAAGTCAGATCTGAAACACTCCCAGTTTCAAGTCCGCCCAGCACTTAGAATCAAAGTGGTAAAATAGGGCCCAGAATGTCAAGCTGATCTTAGGTTAGCAGGCAAGCATTACAATTCATTTCCCCATCACTTTGCTATGGAGGGAAAAGATCAGAACGCCCCATTGCTATTCATTACTACTGGTAGTGGGTATGTGGGGAGTATCCTGAGACAACAGGATCGGGCTCAGCTGTGATGACTGACAGTTAAGTAGATCATAAAAACATACAAATTAGGAGCAGGAATAGGCCATTTGGCCCTGGAGCCTGCACCACTTCACAAAATGACAATCTGTTAACACTTAATGTCTCGGTTGTCATATTTAAAAGTTCAATAACAACTACTTTATATAGAGCCTTGAACATACTCAAACTTTACAAGGCATGTTACTGGAGTACTGTCAAAACATTTGGCACTGATTCGTGTAAAAAGATCATAGGCTCAATTTTCACCGAGTTGGGATGACCCTTAAAAATGGCAGGAAGGTCCTGATTCTGGGATTCCTGACCCCATTCCCAGATTCTCTGATTTTCAGGACTGCCTTTAAAGGGTGCTGGCTGGTTCCAGTCAAAAGCCCACACCTTACATTCCTGGACCTGGCTGGCTCCAGTATGGAAAAAGATATGTCCTACTGCTCCACAATAAAACGGAGTTGAATAAGTTTTATAACGAGTCCCCATTGATGGCATTTCAAAGGAATGAACCCTAGTCTGCATGAGGAGGCTTTTAAAAGATGAATTCCAAAGGTCTTCCTCATGCCAAGCTAAGGCACTCCACCATTGTCCATGGCTACTCATGCCTCCTATGCCAGGTATGGCATCTCCATGCCCATTAGTCCACTATACACTGCACACATGCAAACATACGAATTAGGAGCAGGAGTAGCCCCCCTGAGACTGCTCCGTCATTCATCAAAATTATGGCTGAATCTGATTATTATATCGATTCCACATTCCCACATAAACCTGATAATGTTTCACCCCCTTGGCTAACAAGAATCTATCAACTTCTGCTTTAAAAATATTCAAAGATTCTGCGTGCACCACCTTTTGGAGAAGAGAGCTCCAAAGACTCTTAACCGTCTAAGATCATTTTTTCTCCTCATCTCTGTCTTAAATGGGCAACCATTTTTTTAAAAGAATGTTTTTATCTCTCTCTGTATCTCGGGGCTCTGTAATCTCTCACCAATTAGATAATTTGTTTCTTTTTTTATTCTTCCTACCAAAACAGACAATTTCACACTTTTCCACATTATACTCCATTTGGCAGATCTTCGCTCGCTCACTTAACCCATCTTTTCCCTTTGTAGCTTCCTTATGTCCTCATCACAACTTAGTTTCTTAACTATCTTTGTGCCATCAACAAATTTAACATCCTTACTTCTGGTCCCTTTATGCAAGTCATTTGTATACATTTAAAAAAGTTGATGCCCTAGCACTGATTCCTGTGGCACACTACTTGCAACATCTTGCCAATCAGAAAATGACACATTTATGTCTACTCTGTTTCCTGTTAGCTCGCTCATCTTTTATCCAATATGTTACCCCCTTCACCATGAGCTTTCATTTTCCACAATAACCTTTGATGTAGCACCTTATCAAATGCCTTCTAGAATTCCAGGTAGAGTACATCCACTGGTTCTCATTTATCCAAAGTATGTGACCAATGCATCAACTATCTCACCAACTGCTTCTTTGGAGTCCATCAGGATCTGGGGACTTGTCAATCTGTAGCTTTAATAATTTTCTCAGTGCTACTTTACTGTGTTTGTAATGTTCTTGAGTTCCTGCCTCCCTTCAATTTCCTGATTCACAGCTATTTTTGGCATGTTATTTATACTCTATCATGAAGAGCGACGCAACATATCTGTTCAATTCATCAGCCATCTCCTTATTTTCCATTATTAATTCCCCTGACTTACTTTCTATCAGATCAACTCTCACCTTGTTAACTTTTCGTTTTTAAAATAGCTATAGAAACTCTTGCTTTCTGTCTTTATATTTCAAGCTAGTTTTCTCGCATAATATAATTTTTCCTTCCTCAATAACCTTTTGGTCATCCCTGCTTTTTTTATATTCTGTCCAATCTTCTGATCTGCCACCCACTTTTGTATGCTTTTTCTTTAAGTTTGTTACTATCTTTAACTTTTTTAGTTAAACACGGATGATGGGGCCTCCCCTTGGAAATGTTCTTTCTCATTGGAATGAATCTATTCTATGTATCCAGAAATATCCCGTTAAATATCTGCCACTGCATTTCTATTAACCTATCCCTTAACCTAATTTTCTAATTCACTTTAACTCACTCTACTTTCATGCCCTCATAATTCCCCCAATTTAAGTTTAATATAGTCTCAGACCCACTCTTCTTTTCCGCAAACTGAGTGTAAAATTCAATCATATTATGATCTCTGCTGCCTATGGGCACCTTTCAAAATGAGGTAATTAATTAATTCGATCTCATTACACAATACCAAGTGCCTAGTATAGCCTGCTCATTGGTTGGTGCCAGAATGTGCTGTTCAAAGAAACTATCCCAAAAACATCCATGAATTTCTCAACTAGACTACCTTTGCTCATCTGATTCTAATTTTTCTAGTCTATATTTTCCCAGTATAGAATCGATGAATCCAATAGACAATAGGATATGCAGACTAAAGTTTTCAAACAAAAGTCTTTCATTCATTACTTTCAACTGTAATAAAAATAGTCACTTCACTGCAAGGCAATAAAAGTGTCAGTCATTCCGGCCTCTTAAGGTATCAATAACACAAACCATAAACCATTGAGACCATTTAACCATGTGTAAATAAACACTGTGAAATTGACCGCAAAGATCAGAGAGCCAGAGCTGTCAATCAAGTAATGTTTCCTCCAGGATTCAGCCATTTCAACAAGGTTAATGGATGTCTGGGCTCTTAGCCAAGCCTCATTATGTATGCACACACTGGGTCAATGGGGATGGAAGTACAATAGCTTGACATGGGGCATGAGGGGTCATGGGCAGTGAGTGGAGTACCATTGCTTGGTACGAGGGGCTTGAGGGCTCACTGGGAGGGGTGGGAAGCCATAACCTGGTATAGGGGCATGAGGTGTCTTGGATGAGCTCTCTGGAGTGCGTGGAGTGTAATGGCTAGAGGGCCTTTCTGTTTTCATTTTAACTGGGAGTGAAGTCCCACAGCACTGAGGTGGGCCTTTTAAAAAGACTGCTTCAGCACCTGGCAGTCTCTGAACATTTTCTTGGATCAGTTGGTCAGACTCCAGCCCCCAGCAATGAAGATCCCACCTTTGTGAGCACTTTTTTCCTGAGGCAGGTGGGCCAAGCTGGGAATTGTTTCAACAGCTGCTACCTGCCTCAAGGAGTTTATAACATCCTAATTATTTCCCTCCTGACAATATCCTAAATTACTTACAATGTTGTACCAAAATCCATTAACCTTCATTTAGCAACATCATAGAGCCATAGAATCTCTACAGTGCAGAAGGAGGCCATTTGACCCATCGAGCCTGCATCAACTCTCCGAAAGAGCATCTCACCCACACAGCAGAAACCAAGTTATATTGCTGTTAAAATCAAAGTTTTCCACTTCTTACTCATTTCCACCTAGCTTAAAACCAATGATCAAGGTACCTGATGTAGGTGGTAGATTCATGAACTCATGCTAAAAACGTTTATATTTGTGCATAAGAGGCCAAATCCATTTTTATGGCCTACTCGGTGGACATCTGCTATGATGCTTCATTCTGTAGAGGCTCTTGTTAAATAAATCTTCTGAAGTAAATGAAAACCTTATTTGTGCAGCCAGAAGGAACTACTGGCTACTTCTGGTTGCTTTTCTCCTGGAGCTGTCCCCCCTCATCATATCATAACATGTATAGTCATGGTTAGAGACACTAGCAGCAGAGCATAAAAAAAAGAAAATCAAAATGATATTATATCTAATTAATTAACTATTTACTAAAATTTCAATTAATATAACACTAAAGGGATTAGTATTAACAGCTGAGGTCTGTTGCTTCAATTCCTGGATCATGTAGAAACTTCGGGACTGTGTGTGTAGGAAGTGTCTCCAGCTGCTTGAACTCAAACTCAGGATTTCTGAGCTTGAGGGGAAACTGGAGTCACTGCAACGCACGAGGGTAGATGAGAATTTCCTAGATTGTACTTTCCAGGAATTGGGCACAATATAAGCAGTGACAGTTCCAGATAAAACTCCTGGAAGAGTAGGAAGAGGCAGGAGGTGCAGGAGTCTTTGGGGTATTCTCAAAATAGTACTCAGCTTTTGTGGCTAGTTGGGGTGACAACACCTTGAAGGAGTGCAATACAGACCATTACACCGTTGGGCAAGGATTGCACAGGATGGAACAGCAAAGAAGAGCAAAGCAGTTGTTAAACAAGATGTGATAGGTCAGGGGACAAATCAGCATTTCTCTAACTGTCATTATGAATCCTGTGTGACCAGGCTGGTGCCAGGTACATCACAGCTAGGGTGCAGAACATTCTGACAGGAAGGGAGCAAACCAGAAGCTGTGGTACACATCAGCACCAACAACTTAGAGAAAGCAATTATTGAGGTTCTATGGCCAGATTTTCAGGGACTCGGGAGGAAGTTAAAAAGTAGAACTTCAAAGATAGTAACCTATGGATTACTCCCAATGCCCCGCGCTGTAAGAGTTGCATTAGGAAGATAGGGAAATCAATGTGTGGCTTGATGCATGGCATAGGAGGAAAAGCTTCAATTTCTTGGCATACTGGAACTAGTTCTGGGACAGGAGACAACTATTCAAAAAGGATGGATTGCACTTCAATAGGACTGGAACAATACCCTCAAGGAAAGGTTCATCAATGTGGTTGGGAGGATTTAAACTAACTTGGTAACAGGATGGACAACAGCATATAGAAGTAGAAAAGGTGAATAAGGTGCACAAAGGAGTCAGAGTGTCGGATAGTACTAGAAAAGGATGTAGTACCATATTAGGAGCAGATTAAGAAGGACATGAGGATTACAAAAGCAGATTTGTAAACACACAATGTGTGGTGAATAAGGTTGGTGAGCCACAAGCACAATTAGTTATGTGAGAATATGATGTGGGACAATAACTAAAAAGTTGCTTAAAATACGTAGGATTGGCCTTTTAATATTCAAGCAAACAATGTGTTTAGAAAAGATAGCGAAAGGAAAAAGGGAGGTGCGCTGGCAATACAGATTTGGAAAGATATTGCGGTGTTGGAAAGGGAGAATGTTCTTGGGGGTGTAAAGACAGAATCCATTTGGTTAGAGTTCAGAAATAGAGAAAGAGAGAGAAAGAAAGATCAGGAGGAGCAAATCTACAGGGAAATCACAGCAATGTACAACAACTGTGCAGTGGTAATATTAGGGAACTTTATGACTCAAATATTGATTTGGATAATGTTAGAGCAAAGAGTGAGAAGGGACAGAAATTCCTGAAATGTGTTCAGGAGAACTTCATTTATCAGCAGGTTCTCAATCCAACAAGGAAGGAGGCATTTCTGGATCTACTGCTGAGGAAAGTTGATCATGTGTTTGTGGGCAAATGCTTGGGTGAAAGGATCATTGTATCATACGGCTCAAGTTAGTAAAGGAAAAGAGCAAGGAATAAATAAACTGATAGAGAGCTAACATCAAGTGGATTTGATGGAATCCAGGCAGGGTAAAATCACATTTAAAAATGACAGGAAAAACTGTCGTGAAATAATGGGTGAGCTTTAATGAGGAGATGTTTCAGGTGCAGGTTTGATACATTCCAAAAAGAGCAAATGGTAAGGGAACTAAAGTCAGGGTTTCTTGGACAATTAAATAAATAGAGACTATAATGGGAACAAAAAAAAAGTATGTATGATGTATATCATAGAATCATAGAATCCCTACAGTACAGAAGGAGGGCATTCAACCCATTGGGCCTGCACCAATATCAATCCCACCCAGGCCCTAACCCCACGTACTTACCCTGCTAATCCCCCTGACACTAAGGGACAATTTAGTATGGCCAATCAACCTACCCGCATACCTTTGGAGTGTGGGAGGAAACCAGACCACCCGGAGGAAACCCACGGGGAGCACATGCAAACTCCACTCGGTCACCCAAGGCCGGAATTGAACCCGGGTTCCTGGCACTGTGAGGCAGCAGTGCTAAGGAGACAGCATCAGTCCAAATACAGTAAGCTAGATTATACATCCAGTTTGTGGCTACCATGGATAGATGCTGAAGCCAGCCTATCTTCCACTCCTGTTCAGTCCATTATAACACTGATTTGGAAATAATGATACAGAAATATTGATCTGGATATTAATTACAGTATTGATGTGAAACATTAGCAGATGAGAGTTGGATCCTGTTATCTTTGCTCGTTAGCATTATTAGCAATATTACAAACCGTTGTCTCAAAAGTCTGGATTTTTTCACATGTTGAGTGTCATTTCAACTGTAATCTTACTGGACATTCACGCCATGCTCCAGCTGCAGTGAGGTCGGAGAATTTGGCGCACAGCCAAATCTCCTTTCAGGTAGCAGCATGGGAAAATCCCACCAGCATGAACAGTGGTGGTATTCTGGCCTGGGTCTCCCATTTCACACTTAAAAAGCAGCCAGTCAGCAACTGGAAATCAACAGGGTAGAGAGGAACTGCCCAGGGATTGTTTAAATGTGCAAATTGGAGTCCTATGCCAATTAGACACACATTGTCCATTTGTACAGGCTTTGAATAGTCTAATCAGAGGTTCTTTAAGGGTTCACTAGAGGCCTCTTAGAAAACCACCAAAAAATTTAAGTTTGTTTTTGATGGGACCAGGAAGAGCTTTCCTGCTCCCTATAGTCTGAAAAAAATTCTAGTCCTCTGAAAGTCATAGAATAGAATAGAATCTCTACAGTGCAGAAGGAGGCCATTTGGCCCATCAAGCCTGCACTGACAACAATCACATCCAAGCCCTGTTCTTGTAACCCCATGCATTTACCCTGCAAATGCCCCTGAAACCAAGGGGGCAATTTAATATGACTAATCCAACTAACCTGCACATCTTTGGACACTAAGGGCAATTTAGCATGGCCAATCCACCTAACCCGCACATCTTTGGGGTGTGGGAGAAAACCAGAGCACCCGGAGGAAACTGGAGCACCCGAAGGAAACCCATGCAGACACAGGGAGAAAGTGCGGACTCCGCACAGTCACCCAAGGCCAGAATCGAATCTGGGTCCCTGGCGCTGTGAGGCAGCAGTGCTAACCACTGTGCCATCTACCTCAGCCTTTCTCTAAGGAGAACTACTCCAGCTTCCCCCATCCATCCACCTAACTGAAATCCTTCATTCCTGGAAACATTGACATATTTCCTTATGCCCTGTATATCGCTACTTACAAAATTCCTCCCAGGATTACTTTCCCAGCCCAGACCAGACCTGCCAGCTGGTGTATTAGGGGATCCAGCTAATTTCCCACTATCCTAGCTGCATTTAAATTAGGTCTGAGTCTGAAAATGGCTTGGATCCCATGTGACAAGAATGGATGGTTTGAATAAACCCTATCCCAACTTCATACCTGTTTTGGGCAGAATTTGAAGATCACCCTCATTGTCTGATTTTGGAAGCTTTGGGTATTAGTTTTAGGATTGGTCACCCTAGTTTTAGTTCTGACTGGAGATGTTGAGCAGATTTCCTGTTCCTCATCTTGTGATGAATGGTACATTTGGCAGGGAGTTGGGAAATGGTTGTAAGGGACAACATGACTTTTCATCCACTTAAATGAATGAGGCAACAGAAGATTGAACAAAGTCTGTGTTATATTATTCCAATAGGATTTATGAACTATATGTTCATGTGTATGTATTTGTAAGTATTCACTGTGCCACATCATTCATGACTGTGCTACTATCAGGGTGTTGAGCACCAATGGCTGGAATTTTACTGGCACGCCCACCCCAGAATCGGGGAGGGCAAGGCTCGCAGAACGGCATTCTCCATTGGCCTCGGGCAGGATCTTACAAGCCTCGGGTGGGCCAGGCGGTAGAATTCTGGCAAATGTGTCAAACCATAACATGCACAAACTGTGAAGAAAGCACCAGCATTTATAAGACCATAAGACATAGGAGCAGAATTAGGCCACTCGGCCCATCGAGTCTGCTCCGCCATTCAATCATGGCTGATATTTTTTTCATCCGCATTCTCCTGCCTTTTCCCCATAACCCCTGATCCTCTTATTAATCAAAAGCCTTTGTGTCTAAAAGTGTGATTATTTTGAATTTTTGAGAATCACAGGACATAACATGGTGGAAGCAGATGTCTATGAATAAAACCCAAACATTTTAAATGGATTTAATGCCAAATTAGATTGAGAAAAATCAATTTGAAGTAGTTCCAGAGAGAAAACAAGAGTGAAGTGTGCAAAAATGAAATGGCTGCCACCATAGCAATGAATGCACATCCACAACCCATGTTGAATTGAGAGACAGACATTCAGTAGTTTTCTAAAAAGCACAACAATCATAGCGTGCAGAAGGAGGCCATTTGGCCCATCAGTCTGCACCAACCACAATCCCAGCCAATCCCTATCCCCAGAAACCCATGCATTTACCCTAGTTAGTCCCCCTGGCACTAAGGGGCAATTTAGCATGGCCAATCCACCTAACCCGCACATCTTTGGACTGTGGGAGGAAACCCACGCAGACACAGGGAGAATGTGCAAACTCCACACTGACAGTGACCCAAGCCAGAAATCGAACCTGGGTCCCTGGCTCTGTGAGGCAGCAGTGCTAACCACTATGCCACTGTGCGCAGTAGGAGGGAAAGGGTTAAATTTGTTTAATAGCTGGGAGAAAAAGCTGGAGTGAAAGGGTTAAATTTGTTTAATAGCTGGGAGATGAGTGAAGATGACAAACAAACCCAGACAAAAAAAAAATCATCGGATCCAACGATATAAATTTCAAAGCCTGAGGCTCGTGAGACAATTTAACAAAATTGAAAAAAATATAGCCAGCAAATATACAGACTATTTGCATGATGATTGCAGAATAAGAGCATCAAGTAAACATGAACTATCAGATGAACACTGCTGATTCATGCAACATATGACCTTCATTGACCTGTGCAAAATGCCTCAACATGGTGAACCAAAAATGAAGCGCTCAGAAGTAAGATTGAAACTATATGATGGCATGATACTCATACCAAGAGGACAAATTAATCTGAGAGTCCAATGCAATGGCAAGAATGAAGATCTGGAGTTCCAAGTCATAGAGAGCAGGCAAAGCTAGTTATTTCATCCGAAGAAAGTCTGAAGTTTGGACTGGTAACCCTAAACGTACCAAAAGAAATTTACAATGTATCGCTGCGTACCAAACCACTGACTGCTGAAAAGATCCTAGAGGAGTACAAAGATGTGTTCACGGGGTTTGGATGTCTACCTGGAAAATATCAACTCAAAGTAGATGAGAGTGAAAAACCAATACACTATCTGTCAAGAAGAATTCCATTGTCCTGAAGTCAAGTCTAAAAATCAAGATAAAAGAGTTGGAAAATAAGAGAGTAATCAAGAAAGGGATAACTCCAATGGACTGGATTAGCAGCATTGTAGCTGTGAAGCAACTTGAACAACTGAGATTATGCTTAGACTCAAAGGATCTAAATAAAGCTTTGAAAAGATCTCACTATCCTATTCCAACCATTGAGGGAATTTTACCACAACTTGCCAAGGCAAAGATCTTTACCACCCTATATGCAAAGGTTACTGGCAAGTGAAGCTGGATGAAAACAGCAGCTTTCTGACTATATTCTGGACACCATTTGGGAGATACAGATGGTTGCACATGGCGTTTGGTATTTCCACAGTTCCAGATGAGTATTAATGCAAACAACATGAGATAGGCAGTGATCTTTATGGAGTGGAAGCCATAGTGGATGATCTGCTAGCCTATGGATGTGGAGACATAACGGAATAAGTCATAGTGCACAATGATCATAATCTAGTCCAACTGCTTGAGAGAGTGCACCAGATGAACCTGAAGCTAAACAAGAAAAAAATGCCTGAAGTCAAGTACATAGATCATGTATTGACAGCAAAAGGCATTTGCATGGATCCTGACAAGGTGAACTATCTTGCGATATGTTTGCCTAATTTGTTGTCAGATTGTGAACCATTATGCAAGCTCACTGCTAAGGCTGTGCAGTGGTAATGGGGCATAGAACAAGAAACAGCATTCACCAAAATCAAACAACTAGTGACAACAAAGCCAGTGCTGAAGTACTATGATGCCAATGATAAAGTCACCTTACAGTGTGATGTCAGTGGAACAGATCTTGGAGGAATACTAATGCAGCAAGGACAACCACTCGCATTTCGATCCAGGGCATTAATGCAAACTGAATGACATTACACTCGGATCAAGAAAGAGCATCTGGTTATTGTTTTTGCTTGTGAACATTTTCTTCAATACCTGTTTAGGAGAGACAATATAGCAGTGGAGTCTGACCACAAGCCATTTCAAAGCATTTTTCTCCAACTGCTGCTATCTATGCCAAAGTGACTGCAAAGAATGTTTACTTTGTTTACAGAGATATTATTTGGATGTGACACATAAGCAAGGGAAACAGATGCACATGCTATCAAGAGCAGCACACCGCATGAAGAAAGTTGAAGATGTTACAATAGAATGTGAAATCTTCCAGATTCAACGTGAAGCAGCAGCTCGATATGTTCTGGAAGGCATCAACCCAGCAGACAATGAATTTGACAGACAAGCGCGTTGCTCAATTAAAGCAAACCACCCAACAAGATGCAACTCTCCAAGTGCTGCAAGAAATAGTGATGAAAGAAAGGCCCAAGAGCATCAAGGACACAGCTGTGGTCAGAAGAGCATACTGAGCATACCGAGATGAACTGACAGCCTAAGATGGCATCATGTACAAAGGAAATAGAGTCATTAACCCTAAAGGGATGAAAGGAGAGATGCTGAAGGGCATGCAAGCTATCAAGGAATTGAATCAAGTCCGAGGAAGACAAGAGAAATGCTCTACTGGCCAAATATTAGGAACAAAATTAAAGACCACAAAAAGCACAGTGTGTTGCTTATAATGAGTACTAAGCTAAACAAGCTGGAGGTCAGGATTCTCTGATCTTATTTGCCCTGCCACCACTGCCAGCAAGAACAGAATTTGGTACTCAGCCAAAACTCTATTTGCTGCAGGGAGACTGGCTGTGGGTGAGGTCAGAGAATTCCAGCAAGAGAGTCACATGGCATCCCTGACAGGCCATATATGAAGCTTGGAGTAGACCTCTTCACTCCAGCAGGAACTGATTATCTTGACAACGCAGACTATTATTCTAACTACTGGAAGTTAGACCAGCTGACGTCAATATGAACAGTGAGATAGTAGAATGCCTGAAAGCACACCTTAGTCATTATGGTATTCCAGACATTGTGATAAATGACAATGGCCTTCAGTTCATAAGTGAAGAATTCAGCTGCTTCACAACGGATTAAGAAGTTCAACACTATATATCATCCTCACACTACCCCAGTCAAATGAAAAGGCTGAGGCGGCAGTGAAAATCACCAAAGGAATCATCAAGAAATCGAGCAATTCTTGTACAGAATATAGAAGTCACTCCTCCAGTGGAGAAACATACTGACTGAAGGAATAGAAAAATAATCCAGTCCAAAGACTAATGTCACATTGCACCCAAACTATTATTCCAATAGCAATAAGCTACTAAAATCAGAAGTAGTAGTAACTGGGAACAAAAAAAATCAAGGTGAAATGGGAGAAAGCCAAAGTTCATTTTGACAAGACTACCAAACTACTGCCAGAGTTGAGCATTTGAGAGCCAGTCAGGATACGAGCTTTCAATGTTCTCAACAGGAGTAAGCCCATGTGAAAACTTGGGACTAGTGTAGTTATCACCTGGATTGTACGCAGTAGAAGTGAACAACCAAATATACTGGCACAACCACAGGCATATACAAATAACCAGGGATGCTGTTCATTTACTGCAGGTGGCCGATCAGGAAGATGGGATCTCACTAGCTGCACAAAGTAAAGAACCACACTCACTCCCAGAGGTCCTACAGTCCCCAGCAAAAGAAATGGAGAAACAACAGTCACCACAGCAATAAGTGCCAGGAGAATGACACTACCTGGAGAGGGAACGTTAACCAAACAAACAGCCAATGACATCACGCACATGTATCATTAAGAGACCTGCATGATTTAATGATATGTATGCAATGCTTGTGCAGAGAATGACTAGAATAACAGCTTGCTAATGCATGAGAACAATTGTGATATAGTGGGTAACTTGGGTAACTCAGAATTACACATGATAATGCATGCAAATTTGCCTTTTGTTTGTTAGGAAAATGAGGGTGTTTGTGTCTTTTGTTCATTATGAAAAGAGGATGTTTGGATTTCGAAACACCACCTTTACTACATGTCTCATCTGGCTTGCTGTAGTCATGTGAACTCTGCCTTGAGGCACAGGGCAACGTGAGCCATCTTACATTCAGTTCAAGAATGACATTACACTAGAAGGACTGTAATTTTTGAACTCCTAACAGTTTCCATGAGGAAGTTAATGTTTGAGATAAATTGAAGTGGAATAGAAATACCAGATAAATGAGTAATACTGAAGGCAATTAAAAAGTCTGATTTACCTTGATCCACGCTGATTCTAACTTCATACAGCCATGAGTTAGGTTTGTCATTTCTGGGAGATGATGTCATCTTGTCATTCTGTGGTTATTTGTATACATTCTTCAGTCCAGCGTGGAGACTTTTTAGCAACGCACAATAATACTGGAATATTTAGAAGCGGCAGAATGTTTGTGCATTCCAGACCTACCTTGTCTTATGACTCTCCACTGAAAATTATGCTGTTTTGTGCAATTTAGACGCCACAGTTTTAAAATAAATACAATAAGTTAATCTAACAAGAGTGAAGAAGATTGAAAGGTGAGAAATTGAACTTGCATTTTACAGCGCCCTATCGGATCGTTCAGAAATAGTAACAACTTATATTTATATAATGCCTTTCACATAATAAAATGTTCCAAGCTGCTTCACAGAAGCAAAATAAAGCAAAACATGACACCAAGCGACGTAAGGGGATGTGAGCTCGGATAACCAAAAGATAAGTCAAAGATGTAGGTTCCAAGGACTGTCTTAAAAGGAGAAAGCGAGGTAGAGAGGTGAAGGTGTGCAGGGAGGGTATTCCAGAGCATTTCAGAAATCATTTAAAGCACATCACAAATAATAATTTTGAAATGTGGCAACTGTTTTTATGTGATCAAATATGGCAGCCTGCTTGATGCCTGAGAGAGCACACTAGGAGAACTCCCAGCTCTTTGAATAATTTTATGGGAAATTTAATTTTCAATTTAACTATTGTTGTGTTTCACATTGAAAGGATAGCAACTTCTACAACTGAGCAGGAATCCTTTGAAACATCAGCTTAGATTATGTATTCAGTCTTACAGAGAGATTGAAATTTCAAACTTGAGAACTACAATTATTTAGGAGCTTGTTTGTAGGTTGCCTGCTTTTCCTGTTGAATTTAATTATGCAACATTTGAAAATCCCACATGGATAGAAAGCAACTGCTGGGATACAGATAATGTGGGAGTGGAATGAATTAGTTCGTACCTTCACTGCCTCAACTTTCCTTCCTAACATCTCTTTCATCTTCTCTCCAAACTGCATTACCAATTCCACGCCATCCACCTCTTCAATCCTTATAAAGGGCTCTACATCTTTGTATTTCTAGATGGGAAGAAAAAAAAATATCAGCAATAATGACAACAAAGTGCAGTGAACCAAAAGACAACAATCATTTACATATCCTAAGCCACTATTCACCAGGTGCAACAATTATGGAAATCTTAAATATTATTACCAATTAAAATGTTACATTTTCAGTTTACTGGTAGATCTCTTGTTGTAAAGTGCACAGCTCCACTATTTTGAAATTCAGAGGTGAATGTGTTTTCTAGGGAATAATGTGATCCACAGTGACTGAAAATGTCAAATTCCATTGTTATTAACTGGCAAATTAAGATATTCACTGCTGCATTGGAGACTGACTTACATAACTCCATTCACTATTCTTTGAAAACTGGAAATGAGCCTTTAATTTGATTATCATGACATTTTAAAGAAAGAGAATACACAGCAAGTGGATGCAATGTCAGGCAGTTGCAAGTAGATATCTAATAGTTAGCTGTAATGGAGAGAAGAGTGGGATTTAATTCAATACCGCCTCTTACTGCTATAGGTATTTGTTCCAGGAAGAACAAGGTTCGCTCTGAGAGAATCTACCACCCCACTGCCTGCAGCGTGGAGAAGGGCAATGGCAGCATTTAAGGGTAACAATATCACCTCCAAGTTATACAACATTTCGGCTTGATCATTTATCACCATTTTCTCCAGCATCATTTGGCCAAAATCCTGGAATTCCTGAACTAACAACAGTATGAAAACACCATCACCAATACGTCTGCAGCTGAGTAACAAAGTCCAGTGGCAGAAGTTAGGCAAGGGAAGTGAATATGGCCATAACCATAACATGGAAACAAAGATGAAATATTGTTTTCTATACTTGAGGGCAATCCCTCGAGGTAGAGATGGAAAGATCCTGAGTTTTAGTTATAACGAGGCATTATTCTGGCCTTTGTAGATCCGGGGCATGTCCCTGGGTTAGATTGAATTGAGAGGTGGCCCTGGAATGAAGTATTATAATGAGGCAGTTAATCTGAAATCATTACAGAGGGGGAATTGGGGTTTGACAGGATGATCAAATGCAAACTTCTGGTTTGTTACAACCAGGACTGATTTGTAATGTTTGCAATTCTGTTAAATTCCTGGTGAATTTCCTCAGGTGTCAGAGTGTCCTAATAGCAGCAGGGATGAGGAGAAACACATGCCGGAGAGAATTTACAATTTTCGAAAGGATTTCTACAATGCTGAACAGCATTCAGTAATTGGTTCCTCAAATACCTCTGGCCCAACTGCATATTAGAAGCTGAGAGGATGTGCAACAGATGAGAATTAAGGATGGAGGTAAGGGCTTCCTGGATGTCCTATAGCGTTTACCTGCAGGATATGCGTTAAATGTTATCTCCAGATTTTCTGTCTGATAGTCAGTTTGATTCACAACTTGTTGGGTAAGAAAAGCCTGCAACTAGTGCAGCTAGTGCAACTAGTAACTGGAAGTAAGGGTAGGAGCAAAGATGAGAACATTTTGAGGGAGAGGTCATAGTTGGGGGTAGCGATGTGGTGCTGGCAGGGGGGTACGAGATGATGCTCATGAGGGTACAGCATGATTGAGAGTGAAATGGTGGTTATGGACTCACGAGATCATGGTGGGGAAGAGATTGGTAATTGAGGGAATGGAGAGAGTCAGTGTTCATTGATCAACTAGATCATGGGGTTTCACTGGTTCGACTGGTGGTTCAAGAGGAAGTATCAGTTCCTTCTCCTTCTCCTGGTACATAAACCATGTTGTAAAGGTACTTACCTGATGGATCAAATCCTTTTCATCTCCAATGCCTGCTGAGTTTCCTGAAGCCAGGAAATCTCATCCACCATTAATTCAAAATAAAATGTAAGTTAAAGAAGAGACAAGCAACCTCCTCAAAAGCTTTCAATGACTGATGAACCTCCTTAAAGTTTATTTATTAGTCACAAGTATGCTTACATTAACACTGCGATGAAGTTACTGTGAGTGGATTGATAGCTCACTATCCATTCCAGCTCTGATAAAACTAACAATTAATAAGTTTGAGACAAGTTGGGTTCAGATTGAAAATTTTATTTTGCCACTTGACCCAAACTCACCCATTTTGAGGATTTAAAATGATCCCTTCAGTGCTCCTGTTTGTTGTCTGTCACTCCCTTGCTGTCTCAGCTGTAATTAATTAGAATGTTTACAGTTTGTGACAATCATCATAAACACAGGTGATAATTAGGGCTTTTTTTGCCTGTTTTTAATTTGAGGAAACTTCCTCGGTGTGACGCTCAGCAGTGGATTGCCATTCTGTACTGAATGAGCTGTGCTTAAATTGTAAACTCCACCTTCCTGATTCAGGCTGAATGAGAGGGAAGAAGTGAAGTGCGTCCCTGGCTTCAGCAGCAAAATAGAATGGAGCAAAGGAGGACACACCCACTTTTGTGGTGAGAGGGGCGTTGGGGCAGGGGTGGGGGGAGATCCGGACATTGGCAGGGTGGTCTGGACATGGAGAGAGTTGTAGATGTTGCATCAGAGATGGTTGCGGAGGTGGGGGGAGGGGGGGGGTGGTGTTGATTGGACATGGGGGTGTCCTGACACGAGGGGTGTCCTGACACGAGGGCTGATGGGGGCGGGTGTCAGGTCAGAAATATGGGGTGTTGGGTTGGATATGGTCGGGGGGGTGTCAGGTTGGATATGGGGTGGGGGGAGGTCAGGTCAGGCATTGGAGGGCATCATAGTCGAGAGTAGTTGTTCAAGTCGAGGGGGTGTCAGGTCGGGGAGTCAGCTTGGAGAGTGGGCTGTGTCAAGCGTGGGGTCGGAGGGGAGATGGGTGCAGGTGGGGAATACAGTGGAGGGTTGCAGTATACCTGGGTGTTTAAAAGTTTCTCTGAAGTTGTAAGTATACATTTTCCCTTTGACCTCTTCCAGTGTGTTTCCAATGCATGTATAATTAATACAACGGGAAATGGACAAAATGGCACGAAAACATGCCATTGTGGCTGGTGAGCGAAAGGTAATTTCCCATGTTCACTCCCGCACTTGATGCAATGGGAGTAAATCATGCCAGTGATCTCACCAAGACCCTGTGCATATGCAGTAAAACCTCCCCACTTTTATATTCCATTCCTCTTGCAATAAATGCCAACGCTCCAACTGCCTTCCTAATCATTTGCGGTACCTGCAAACAAATTTTGTGTGATTCATGTACCAGAACACTCAGATCCCTCTGTTCCACAAATCCCTCTCCATTTAAATGGAATACTGCTTTTCTATTCTTTCTGTTAAAATGGACAAGTTCACATTTATCCATGTTATGATCCATTTGCCAAAGTTTTTCACACTCACTTAACCTGCCAAGATCCCTTTGCAGACTCTATACCTCCTCTTGATAATTTACCATCTACTTGGCTTGGTATTATTGGCAAATTTAGCTACCATACATTTGGTCCCTTCATTTAAGACATTGATTTATATTGTAGGTAGTTGAGGATCCAGCAGTGACCCCTGTAGCTCCACTGGTTATAGCCTACCAACCTGAAAATGACCCAATTATCCTTACTCTCTGTTTCCTGTTAGCTAACTAATCCTTTATCAATGCTAGTACATTAACCTTGCACCATGTGCTCTTATCTCATGTAGCAAACTTTGAGGTAGTACTTTATCAAATGCCTTTTGAAATCCAGATACATCACATCTACCAGTTCTCTTTTACCCACCTTGAATGCTACTTGTCAAAAAACTCTAATAGTTAAACAAAATTTCCCTTTCACAAAGCCATGTTGGCTCTGTGAAGAAGGGAAAGGGTTGATGTTTTTTGTACTCAATGTATTTTGTACCTAAAGGGAAAGGGTTAATGTATTTTGTACCTAAAAGGTTGAACATTGTACTTAGAATGTGTCACAAGCATAACCCTTCATTATGGCTAATCCCCTTGTTTATACTGCTTCTGACATTAATACAAGTTAACTTTTATTCTTATAACAATAGATAGTCAAATGTAAATGTGAATGTGTTTGAGAGAATACCTTTTCTACCAGCTTGTGTGTGGTTTGCGGAAGGAAAGCAATTCCATGATATTTGACAGAAGGACTCCCGCTGGGGCTGCTGACCGCACACAGTCACTTCAAAGGGAAGCCGCGGAAGAGCAGGAAACCAGAGACTACATCGTGACTACAGCTGCCAGAGACGTGCTTCGTGACCTGAGAATCAGATACACTCTGATTTATGGTCAGATGCATCGTGCTTCGTGATCAAGGACTGTCAATTGGACTTTAATTCATGACCAGACCAGTGTTTGTGTCGTGACTGGTGCTGGGAGCCATGCTGTATAAATGTCCCCACTTTCTTGTGTTCAGTGAGAGGTTTTGGTGAATCGCTGTTAAGATTGCCAGACCTCTCCCGCAAGCTTGTGAGAATAAAGCCTACTCTATTTTGACTCATACCAGTCTCAAGAGGTATTTTTTACCTACTACACTCTGCCTGATCACATTGTGATTTGATCAATACCCTGCGTTAAGATACCAGGAGTGCCAGTAACAGCAGTGGCCTTGAATGGAGCTATAAGCAGTCCTCAGATTTTAAGTCCTGGGGCTGAATTTTATGCTCCCCCACCTGCGCATGTGAATGCAGAGTCTCATAAAATCCTGCACATGGCCTGAGTGGAGGAGTTGGTGGCCTACCGCCCACCCTTGGGCCGATTGAGGCTCTTTGAGATAGCTATAACTGGTGTCAGGCAAAGAGTGGGATCTCCATTGTAGGTCCTTGGTGCCAATCGGAGGCACCCTCACCCACCAAGGACCACACGTCTCCCTTTACCTTATCTCCCTGGCCTCTCAAACTCAGTTCTCTACCCCTCTCACCCTCCTGACCGCAGCAAATCTCCCAAATTTAGCTTTGCATTTGGCTCTGAAAACACTCTCCTGTCATTCCAGCAGTGGCCATCATACCACCTGGCACTACTGGCATTGCAAAGCTGCCAGCCATCTGATTGGCCAGTATCTCTCTGAGGCAGAACCTCCTTTCTCTGTGAGACGAAAATTCAACTTCCAGCCTATCAACGACGAATAGGAGGAACCACGGCACCCCATAAAATGCAGCCCCTGGAATCCAGGACCAGGTAAACACAGGGCAGTCTCAGCAGGGAGGGGTAAAGCCTGGAGTGTGTGGAGAGAGGTGTGTGGAAATCTCAATGGAGAAGTGAGAGGGAAGGTAGAACCCATGTGGTCAGACCTTGGTGAGGGGGTGCCCAATCTGGAAAGGGAGTCCTTGGGGGCGGTGTCCCCTCTTCCCATCCAAGGCCTAAGCAGGTTGACTTGTGAGGCTTCCTCCTTCAACAACCTTCTACCAGCCTCAAAATTGAGGTCAGGTGAGGAGTGGCCCTGAAATGGCCAATAATTGGTTATTTAAGGGCCCTCAATAGAGGTGAGGGCAGGCGTCACCCAATGGCACCTGCCCCATGTAAGATTGCGGACAAGTTGGGGGCAGGTAGGAGGGCAGTGGGAATGCCACCTGGGGAATTTTACAGACTCTATAAACCCATTGGCAATGACTGTAAAGTTCTGCCCTTGGTATCATTTATAGATTTTTGCATTCTACTCCTGTAGAATGCTACAACTTTTGTCACTTTTGTATCTGTATGAATTATATTACCGGGGGAAAGAATACTCTGGGAACAAACCAGTTGTATTTTAGCATATGGCTTCCGCCACCATTTTCTAGAGCCACTAAAAACACTGTTGTACTTCTATTTCCACAAAATCCTGCATTGCTGTTGAATCTTCCTTTTTCATGATGTTCATTATCTAATAACCATAATTGGCAAAAGTAATTTAAATGACTGCAAGTTGGCTCAAGCAGCCAAATACAATGGGGTTGAGCCAACTATGTCCTTAGGAAACCAGGCTACTGATCAGTTAAGAACATGAACAGTTTTACTTTATTGGATTTATTTGACTGCACGGTCTTCCTTTTATAATAGTCCCAGGATCCTCATATTGCACTAAATTAGGACTTGGAGCTATAATGAATTTACATTGTTATACAAAGCATTAAAACTTCAGCTCATTAACTCTTGAAAAGTTCCAGCAAAACCAGCTTCTAGATCTTTCTGTTTTGTTCATGTTTCTATTCTCAGTGCTTGTGGGATATCTTGATAACCATAGATGACTAATATGGTCTTATAGGCTTAGAGGTATTGCATAATCCCTGTTGTTGAAAGTGGGGCAGCACTAATTTCATTTTACATGCAGGACTGCTGGTAACATTGGCAATAATGTGCATCGGAAATTCAGGTGTGCCTTTATAGTCATACGGGCAACAACGTAATTACAGCATTACTTGTTTAAATGGTAAACACACAATAAACAGGCAAAAATGTTTTACGAAAAAGTATGTTAAGAATAGAGGATGTTGTAGCCATTTGGGTGAACTGAATTCTCCAATTTTTGAATAATGACCATCTCATATTTTAGAGCATCATGCTAATTCATAATGAATAATAAATATTAAATTGAATACTACACTAAATATTGGTTGGTCGTTACAATATTGAATTTGGTGCTACAGCTTATATACTAACAATAAAACAGTATAAGAGACAATGAGGAACTTACATTGTATATCATATTGAATGTCATACAAATTCCAAAATATAATGCATTTGAAGTTTTTTTCTGATTATTTTACTAAATATTACTAAAAGCAATACTACAAAATGTATAAAAACTACTGCAGAGATATTAATATTAAACTGAATATTACATTGAACCAGGGGATTTCCTTTCTGTTGTTCACAGATTTTCCAAGAGGCAAAGAGGAGAACATGGAGTAAGGCTCTGGGGAAACAATTTCAACATTTTTTTCTATAAGGACCAAAGGACACTGGTTTTATATATAAGCTAAGGCCTGAAATGTTCCAGGTTTGTCACAAACATTGAGATGGAGGAACAAGACATAAGTTTTCCTCTGATAAGACATAGTCTGCTTGAGCCAACTTACGGTCATTTAAATTATTTTTGCCAATTATAGTTATTAGATAATGAACATCATGAAAGAGGAAGATTCAGCAGCAATGCAGGATCTTGTGGAGACAGAAGTACAACAGTGTTTTTAGTGGCTCTGGAAAATAGTGGAGGAAGCTACATGCTAAAATACAACTGGTTTGTACCCAAAATATTCTTGCCCCCAGTGGTATAATCCATACATGAATGAGGATCAGTTGCACAGATAAAGAAGATGGCATTTTGTTTCAGAACAAAATGGTACATTTTATAAATCAATCTCGTAAATGCTTAACATACAATGTATTCCAGACATAATCATATTCATGATCCAAGATTAATTGAAACAGCCTTGATTTTTCATCTACTTACAAAAAGAATAGCACCACCATGTATTAAAAAAGAATTGTACTATAGAGAAAGTGCGATCAAATTATAATATTTAATTTGTACATTTTGGACAAAATAGAAATATTAGATGGAAAGGAAAGGAATTGCAATTAAAAAGCACCTTTCATGTCCCAAACTGCTTTCCACTCAATTAAATACTCTTCAATGCACTGTTGTACCAAAGAAAGTCAATTTCTTTACAAAAAGGGCCCTTAAATAATAACGAGATATTTCGTCAGATAACCAAATAACTTTTAGTTACATTGGTTAAGGAATAAATATTTGCCTGGAAACCCCAGGAGAAGTCTTTTGAATAGTATCATGGGAATTTTTACATCTTCCTGAGAGGGGATTTTAACATCTCATCTGAAATAAATTGTCAGAGCACTCTAAACACCATCCTGGGTGACTGTAACCAAAGTTCTTTTGTCTGCCTCAATCTCTTCTGTGCCTTAACTCCAAACATTCCATCCTCCTCCAATATCTTTTTCTCAATGTAATGCTGATGTGCTTCAAGTTCTGCTCAAATCTGTCACAGACCTTCCATCATTGCCAACAGCTTCTTCCGTGTCCACATAGCCAACTGCAATGCATCCTCAAACAACTTTCTTAGTCTCCCTCTCCTCATTATTTATATGCTATCTCTTGGACTGACGTTACATACAGCAAAAGCTGATCAATGCCATAAAGAGTTGGCATGACACTGGATAAGATGAAAACTCAAAACAGGAAGCATGCAAAGATCAGGAAAAAATGAGTAATCTGGTCCCTTTCCTTCTAGAAAGGAGATGATTAAAACAAGTCCTGATTGAAGTTTTTAAAAAAATTATGAAGACATTCAATAGTCTGGATGCGGAGAAATTGTTTCTACTTGTGAGTGGATCCCAAGGGGGAATAAATATAAGATAAACACAAACAGATAAAATAAAAATTCAGGAGACATTCTTGAACTACAAAGCAATGAGAGTGTGGAACTCACGACTACAAACAGCTGATGCAGATAAATCTTTGCATTTAAGGGGAGGCTTGATGTGTAAGAGCTAATAATAATGGGAGGAGGCACGTGTGAAGTATAAACAACTGGGTAGATTTGTTGGACTGATGAATCTGCTCCTCTGCAGTAGATTCTATAAAGTTTTATGAAAATCCCTGAAACATAAATTGGCACAGTGGTTAGCACTGCTGCCTCACAGCTCCAGGGACCTGGGTTCGATTCCTGGCTTGGGTCACTGTCTGTGTGGAGTTTGCATGTTCTCCCCGTGACTGTGTGGGTTTTCTCTGGGTGCTCCGGTTTCCTCCCATAGTCGAAAGATGTGCGGATTAAGTTGATTGGACATGTTAAATTGTCCCTTAGTGTCCTAGGATGTGTAAATTAGAGGGATTAGTGGGGTAAATGTGGGGATAGGGCCTGCGGTGGGATTGTTGTCAGTGCAAACCCGATGGGCCAAATGGCCTCCTTCTGCACTGTAGGGATCCTATGATTCTATTCTAAGAAACATAGTTATACTGAACCATAGAATAAGATCCAGGTACATCTAATATTGTGTTAAATGATTGTGGAAATATTGCAAGGACTTTCTCTAATTTCCTGTTGAGAAATTGGAACTATGCACAGCATTTTCTTATTAAATTGCTTTTAACTTTCTATGATTGTAGCAATGATATAGTATTACCCTTCTCTGTCCCCATAGCTCAGATAAGTGCCTCTCCAACTAGGCTGCACTTATCTCCATTCCTAGACATAGATGTACTCTTCTGCTTCCGATCCCTTGTCCATACGAGCACCCTTTTACTCCATTCTGCACTCGTATTGTTCTTTTCCCCAGTTTATCTTAGTGCTCATACAACCCAATTCACCCTTTACTACCGACTCTGGTGTTCTACCTGATGTTGCTGCTTTGCTCTGGATATCAAAATCTACTGTAAATTGTGGGGGAAAATTCCTGAT
This sequence comes from Mustelus asterias, assembly GCF_964213995.1. Lineage (NCBI taxonomy): Eukaryota > Metazoa > Chordata > Chondrichthyes > Carcharhiniformes > Triakidae > Mustelus > Mustelus asterias. Next base: position 40,875,751 of record NC_135809.1, on the reverse strand, counting down.
CTTTCAAAACTATTGGCAGATAACTTCAGCCAGTAGAAGCAATTTTGTAACTAAATATTGCGAGGTTGCTTGGTTGATTGCATATGATATTGCTTTCAGTCACCATATTTATTTCCTTCAGCCTGCAGTTACGCTCGCCCACAAGTATAGGAGCCAAAGCAACTCAGCAAGGTGAATACAATCGACCCATAGCAGCTCATGAGACAACCTCAGGTGGTTTCCATATTGGTTTGTGATCAATGCACAAAGAGCCAGTTTGTTCGTATTTCAAATCAAAATAAGCTGTAAAAGCTGATAATGCAGCTCCTTTTAGTAACAGCAGGACTATTGACTTTGCCCATTGCATCTGCAGTTCTGTGAGATAATGTAAGGCTTAGAGTGTTAAGGTTCAAAGTTCAAAATATTTAATCTACAGCAAAGGAGCTGTGTTTGACCTAACAAGGTATGAGTAACTAGTATTTGTGAATTAAGCAAAATTAATTAAGTATTATATAAAATATACTTAAAAAACAGTGAAGACAGCCTGGAAATACTTTAATCTTCAAGGGCCTAGGATTTCTTGAATGCTGACAGCTCAGCCAAAGTCTGTTTTCTTCTATCTCAGAAGTAGTGATGAACTGAAGCATACCATTGAAGTGATGGTAAAACTGTGTCAACAAAGATACTAATTTTCAAACGTTCATCCCTCGTTCTCATTATTCTTCCTTCCTTATTTGGGAGTAGTCCAAATTACCCATTTTTGTTGTTTATAGTTGTTTATATGTTGCTTCGTGGGTTGTAAACTGAGATACAGTTCCATCTCTTACTTCCTCAGACCCCAGAAGTTTACATTTCATTGCAAACAAATGCTTCATCCTTTGATACAGATTACCGATGTATAAATAATGTCACATCCTCTTGTCAATAGTACATCAATTGCAAATGTTCACATGAACATTCTCTAACCCATTCTTACAATTACTAAAACCATGAAGAACAAATGTTAAAAACATTTCCTACCATGCCATTATAGAAAATATAGGTTTAGCTCTAGTACAGATCAAAGCAATGCATGTTATTTTTAAAGGTAAGGTGTCATCCTCCATTCAAATTACTGAACTCAACTCTTTCAACTATTCCTTCAACGTAGACAACTTCTTGAATTCAGACCCAAAGACAACATTAAAGTCATAAACTTAATTTTAAGTGTGACTCCTTACTATCCAATTTCTGTGCCTCCTTGCTACCCAATTACCTTAATTGTTAACTGTCTAACAAAAATTCAAACTAAACTATTTAAAAAGCAGCTAACTTAAAAATTCATAAACATTACTTCACCCAATTGAAAAATCTCAGAAATATAATACTAATATCGGAATCTTACATTAACTTCATGCTATAATGCAAGGTCAACTCAGTTACATGATATTGCATGATGCGCTGCTCAGGATGTGCTGGATGTACACAGAGGTGAAGGGAAGAGCTATTTGGAACCAACAGCTCTTAAAAAGGATGTTAGCTAATTGCAAAGCTATCCTGATGACGAACTGGAGAAATAGCTTGAGTTACAGGTTACAACAGAATAGGAGATTCTGCAAAGAAGGGTAATCATATTTTGCAGGGGTATAAGGCAAAGGTATAGTTCCAGATAACCATAGGCTGTGACTGGTGGTGATTAACCTGAGGACCACCACATCTCAGGAGAGGGACAAGATTGAGAAGATGGGTCTTCATGAATAACCTCAGAAGGTACATGAATTGAATTTGTACTGTTGGCGTCACTCTGCATCACTAACCAGCTGTCCAGCCAACTGACCAACCCCCCGAAGGGGTATACATGTTAGCAGAAATACAAGAATATCTATTTGGTTGTATGTTGCTGGTGTTTTGGAGTTAATATAGAAGCATGGATCGACTGACTAATAGAAGGCAGAAACTTGGAATAGGAGGGGCATTTTCAGAATGGCAATCTGTAACTAGTGAGTGCCACATGGATCAGTGCTGGCCCACAATTATTTACATTTTATATTAATGACTTGGACAAGGGAAGTGAAAGTACTTTTGTCAAGTTTGCAGAACACAAAAATTGGGGGAGGCAGTGGTGTAGTGGTATTGTTGCTGGGCTAGTAATCCAGAGACCCAGGGTAATGCTCTGGAGACTAGGGTTCAAATCTCACAGTAGCAGATGGTGAATTTTGAATTCAATACAAAATCTGGAATTAAAACTTCCATGAAATCATTGTCAATTGTCATAAAAACCCATCATGTCCTTTAGGGAAGGAAATCTGTCGTCCTTACTTGGTCTGGCCTACATGTGACTCCAGGACCACAGCAATGTCATTGATTCTTAAATGCCCTCAGGGATGGACAATAAATGCTGGCCCAGCAAGCGAAGCCCACATCCCTTGAACAAATTTTAAAAAGCTGGGAAGGCAAGTGGTGAGGATGACACAAAGCGTTACAGAGGTATATAGACAGTGGGCAAAAACTTGGCAGATGGAATATAAAGTAGTAAAATGTGAAATTGGTATGAAGGATAAAAGAGAACATAGAACATAGAACAGTACAGCACAGAACAGGCCCTTCGGCCCACAATGTTGTGCCGAGCTTTATCTGAAACCAAGATCAAGCTATCCCACTCCCTATCATCCTGGTGTGCTCCATGTGCCTATCCAATAACCGCTTAAATGTTCCTAAAGTGTCTGACTCCACTATCACTGCAGGCAGTCCATTCCACACCCCAACCACTCTCTGCGTAAAGAACCTACCTCTGATATCCTTCCTATATCTCCCACCATGAACCCTATAGTTATGCCCCCTTGTAATAGCTCCATCCACCCGAGGAAATAGTCTTCGAACGTTCACTCTATCCCCTTCATCATTTTATAAACCTCTATTAAGTCTCCCCTCAGCCTCCTCTGCTCCAGAGAGAACAGCCCTAGCTCCCTCAACCTTTCCTCATAAGACCTACCCTCCAAACCAGGCAGCATCCTGGTAAATCTCCTCTGCACTCTTTCCAGCGCTTCCACATCCTTCTTATAGTGAGGTGACCAGAACTGCACACAATATTCCAAATGTGGTCTCACCAAGGTCCTGTACAGTTGCAGCATAACCCCACGGCTCTTAAACTCCAAACCCCTGTTAATAAAAGCTAACACACTATAGGCCTTCTTCACAGCTCTATCCACTTGAGTGGCAACCTTTAGAGATCTGTGGATATGGACCCCAACATCTCTCTGTTCCTCCACAGTCTTCAGAACCCTACCTTTGACCCTGTAATCCACATTTAAATTAGTCCCACCAAAATGAATCACCTCACATTTATCAGGGTTAAACTCCATTTGCCATTTTTCAGCCCAACTTTGCATCCAATCTATGTCTCTTTGAAGTCTACAACAGCCCTCCACCTCATCCACTACTCCACCAATCTTGGTGTCATCAGCAAATTTACTGATCCACCCTTCAGCCCCCTCCTCTAAGTCATTAATAAAAATCACAAAGAGCAGAGGACCAAGCACTGATCCCTGCGGCACTCCGCTAGCAACCTGCCTCCATCCGAAAATTTTCCATCCACCACCACCCTTTGTCTTCGATCAGATAGCCAGTTACCTATCCAATCTGCCAACTTTCCCTCTATCCCACACCTCCTTACTTTCATCATAAGCCGACCAAACGCCTTACTAAAATCCATGTATATGACATCAACTGCCCTACCTTCATCAACACACTTAGTTACCTCCTCAGAAAATTCAATCAAATTTGTGAGGCACGACTTGCCCTTCACGAATCCGTGCTGACTATCCCGGATTAATCCGCATCTTTCTAAATGGTCGTAAATCCCATCCCTAAGGACCTTTTCCATCAATTTACCAACCACCGAAGTAAGACTAACCTGTCTATAATTACCAGGGTCATTTCTATTCCCTTTCTTAAACAGAGGAACAACATTCGCCATTCTCCAGTCCTCTGGCACCATCCCTGTGGACAGTGAGGACCCAAAGATCAAAGCCAAAGGCTCTGCAATCTCATCCCTTGCCTCCCAAAGAATCCTCGGACACATTTCATCAGGCCCAGGGGACTTATCGACCTTCAGTTTATTCAAAACTGCCAGTACATCCTCCCCCCGAACAACTATTTCCTCCAGCCTATTAGCCTGTAACACCTTCTCTTCCTCAAAAACATGGCCCCTCTCCTTGGTGAGCACTGAAGAAAAGTATTCATTCATCACCTCGCCTATCTCTACTGACTCCATACACAAGTTCCCACTACTGTCCTTGACCGGCCCTAACCTCACCCTGGTCATTCTTTTATTCCTCACATAAGAGTAAAAAGCCTTGGGGTTTTCCTTGATCCGATCCGCCAAGGACTTCTCATGTCCTCTCCTAGCTCTCCTAAGCACTTTTTCAGCTCATTCCTTGCTAACTTGTAACCCTCAATCGAGCCATCTGAACCTTGTTTCCTCATCCCTACATAAGCTTCCCTCTTCCTTTTCACAAGACATTCCACCTCTTTCGTGAACCATGGTTCCCTCACTCGGCCATTTCCTCCCTGCGTGACAGAGACATACCTATCAAAGACACCCAGTATTTGTTCCTTGAAAAAGTTCCACTTTTCATTAGTGCCTTTCCCTGACAGTTTCTGTTCCCATCTTATGCCCCCTAATTCTTGCCTAATCGCATCATAATTACCTCTCCCCCAATTGTAAACCTTGCCCTGCCGTACGGCTCTATCCCTCTCCATTGCAATAACAAAAGACACCGAATTGTGGTCACTATCTCCAAAGTGCTCTCCCACAACCAAATCTAATACTTGGCCTGGTTCATTTCCCAGTACCAAATCCAATGTGGCCACACCTCTTGTCGGCCTATCCACATATTGTGTCAGGAAACCCTCCTGCACACACTGCACAAAAACTGCCCCATCCGAACTATTTGACCTACAAAGGTTCCAATCAATATTTGGAAAGTTAAAGTCCCCCATGACAACTACCCTGTGACCCCCACACCAATCCATAATCTGCTTAGCAATTTCTTCCTCCACATCTCTATTACTATTTGGGGGCCTATAGTAAACTCCTAACAACGTGACCGCTCCTTTCCTATTTCTAACTTCAGCCCATATTACCTCAGTGTGCAGATCCCCCTCGAAGTGCCTTTCCGCGGCCGTTAGACTATCCTTGATTAACAATGCCACTCCTCCACCTCTTTTACCAGCTTCCCTACACTTACTGAAACATCTATACCCCGGAACATCCCAGAAGAATATTATTAAATGGAGAAAGACTGCAGAAAGCTGCAGCACAGAGGGATTTTGATGTTCTCATACATAAATCACAAAAAGTTAGCATTCAAGTTCACCAGGTAATAGGGGAGGCAAATGGAATATGGCCTTTATTTCAAAGGGAACAGAGTATAAAAATAGAGAGGTCTTTGCTCAATCTTCCCTAAAGTTAGACCACATGTGGAATACTGTAAACAGTTTTGGTCCCCATAATCTAAGGAAAGATATACGGGCACTGGAGACAGTCCAGAGACAGTTCACAAGGTTGATCCCGGGTATGGAGGGATTTTCTTATGAAGAGAGATTGAATAGTTTGGGTCTGTACTCATTGGAGTTCAGAAGAATGAGAGGAACTTTACTAAGACATAGAGGATTTTCAGGGGGCTTGACAGGGTACAGGATGAGAGCTGTTTGACCTTGTGGAAGAGTCTAGGACCAGAGGGCATAAGCTCAGAGTAAAGTGTCACCCATTTAAGACAGAGATCAGGGGGAATTTCTTCTCTCAGAGGGTGGTGAATAAATGGAATTCTTTACCGCGGAGGGCTGTAGGGACTAGGTCATTAAGAATGTTCAAGATCGAGGCAGACAGATTTTTAGGGCATCAAGGGTTATGGGGATAAGGTGAGAAAGTGGAGGCGAAGACTATCAGATCAGATTAGTCATGATATCATTGAATGGTGGGTGGAACAGACTTGCTGGGCCAAATGGCCTACGTTTGCTCCTACGTCTTATGATTTGGTCAACTTAGTAGGTCTTAAGAAGGACCTTGAAGGAAAAAGGGAAATGAGAGAAGCAGGGGAGCATAATGTGGGTAATTCCAGAGATTGAGGTTAAGATGTTAAATGACAAAGTTGGTGTAGAGCCAGTGGGGGTTGTGGGGTGGGGTTGGGGTATGTGTGCATGAATGTACATGAGTCTGGTCTAAAGGAATAGAGAGTTGGTGAGGGGGTGATTGTAGTGCTGGAGGGAGGTATGTCACAATGGAGTGATTTAAACACAAATGCTGTCATTTTCCAGCCCTGCCAAGATGGGTTCCCCTGTAGCAGATGTGGGACTGGAAGATCCCACTGGTGCGAGGGGTTGGAAAATCCCATCCAAGATTGAGAATTTGAGGAAGTTACTGAATAATTGGCCACAAATCTGGAGGCAATAATACATTCAGGATTTTAAAGAAGGAAATGAAGTTAGAGAAGTGGTGGAGTTTGCAAGGACACAGGGTTGAGGTTGACTTGATGGAGATAGGTGAGCGATGGCGGCAGTTTTGATGGGAAGGGTCAGTATCAGCAGAGCTGAAATTAGTTGTTACATCAGCAAGCACTGGGCTAAGTAAGGAGATCAGGTGGTCAGCATTTTAGTGGAAATCAGATTGGGGACACAAGAGGTGCTTGAGATGATTTCGGAGAAAATGGGAGACAAAGTAGACAAACACAATATAAATAGGTTCAAAAGGCAATTTGCTATGTTTCTGGAGAAAGGGTTGTAGATGATTGTGAAGAGCTCTCTGAATGCAGTTGATCTTTGATAAAGGATAGACTCCAATTTTGGTCAATTGTTTCATTAATAAAGAAATATTTTCTATTTGTAATGAAAGAAAGTGTAGGATTAATGCTCAGATAAGCATAATAATGCCTCGAGCCATTTCCTGTTCCTAAAAGTTCTTACATACCATCATGGCAGATGGTGGAATTCAAATTCAATAAAAACATCTGGAATTAAAATTTCAATGATGACTATGAAACCATTGTCGATTGTCCTAAAAACCCACCTGATTCACTAATGTCCTTTACGAAAGGAAACGTGCCGTCCTTACTTGGCCTGGTCTACATGTGGCTCCAGACCCACAGCAATGTGGTTGACAACTGCCCAGCAAGGCACTCAGTCATATCAAATCATTAGAAAAAAATTTTAAAACTGGACAGACCACCCAGCATCAACCTAGGCACCAGAACCGTCAATGGCAAACCTTGCCCTGTCAACCCTGCAGTTATATATTTAAAAAAGGGTGCAGGTTGCTTTAAGTGTTGATCACATGACTTGATGATGATGTAATTAGGATGTGTGCTTGGGTTACTTTTTTACTTTCAGTTTTCTATTTGATGAAGTGCAGAGAGCAGTTCTTCAATAAAACATGTTGTGTCTTTGTTTGAATTTATATGTGCAAACAATAGCTTTTCTTTCTGTGCAAAACCCACAATCCTTAACATAGTTAGAACATTACACTTGCAAAGTCCTCCTTACTAACATCTGGGGGCTTGACAGCTGTCTCACAAACTAGACAAACAACAGCCTGACGTAGTCATACTCACAGACTCATAACTTACAGATAACTTGGGTGGCACAGTGGTTAGCACTGCTGCCTCACAGCACCTGGACCCGGGTTTGATTCCCGGCTTGGGTCACTGTCTGTGTGGAGTTTGCACGTTCTCCCTGTGTCTGCGTGGGTTTCGTCTGGGTGCTCCGGTTTCTTCCCACAGTCCAAAGATGTGCTGCGAGTTAGGTGCCAAGCTAAATTGCCCCTTAGTGTCAGGGGGACTAGCTAGGGTAAATGCAAGGGTTATGGAGATAGGGCCTGGTTGGGATTGTGGTCGGTGAAGGCTTGATGGGCCAAATGGCCTCCTTCTGCACCGTAGGGATTCTATAATTCTATAATATCCAGGCACCATCATCACCATTCCTGGGTTAGTCCTGTTGCACTGTAGGTCAGACCCAGCAGAGATGGCAGCACAGTGGTACAGTTAGGAGGGAGTTGCCCTGGGAGTTATTAACATCTGGACCCCATTGTGTATCACCTGGGTGTGGCTGTTTTCTGGATACATCAAGGGAGGGGAAATGATGCAATGTATCATGTGATTCAGGCTAAGCTGCAGTTTGCCTGAGGAAGCTATCAAGTTAGACATGTGTACAAGTTCTCCAAATGCGAGATACTGCTACCAATTTCTTCAATGAACCTCTGTACTTTTCTGTTAAGAAATCCCTCATGCATGGTTCCTTCCTTGATGTTTATCTATTATGCAAGCAGACAGAAGGGAAAAACATGACAGACCTTGGCTGTCCAAATATAATCTGTTAGATTATACAGAAATGCAGCCTCAGACTCAGGGTTGCAGCCACAGTCTATCCAACCAGTTCAAGAGCAAGGGATATGGACAAAGAGATGTCAACAATCTCATCAACACATGCCCCATCACAGTCCGATACAGTCAATCATGTACTAAAAGTGTGGAAATACTCATCAATTCACAACATCATGTCCAGGTCGAGGGAAAAAGGTTTAAAGGAGGATTAAGGAAAATTCCAATGCTTTTTATACATATATAAAGAGCAAGAGGGCAGCCAGGGAGAGGGTTGGCCCACTCAAGGACAGGGGAGGGAATCTATACATGGAGCCAGAGAAAATGGGCGAGGTATTAAATGAGTACTTTGCGTCAGTATTCACCAAAGAGAAGGACTTGATGGATGATGAATCTGGGAAAGGGTGTGTAGATAGTTTGAGTCATGTTGAGATCAAAAAGGAGGAGGTATTGGGGTTCTCGAGAAACATTAACATAGACAAGTCCTCAGGGCCTGATGGGATACATCCCAAAATACTGAGAAAGGCAAGGGAGGAAAATGCTAAGGCCTTGAGAAAAATCTTTGTATCCTCATTGGCTACAGGGGAGGTCACAGAGGATTGGAGAACAGCCAATATTTTTCCTTTGTTTAAGAAGGGTAAGCAAGAATAATCCAGGTAATTACAGGCCGATGAGCCTTACGTCAGTGGTAGGGAAATTATTAGAGCGGATTCTTCGAGACAGGATTTACTCTCACTTGGAAAAAAGTGGACGTATTAGCGAGAGACAACATGGTTTTGTGAAGGGGAGGTCGTGTCTCACTAACTTGATTGAGTTTTTCAAGGAAGTGACAAAGATGATTGATGAGGGTAGGGCAGTGGATGTTGTCTACATGGACTTCAGTAAGGCCTTTGACATGGCAGATTGGTGCAGAAGGTGAAGTCGCATGGGATCAGAAGTGAGCTGGCAAGGTGGATACAGAACTGGTTCGATCATAGATGACAGAGGATAGCAGTGGAAGGGTGCATTTCTGAATGGAAGGCTGTGACAAGTGGCATTCCTCAGGGACCAGTGCTGGAACCTTTGTTGTTTGTAATATATATATAAATGATTTGGAGGAAAATATAACTGGTTTGATTAGTAAGTTTGCGGACGACACGGAGGCTGGTGGATTTGTGGATAGCGATGAGGACCACCAGAGGATACAGCAGGATATAGATCAGTTGGAGGCTTGGGCAGAGAGGTGGCAGATGGAGTTTAATCTGAACAAATGTGAAGTGATGCATTTTGGAAGGTCTAATACAGATAGGAAATATAGTGAATGGCAGAACCTTTAAGTGGATTGATAGGCAGAGGGATCTGGGTGTACAGGTACACAGGTCACTGAAAGTTGCAACGCAGTTGGAGAAGGCAGTCAAGAAGGCATATGACATGCTTGCCTTCATTGGCTGGGGCATTGAGTTTAAAAATTGGCAAGTCGTGTGGCAGCTTTATAGAACCTTAGGCCGCACTTGGAATATAATGTTCAGTTCTGGTCGCCACACTATCAGAAAGATGTGGAGGTTTTGGAGAGGGTACAGAAAAGATTTACCAGTATGTTGCCTGGTATGGAGGGCATTAGCTATGAGGAGAGGTTGGAGAAACTTGGTTTGTTCTCACTGGAATGACGGAGGTTGAGGGGTGACCTGATAGAAGTCTACAAGATTATGAGGGGCATGGGCAGAGTGGATAGCCAGGGTGGAAGAGTCAATTACTAGGGGGCATAGGTTTAAGGTGCGAGGGGCAAGGTTTAAAGGAGATGTACGAGGCAAATTTTTTAATACAGAGTGTGGTGGGTGCCTGGAATTCGCTGCCGGGGGCGGTAGTGGAAGCAGAGACGATAGTGAGTTTTAAGGGGCATCTGGACAAATACATGAATAGGATGGGAATAGAGGGATATGGTCCCCGGAAGGGTAGGGGGTTTTAGTTCAGTTGGGCAGCATGGTCGGAACAGGCTTTGAGGACCAAAGGGCCTGAACCTGTGCTGTAATTTTCTTTGTTCTTTTTGTTCTTTGTAAAGTAGAACCACTTCACAAAAAAGAGGACTTCATTGATTTAGCACGTGGGGAAGACTCTCCCTGAGAGTGAGCTATGGCACATGTAAACCATCATGCATGGTAAAGCACCAGGTCGTTTTAAGGAACGCTCGGTTAAGATTGCAGGAATGTCAGTATGCCTTCTCATCAATGTTGGTGCAAAAGTATCTATATTGAGTGACAAATACTACCAACATTTTTCACAACTTTCTCTCACTCTTGTGACAGACAATCTTCAAGCTTACAAGAACTCAATTATTCCAGTTTTTGGAATAATAACGGTTCCAGTAAGCTGCAAAAACATCACCTTAGACAGGTTCATGCATCCAAAGGCTTTAGTGGGGGGTAAAACATCCAACAGAATTGGCTTCAAATTTGAAGACCACAATGGTGCATTAACATATATATGCCGACATCTTTCTCTATTTATCAGATTTGGGGAGATTATGGAGTATCGTCATGCTCCTCACTTCAACACTTCAATTCAGCTGACTTGGAATATTTGATCTGGTTGTCATTTGAGATCCATGTCATAGTGTCACAGGAGTTGAAATGACCAGAAGCAGATGGTATCATTGAGCAAATCGACTCATTACCATGGAAATCAAACCAAGTCATTGTATGATGCAAAAATAGCATACTTAGACTATGCATCAACCTTAAGGCAGTCAATGAAAATAATGGGTGAGATTTTCCATGGAGCCAAACATGACTTTCATGGCAACAGCCAGCCATTAGCTGGAGATGAGATCTTCTGGTCCTGCTATTATCAATGGAATTCCCCATTGAATGCACCCCTCGTCACCAGGAAACCATAGCGGGGATGTGCCATCAGCGGGACTGGAAGATTACACTGGTGTAAACGGTTGGCCAATATTCCAGAAAAGTACCCAATTCCTACAATCCTAGAACTATCAGCATAATTCCATGATATCACAGTTTTCACAAAGTTTGATATGTGACAGAGTTATCTTCACATACCATTAGCAGAGCAAAGCCGATATCTTACAGCTTTTGTTCCTTATAAAGATGTGTTGCAGTACCGCAGAATGTCTAATGGACTAACTTTAGAACCTAGCACAGTCCAGAAGATAGTTTAATTAAAAGGTTACATCATGGTCAATGTATGCGTGGACAATCAGCAGAGTTGCCTCTCCACGTGGTCTGTGGTAATTTCCCAGCACTACTTGGGAGATCATGATTGGAGAAGATAAAGCTTCACTGGAGTTCTGTCAACAGATTGGTCAATGTCAAAACAGACCTACAGCACCTTCTCGATAAACACAGCTCACGGCCTTAGCTGATGTCATTATGTTGTTGGGCTGACTACGATGAGTCATTTTATTGCTACTTAAGTGGTTTAAATGGGGTTGTTGGTGTTTACTCTGGGATCAGTTTTACAATCCTGCATTGTTAGAAGGACAGTCATGTGTTTTTTTTCCCAATGAGTTTAAGGTTTCATTTTCAGTTCTGAGCTGCAGTTGGGTTTTAACGGGAATAGCAAGCTGAACAGAAGTCTCTCACTCCCTGTTTTTTTGAAATTCTGCTGGTGATCTTAAAGCAAGGTTTTGCCTTCCTGAAGGAAAGAATCCGCTGTTAGTTGTTTGCCTAAAGTCCTGATGTTCTAGGAAGCTGTTCTGATTTCAACCTGTTCTGAATGTATCAAGGCTGAGAGTTTTCAATTCTCCAGCCAAGGGACTCAATTTCAAGTATCACGTGAGCATTAGTCTGTGCTGTGTTAAGCCTGTTAAAAGAGTTTTTTTGTCTATGGGATTGGGTTAATTGGAACATCTTTGTTCAGGATTATACATTATCATGATTGTTTGTTTCTTGTTTGTAATTGATAAAAATTCTTGCTAATTTTCTAACTATACATGTTAACTATATTCTTAAATGAACTTTGTTTGATAAAAGTTCCCTAGTGGATCACTTGAATCATACCTGAAGTGAAACATCTCATGCTTATCCCAGCCAAATTCAAGATGCAAAACTTATGACCCAGGCGGGCTCCATAGAACACTTTGGAGTTTCTGATCTGAACCTTAACAATCATGCCATGTGAATAGTTTTTTGGCACCTTATAGAATCACTCCTCATCTGACTACCCATAGTTCACCTGCAATACTACTCAAAGAGAAAGTTGGGAACTATGTATGATTTGTTATTACCTCCAGCAACCTCAGAGACAGTAGAGTGTCAACAACAATTTCAAGTTGCTAGATGAGAAGTGAGGGCAAAACAGTGCTTATTTCAACAAGGAAATTGAGTGTTAGTGCATAATTATGCCACAAGTGAGAAAAGGGTACCAGCTATAGCTTTAGTGAAAACAGGTCCAATTTCTTACACAGTTCTAACTGATTAACTAATTTGGTGATGCCATGCTGATCAATTGTTGTCATCTCGAACTGATTTCTCAGAATCAGCTCCAGAAGTACCAACTTTTTTAGTTCTTAGTGTTGTGAATACTGCTGCAACAGACTTAGTTGAATCTGAGTTGCCTAATGATTGTGTCTGTGCTACTATACCTCATGACAATGATGCAGAATTAGTTCCAAGAGAGGAAGTGTCTACTGAATTTCCAAATCATACTTTCATGGCCAAGTACAGCCAAATTCCAGAATGTCATATACAACCAAAGAGGAATGGATGTTCTCTTGGTCATTGACTGTGTATCATGATCAATGATGCATAGTACTGTATCGACAGTATTATTGATCCGATACATAACATTGTAGTTATGTGTTGTCATGTCCACAAAAGTATAGGAGAGGGATGTTTCTATTTAAAAGGATTGCATGTTTGCATTTGGGTAAGTACATGGAAAGGGAAGGATTAGAGGGATATGGGCCAAACGTGGACAATTCAGACTAGCTGGGAGGGCACCATGGTCGGCATGGACTAGTTGGGCTGAAGGGCCTGTTTCCATGCTGTATTGCTCTATGACTACGCTCTATGTTTACTTTAAGGGCTGATCACATGATTTGATGGTGATGTCATTAGGGTGTTTGCAATGGCTGACCTTTTAATTTCAGTTTGTACTCTGTGCATTGCAGAGAACATCTCCTGGGATAAATCTGTTGTTGTTACTTTGAATCCAGCTGTGCAATCCACATTCTTTTCTTCATAGAGTAATAATTACCAGGAAGTGAGTTACAGATTAGAATATAATTGAGGATCTGCATCTCATTTATATAGAGTCTATGAGTAATCTAATTGAGGGATAAAGAAGAGATCTCAATAATGGCAACACAAATTAATTTAATGAAACAATCACCTAATCTGCGAGATTAAATTATTATTCAGATATATTCTCTTACATTTTTGGGGAAAGTAACATAATGAACACTGACAGGCCAGTACTTGGTGAAGTTGACCTGTGATAATAGCCAGGCATTAAGGATTAACAATAACTACAATGTTATTGATTATACTATTACACTAATACTGTTTATAAATAACATAAGATCATTACTAATCTCGGCATTTAGTTTCAGAGATTCACCCTAAAGACTCATTTCTTCCCTACAAAGAAAATGACATTAAACTTCTAGCCACAAATTAAATTGTTAGCTTTCTGTCAAGCAGCTTTGACTTAAATAAGGAGGGAAAGAAATATTTTGTTCAATAAAATAAATCCTGATTTTAACTTGGGGAGAAAATCAGCCAGCTTGGGGCAGGGTAAATGGAAAACCAGTAGGATATTACCAGTATGAGGCCCAGCCAATTTCACTAGTATTTCCTTAGCATCATTTGTAACTGACAGGCTGCCCAACTAATCATGTCAGCAATGCTTTCTTTGGTGTATTTTGAATGCATCTTTATGAAATTGGAGTGAAATCAACCTCCAGCTGGGATTTACTGGCAGTAATAAAGTCCTGATGCCAGGATGTAAAGCGAGTTCCATAGTCACCTAGGCTGGAGGGAGGGACTGTGATAGAGCGATAATATCAGGGCTCGCCAATTAATGGCTGGCAAGTTCCGGAGCCAGTCTGTTACAAGTCATGTGCAGGGAGAAGAATTGTTTCTGGAGAGGCTAGTAACATCTTGAAAAGGATTCAATTGTTTTAAAGGCAGCAACTCCAGAGGAAACTAAAGGCAGCCTTGGGCAAGTGGAGTGATCGGAAAATGGCAGAAGTCAGAGCAAGAGTGATGCCCAGGCTCACCGATGCCTCTCTGGAGTAGGAGACAAGGCCACCGGGTGACAAAGGTATGGTTGAAGAAATGAGAAGATATGGGACAGTCCCACTGCAGTGTAGAAAGAGGATCAATGACCTGATGCAAAACAGAAAATGCAGGAACTCAGCTGGTCCAGCAGCATCTGTGAAGCGAGAAACAGAGTTCATGTTTCCATGAGTCTGTATGACTTCTTCAGAGTTAAAGAGCTAACATGATGGGTTTTATGCTGTTGAAAAGCAGCAGTGGGGCAGGTGGTGATGGTGGATCAAGTACAGCAAAATAAAAGGTCAGGGATAGGTTGGGGATCAGGAGGGACTAAATGACAAAGATGTCATGGACATAAGGCAAATGGAAAGGTAATGATAGTATTAAATGTTATGACTGGTGAGAATTAACTGAAGAGGCTGTCCTGTTTCTTCCTGTTTGTGCCTGTTAGACAACGTTCCTCCAGCAAGAGAGAGAGGTCCTTCTAGCTTCTTTGTTCTTCTGCTTCTCACTGGTCACAGCCAGTTTTCAAATCATTTTCCCTGTGTATTGCCAGGAGGGGAAATAGCCATATTTTGCATTCAGCTTAGAACCTTTTATTAATCAACAGGAAGTGGATGTATTTGGATATCTGGTGATATGTTTGAAACAGTCTCCATTATCCTCACAAACCCAGGAGATTAGGATAGCCTTTTGCATTTTCCACCATTCCTTTCTTTTGAGTGTCTCTGTTTGAAGTGGGCCTTGACTTCTCTTCAAGTGCAAAATCCCATGTCCACCCTAACATGCTTTGTTGAGATGTATGAAACAATCTCTTGCTTTCCGGCACAGTTGACCTGCCACTATTAACACTTGCTTTAATTTTTTAATACAATTATTAACACTCCCTTTGTCTTGTGTCCATATATCGCTGTTATTAATCTCTACTGATCTCTAACCTATGCCTAACCTCCTATTTTGCAGCACCCACCAGACACCCCTCTTTCAACAACATAAAACCCATCACATTTGTACCTCTTCAACTCTGAAGAAGAGTCTATGGAATTGAAACATTAACAGTTGTCTGATGTTGCCAGACTTGCTGAGCTTTTTGAGTATTTTCAGTTTTTTTTCAGATTTCCAGCATCTGCAGTATTTTGCTTATATTTCAATCACCCGACTTGTTCTTGCAAGGTGCATGTAGTGCATAACTTTAAGCTTGCAGCCTTAAATATGAAAAAGAATAACTATGAGTCAGTCAACGGCAATGTACAAGGCAGCCTGTTAAAAAACACAAATGCTTATCTTGTTTTGTAGACACAGTTTGGGAACTACAATTCCCAGCAGGCCTCCGGACTTCTGCACTTACGTCTGATTAGAAATGGCCGCACATGCGCAATTTGAGGTTTTTCTTTGCACTTTTTGGGCCTCCTGTGCACGTGTTGGCTGGAAGATCGCCGTACATGTGCAGTTCATTGACTTCACCATCATTAGGCCGGGAACCAGCCCTGAGCACAAGCGCAGATGAAAAAGGAGAAGTAAAAACGTGTGAAACTGCAGGTCAGGTGACCTGAACTGGAGCACCATTCGAGGTGCCTCAAGGAGCAGAACAGAGATAAGGCCCCAAATCCAGAATGAGGTCCTAAACCATGGAGTGAACACAAAGAGGACCCAGAAGCAAGTCCCAGGAAGGGAGAAAGACAAACATCAGGGTTAGATCTCATGGAGACAAGAAAAA
Organism: Mustelus asterias; assembly: GCF_964213995.1. Classification (NCBI taxonomy): domain Eukaryota; kingdom Metazoa; phylum Chordata; class Chondrichthyes; order Carcharhiniformes; family Triakidae; genus Mustelus; species Mustelus asterias. The sequence goes on along the minus strand of NC_135809.1, from coordinate 40,859,489 downwards.
TGAGGGGAGAAGTAAAAGAGACTCCAAGTTGAAGAAAGAGCTCCAAAGAACAGACTTGAAACAAAGCAGGCTCAAGAGAAGCCCAGAAGATCCCAGAGGGCTGCTGGAGGTTGCAGACCATAAGGGCAAGGCTATCTTTTTAGAGCAATGGTGTTCTACTTGGCTGAACTGTGCTTTAAGCTGAAGCAGGAGTGTACTTGAAGATTCAAGTGAAAGGAATCTTGAAAGGTAAGACTGAAAGCCTGGAGGCTTTCTGTTGAAATCTGTTGAACCCACCTGAGTTGGAACAACGTTTGGAGAGAATTCTAAGATGAGTTCTTCAAATGTGAAGTTTGAAAACTGTTATGAGACAGAGTTTCAGCAAGACAATACATTCTGTAGATTCTGCTTTGGTCACATCTGTCACTTACTTTGGAGTGTAGTAGGCAGGATTTCTCAGCCAGTCTCACCAATGGCGAGCCCCTGCCGCGGCAGAGGGTGCAAGCAATGGGAAACCCATTGACAGTGGCAGGGCCGGAATATCCTATCAATGACCAACGGCTGGCTGCCTCTGCAAAACACCCCATGTGGAGTGGAAAATCCCACCCAGTGTCTCTGGTTACAGTTTGCCAATTAGTTCAAGTACCCCATACTTATCTTGAATATTAGAGGATAAGATAGATATGATAAATTGTTTTATCCTTCCAAATTTGAATGTGTCTGGAAAGATATACCTGGATGAGAGAACAGTGAATATTTGAATCATTTTCTGGCGTTTCTATTAAGATCTTTCTAACCTTTTAGTCTGGTGTAATATATTAAATTTTTCTTCTTCAATAAATGTTTTATTCTCTGTGTGAAAAATTTATCAGCGGACTCCTGTGAATTTGTTCAGTAATTTTCCTGCATCAAATCAGGCTCCCCTCTGAAATCTGACATGTTCAGTCGTAACATCAGTTAGGATTATAACAGAATCTCACTGTAGAAGATATTGATCAGTTAGACCTGATCTCTGGATTGCCAGTACCTAATGGCTACATACAGGAAGCATCTCTGTTGTGCCATGATGAACTGTGAGTTTGCCCCAATGTAGGTAGTATGCAAATCTTTGATGGGTCAACAACAGTGTTATAAATTTACAGAAGATATCGCACGATGCATGAGAAAGAATGGAGGTATTAAGCCATATATGTCTTGAGCATGTGTATGCGTGGCATCCTCTATTCAGAATGTGGTGGCTCCCCTGGATGCCAGGAATTTCAAAGAGCTGCATACTATTGCATCCTCAATGAGCCCTGCAGAGCAATTGCTGGGTGGGGGTAGGTGGTAGTGAAACACCTGGGATCATTGTCAGGTACTCAAACTCCTCAGGTGAGCAGGGAAAGACAATGTTCCCCTGAAAGGGTAAGAGCAGCAGTTGCCTCCTTCCAGGCTGCTCTTGGTGCAGACAGCAGGCCCTCGCAGTGTATTGAGATATATAGAAAACTGGTTGGCAGAGAGGAAACAAAAATATAAATGGAGTAAAGAGAATAAATGGTCTTTTTCCAAGTGTCAGGCAGTAACTAGTGGGGTACCACAGCAGTCAATGCTAGGACTCCAGCTATTCACAATGTATATTAATAATTCAGACGAGGGAACTAAATGTAATGTCTTCAAATTTAGTGGTGGACTAGGAATTGTAAAATTTACTCCTTTTGGTAAATCAAAGTTTGACCATCTAACTAGAAAGACTCTAAAAGAGTAGCTAGTTTGTGTGTTCATTTTGAATATTCCAGTTATACTGAGCAAAATAAAAGTAATTCTGGCAGCCGGACAGCATAATAGAAACAAAGATTTATTATTGAGGTATATAGTTCTACATAGAGAATTACATGTAGTCCACAGACTGATTCTTAATTCACAAAAAATTGATTGGGGAACAGAGGTTAATTTGCAAACAATCTAGAACCAGAAACAAACTCACCTTGTACCCCCACACCTTTGGTTTGACAGGGGCAAGATGAGGAGATGCAGCAAATAGGTTGTCATTTAAATATTGTAATCGGATGTCTGCCTCTATTTTAACAGTGATTCTATTTTCAACCAGAGATTCTGAGGCTGAAACTCAGCAAAAAAAAAATGACAAATGCTGGATCTATGAGGTAAATGTCTTTGCAGCACTGCTTGTGGGTTGTGGCTACTCAGTATGCATCACCACCCCTCCCTGCAATCCCCTCACCTATCTCCAACTACCATCTGCTCCCCCAAACAGATATTCAGCCCTACAACTGGGATCCACCATCAAACTGCATCCCCACAAGTAGGAACTCTCGTGATCTTCAATGGGATCTCCTGCACCACAATCAGAATCTCACAATGCAGAACTCCCAGCGCCCCCTCTTCCTGCTTGAGTAAAGATTCCATTGTCTTTCCTACCACTGACCTTAAAGTAACTGGTTTAAAGTTCTCTGAATTGTTCCATTTCCCTTTTTAAATGTAGAACATACAACAGTTGTTCATCAGCCCTCTCATTCCTTTTTTGAATGATTTTTCAACATATAAAATAGTGCCTCTGCTATCTCTTCCAAAATCTCTTTCGATATTTACAAATGCAATCCATTCTGGATTTTTGGTCTGGTCTCTGAAAGCATTTTCTGCTCCTTCAATGTCAAGCAGTTCTGGCACATTGGCAAGACAAGAAGAGAAAATACTCTTCGTATGGAGGTAAGTACATCTCCCAGTGCCATTAAAATATAAGACGCAATATAAAGAGCTGTTTACATGATTACAGAACACTCACTGGTTTACCTTTGTCAGGAATGCTCGCTGCAATGAAGTTTGCATTTGGGCCAGGGAAAAGTCTGTTGTACCTATCTCATCTCCAGACATGTGAAAGGGGCGGCATGGTGGCACAGTGGTTAGCACGGCTGCCTCACAGTGCCAGGGACCCAGGTTTGATTCCCAGCTTGGTTCACTGTCTGTGTGGAGTTTGCACAATCTCCTCATGTCTGCGTGGGTTTCCTCCGAGTGCTCTGGTTTCCTCCCACAGTCCAAAGATGTGTGGGTTAGGTTGATTGGCCATGCTAAATTGTCCCTTAGTTCGGAGGGATTAGTAGAGTAAATATGTGGGGTTATGGGAGGTGGGGATTGCTGTTGGTGCAGGCACGATGGGCCGAATGGCCTCCTTCTGTACTGTAGGGATTCTATGATTTTATGAAATACTACCTTGTTGTTGGCTATGGCTCAGTTAAGTAGCACTCTAGCTTCTGACTCAGAGACTGGAGTACAAACAGCTAACAACCCAATGGATACTATAGGATTGCTATAGGGTTGCTATAGGCTATATGGTTGCTATAGGGTTGGAGGTGCCATTTTTGTGGGAGCCTATTGTGAACAAACTGTCAGCTGCTTTTTCTGTATTACAACAGTGACTACACTTCAATAGTACTTAATTGGCTGCAAAACACTTTGGATGCCCAGAGATCATTTAAGGTGCTATATAAATGCAAGTCTTTCTTTTTTCTACTATTCTATAATAGAATCCCAAGTCTTGAAAGAGCCATCTGGAAAATTGTACAATTTTACAAATTCTAGACGCCGGTGCGTAAGTCAATTTGTTCTCCTGAAATTTGTCTCAGTGATGTGGAGACATCAACTATTACATTTTTTCTTTGAAATTACATCAACATTGAAGAAAATAGCTGAAGTCACAATCAAATCTCCCATCCGGTCGATATAATGTTCACTAGTTTTAGACTTTGTGAAAGATACCATTTCAGAAATGCATCTATCATAGCAGAATGAAGGCAGAGCTGCTCTGATTGTAGCCATAAATACAAAGACTCACAATAAAAAAGATTAAACGCTATAATTGTATAACTTTCATGGAACATAAATCATACTTTTCTTCCAAAGATTTTGACAGAAATATGGCAGCATTGGCCATAATTCCTGATGCAACATCTCTGCTTTTCTCAATGTAAACCAAAATAAAGTATCAACAAGATAGTCAAAGAACAACAACCAAGAGTAAACTAAGAATTCTTTACTGGCACAAATCATAAATGAAAAATATCTCTCCTACCACAATCAACTTTTGCCTCTCTGCAGTTAACATTAGATGAGTTTACAAGGAAATAACAAATCCAATGAATTAGAGCAACAACAATTGACATTCTTATGCCTCAGAAACAGAAAATCGGAGCAGGAGTAGGCCATTCGGCCCGTTGAGCCTGCTCCACCGTTCATTGTGATCATGGCTGATCATCTAACTCACTGGCCCCTGATTCTGCCTTCCCTCCATAACCTACGATCCCCTTCACCCCAATAGCTATATTTAACTCCTTCTTGAAAGCATACAGTGTTTTGGTCTCAACTGCTTTCTGTGGTAGCAAATTCCGCAGGCTCACCACTCTCTGGGTAAAGAAATGGCTTCTCATCTCAGTCCCAAAAGGTTTATTCTGTATCCTTAGATTATGACCCCTGGTTCTGGACACCCCCAACACCCTTCCTGCATCTACCCTATCTGGTCCTGTTAGAATTTTATAGGTCTCAATGAGATTCCCCCTCATTCTTCTGAACTTCAACGAATATAACCCTAACCAACTCAATCTCCCCTCATACAAAATCAGTCTCACCACCCAGGAATCAATATGGTGAACCTTTTCTGCACTCTTTCAATAGCAAGACCATCCTTCCTCAGATAAGGAGACCAAACTGCATACATTATTCCAGGTATGGCCTCACCATGGTGTGGCCACCTTTCCAGTTTTACTTTTGCACCAGAGAGGAATAAACAATTGTTGTACTTCACCCATGTGCTCTTTGAATGTTTGCCACTGCCTGTCTACCATCATCACTTTAAGTAACGTTTCCCAATCCACCATAGCCAACTCACGCCTCAAGTCATCGTAGTTTCCTTTATTAAGATTCAGGTCCCTAGTCTCAGAATCAATTTAAATCCTTTTTTGCAATAGATTTCCCTATTTAAAAGTCAGGAGTCACTCATTTTGTCACCCTGCTATAGGAAAGACATTGATAAAGTGGAAAGAGTGCAAAGAAGATTTCTGAGGCTGTTGCCAAGACTAGTGGGCCTGAATTATAGGGAGTGGTTGGCTAGGCTAGGGCTTCACTCCTTGGAATGTAGGAGAATGTGGGGCAAGCTTATTGAGGTGTATAAAATCAAGAGGGGCATAGATAGGATGAACACACATTGGGCCCGATTTTACCATTTGGAGTCTAAGGGCCGGATCCAGGCGTAATACAGATCCGAGCCCGGAATCCTCTTTGCACCCATACACTTTCAGCCGGCTCCAGTCTGATCTGCGCAGTGGGCGGGGCTTAGCGCTGCCAGAACGATCGGAGCTCTGAACTGCGCATGCGCAGTTCGAAAAAAAATCTGAAGCAGCGCGCCCAGGCAGGAAAGAAAAAAAAACAGAGAGAGCGGCTCTCTGACACATGGAAGAGTTGGCAATAATTATACCTGCTCTTGTTAGAGAAAATATTGTTCTAACAATCTGATAACGCTATTAAACTCAAAGCTTTTGTCAAAAGATTACACTTGCATCTATTTCAACTGTCTACTTTTGTCTCAGTAATGAATGTGAGCTGCTTGGGTTATTTTGGGCTGATTGTGTCTACTTGCAGGGCTCAAGTGAAAAATAAAATGTGCATTTCTGAGAATCTTCAACCACACAGAACAAAGTACATCCATATCATTTTGAGTGTCTGTTCATTCCTGTTGCCACAGAGACATCTCCCCATCAACATATTGTAAAATAAATATATGACAAACCCAGTACTTGCAGCATATATCCTGAAGCAAGTTCTTTAGAAGAAATTTCTCGTCCCAGGACCATCTAGGATATACTTACACAGTGTCAGAAGTTTAATATTTTAGATCAAATGAATGGAATGGTAGTTTATGCAGAAAAATTAGTTTAATAACTTTCTAAAGTGTAACAATATTTTGAAAAGAGATGCTTTTTACTGTTAAAGGATGGGAATTAAAACATTCAAATGTTTCAATTCCTATCCTTTAACAGTAAAGATAATGAATGGTTTACGTGCCTGGAATGGTTTACGTCCTCCCCCCCCACCAGAGATCCATCCTCCCCCCCCTCCTCCCTCCCCAACCAGAGATCCATCCTCCCCCACTCCTCCCCCCTCCTCCCCCCACAACCAGAGATCCATCCTCCCCCCCTCCTCCCCCCCCAACCAGAGATCCATCCTCCCCCCCCTCCCCCCCACACACTCACAGAGCCGCCACCGATCCGGGACGGCGGAATGGCTGCGACTACAAGACACCCGTAAGTACCGGAGAGCTTTTGGACGTCATGCACCTATCTCCTCACCAACCCTCACTGAGGAAGCGCCGGCTTCCGACTTTTATTTAGCAGGTCGCTAAAAGCGCGGAGCCGGATCGGGCCGCGCGGTGGTAAAGTGGGATTTGGCAGTAGAGTTGGGCGGGCAGTTCATTAAATCGATTTAAATACATGCTAATGCATTTAAATCTTCGGGCCACCCAATTTGGGCACGGACCGGATCTGCGCCCGAATCGGGTGTCGGTAAAGCCGCGATCTGCTCGGATTCATGTGCAGATCGCGTTAAAGGCCCGACGCCCGAATTTACCGCGATTTCTGGTAAAATCTGGCCCAGTGCTTGGTCCTCTGCTCTTTGTGATTTTTATTAATGACTTAGAGGAGGGGGCTGAAGGGTGGATCAGTAAATTTGCTGATGACACCAAGATTGGTGGAGTAGTGGATGAGGTGGAGGGCTGTTGTAGGCTGCAAAGAGACATAGATAGGATGCAAAGCTGGGCTGAAAAATGGCAAATGAAGTTTAACCCTGATAAATGTGAGGTGATTCATTTTGGTAGGACTAATTTAAATGTGGATTACAGGTCAAAGGTAGGGTTCTGAAGACTGTGGAGGAACAGAGAGATCTTGGGGTTCATATCCACAGATCTCTAAAGGTTGCCACTCAAGTGGATAGAGCTGTGAAGAAGGCCTATAGTGTGTTAGCTTTTATTGTAAGAAGTTTAACAACACCAGGTTAAAGTCCAACAGGTTTATTTGGTAGCAAAAGCCACACAATCTCTGGTTGTTAAACTTCTTACTGTGTTTACCCCAGTCCAACGCCGGCATCTCCACATCTTAGCTTTTATTAACAGGGAGTTGGAGTTTAAGAGCCATGGGGTTATGCTGCAACTGTACAGGACCTTGGTGAGACCACATTTGGAATATTGTGTGCAGTTCTGGTCACCTCACTATAAGAAGGATGTGGAAGCGCTGGAAAGAGTGCAGAGGAGATTTACCAGGATGCTGCCTGGTTTGGAGGGTAGGTCTTATGAGGAAAGGTTGAGGGAGCTAGGGCTGTTCTCTGGAGCGGAGGTGGCTGAGGGGAGACTTAATAGAGGTTTATAAGATGATGAAGGGGATAGATAGAGTGAACGTTCAAAGACTATTTCCTCGGGTGGATGGAGCTATTACAAGGGGGCATAACTATAGGGTTCGTGGTGGGAGATACAGGAAGGATATCAGAGGTAGGTTCTTTACGCAGAGAGTGGTTGGGGTGTGGAATGGACTGCCTGCAGTGATAGTGGAGTCAGACACTTTAGGAATATTTAAGCGGTTATTGGATAGGCACATGGAGCACACCAGGATGATAGGGAGTGGGATAGCTTGATCTTGGTTTCAGATAAAGCTCGGCACAACATCGTGGGCCGAAGGGCCTGTTCTGTGCTGTACTGTTCTATGTTCTATGTTCATTGTCTTTTTTCCCAGGGCAGGGCAATTGGAAACAAGAGGGCATAGGTTTAAGGTGAGAGGGGAAAGATTTAAAAGGAACCTGAGGGGCAACTTCTTCACGCAGAGGGTGGTACATATATGAGTGAGCTGCCAGAGGAAGTGGTTGAGGCAGGTTCAATAGCAACATTCAAAATGCATTTGGATAAGTACATGGATGGGAAAGGATTAGAGAGATATGGACCAAACGCAGGCTGTTGGGACTAGCTGGGAGGGCACCATGGTCAGCATAGACCAGTTGGGCCGAAGAGCCTGGTTCCGTGCTGTGTTGCTTTATGACTCTATTAACTTGGAAGCTTTTGACAGACATTCCCACTTGGATTAAAACATAAATCAGCTGCTTTAGGAATTGCCCCAGAGTCATGAGTCAGTTTGAACAGCAGTAGACAAATCCCACTTGCTGCATAACTGTTCATATCATGACTAATATCTCTGCCAAGCACTTTTCAACATCAACTACATCAAAGGATTGAGCAACAGAACTCTCCTCTGTACTTTAAGACAATGGTTTAATTGCATCAACGTCTAATCAACAGCACTTGTTGTTATTGCCTGGCCACAGATCCAATATTTCTCTATCTGGAAATGTGATCTGTACTTTCAACACTAACACGCTTGGATGCAGCACCTTTCGTAGCCAGTGGACATTAGAGGTGTCGAGAGCACAGCCAGGAGTATTGAAGACAGAGATTAGGAGAATCTTTTTCTCTCAGAGGGTCATGAGTCTCTGGAACTTTCTTACTCAAAAGGCAGTAGAAGGGGAGACTTTGAATGTTTTCGAGCTAGATAGATTGGTGATTACCAAGGGGGTGAAAGGTTATCGGAGGTTGGCAGGAATATAGGGTTGAGGTTACAATCAGATCAGCCATGATTCTATTGAATGGCAGAGAAGGCACGAGTGCCTGAGTAGCCTACTCCTGCTTCTAATTCGCACGCTTGTAAGTATTTTCAGTTGCAGCTGGCCTCTTTAATATTAACAATGCCATTTCTGAAAATCAAGATCTAGCTAAACATCATATTTGAAACGACACCAACCTAACTGGTTTACTTGCTGAACACTCAGTTCAGTGATGAAAGAATTTATCAACAAATTCATCATCTATATGAATTGAAAACACAATAAGGTAATTGCTGAAAAAGTCAAATTCATGAATATACAATTTTGTGAGCATCATAATTCAATATTTCCTCCATTAATTATTAAGGCCTCTGGTTTAATATGATGGAATACATTAAACACTGTTTTTATTACAGAGAATTCCAGGATTTTTACAAGTGTTTAGGAATCCCTTTTTGTGATATCATCCATTTTTCCATAAAACCCATAATCGCTGGTCTTGCTCATATGTGCTGCTCGAGGTCTTGTTTCATGTCTTATTTAAAACATTTTAAACACTTGATTCTTCTTACTGACCTTCTGTAGCAATAAGGAGCCTGAGTACTTTGTTACAATGGAATTCAGTTCCCCACCAAATCCAGAAGCCCACAGTTGCACACTAATAACAAAAAGAGGATATTAAGTATATTTGCGTTCTAACACTAATTACGTTAGAGAATAGAGCAATAGCTATGCGGAAGAATTCCAAAAACTTTTTTTTAAACTGTCAACTTATGTTTAATATTGTGTACTTCTAGCAAATGCACACTTGAAAGGAATGCATACCAATTAACAGTTATTTTTGAATAAGACAATTAATCATTGGCAAGAGGTTTTCTTAGATTTTAGATAGGTGAAAAAAATCAATACCATCATGGTGTTAAATTCAACATGACTATAAATGTTACTTTGGAAAAACAAAATATAAAAGAAATATGAAATTGAACAATAAGGAATATAATTTAATGTCCCCTTAAGAGAAATAAATCATTTTTCAATCAATCTATAATGCAATGAAGCTGGGTGCTTACGTTTCAGTTGGGATCCTGCTTTGGGCTTTAACCGAGTAAGGGAGACAGCAGCTGGAGAAGATGATCCACAAAGTAAAGTACAGTCTTAAACAGTTCCCGAAGCACCATCTGAGATGTGGTAGCATTCTCTTTTCCGTCAAATTAAAAAAAATAAAACAATACGAACATAGAACAAGCCACCTTGATCTAACAGAAAGTTGCAGAAAGGTTGTTCACATGATGGCCTTAAATCGTAATATCTTCCCAATGAAGATTACTCCTATAGTAAAAAAAAACACTAAGTGCTGATTGCTGCATTTTGTTTCCATTTACTGTCATGAACAATGAGAATGCCCCTGTCTCTGAAAGTCAGTCATGAACATTTTGAAAAGCTCAGAAGAAAGATCATCTGCATGTATGCGAACAACGTACAATCCAAAGAGTATGCATTCTTCTCCACTGCAAGAACGTTTAGAAAGGGGGAAACAGTCAGAATTAGATTTTTGAGCCCTGACAAAATGTGGTCTTTGGTGTTCAACACCCAGTATAAAATGAGTGTGTATGTTGCAGATTCATCTGAATAAATGAGAGCAAAATGGTGTAACATCACAGCTGGTGTATAATCCAACCAGATTTAATCTTTAAATGGCTGCGGATTTACGATGATGGCAATGCTGGGGGAAGGGAATCACATCGGATTATTCTGATTTCTGGAGACAGGCCTGCTTATCCAATCAGATGATAGAAAAATAAGTTCTCAAAATGACTTGAGTTAATAAGGGGTGGAGTTAGTATTCAGCTGTATCTTTTTATCCAGTTACTTCTCCCTTATCTACACTCCGGATAATACCCTAAATCAATTGCAACATGCAGTGAAATAAATGCTTTTGATTTCCACCAACCAACAGAAGCAGAACCTGTGAAAACCTGAAGAAAGCATAAATGTAGTCCATGCTGCAACATGGCCGTAAAATACCTGACCTTTAAATCAGACTGGAGGGAAGATATTGACTGATGCGCAGCATAAGTTGGCTCTGATAGGTGTTAACATGTGCACAAAAAGGTTAAATATTTTCCAAACACATTCAATTTTTAAAAACCCTGCAATAATCCTTTGATTTTATTTTTAGTTTCTACCAGGATTTCTAGTTACATTGGCCATGTAAACCATAGCTGCAATCCTGGTGGTTACATCAGAATTGTGATTTCCTGTGTTTGTGGGGCTAGAGCAGAGTTTCAAGTCTGCATGCAACCAGCAGGTGCCCACCATTACAGGTGCAGCCATAATTTTTATTCATTCATGGGACGTGGGAATTGCTGGCCCAACCAGAATTTATTGCCCATCCCGAACAACCCATGAGGAGGTGGTGGTGAACTGCCTTCTCAAACCACTGTGGTCCATGTGGTGTAGTTACGCTCAGTGTTCTTAGGAAGGCGGTTACACAATTTTGACCCAACGACAATATGGCAATGTCGTCCCAAGTTAGGACTTGTGTGTGCCTTGAAGGAGAACTTGCAGATGGTGGGTTTCAATGCACCTGCTGTGCTTGTTCATTTAGGTGGTAGAGGTCACCGGTTTGTAAGGTGTTGTCAAAAGAGGCTTGATGAACTGCTGCAGTGCATCTTGTAAATGGTACACACATTGCCACTGTGCCCTGGTGTTGGAGGAAATGAATGTTTATCATGGTAGATGGGGTACCATTCAAGTTGGCTACTTTAACCTGTATGGTACCTTCTTCAGTATTATTGGAGCTGCATTCATACAGACAAGTGGAGAGTATTTTCTCATACTCCTAACTTGAAACTTGTAGGACGACAGGCATTGGAAAGTCAGGAGGAGTTAGAGACTGCAAAACAAAAATTTTGCTGAATTGAAAAATGCACTGACCGTCAAAGATCCTTTCCCTCAGTCTTTTAGGAAATCCTGAACTCACCTCCAGTAACACTAGGACTATTCTACCAGGGTCATTAAATTTCCACAGATCCACTCCCTTTGGCCAGAGAATGTTTTCTCAGCCACATTTTGCCTGCTAGCTAACAGTGAAAACAGCCTTTTATCTTCTGCTGACTCCCACTCGAAGTCCCACTGTTATCCGGCATCTGCCACCTGATGGAAATATCCTGAGGCTTGTCATCTGCCTTGAGCTCAGCATGGTCCTGGTCTCCAGCTGTATTCCCACTGTTGGTGCCCTGGGACTTCTTTGCCTTTGCCAACTCCTCAGGTGAATGTGATGTGCCCTCAACACTACGTACTAACCGTGGAAGTGACAATCTAATGCCCACCGACCTGTGAGTATCTGCACTGATGCCTGGTTTTGAGAGATAGTGTGACACAGGTGCAGAAGCAATGTCTTCCTGGCTGCTTAACAGGGGTCCTCAAGGTCACCTGCAGCTCCTGTGGATGGTCTATCTGCGGAAGGAAGGCATTACATTAATAAATTCAATCACCATCGTCACTACACATGCTCGATGGCCTGATGACACAATGGAGATATGCTTCAGGGTGTCATCTGCATTGGAGCTTCAATGGGCACTCTAGCTGTGACAGCTCATTTTCTGATAAGTGAAACCCGGGGTGTTTCCCATACCCATGATACACACATCTGGGACCTACACTTTCACCTTCATCTCAGACCCCCAACTCACCAAGACCAGAGGAGCGAGCTGGCCAGTGGCACCCAGCTTGAGAGTATAATTTTAATCTTTGTGAGCACAAGAAGGTTTGGGATCCCCCACCAGTTCGGTCGTGCTCTGCTTCATTGTGATTCATCTTCTCCTGACAGGGAACAATAGAAAGCCTCAATAGTGTTCCATTTTCCTTAAGGTTCATTCCAGATGGCCCCTCCCCCCACCTGGCAATAAGCAAGTCATTTCACTGTGGGCACACCTTCCCCTCCAATGCAATGAGACTTGTTGTGCTGGCATTCCAGCCTTGGCAGGGTAGGCATTAATTCTATTTGGCATTCATACAGAACCCTGAGTGCTCAGGGGAATGAACACCCGACTACACTTCTCCACACAGGTCTATGCCATCTCTGCACTTACCCTTGCCATCTGCAGAAGATCATTGAATCTTTTGCAAAACTGAAGCCACTGACTTGGGCAACGGATCTGACAAAGCCTTCTTTCTCAGGTGCGGCAGCTTCTCTTGCCATCCCTGGGCATCAGAATGTGCCACCTGACAGACCTCCTGAACTAGGACACTTAGGCATTCATCTGTAAAATAGGCGGCATTTAATCCACCTGCCTTTTATCACCTCCTGGTGCTTATGCACTGTTCACGCAATTCCTTACAATTGTTGAATTCCTCCCACAGTCCAAAGATCTGCAGGTTAGGTGGATTGACCATGATAAATTGCTCCTTAGTGTCAGGGGGATTAACAGGGTAAATGCGTGGGGTTACGGGGATAGGGTCCGCATGTGATTGTTGTCAGTGTGGGTTCAACGGGCCAAATGACTTCCTTCTACATGGTAGGGATTCTATGATTCTTCCAACTCCAGTATCGGATTCCCCCATGGTTCACAACTCTCCTGAAATGCCTTGCAGCACATCGCCTACAAAAATGAGCCAGCCCGGCAGGGGAGGGGGTGGGGAGGGGAGGAGGCTCTAAAATGTCAACAATGAAACTTGCAAGGTTGGGAATGGTGCTTGTGGGTTTACTGTCCACATACTCATTCCTTGTTCTAAACGTAACCAGCAACAGAGATGGCGGCAGGAATCCCAGAATTTGGTCCCACAGACATTTTCAAAGCCTGCTTGCCTTTATTTCAACAGAGGTGGAGGCATGACAGTCTGTCACTAACTATTGTTAGGGTACCAGATCAGAAACCCCAAGGTATATTATGAAGACAGACTGGGCCCCAACAATTTTCTATTTTGGCATTAGTGCGAGAATAAAATGTTTCACTCCAGGTGTGATTCCACTGACAAACTGGGAAGTTTTTTATCAAAATAAACTTTATTTAACAAAACAGTTTAACTAGAACAAATGAATTAGTTTAACTTTTAACAATTGAATAATACTTAAACATGACAAGATACAAATCTTAACTGCGAACCTATCACTATGAGTTCTAATTAAGCAGTATTTCTCTTATAGGCTGAAACCCCTCTATAAAATTAGTTAGCAAAACAGAGGCATACTTGCTTTGACTTAGGTTACCAGGATTGGAGCTTTCAGAAAGGCTTTGGAGAGAGAGACACACATACAGAGAAACCCCACCTTAAACACAAAATATAGGATAATAGCACAGCACCATCACACCTCCTCCCTTAAGAAAATGAACCAACAATATGAACAGATGGCTTCATTTTTCAAAACCTCTAGTTTTCACACTATTAGTACTCTATAAGATATATATATCTTATTACATCTAAACATGCAAAGATAACAATAGTATAGTCTAATTCAGTCTGTCTTTTCCAACACTGAACATTTTAATCCTTCTTTTATCAAAATCGCTGTAAAGCATTTGCAATCATGTTCTCTCTTCCTGCATTTTTTGACAAACTGCTGTTGTTCAACTGCTTCCTCTTTCTTTTCAGAGGTCTCCTTCTGTTCTCAATACTGCTTTGGTTCTGAGTCTGAGCATGGTTCCATTGTCATTGTTGTAGATCAATTCTGCTAACATCCTCAGAGAGCTGGACAGGATTTGGAGGGTAAAACTTTAAATTGAATGCAAACTGGCACAAACAAGTTTGGATTTGCTTTTTAATTACCTTTGCCGAGTCCAACCAGTCCTTTTGATTAACAGAGTCCTGAAATGTCAAACCAAAGTAATCCTTTTCAGAAGGCTGAACTGCTCACAGACTTTGTCAAAGAGAACATGTCTCTCTACATGCTTTCTCAACTTCACATGTGTGTGTTCAGGCCCATCCAGTTGGGTTATTTATCCCTGTCCCCTTTTTTGTTAACTGACCTTAGTTCCTCTGTCAGGCAGTCCAACTCCATCTTCTGAAATGGTACGCTCAAAATTATTTCCAGAGTCTCCCATTTTTAGCCTCAGGTTATGATTTTCTTCTTTTCCTGCATCCTTGTCTTGCACAACTAGATTTTCAATTACAGCACAATCCTCAATTCTGAAACTGTTAGGTAGCCTTGTTACGTATTCTTTTCTCCCTCAGGAAACTACCTTAAGGAAGTAAACTGGGCAATCCCAGATTGTGAAAGTAGACTCTCTCTTCCTGAGAGAGTTGTGAAGTGGGCAAGGAGGTGCTCTTTTTATTTTCTAACTTTCAAACAGATGGAAGACTTTGGTAAGAAGAACCAGGTGAATATTTCACTTTCCTTAATCTTCTCTAAAATATAGGAAATAGAAGTTCAGAGAATAATTTAAAGCTCAGTCATGGGGCAGGGCAGCTTGGTCATGTTGAATGATCCTCCTGTGCTATGTGGGAAGTCAGGGACACTTCCAGAGTCCAGGGCACCATATGTGCAGGAAGTGGCTCCAGCTGTAGCTACTCAAAATCTCTTTTTCATGTGCTGGAGCTGCAGCTGGAGTCACTGTGCAGCATCCGCAAGGGTGAGATCTTCATGGATACCATGTACAGTGAGATGGTCACACTGCAGGTAAAGAATGCACAGGCAGAAAGGGAATGGGTGACTGACAAATAGACTAAAAGCACCAGCAGGTAGTGCAGGAGTCCCCTGGGACTACCTCCCTCCCTAACATAATTTCTGTTTTGGATATTGCTGAGAGCAGATGGTCTTTCAGGAGAATGCAGCAAGAGCCATATCTGTGACACCACAAGTGGCTTAGCAGTGCAGGGGAGAGGGGAATGGGAAGGGAGGGGGAAGAGAGTTGGAGAGCAAAAGTGATAGAGGATTTTATTGTAAGGGGAACAGATAGATGTTTCTGTAGCTGCAGATATGACATCAGGCTGCTTTTTGCCTCCCTGGTGCCAGAGTCAAGGGTGTCACTGAGCAGCTGCAGAACATTCTGAAGGGGGAGAGTGAACAGCCAGGGGTCATTGTCCATATTGGTATTAACAACATAGCTAAAAAGAGGGATGAGATCCCGAGAGCAGAATAAACAGATTTAGGAAATAATTTGAAAAGCAGGACCTCAAAGGTAGTAATCTCAGGTAAAAGCATGCCTGGAGAGATGGTGTGTGTGTGTGTTTGAGGGGGGTGGGGGGGGGGGGGGGGCGGTGGTAGAGGGATTTAGATTCCTGAGGCATTGAGACCAAGTCTGGGGAAGATGGGACCTGTATCAGCTAGTAAGCTGGATGGGTTGCACTCCAGCAAGACCAGGACTAATATCCTTCCTGGGGTATTCACTAGTACCATAGGGGAGGATTTAAACTAGAGTAGCCAAGAATGGGAATCTGAAACACGAGAGAGAAACAAAGTAGAAAAGTAGAAAGGAAAAGTGGAAGGCAGAGGAAACAGGGGCTAGCAGCAAATAGGGCCATAGTACAAAAAAAGTTCGAAATGGTTAAAAAGACAAGTCAAAAGGCATTGTATATGAATGCATTTAGCCTTCTCATTAAGGTAGATAAATTAACAGTGCAAATAGATGTACACAGGTATGATATGATAGCAATTATGGAGACATGGCTGCAAGGCCACCAATACTGGGAACTAAATGTCTAAGGGTATTCAATATTTAGGAAAGACATGCAAAAAAGAGAAGGAGGTGAGATGGCATTGTTTGTTAAGAATGAAATCAGTGCAATACTGAGAGAGGTTATGGTCCAGAAAATCTAATGGTAGAATCATTTTGGATGGAACTAAGAAGCTACACGGACAGAAAACAATACTGGAGCTATCCATCGACCTCCAAACAGTAGTGTTAAGGTAGGGGATGGAGTAAACAGGAAATTAGAGATGCATGTAACAAGGGCACTACAGCAATCATGGGTGACTTTAATCTAAATATTAACTGTGCAAACTAAATTAGCAATACTACTGTAGCTGATGAACTTCTGCAATGTGCGCAACATGGTTTTTTAGACCAGTATGTCAAGGAACTAACTAGGGAACATGCTATCCTAGATTTGGTATTATGCAATAAAAAGGGGTTAATTAATAGTCTTGTTGTGCAAGTTCCTTTACAGAACAATGACCATAACATGATAGAATTATTCATAAGGATGGAAAGTGGTGTATTCCGAAACTAGGATTCTAAACCTAAACAAAGGAAACTATGAAAGCATGTGATGTGAGTTGGCTAAGATAGATTGAGGAACTTAATTATCAGGCATGATAGTAGATAGACAATGGCTAATATTTAAGGAACAAATTTATGCATCGCAACAGCTGTACATTCCTTCCTGGTGCAAAAACACACCTGGAAAAGCAGCTCAACAATGGCTGACAAAATAAATTAAGGGTAGTATTAGATCCAAAGAGGAGCTACTAGAAAAAGTAGCAGGCCTGATGATTTGGAGCTTTTTAGAATTCAGCAGAGGAGGACTAAGATATTGATGAAGAGGGGAAGAAAAGCTTCTGTCTGTATGGGGAAAAGAAAGATTGGTGAAGACAATTGTAGGTCCCTTACAATCCGAAATAGGAGAATTTATAATAGAGAACAAAGAAATGGTGAAGCAATTAATCAACTACTTTAGTTCTGTTTTCATGAAGGAAGACAGAAATAACTCTCCAGAAATGCTGGGGAATCAAGGACCTAGTGAGAAAGTGGAATTGCAGGAATCAGTATTGCTAAAAAAAGGGTGCTGGAGAAATAAATGGGGCTCTGAAAGCCGATACCTCGCCTCGCACCCCCGTCTCCCAGGCCTGATCATTTATAATCTATCTCCCAGGGTACTAAAGGAGGTGGCCATGGAAAAAATGGATACATCGATTATCATCTTCCAAAATTCTGTAGATTCTGGAACAGTCATGACAAACTGAAGGGTGGAAAATGTAACTCTACTAATTAAAGAAGGAGGGAGGGAGAAAACATGGAATTACAGACCAATTAGCCTAACATCAATAGTCAGGAAAATGCTTAAGTCTATTATAAAGCACGTGAAACAGGACACTTAGAAAATATCGATGGGATTGGACAAAGTCAACATGGATTTATGAAAGGGAAATCATGTTTGACAAACCTATTGCAGTTTTTTGAGGATGTAATTAGCAGAATAGATAAGGGAGAACCAATGGATGTGGTGTATTTGGATTTTCAGAAAACATCTGATGAAGTCACACATAAGAAGTTCATGAGCAAAATGAAAGCACATGGAATTTGGGGGTAAAATTTATCGACATTGATTGAGAATTGGTTAGCAGACAGGAAACAGAAAACAGGAGTAAATGGGTCTTTGAGTGGCAGGCAGTGACCAGTTGGGCACCACAGGGATCAGTGCTTGGGCCCCAGCTATTCACAATATATATCAGTGATTTGAATGAGGGAATTTAGTTTCTGTCCCAAATTACTTTTTACAGTCTGCTGCAGGAAATGGTGGGGGGAATTTTACCATTTTGAGTCTAAGTGCCGAATCCGGCATCAAATAGATCCGCGCCTGGAATCCTCTTTCCAGCGCGCCCATACGCGTTTTGCCGGCTCCAGCCCGATCCGCGCTGTGGGCGGGGCTTAGCGCTGGCAGACCAATCAGAGCTCTGAACTTAGCATGCGCAGTTCGAAAAAAATCTGACAGCGCGCCTGGGCGCGAAAGAAAGAAAAAGCAGAAAGCGGAGAGAGCAGCTCTCTGACGATCATCCTCTGGTCGGGGGCGGGGGGGGGGGGGGGGGGGGGGTGTTCGCTGCCAGTCTGCGGCCGATCCCTCCTGCCGGAGTGGACGTGTGGCCATGCCATCCCATAAAACCTTCAGGATGAAGTGATTCCTCGCTAAGAAGATGAAGCTGAACCGGCCGATTCCACAGTGGATCCGCATGAAAACCGGCTACAAGATCAGTACATGTCCAAGAGGAGACACTGGAGAAGGACCAAGCTGGGCCTGTAAAGGGATACACCATCACTGGTACACTACCAGCCACAGATTACTCTTCCCTGCAGGGGCAAGAGAGCGGGAGAGATGCCCCCCCCCCCAACCAGAGGATGATAAGTCACACCCCCTCTCCTCTCCCCCCACCCTACCCCAGGGGATGATTGGTCGCACCCCCTCTCCTCCCACCACCACCCCCCCAGAGGATGAGACGTCACACCCCCTCTCCTCCCACCCCCCCTCCCCCAGGGGATGAGACGTCACACTCCCTCTGCTCCCACCACCCCCCCCCCGCCCCCCAGGGGATGAGACGTCACACCCCCTTCCTCCCACCGCCCCCCTAGGGGATGAGACGTCACACCCCCTCTCCTCCTCCCACCTGCCTCCCCCCCGACCAGAGGATGACCTGGGTCAGAGAGCCGTTGGAGGCTCTGACCCCGCTCTTCGGAGGCTGCAACGGCGACTTCAGACTTTTATTTGGCAGGTCGGTAACAACGCGGATCGGGCCAGATGACGGTAAAGTGAGATCTGGCGGTAGAGTTGAGCGTGCCGTTCATTAAGTCGATTTAAAAGCATGCAAATGCATTTAAATCGTCGGGCCGCAGGGGAACCTGTGGATGCGGTGTGGGCAAGCCCACCTCAGCCCTTTGTGGGATGCCTGGCCACATTTTACAGGCATCAGGCAACTTATTAGTTGCCTTTGGGGTTGCCATCCCGTTAGAGGACAGCTGCCCACAACCCAAAGGATCAGCTGGCCAATAGCTTAGCAACACCAGAGGTGTCCAGTGCTCAGACTACACCAAAAGAAGATGCCACCCTCCCAACCAGTTAAGTGGGATATGGGAGCACTGGGACCAGTCACACAGGCCCTGGTGAGGGGAAGGGGGTTGTTGCCATGCTAGTGGTCATTGCTGCCAGGATGCCCCTCTGTTTGTCATGAAGAGCTTGAATACGAGGCTCAACCCACTTCAAGCCCATAGAGAGGCAGCCAGGATTCACCAGGCAATCCCTCCTAGTGATGGAGGGCTTGCCTCCTGCTGGTCAAATGAGGCAGAAAAAGACCCTTAATTGATCACCAAAGTGTCTCAACTGGCCTCTGGAAGGGAGGGATGTTTTGCACCTTCCCCAGTGCTGACAAGATTGAAATGGCAGTAGGAAGACAACAGTCACTCCACCAAACACTTCCTGCTCCCCTGCAGCCCCCTGCTCCCCAGCAAATTCCCGCACCCTGCACCACTACCCCCTCCCCCCGCTCCCCCACTTTCCAGTTCATCCTCAGAAAGCTGGTAAAGGTCAGCCGACCAGCTCTGTCCACATTTGCTGAGGGAGACAAGAATGAATTGACTTAACCCTTGATTACATTGCAAATATCATAATTACAGAATCCCGACAGTGCAGAAGAGGCCATTCTGCCTATTGAGTCTGTACTGACTCTCTGATAGAGTATCTTACCAGGGCACACTACCCAACTCTATCACCATAACCCCATACATTTTCCATGGCTAATCCATCCAACCTACATATCTTGGGACACTAAGGGATGATTTAACATGGCCAATCCACCTAACCTGCACATCTTTGGACTGTGGAAGGAAACTGGAGCACCCAGAGGAAACCCACGCAGACACGGGGAGAACGTGAAACTCCACATAGATAGTCACCCAAGGCTGGAGTCGAATGAGGGTCCCAGGCGCTGAGGCAGCAGTGCTAACCACTGTGCCACCATGTTGCCCTATCACAAATGCCTGATTTGGAAAGACATCCCTTTTGACTTTCTCTATTTTTTTCTCTTTCGACAGGGATACATAGAGCTGTTTCTCTTTACAGGTGTAAATCAAAATGTAGATCATTCAGCAGACATGGCAGAAGAGGATTCTGGGAGAAGTCGACTCACTCACCTCGACTCTACGGTGGGTAGAGGAAGAGCTGGTGTCAAGAAGCGGTTAAGCCCAATACACTACATTTGTGTTTCCCTCCCTCCCTCCTCCTCTAACCAAAATAAAGGCACTGTGAGGAGGATAAGCAAGGTAAAAGCAAGGTAAGATTCTTATTATTTTTTCTTTCTCAAGCGGACAAGGGCAGAGATAGTTGTTAGAGCAGTGATATGCTCGTCCTGCCAGATGTGGGAGATCCAGGAGCTTTCTAGCGTCCCTGATAACATGTCTGCGGGAAGTGTGACCAGCTACAGCTCCTCACAGACTGCATAGTTTGGTTTGAGCAACAGCTGGACACACTGCGGAGCATACAGGGGGCAGAGAGTGTGATAGACACTAGCTTCAGGGAGGTCACACCATAGGTCCAGACAGGTAGATGGGTGACCGCCAAGAAGAGGCAGGCAGGTAAGGCAGGATTCTCCTGTGGCTATTCCCCTCTCAAACAAGTATTACCGCTTTGGATAATTTTGGGGGGGTAGTCTCTCAGGGAAAGATACCAGCAGCAGCCAGGCCTGTGGCACCACAACTGGTTCTGCTGTAAGCAGGGTCAGGCTAAGTCCAAGTGAGTGATAGTAGTAGGAGACTCAATACTCAGGGGCACAGACAAGTGCTTCTGTGGCCACAAATGAGACTCTAGGATGGTGTTTTGCCTCCCTGGTGCCTGGATCCTGGATGTCTCTGAGTAGGTACAGGGCATCCTGCAACGGGAGGGTAAACAGACAGATGTCATTGTCCACATTAGCACTAATGACATAAGCTGGAAGAGGGAAGAGGTCCTGCGAAGACAATTCAGGGAGTTAGGTAGGGAGCTAAAAAGCAGGACCTCTGGGGTAGTAATCTCAGGATTACACCTCATGCCACGTGCTAGTGAGGCTTGGAACAGGGAGATAATACATTTGAACACGTGGCTAAAGAGCTGGTGTAGGAGGGAGGGCTTTAGATATATGGATCACTGGGATGTCTTCTGGGGAAGAGGGGACCTGTAGAAGAAGGACGAGTTGCACCTGAACTGGAGGGGCACGAATATCCTGGGCAGGAGTTTTGCTAGTGTTGTTTGGGAGGGTTTAAACTGGTGTGACAGGAGTGGGGGTCGGAACCAGAACAGCAGACCAGTAAGTGTAGACAGGGGAAAAAAGTGAGACTGAGATAAACATAGCGCAGAGTAAGCGCAGGCAGAGGGAAGCCGCAGGGCTTAATGGGACTGGAGGTCTGGAGTGCGTTTGCTTCAGTGCAAGAAGTATAACAGGTAAAACAGATTAACTGAGAGCCTGGATTAATGCATGGAATTATGATGTTATTGCAATTATGGAGACATGGCTAAAGGAGGGACAGGACTGGCAGCTTAACATTCCAGGATGTCGTTGTTTTAGATGGGGCAGAAGGGGAAACAAAAGGGTTGGGGGAGTTGCATTGTTGATTAGGGAGGAGACATTGGAGGGATCTTGCAGTGAGGCATTATGGGTGAAGTTTAGGAATAGGAAGGGTGAAATCACAATGTTGGGAGTGTATTATAGACCTCCCAACAGCCTGCAGGAGACAGCGGAGCAGTTGTGTAGTCAGATACTTAAAAGGTGAGAAAAAAGCAGGGTAGTTGTGATGAGTGATTTTTAACTTCCCCCATATTGACTGGGACTCCCTTACAGCCAGGGGCTTTGATGGAGAGCAATTAGTTAGATGTGTCCAGGAGGGCTTTTTGATACAGTATGTTGACAATCCAGCCAGGGAGGGGGCGACACTAGACTTGGTATTGGGGAATGAGCAGGTGATCGATGTTTCAGTGGAGAAGCATTTTGGGCTTAGCGACCATAATTCCATAAGATTTCGGGTAGTCATGGATAAGGACAAGAGTGGCCCTCGGGTGAGGGTGCTTAATTGGGCGACAGCCAATTACATCCAAATTAAACAGGAACTGGGGAATGTGGATTGGGAGTGGCTATTTGAGGAAAAATCCACGTCTGGCATGTGGGAGGCTTTTAAAGGCCAGTTGATTGAAGTGCAGGATAGAAATGCCCCGCAAAAATGAAGGGTAGAAATGGCAGAATTCGGGAACAATGGATGACAAGGGAAATTATAAGCTTAGTCAAAAGGAAAAAGGAAGCATATGATAGGTCTAAATATCTAAAAACTGAAAAACCCCTTGAGGAGTACAATGAAAGTAGGAAGGAACTTAAATGTGGAATTAGGAGGGCTAAAAGGAGCCATAAAATGTCTTTAGCAAACAGGGTCAAGGAGAATTCTAATGCTCTTTATGTATATGTTAGGAGCAAGAGGATATCAAGAGAAAGAGTTGGCCCACTCAAGAACAGTGGAGAGGTTATGCATGAAGCCACAGGAGGTGGGTGTGAGGCCCTTAATGAGTACTTTGTATCAGTATTCACTAAGAAGGACATGACGGATGTAGAGTGTTGAGTATCCTAAATTGCGTTAAGGTAGACAAGTGCCCGTGGCTGGATAGGATCTATCCCAGGTTACTATAGGAGGCAAGGAAGAAATAGCCGGGGCCTTAACAAATACCTTCACATCCTCTTTGACCACAGGTGAGGTTCCAGAGGACTGGAGAATAGCCAATGTTGTTCCCTTGTTTAAGAAAGGAAGTAGGGATAATCCAGGAAATTATAGGCCAGTGAGCCTGACATCAGTGGTGGGGAAGCTTTTGGAGAAGATACTGAGGGACAGGATATATGCACATTTGGAGGAAAATGGACTAGTTAGTCTCAGGCAGCATGGTTTTGTACAGGGAAAGTCACGTAGTCATGTCTCACCAACTTAAATGAGTTTTTTGAAGAGGTGACAAAGAAAATTGATGAGGGAAAGACTGTGGATGTATTTTATATCGATTTTGGTAAGGCATTTGACAAGGTCTCACATGGCAGACTGGTACAAAAACTAAAATCACATCGGATTCAGGGTGGGCTAGCTAGATGGATACAGAATTGGCTTGGTTATAGAAGAAAGGGAGTAGTGGTAGAAGAATGTTTTTTGGAATGGAGATCTGTAGCTCGTGGTATTCCACAGGGATCAGTGCTGGGACCTCTATTGTTTGCAGTAAAAATAAATGATCTGGAGGAAAATGCGGGTGGTCTGATTAGTAAGTTTGCAGATGATACGAAGATTGGTGGAGTTGCTGATAGTGATGGGGATTGATACAGGATATAGTTAGATTGGAAACTTGGGCACAGAAATGGCAGATGGAGTTTAATCTGGATAAATGCGAGGTGATGCATTTTGGAGGATCAAATTTAAGTGTGAATTATACTGTAAATGGCAGAACCCTTAGAAACATTAACATACAGAGGGATCTGGGCATACAGGTCCACAGTTCCCTAAAAGTGGCAACACAGGTGGCCAAGGTGATTAAGAATATGGCATATGGCACTCTTGTCTTCATCAGCTGGGGCACTAAATAGAAGAGTTGGGAAATCATGTTGCAGCTATATAAAACCTTGGTTAGGCTGCATTTGGAGTATTGCGTGGAGTTCTGGTCACCACATTAACAGAAGGATGCGGAAGCTTTGGAGAGTTTAAAGAAGGTTCACCAGGATGTTGTCTGGTCTCGAAGGTGTTGGCTATAAGGAGAGGTTGAATAAACTAGGTTTGTTTTCATTGGAAAGACGAAGGCTGATGGGAGACCTGATAGAAGTCTACAAAATTATGATAGACAAGGTGGATAATCAGAGGCTTTTTCCAAGGGTGGAAGTGTCAATTACAAGGGGGCACAGGTTGAAGGTGAGAGGGAACATGTTTAAGGGAGATGTGCGGGGGAAGTTTTTCATGCAGAGAGTGGTGGGTGCTTGGAACGCGCTTTGTTAATAGGCCTTTTCTGTTTTGCTCAGTACTTAAACAGCTCAGTTTAGGTTGGTATCAGTATAATGCTGCAACAGTGTAGGGAAATAGTTTGTATCAATGCAGGCATGGATATATGACAGTAAACTGCTTTATAAAAACATGAACTTGGTGAACCTGGCAAGGAGTTCGGAGGTGACTGCATAGGTTGCTTCTAACCACCAGGGAGTCCATGGAATCCATGGAAGAGAGGGCACCAGAGAGTGCAGGGGTTACCCAGGTAAGAGGGTCATGGATACAGGGCGGGTAGAGTGTGGGACAGTGGGGGGGGGGGGGCATTGAATGAGGCCAGAGAGGCCAGCCCCAAAGCGGGTTCCTTTGTTTGAGGGGGGTGGGGGGGAAAAGGTTGAGTGGAGGCCTGAGAAGAAATTCCAATCTCATGAGGTTACTGAAACCCAGTCTTGGGGAGGCCGCCTTTGTGTGTGTGGGTGGGGGGGGGAGGGCGCAGGGTGTGGTCTGGCCCTATGAAAGTGCCACAAAGCCACTGACAGATCACACCCATCCTGAGGATGGAATCCACAGCTGAAGCACCTGTACAATCTCAAGGGATTCTGGCAATGGGCTAGGAAGGCTGAGGAGCTGTGCTAGGTGGGTGGATATCCATAATGCAAGGCTGCTGGGAGGCACAATATTGGTGAGGTGGGGTCTGCCAGTGATGTTAACTGATCCGAAGTTTGATATGGAGCATGACAGCAATAACCTCACCCATACTTCACACAGGAGCAAACCACTTGCCCATTAACACTCCTTAGCCTTGATGGACGAGCCAATTATACTCAGTTACTTAGATGTGATTAATGCTGGTGCCACTGATTGGTACACGAGCAAACCCTTCCCACCATGATCTCTCCATTTCTTGAATTCCAAGCTTGCCCACAGCACCGAGAGAGCTAGCAGATGTACTGCACCCGTCAAGGATCAAAGATTTCAGAGCTCACCAGGCTGCCCAGCTCCAACATGTATTGTTTCAGCGGCATCCTCACAGGCTATGCAGTGCCACCCACACCTTCCCCCAGAAGATCTGCGTAGAGGGCCCTTCAGTTAACCCATGGGCTTCATGAGTTTGCCCTTCAGGAGAACTGAGGGCTAAAGGGGGTATCCGAAGTAGATGCCCATCTGTCACGCTGAGGCCCGTGTGGGAACTTGGCTTGTGTGGGAATTTGTGAGAGAGTAGAGCTCAGTGAGAAGGCGACGTAGGATGCTCCCTGGGTTGAATGGGCAATAGGGGAGGGCATAGACAGGACTGCTCAATGGTCACTCATTCTCTTTCTTCCCTTTCAGTTATTTCAGATGCAAACATGAAGCATGTAGAGTTTTTATCCTACTAGCCATGAGGCAAGAGACAATGGGTGGGATTCTCTCAAACAAATTCTAAGTGTCAAATCCGTGTAAAAACGGGAGTAAATCACGCTGGTTTTTTCAGTGGGAGTTTCGAAATGAATCACCCACACTGTGCACTGCAGAGACCACTAGTGTGATTCACTCTAGAAATCAATGGGTGGGCCTATTCCCGCTGGAGAGGCCAGCAGCATAGCGCTGAACGGGCCACAGATCGGCACATGCACAATCGGCACCATGCACAGATCTATCAGCACCATGCGCAGTGGCCCCTGTCTGCTAGTCTCCCAATCGCTGGCCAGCCCTGTGTCCCCCCCAATGTCGGCCTTCTCACCCCCCCACGGCCCAATCACTGGTCTCCCAGACATGATGTGGAGATGCCGGCGTTGGACTGGGGTAAGCACAGTAAGAAGTCTCACAACACCAGGTTAAAGTCCAACAGGTTTATTTTTGTAGCAAATACCATAAGCTTTCGGAGCAGAGCTCCTTCGTCAGATGGAGTGGATATCTGTTCTCAAACAGGGCACAGACACAGAAATCAAATTACAGAATACTGATTAGAATGCAAATCTCTACAGCCAGCCAGGTCTTAAATGTACAATGTGGGTGGAGGGAGCATTCAACACAGGTTAAAGAGATGTGTATTGTCTCCAGAAAGAACATGTCCAGGCCAGCCTCCAACCTGCACCCCCCTCGGACCAGCATGTCCCAAATCTCTCCCCCACCCCCTAAACAGGCACCACCTCCCATCTGGGGTTTGTGACTTTGCTGGATGGTCTCCAGCCCATTTGAGGGTACAGCACATCACAACTCTCCTTTTCCGCATCCAGCAATCTGGTCAGAGTTCCCTCCAAAAACCTTGGCACTGGCTTCTTTGCTGCCATCCTCGTGGCTAGACTATGAACAAGTGCAGGGGAAGTACTTAAATGCAGCATCCCCATTGAAATACTGATCACCAGGTGGGCAAATCAGAACAATCTCACCATAGGTGTGGCATGAGTCACGTAAATGTTTTTTTAAAAAGTGGTTAAAGATATGGTGCAAACTCCCACCCATGGGCCGATGCGATTCATTCCAGTTTTCTCATTTAGCCAAAATAATGGAACATTCTGCCTCGAGAGTATAATAAGTGCACCTGGAGAAAATAAATTGTTGCAATTAGTGTCCTATGTTTTATATATCACAGGAGTAGGAAACATGTGCAGACCCACCTATTTACAATGGCATGACAGTATTTTGGAGTTTATGTTTAATATGTGGTGTTAAAATTTTCATAGACCGATAACTTTTAAAAAGATGTTTGAATCCCCAGTGACTGACTGGAAGGATAACAGGACAAGATTGCAAGTTTTAAGATTTTTACTGTAATAAACAAACCAAAAACACCATTGTCCAAACACTATTCAGTGTGCAACTTATACATCAAATAACAGAAAAGAACCCCCATTTAACTTTTAAATTACTAAAAGTACCACTCCATGCTTATACTTTGCGTTGCCCCACAAGTGGACACTTCATTCTCCAGGAACCAGTCCAAAGCAATTCTCAGCTCCCGATGATTTGCTTCCTTTTTCCTTTTCCAACCGGATAGCTCCTAATCCTCAAACTGACTTTACAGTGAGGGTTACCATGGAGATTTCTCTGCATAGCCATTGTTTAAATCCTTGTAAAACCTGATTTTTCAATCCAAGTATGAGTTCCCACCCACACTGTGGTAAACAATAGGACTGAACACCTCTCTCTTTCAGATTCTTGCGAACTGACCTGCCCTAGGTTCAGGGATATCTTAAGAAACCCATAAGCAGATACTACAATGGCTTGCTCATGACCTTTCTCCTCTCAAACTCCACTTCCAAGGAATTGTAAATCACATAGGCCTTGTATCCAGGTAGAAATGCTAACTGGCTGTCCTCTCAATGCACCTCCCCACTCCATTCCTACTTGAAATTAAATAGGCATGTTTTAAGTGCAACTGTTTATAAAAGCTTTCATTTCTAACACCTCCCTGTGAGACTTGAAGTCCACCATCAACACAGTTGCTGTCATTGTTTATAGGTGAGAATATCTTGCACATTCTTTCCAGTAAGATGACCTTTTTTCTCCCCCACCCCTTAACATTTAAACAACCAAGCCAGTAGTTGGGCAGAATTCAGAACAAGTCACATGACCTCCTTCATTCTTCCATTTTACTTTAAAAGAAAGAGACAATCCCAAAACAATCTTACAAACTATATTTGTAACAATGGTTTCCTCCCAGAACCAAATAAGTTTGGTTTTACTCAAACAGTATGCAAGTTGCCTATGCGGGATTAACTTCTACACAATCTAAGGGGGTACTAGGGAAGAAAACTAATAAATGGTGCTGCAATTTTTTGTCAAGCAAGTAAAAGTGAGTTTTACATTACATGTGCTGATGTACATTGGGGGCAAATTGTTGACAATTCACAAAGTTGGACTGGTATTGCGTTTTTATTTGCTGAATCAATGAAAAAATACAATATCAATTTCCCATGAACTAACAGTAGTCTTCAAATAAAATTGATTCTTCAGATACCTCAATTCACTTTTAAATTATCTTTATCTTACAACAGCTTAAAATAAGCCTGATCAGCAGTAAAAGTTATCCAGTGTGAAAGATAGTCCTTTAAGCGCTCCACGCAAGGCCAACACAATTCCAAAAATAAAAGACTCTTATAAAATAAAAACAAAATAATTCTTTTATCAGTGTGTATCATTTGATTATCTTCACTAAATTAGATCTACTTTTACATCTTGCATCAAAACTTTCAGGTTTTCTTCAGTGCTGCAGTATTTGGTTGGCCTGCAAGATAGGCTTCATAAATTACATTCACAAAGCTGGTATCATTCTGAAATTCAAAATAACAAAAGTATAGAAGTTAGAAAATATCCAAAATTGATAAAACTGGGGCAAAAGAATTTGCTGTAAAATTGTTTTAATAGGACCACCACACAATCAAGATACAATCTTACCAAGTAAATATAAATACTGATCCCAATTGATTGAAATTCATGATGTGTTAAAGAAATTAAACTGCCTCAACTTAAAAAATGTTTCCAATTGATGAGCATGAAATTACATGTTAGAACTATTCCTGATTTACTGTCAAATCTATTTTTACAATTATGAAACACAATCAATCATCCCCAAGAGTCACACAACATATTTATCTTAAAAAATTATTTCCACTGAATTTTTGTGAAAACTATTTATGTCAAATAATAAAACAATCGATCAATTATTGTTGAACAAACTGTTGAGCCAAGGCAATAACCTCAGCTGAATTGTGTTTTTTAAATGAACTACTTTTATTTGAACACACAGATTGGTGCTTCTTCAAATTGTCGAAATGCTGATGACATTACTCTGCTTGCTAACTCTGAAGGAGCTACAGGAGTTGGTGGATCCCCATGATCAAGTTAACCAGAAATACAGTTTCCCGGACAATGTCAATAAGAAAATGGTCTTATGGATGAGTTGAAAGACTTGCAAGATTCTGATTAACAGAGTTCAGGTTGCTATCTTCCACTGTCTTGGGTCACTCATCATGGGAGGTGCACTTTCAAAGAAATCCAGGCTAGATTTAACAAAGGTCATGGCATTGTGAACTCACTTTAAAAAAAAGTGTTGAGTAGCTACAGCATCCTGAAAATTCATCTCTTGAAAGCTTGTGTGTGGCTGGTGACAATGTATGAATGTGTTTGCTGGTCCATCAAGAAGAGTGATGAGGATCAAATATGAGCATTTGAAATGAGAGGACTGATATTACATGGACAGCCAAAGTGGACTAATGAGTGGGTGCTCAAGAATATTGGTGCTAAGAGGAGCTTGTTTGAGGCAGTGATATGAAGGAAGCTCACATTTTGAACATGTGATGCAAACAGGAAAGGAGTGTTTGGAAAAAGAGGCAAGTGATGCAATGCAAAACACCTGAGAACTTGCATGAGGAACTCCTAAATTGGCATGTTGCATAATATCAGACCATGGACTGGCCTCTCTCTGGGATAGGCATTGAGGGCAACAGAGAAAGAAGATTGTACAGAGTGTGGCCAATCCTTGAAATGAGGGTAGATGAAAGACAAGGGTTGGTGCTCGAGTGAGGTGATAGAATGGTTTCTGAATTTAAAAAGGCTGTTTGCTTTAACATATTGATATTAAACTTTGATCCAAGAACAGCTGAGAAAAATTGCTATAGTCTCAATGACATAGTAAGTAATAAATGTATGTTTTTGAATTGATTTACAAAGTTACTACATGCAGTGACCAGAGCAATTCTTTCAGAAAATCCTAAATTAACTTATTAAAAATTTTACCTGCAAAAGGTACAAAAGGGTTTCCTGTAACTGAGTCTTGGTAAGCACATTTGGTGTTTTATTAATCAGCTCTCCCATCTGTGCAGGTGGATGCAAACAAACATGCCGCTGTTTGGAAGTTGGAATGGTGTCTGTCTGTGGTAAAGGTATTGCACTTGTTTCTACCCCCATCATTGGCTTTCCCACTGTAGACTGGGCAAACACCATGGGTGACATCAATAGGGATGGCACCACTGTAGCTGGAATGCGCTGTGGGGAAATTGCCTAATCAAGAAAGAAAATAAACAACAAAGAGATTGCTAAAGTAAAATTGGCAATAAAAATCCCAATTTAAATTTGTAATTTCCCATAATTATGCCACTTTATCTTATGTGGTCTTCCTGAAAAGCAACTTCTGTTTGTTCTCCCTTTTCTAAAAAAATTCTCTTAAGGGTTTCTTGTTTCATTATTCTTTGACTCTCACTAATCTTCCCAGGACCTGTTTGGATAAAACAATGGAACATGCCTTTCAGTTTCAGGATTGCGACACAAGATTAAAAGAGTAGGATCACAAGGATGATAAACTAAGGAGTAATCCTAATACCATTCAGATTATAAATAATAAGGTAAAGGAGGTGAATGCTTGGATGAAAACTGTATAGGGAGAGAGTAATGATCAGATTTCCAGGACATTAGGATCAGTCTTGTATGGTTTTATTCACGAGTTTTTTTGTGTCAACAGCAAATTTTGTGATCATGCTCGCCACACCCAGATTCAGATAATCCATATAGAACAGTGGCAAAAAGTAACCAGCAAAAGACCTTTGTTCAAGAAAGGAGAAAAAAATTCACTGAGTAACTGCAGATCAATTAACGTAATGAGTTGTAGGAAAGTAAAAATTAATTTGCATTTCATCCACTTGCACACACAAATTGTAACTACCGTCATATTATTTAAGGTGTTCCTTTGGCATCCCTGGCAGCTGCCTGAAATTAATGTTGACTGCATTAAAATGTTCCAAGGAGGCCTTGGTATTGTGTTAGAATCCTTTCAAGAAATTAGTGCCTATTCTTGAAACTGCCCAAACAAACATGGCACATTCAAGAAGCAAATCAAGACAGTGATATTTAAAGGGATCCCACCATTTCTATTGAGTTTCTGGAAAGTTCTTTCTGACTGCTGGGATTTTTGGAGTGGCTACTTTGGGGTATATTCACTTCTCATCATATTCTTGATGCAACCCATTCCCACAGTAGACATGATATCCAACCCAACGGGAGAGGACCTGAATGGATACTTTCCCACATCTGTCCAAATATCCTCTAATAAAGACAGTAGAGGTGCAGGGTGAGGCATTTGAAGAAAGAGGTGTGGAGTGAAGCACGCTGCAATAATTGGAGCAGGGTACTGTGGTTCAGTTATTTCAAGGCAATGCAGAGAATGAGGTACAATACAAATTAGATGTCTTATCTTAACAAACCCAGTCAGATCATAAATGTTTTCATGTATTGCAGTCTTGTTCTGAACTGGTGCTCTTGCTGTTGACATGCATATTAAAAAATGGTGGTCAAATTCTTTATTTCCTTTCTGACTTCAATGAACAATTTGTGTTGATAGTGGCTGAAGGCTTCTCCAAACTGGGGCTTTCTTTTTTTAAAAAGTTTCTTTTTAAACAGTCATCTCTAACAACTGTTCCATATTCTCTATACACCTACTAGTCACCTCCACTATTATTTGTACAAAATGCTGCAAAGCATATAAATTTTCCACCATACCTTAATCCTCCTGCTCAAGCATTTAGATGTATCAGTTAGTCCAAGATATTTAGTATGTAGCAATATGTGATAGGAGTTCTGAAATTTAGCTGCACTAGGGATCATAGAATCATAGATCGTAGAATCATAGAATCCCTATAGTGCAGGAGGCCACCATTTGGCCCATTGAGTCTGCACCGACAATAATCCCGCCTACGCCTATCCCCGTAACCCCACATATTTACCCTGCTAGTCCCTCTGACATTAAGGGGCAATTTAGCATGGCCAATCAACCTAAACTGCACATTAATGGAGTGTGGGAGGAAACTGAAGCAATAGGAGGAAACCCATGCAGACACAGGGAGAACATGCAAACGCCACACAGCCAGTCACCCAAAGCCGGAATTGAACCCGGGCCTCTGGCTCTGAGAGGCAGAAGTCCTAACCACTATGCCACCATGCTGCCCGTGATCCTGAACTTTGGTAAAATTAGGCTGGATGTCCAACATTAGTAGTGCTATTTTACATTAGTAGTACTATTCAGGTTTGGCAGCAAGAGGATTTGAAATGTTTTGATTTGGCATTACAGAAGAAAGGGAACCTGACCTAGGGGTGAAGTGTTTGACTTGCTAGTGAATTCCTGATGTCTGTAATTGCAAGACTAAGATGCCACCTGTAGTGCCCCCTACCACTTGCCTGTCAAATCAATTAGCAGACAATGGATTGAACTAGGAACCTTCCTGGTTCATGCGAGTATCTCATTTATCTGAGCTTTAGGGAAGTGTAGATTTATTTTACCCAAAAATAATGAAAGACAGTGTAAATGAAAAAGATTCATCAAGACACAACATTGGAAATGAGGAAAACAACACCTTTGTAGCAACACTTCAGGTGCTAGTTATGACTCACTTGGTAGCATTCCCACTTCTGAGTCAGAAGGTTGTGGGTTCAAGTCCCATTCCAGGCCTTGAGCACAACAGTTAAGGCTGACACTCCAGTGCAGTACTGAAGGACTGTTGAATTGTCGGAGGTGCTGTCAGATTAGCCATTGAACCCAGGCCTCTCTGTGCTCATGAAAGAGAGGCTTGCATGTTATATTGTGCTTTCCAAGATCACTGGACATCTCAAAGTGCTTTGCAGCCAATGAAACTTTATAAATGTTGTAAGTGACACCATTGTCAATTTGTGCAAAGCAAACTCCTGCAAAGAGCAATGTGATCATTACCAGATAATCTGTTTTTTGTTGTTGATCAAAGGATAAATATTGATCAGGACATGGAGGATAGCTCCTCTGCTCTTCTTTGAAATACCACCTTGGGATTTTTTTTTACATCAACCCGAGGGCAGATGGGGCCTCAGTTTAATGTCTCATCCAAGAGTCAGCAACTCAGACAGTGCAGAGCTCCTTCACTTAATATCCTGTAGTGTCAGCCTCGATAATTTGTTCAACGCCTGGAGTGGGATTTCTAATTCAAGGGTAAGAGGGCCACCAACTGAGCAACTACTAGCATCTGAAGTGTTGCTACAAAGGTGTTGTTTATATAATTTTCAATACTGTGATGTGAAAAGGCACTATATAAATGCAAGTTGCTCTTCTTTATTTCATTTTAAAGGTTTCAACTGCTTCAACTACTGAAAGTGCAACAAGTTTGTTCATAAAGTAAGAGTGGTTGTTTTTGGGGTTACAGTGAAGAGATACACCTATTGGAACTGATTTAGATTTCCCCCTAATCAAAATGTTACAAACAGCTTTGATGTATTGTTATTTATCTAAATCTTTGTGATCACTTTCTCTAGTTTGAAAAATTCAGGAGCCTACAAAGAATGCAGCAAATAAAAGTAACAAAGACAATATGGACAGATACTACATATCAGCTAAACAAACAGTAAAGAATATGCAATTGTTATACATTACAATAGATCACAATATTCTGTATTTTCTATTTTTATTTCAGTTTCTTGCTGGGAGATACCCACAAGCCTCAAAATCCTCAGGACTTGATAGCATTATTACGTCTACTTTACATCCTCTTAGACAGAGATTTGGGTTGCCTCTGGGGGCGTTTCCAGAATGGTAGTTATGCCTCAAATCCATTAAGATGAACATAAAACTGATCCATTTTCATCTCCATTGGCTGGCATGTGTTTCAAAACAACTCAATTGTGTCAAACCACAATTACAGAAGCGTTTTGCAACTTTGAAATGCACATTACTCTAATGGAACAAAAATCATTGGTTTCAGATCATTTATTTGTTAGTCACTTTCTGCATTGACAAATGGATGTAGAGTGAAGACTTGTGTAATTAACTCACATGACTTGTACTGAACAATGATTTGGAGGATAATTTGAACTTTCATTTCACTGTATGTTACTAAGAATTAAGAAAGCCTGAATGCATAGCATAGTGGAAAATGCATTAGTGCTTTGCAGGTTCACAAACCTTCAATTTGAAAAAGGCAGCATATTTTGTAGTCATCTGGAAACTATTGGCTTTAAACAGTTCTTGCATCACATGTAGAATATCAGTTGTGCTTTAAAACATATGAAATTATTTTACAAGTATATATTAATTTTTAGATGTTACTTGAAATATTACAGATGATGGAGTGGACAGTTTAAATATGTCAACAGCAAGAATGAAATCAAGAGAGGAGAGACTAATATCTTCTCTTAACTTTCCTCGCAAATATTTGGGTTTCATTGGAGCTTAGACGGAGATGAGGTTTGTGAGCAAATGTTTTGTTGCTGAGTTTGTAACTTTACAAATTAAGTCATAGGATGTGTGGGGAATGTAGGTCGTGTGCCATCCTAGGTTGACAAGAGATTAAAGGGTTCTACATCTGCATCAAGTGGCAGAGGACTGAATTCCTCAGGGCATCAAAGCGAGCTTGAACTGACTGTAATATAAAGGCAGAAGAATTTCTAAATTACAAACTATTATTCCCGAGTATAATTTGAGTTTCATTTAATTGGATGTTACTGAGGTTTAGGAAAACCTAAATACATAGGTGTAGTGGCATTTGTTCGAAAAGGTAGCAGCCACTGAGAGAGTGAGAATGAGCGAGACACACACAGACATTTACATTCTCCGACTGGACATCAAGACTATTGACTTTGCTAAATCTACATCTAAATGCTTTATGCATTCTTTCCACTCAATTGTGTTCACCTTGGGGTCTCAATGCATTTTTTGGTGAGGTATTGCAGCGCCACCTACAGGTATAGTACCACCAGCCACTCTATTTTTAATGAATAATGGATACAGTTAAAATGTTGTCTTTTTTTTCTAAAAATCAAGTGAGCAGAACGAAGCAGAGTCCCTTGACAGCTTCTCCAGTACTTGTTTAATTCTGAAGTATGTTTGGGCAACAAAAAAAAAAATCAATTCTCAGGACTTTGTTTTATCCCAAGAGATTTCTCTGCTGGTGAAGGGCTACCAAGAGCTCTGATGAACTGTATGTCAGAATATCTTCCACTGGATTGGTTAAATTCACTTTTCACAACTTGTAGCTAATTTTCTAAATAAATTGGGTTAGCTGTTTTATCTCGTCTATTTTCTGGTCTGAGCTTAACATGAGACTATGCTCAGCTGCTATCTTCTCAGTGTAATTGGGATGGGAAATTAATGCAATCTTACTAATACTGGGTATATCCCAAGAATAAGCCAATGAAAACAGAGAAAAGGAAAATATGGCCACACAGATAATAAGAATGTTGAAGGGTGAACTGCAAGAGGGAGGCAGAGAACTTTCTGACTGGAAAGAAAATGTGCAAATCGATGATATATACCAAGTCCTCATTTAAAGTTGTATTCTTATTCCTGAAAAGTGCAATGCAAGTGAAACAACTTTAAGTGAATCAGATTTTTCCATTAAACCCAATGCAAAAGCTGTAGT
Organism: Mustelus asterias; assembly: GCF_964213995.1. Classification (NCBI taxonomy): domain Eukaryota; kingdom Metazoa; phylum Chordata; class Chondrichthyes; order Carcharhiniformes; family Triakidae; genus Mustelus; species Mustelus asterias. Next base: position 40,823,866 of record NC_135809.1, on the reverse strand, counting down.
TAGGCTCTGTAAGACCTTTGTCATTTTATAAAAACATTAAAGCATTATACCCTGAAATATTTGTCTTGCTCACCATGCATCCCACTCCCTGATCCTCCTACTCATTGGCAACCCACTGGTTTGCATCCTGCGTCACCCTCCGAACCTTCTGGTTGCTGTGGCCTATTCCTCTCATCAAGTCTCCCACAGTGACAAATGACAGGAAGTGCAGCTTTAACTGGCAGAAGATAAGCCATAAGGTGCAGAGATAGCGAGAGGAATTGTCACGGATTAGCAGAGGTGGAGGGAACATCAGAAGCAGCAAACCATGGGACCAGCAGCAAGATGGCACTGAGGTCAAAAATCAAAAGGTTCAGGGAGCAGCAAAGGCAAAAAACTGGAGGGTTAGCAGCAGGGGGAGGCAGAGGTTGTGAACAGGAGGATTGGTGGTAAGTGCAGGGTTAGGAAACGGCAGAGGACACTTCAAAATGGTGGGTCACATGGCTCTTCAGACCCAGACTGAATATGGGCACCATTAACTGACCTGCATGAGAGGTGAATGGCTTAAAACGACATCCTTAATAAAGAGGCAGTTGCCCAAGTGATCATTACTTTTGTCCCAAATTACTGTTTCTAGAAACATTTCCACGATTAAGGTTAGGCTGCATGGCATGTAGATGCTAGGATTATCTTTTGAAGTTTTTTGAAACAAGGGTTGCAATTCTCCAATTCTGACACCAATTTTGAGTCGAAGGAAAACTGTAAAATTATGGCTAGTGCCTCCAGCAAATTTCCACTCACTTCATTCTGCATCCTTGGATGCATCTGATTCTGGTGCCTAATCAACTTTAAGTACCTACAATCTATCCAATATCTCCTCCTTATCAATTTTAAACCCTTCAAGTGAGTTACCTACTCTTTCACCATGAACTATGCAACATCATCTTCCTTGGCTCCGCTCTCTACCTCTATGTGCAAATCTCCTTTTTGGTCTCTAATTGGCCCCATGCTTCTTTTTACCACTCTATCACTATTTAAGTGCTGATAGAAGACTTTTGGCTTTCCTTTCATGTTAGCTGCAAGTCTGCTTTCATACTCTTTGCTTTTCTGATTTGCTTTTTCATCTCTGAACCTTCCAATCTTCTATATTCACTCTGATTCTCGGTTGTATTATCCAGCTGACATAAGCACACTTCTTTATCTTAATCTCTATCACTTTTGTCATCCAGGAAGCTCTAGATTTGTTTGCCATAACTGTTCTCCTTCATGGGGATATATGTGGACAGTGCCCAAACTACTCCTCTTTAAAGGCAGCTCATTCTTCACTTACCATTTTGCCTGCCAACCTTCAATTCCAATTTATCTGGCTCAAGTGCCAGGGACCCGGGTTCAATTCCGGCCTTGGATAACTGTCTGTGGAATTTGCACATTCCCCCCATGTCTGCATGGGTTTCCTCCGGGGCTCCGGATTCCTGCCACAGTCCAAGATGTTCAGGTTGGTGGTTTGGCCAAGCTGAATTGCCCCTTGGTGTCCAAAGGTATGCAGGTTAGGTGGAGTAGCGATGGCAAAATGCATGGGGGGTTACAAGGGTAGAACGGAGGGGATAGCTTGGGTGGGATTTTCTTTTGGATAAATCGGTGCAGACTTGATGAGCCAGGTGGCCTCTTTCTGCACTGTAGGAATTCTACAGATTATATGTAATCCACCCTAACCCCACTGAAGCTGGTTTTCCCTCAGTTAATTATTCTTACTCTGGATTGTTTCTTGTGCTCTTTCGTAGTCAATCTAAATCTTATGAAACCATGATCACTGTCCCCTAAATAGTCCACTACTGACACATAGAACATAGAACAGTACAGCACAGAACAGAACAGGCCCTTCGACCCACGATGTTGTGCCGAGCTTTGTCTGAAACCCAGATCAAGCTATTTCCTCCCTATCATCCCGAAGTACTCCATGTGCCTATCCAATAGCTTCTTAAATGCTCCTAAAGTTTCTGACTCCACTATCCCTGCAGGCAGTCCATTCCACATCCCAACCACTCTCTGCGTAAAGAACCTACCTCGGACATCCTTCCTATATCTCCCACCATGAACCCTATAGTTATGCCCCCTAGTTACCGCTCCATTCACCCGAGGAAATAGTCTTTGAACGTTCACTCTATCTATCCCCCTCATTATCTTGTAAACCTCTATCAAGTCTCCTCTCAACCTCCTCCGCTCCAAAGAGAAAAGTCCAAGTTCCCTCAACCTTTCCTCATAAGACCTACCCTCCAAACCAGGCAGCATCCTGGTAAATCTCCTTTGCACTCTTTCCAGTGTCTCCACATCCTTCTTGTAGTGAGGTGACCAGAACTGCACACAATATTCCAAATGTGGTCTCACCAAGGTCCTGTACAGTTGCAGCATAACCCCACGGCTCTTAAACCCAAACCCCCTGTTAATGAACGCCAACACACTATAGGCCTTCTTCATGGCTTTATCCACTTGAGTGGCAACCTTCAGAGATCTATGGATATGAACCCCAAGATCTCTCTGTTCCTCCACATTCTTCAGAACCCTACCTTTGACCCTGTAATCCACATTTAAATTTGTCCTACCAAAATGAATCACCTCGCATTTGTCAGGGTTAAACTCCATTTGCCATTTTTCAGCCCAGCTCTGCATCCTATCTATATCTCTTTGCAGCCTACAACAGCCCTCCACCTCATCCACTACTCCACCAATCTTGGTGTCATCAGCAAATTTACTGATCCACCCTTCAGCCCCCTCCTCCACTTGGTCCACCTCATTCTTAAAAACCAGGATTGGAAACATACTGCTGTGGAAGATTTTCTTGATCACACTTTAGGAACTCCTTTCCCTCTCTGCCCTTTCCACTCCTACTGTCATCGTCTAAATTCAGGTAATTAAAGCCCCGCATTATGACCACTCTATAATTTTTGTCTCCCTCTAATTTCCGTGCAAATTTGTTCCTCTACAGCTTTCCCTCGATTAGTGGTCTATAGACTACTCTAGCAATGTAACTGCACCTTTTTTGTTCCTCAGCTTTAGCCAGATATATTTTATCTCTGAGCCATTTGGGAATTTCGTTCTCTTCACAGCAATGTAATGCTGTTCTTAAATCAATACCGTCACCCCTCCCCCTTTTTTCTCCTGTCTTTCCTGAACACCTTGTATCCAGGAATATTTAATACCCAGTCCTGCCCTTCTTTAAGTCATTTCTTTGTTATATCATATTTCCACATGGGAATCTGTGCTTGTAATGCACCAATCCTATTTTCCACTTTGTTCATTTACATATGTGTACAGTAATCCTCAAGTCTTAATTACTTTCTCTGTTATGCTGAACCCACTCAATATCTTACTATTTCTTACTCAGGTTCGATCTGTCTCTTCCAGTTTCTGTGCACCTTCCCATTCTTCTGTGATATTACCTCCTGATTCCCACATGCCTGTCAAGTTAGTTTAAATTCTCCCCAACAGAACTAGCAAATCACCCCTCAACAAAATGAATCCCACTTCTGTTTAGGTGCAACCCATTCGGCCTGTGCAGGTCCTATCGCCCCCAGAGCCAGTCCAATGTCTCAAAAATCGAAAGCCTTCCCTCCTGCATCACCTTAGTCTCACATTCATCTGCTTTATCCTTCTAGATCCATGCTCACTTGCATGCAGAACAGGGAGTAATTCAGAGATTACAACTTTTGCTTGTTATGCTTGTTAATTTCCAAACTAGCTCCCCGAATTATGACTGCAGGGCAATATTCCTCTTTCTGTCCAAGTCAGTAGTACCAATATGGGCCACAATCACTGGTTATTGACCCTCTATCCCTCAGAGTGGTCAGCAGCCTCTTAGTGGCATGCTCGATTCTGGCATCAGAGACAACATACAATCCCAGATTCACACCTGGGATCAAAGAAATGCCCGTCCATTCTCCTAACTATTAAATCTCCAACTGCAATACTCTTCCAGTCTTCTTGGTTTTGTCAATTTTGCCATTTTCAGCAATAATCTTGCAATCATCGTTTCGCAACAAAATTACACCTAACCTGATTATTTTCCTCCTAGTGTTATTACTTTCTTGCATACCATCTTGGCCTATTAATTCCCCTTTTTAAAATACATTGTTTAGATTTGTTCTAACAATTTATTATTCTAATAGTTCAGGCCCAAATGTTTTGTTGCAATTTGAAATTTGATATCTCATAATTCAACTATGGGACCTCAGCCTGTGATACACTCATTTTCCTCTTGCTGATATGACTTGATTTGTATCTTTTCATCTCCTTTTAACCATCCTTGATTTATTTGCCAATTTTATTTTTGTTTAATCTTGACAAGCTCCTTGTTCTTATGTTTCTACATTGAACCTAATTATATTGCAGTCACTCTTCCAAAATGGTCCTCCACTTTATGACATAAACCTTGCAGTATATGCTTGTTCAGTCATGTACTGGTGCAAAGCAGGAAATAAACAGGGGCCCTAATTATATACCAATCCAATTATTTGGAGTAGTAGTAGTTCTGGATAGGAAACTCAGAAGTATCAGTGTCCTTAATGTTGATATTCTCTTTTCTGATTGGGTAAGATAGGGAAGCTACTTTCACTGTAACAGTAGAATGTTACAGTGAAAGAGGAAATAGAGGACATCCACCTGGGGGTTTTGAAGATTGGGGAAGACAAGATTGTGGGGGGCAAAGGGTGTGGAGAAGAGGTCCCCTGGTAGTGGAGAGGGAGAGAGAGAGAGAATATGGGGGTCATGTGATTGATGAGATCACCAAGGTGTACACCATAATTGAGAGTGGGGCAAGGGTTTGTGGGGGAGTGAACAATAGGGCTTTGCAGGTTACTCCTCCTTCTCTTGACCCACAAGCAGTGCTGGAAAGGACTTAACTTAATGGATCTGGCCCTTTATACCTCCTTTTACTGGCCAGGCTTCCCCAGGCCTATAAAACCCAGCCAACATGTATTAAAACTAAAAGGCTGTTAACAGAGACGTGCAACCTCCATAAAAGATTTTACTAACCAACCAATCTGCTGCTGAGTTCCTGTTTGCCATACCGACACATTAAAAATGAAAGAGTTTGAGTTTTGAGTCCAGTTTGAAATGTTAATTTCTTACTTGGCTCAAACTTACTCGTATGAGGGTTAAAATCTCTTAAATCTTCAGGAAGCTTGATTTTGAAAACAGTTTTGTACTGACAGCCTAATTAGGACGGTTACCACAGGAAACTTGCATAAATGCAACACAATGTTTCAGAACATATGAGCACAACACTGCATGCTCTGAAACTTCTTAAATATCCAATTCCTGAAGGAAAATTGTTCCTGCAAATTTTCTTCTCATTAATGAAGATTAATTTTTAAAGTTATCTGATTACTTTAGGTCTTTGTAGTACAAATGGTTTTGGTAAACATTTGGTCAGTAGTTCACAGCACAATCTTTAAATCTCTTTCATTTAGGTTTTCTTACCTGAAAAAGTAGGTTCTGTTTTTCTGAATTGACTGGTTTCTTTGTCCGAGAATCAAAAGATTTCATTGAGGAATTAGGCTGATTGATGACTGGAGGTGGCTGGGCTGAAAACTTAGCTGCAAGAGTCATTTTCCCAGCATGATGCTGCTGTTCCTGCTGGACTATCTGAAGCTTCTGAAACAGTTCATGAGGAGGTATGATACCAGAGGTCTCTATTTGATTACTACAACTATTCGAAGCAGCAGTTCGCTTGGCCTTGTCGAATGCTGGAACATGGGGCATTTTAGGTTGTGCTTGTAGGCTGGAACCAAGATAGGCAGACTGAGAACTAGGCTGCATCTGGGAACCATTCAGAGATTTGCTGAAGTAAAGTTCTGACTGTATTACAGTAGGACATGACGTAGAAAGGGATGCCTGGGTACAATGTAGCTTTTGAAACAAATTGTGAGTACTCTGAGATAATAAAGGACAGGATTCATCAAATGACTTTCGCTGTGAAGAGATATTTCCTTTTGAAGATTGTGAATGGAACAGTCCCACTAATGATTTTTCTATACTTTTTTCACTTTGGTTTTCACAAAGATGATTTTCTGGTAACTCAGACACTGGATGTAGGTCAACTCCGCGACACATTAGTTTCTGAATAGCAGGACAAAACTGTTTCTTAACAGTTTGGGAGGTTTCAGGCTCTGGCAGTCTCCTGGGCTCCTCATAGGACAGAGAACGCACAACAGCTGGTCGACCAGAAACTTTATTCTTGGATTCCTGTGTTTCACTTGACACATCAGTTAAAGCAGATTTTTGTGCACCAAACAAGGCTGCCAAATTCAAATGCTTTGTTCCCAATTCTGTGCTCTAAAAAAAAAAATACTTTTGTGACTGAGAGTATTAACTTCATAACTTTAAGACAATACCAACAGAAAAAAAAACGTTGCTGTTGCTGGTTACATTGAAGAAATTAGTATTTGGGAACAAGCAAAACTAAGTAAAAACAATTGGTGAAATGGTACAATATAAAAGAACTAAACTCTCAATAGCTCCAGAAACAAGGTGAAAAAACGGCAAACAGTTGAATTAAAAAGCATAATAGCAAATTACTATGTTAAAGGTGCTACATAAATTTTAGTTGTTGTAGGGGCCTTGAAAGCAACATCAAATAACTTTTGCTCCAAAACTCAAAACAGCAATGAGATTATCTGCTGGTTATCTGTTTTAATGACATTGTTTTGGAATAAATACTGGCAAGATGTTGGGGGAAACGCCCCTCCCTCTCCTCAAAGTAATGCCATGGAATCCAACACAGCTACCTCTTGTTATATTTGAGAAATGAGGAGACCAATAAGAAAACTAAAAATATAAATGAGAATGGAATGGAAATAAACCCAATGAAGCTATAATGTAAATGCAGGCATGCTAAACAATCTCTCCACCAGCCAGATTTTATCCATTTTGAAAATAACTGAATTATATACAAGCATTATAGTTCTACTCTAATTTTCACGACTGATTTTATTCTTTGTATTAGATTTTTAAGCTCATATTTTTGTTTTGATAAGTGAAGTTTCCGCTGACACAACTTACAGCATTATTAAATTGCACATTGTTTTATATTATACTGCAAAGTTGTATCAAGCTAGTTCTCAAAACCCCCCAAAATTCTGAGTTTCTCCACCTCTCTCATTTCCATACTCTCTCTGGAAAGCTTGCCTCACTCCCCAAAGTACTCTCAGCCACCAGCTCTTTTCACTGAGGCCTTGCACCACAGCCAGTGCATACACTAAAATCTCAATCTATTCATGAGTGTTTCTTATTCACCTACCCTTATAAAGATCCCCCAGATCGCAAATATATTTGAGGTACAGCCAAATTAAGTTCCTACGATGGGGCATGGTAAGGCAACCAAAGAGAGAGTTTCCTGAATGATGAAAAAAAAGAGTAGGATGAAGAAAAGGGGGTTTATAACAGATGCCAGGCTGATAATACAAGTAGAGAACCAGGCTGAATATACAAAGTTCAGAAGGGAAGTTTTTAAAAATTCTTTTACGGGATGTGGGCGTCACTGGTTAGGCCAGCATTTTTGTTGCCCATCTCTAATTGCCTGTGAGGTGGAGATGGTGATGTGTGGCTTTCATCCACTGCAGTCCATATCATAGAATCTACGGCACAGAGACAGGCCCTTCGGCCCAACCTGGTCCATGCAAACCAAAAAGCCCATCTAAGCTAACCCCATTTGCCTGCATTTGGCCCATACCCCTCTAAACCTTTTCTAACCATGTATTTGTCCAAATGCCTTTTAAATGTTGTCAAAGTCCCTGCTTCAACCACTTCCTCCGGCAGCTCATTCCACATACGTATCATCCTCTGAGTAAAATAGTTGCTCCTCAAGTTCCCATTAATTCTTTCCCCTCTTAACTTAAACTTATGCTCTCTAGTTCTCGATTCCCCAACCCTGGGAAAAAGACTGAGTGCATTCACCCCTTATTCATTCCTCTCATGATCTTATACACCTGGTGTAGGTACACCTACAGCGGTGTTAGGGAGTGAGTTCCCATGATTTTGACCCAGCGACAGTGAAGGAACGGAGATGTAGTTCCAAGTGAGGATGGTGTGTGGCTTTGAGGGACTTGTAGGTTGGGTGTACCCCTGCATTTGCTGGCCTAGTCCTTCTAGATAGCACAGGTCGCTGGTTTGGAAGGTGCTGTCGAAGGAACCTTGGTGAGTTGTTGCAAGGTATCTTGTAGATGATACACACTGCTGCCATTATGCATCAGTGCTGGAAGGAGTGGATATTGAAGGTGGGGAAGGGAGTGCCAATTAAGTGCGCTGCTTTGCCCTGGATAGTATTGAGCTTCTTGAGCGTTAGAAGAGCTGCACTTATCCAGGCAAATGAAGAGTATTCCATCACTCTCCTGATTTATGCCTTCTAGATGGTGGACAGACTTTGCAGGGGTAAGGAGCTGAGTTATTCTCTGCAGAGTTCCCAGCCTCTGACCTGTTCTTATAGCTACAATATTCATATGGCTGGTCCAGTTCAGTTTCTGGTCAGTGGTAAACTCCAGGATGTTGATAGTGGGGGATTCAGTGATGGAAATGCCATTGTAAGTCAAGGGCAGCTGGTTGGATTTTCTCTTGTTGGAGAAGGTCATCACCAAGGGAAAAGGAATACAAGAGGGGCAGACAGATTATGGAAAGAGACTTAAAAGGAAATCCAACTATGTTCCATAAGGCATATTAATAGTAAAATGGTAAAATTATAGTGAGAAGGGGTGGGGCTAATTAGGGATCAAAAGGAGACCTATGCATGGGGGCAGAGGACATGGCTGAGGAAGTAATGAGTATTTTGCATCTGAGTTTACCAAGGAAGAAGGTATTGTCATGCCATAGTAAAATAGCAAGTAGTTGGACTAAAAATTGATATAAAGTGGAGGTTGTAGAAAAACTTGGCGTACTGCAAGTTGGTAAGTCACCAGAACCAGATTAGACACAGCTCAGAATGTTGAGGGAAGGGTGGGAATTTTGAATGGTACTGGCTATAATCTTTCAATCTCCTTAAAATAGGTTGGAGGAGTGATGCCAGAGGATTGGAGAATTGTAAGTTTACGCCTTTTTTTAAAAAAAAGGTGGCCTTTGAAAAGGAAATTGGATAAGCACTTGAAGGGAAAATATTTGCATGACTACAGGAAAAGAGCAGAGGAATGAGATTCACAAAATTACTCTGTATTACAGAGAGCGGTCAAGGGTTAAACTGGCAGATTATCTTTCTATGCTGTAACCATTCTAAGATTATATTTTTTTCAGATTTCAGTTCTCTGAATGCCCCAACTAATAGGTCCAACCCCATAAACTGACGAACACATTTCAACACAAGACTCTTGCAACTTTACCTCACAGCCTTTATTAATCTAATCTTTAGCCCCATATTCCTTTTCCAACCACCCATATGCATAAATTCTTCGCAGCTCCACTTCAATCTTTCCTGCTTTTTATCTTCCTACATAACTCAAGTCTTAAGAAAAAATTGATAAATTGAGCACAAAACAGGAGACGCATGAGAGCGAGACAAGTGAGGAGGTTGAATTAGACAGAGGCAAAAACAATGGTAGAAAGCTGGATAATCACAATGAGATAAGTGTGACAGGAAGGAAAATAAAAAGTGAAAGGGAAACAGTAGGAATCAAGTAGATACAGTTATTGGAAGGGAAATCTAACATTTTAATTCTGTAAACATACCACAGGAGAACATACATAAATTCATGCCAGCATAAAATTACGTATCCTCTCCTTTTTTTATTCATTTGTGGGATATGGGTGCCGCTGGCAAGGCCAGCATTTATTGCCCATTGCTAGTTGCCCTTCAGAGAATAGTAGTGACCTGACTTCTTAAACCATGGCAATTCCTAAGGTGTAGGTACACCCACAGTGCTGTTAGGGAGGGAATTTCAGGATTTTGACCTGATGGTAGTGAAGGAACGGCGATATATTTCCACATCAGGATGGCCAAGAGTGTCTTGGGAGAGGAACCTGCAAGTGTTGGTGTTCTCGGGTATTTGCTGCTCTTGTCCTTCTAGATGGTAGTGGTCGTGGGTTTGGAAGGTGCTGCCTTCGGAACCTTGGTGAGTTCCTGCAGTGCATCTTTAAATGAAATACATGGCTGCCACTGTTCGTTGGTGGTTCAGAGGGAGTGAATATTTATTGAAGGAGTAGCATTCAAGCAGGCTGCTTTGTCCTGGATGGTGTAAAGTTTTTTGACTGTTTTTGGAGCTGCACTTATCCAAGCAATTGGAGAGTATTCATATAAAAGAACCAATATAAGCAATGTCATAGAATTACTGGTGAAATTTAAGCACAATACCTTGTCCTGTTGCTGTATTTGTTGGTAATGAGTGTCTGCTCCAATCTCAGTCAGTTTAATCGGAATTGGCTTGATCAGGTTTGAACTGTTGTGAATCAGACTGGAACTAGTTGTTATCTGCTTTGGCTCAGAGGACTGTTTAACCTAAAAACAAAAATTAAAGACACTCAATTTGAATGATCATTGTTCATTACTCAGAGGTACATTACAACTTGTATTGCTGGATGAAAAAATGATGGGGAAAGATCATCCCTTTTGGGCCAACGGCTTTGTTTCTGTGTTGCAAGTTCCATGCAATACATGGAAGCTGACCAAATCTCAATGGATGATGTCAGCAAGGGGCGGCAGCATGTGGTAAAGTTGAGGAGGATATGGATACAAGCAATCCAGAGACCCAGGGTAATGCTCGGAGGACCAGGTTCAAATCCCACCATGGCAGAATCCAATAAAAATCTGGTATTAAATTCTAATGGTGATCATGAAACCATTGTCAATGTTGTAAAAAAAAAATGCATCTGGTTCATTAATGTCCTTTAGGGAAGGAAATCTGCCATCCTCATCTGATCTGGCCTACATGTGACTCCAGATCCACAGCAATGTGGTTGACTCTTAACTGCCCACATCTTCCGAATGATAAAAAAAGATATTTGATGCAAGTGAGAGAGTGGATAAATAAGCCACTGTTCGAGGTCCTGTGACTGAAAATGAGTGGTACCAAGCAAGCAAAACCCTACCCAGTGGTACAATTGTGACGAAACCAAGGAATGGTAAGTATGCAAGCTTCTTAAACCGCTGTGGCATTTACTTATCTACTAACAAAGTAGTCAAATTTTTGAGGCAAAAAGGGTTGACTTGTACACAGCATCTGCTCATGGATTGGCAATCTAGATAAGTCTACTTTAGTCAGCTGCTCAAGCTAGCTGCTATGGTCAGGTTGAGTGCACCCTGATGAGGTCAGGTCTGCTGCAATTTGGCTTGCATTTGGGCAAGTTGTGATACATCGTTGAGCCTCTGTGCAGTGATCTGAAATTGGCAGATTGTACAGCCACAGTTGTGCCTCCTCGGGGAGAACTGTGGGCCACCTGCGATGGTGATGTTAGCAGAACTTCAGTTCAAATAGCTTCCAGGAAACAAGTGGATTGAGACCAGGACTTTCTCAGACACATTTCCTTTACGTTAAGTATATGAAGGGGGAGCAGGGAGGCGAGTAGAGTAAGGCAGGCAGTGGGTTTTGAACCCTGTAAAACTAGAGTCCACTTTTACATAAGGTAAGTGAAAGAGTGACACAATTTGAAGCCAAAAATCATGAATTAAATTTCACACAGGTATATATGGTATATCACATGTTATATATATCACGTGTTGTACAGAGGTTTATGAGCTGGACACTTCTAATTGGGGATGTTAAAGGTTGGACATCCAGTGATGCTATCTGAGCACAGATAGCATTCCTCTTCCTAGACTAGGAAACATCAACTGTTTTGTTCTGGTATCGGGAGTAGGATATATTATCATTGTTAAGTCATAAATGATTGATTTTAGCTGTCCTATGTTAGGCTTGTTTGACTACTGACACTGCAACTCCTGCTGCACTAGGTTAGTTGGTTATTTTGAAAAGTTGAATACTTGGCACACAACCCACTGGACAGGCTTCAAATTCATTTCTGTAGCTTACTGAACTGTTTTTGCAATACTCAACTGTTCAGCATACCACTGAGGCATCATAAATTGAAAGAGGATAAGATTGGAACCCGAATAAACTAGGCTGAGAATGCATCTTCCAAGCTATTTACACCCATTTATTGCAAATGGTCCACACATTCATTTCTCTTCATCTTTTACTTGGATCTTACTTAGTGGTCACCACACGCACCTTGTTATATTCGTGTTCAGCTTTGAACAGCATCTGCACAATGTCCACAGCTCTGTGGTGACTAGTGATTGGTGATCCAATTCCTTGCTGGGCCTTCAACTGCTCCAGCTGAGTTAAGCTGAATAAAAAGGAAATGTAAAATTTGAAGTAAAATTTAACAATAGTGCACAACCTCAACTTTTAACTTTTAGGCAGGATTCTGACTTAGAGGCGTTCAGTCATAATCCCACAGATGGTAGCTTCACACCATTGGCTCCTCAGCCAAGCACATACACCAAATGTCTGAACCTACAGTTCCACTCGTCAATTCACAAATTGACATTACATTCTTCTCAGATATGAGAGCAAGACTGTCTGAAAATGATGCATCTAATTTCAAGGAATATGCTTCTCAAAAGTGCACAACAGTAGTAAGCATCAATTCAACTACTGATTTTCTTTTTCTTCTTCTGACTGTGTTCTCAGCCCCCAACTATACCTCTTATACACCCATGACTGTGTGGCCAAATTCCCCTCCAACTCTATTTTCAAATTTGTGTGACGACACCACCGTAGTGGGGTCGGATCTCAAACAATAACAAGACAGAGTACAGGAATAGGAGAGAATCTGGTGAACTGGTGCGGCGACAATAATCTCTCCCTCAATGTCAACAAAATGAAGGAGACTGTCATCGACTTCAGGAAGCGTAGAGGAGAACATGCCCCTGTCTTCATCAACAGGGACGAAGTAGAAAGGATCGAGAGCTTCAAGTTTTTAGGTGTCCAGATTACCAACAACCTGTCCTGGTCCCCCCATGCCAACATTATGGTTAAGAAAGCCTACCAATGCCTCTACTTTCTCAAAAGACTAAGGAAATTTGGCTTGTGCGCTACGACTCTCACCAACTTTTGTAGACGCACCATTGAAAGCATTCTTTCTGGTTGTATCACAGCTTGGTATGCCTCCTGCTCTACCCAAGACTGCAAGAAACTACAAAGGGTCGTGAATGGAGCCCAGTCCATCACACAAACCAGTCTCCCATCCATTGACTGTCTACACTTCCCACTGCCTCGGAAAAGCAGCCAGCATAATCATGGACCACACGCACCCCAGACACACTCTCTTCCACCTTCTTCCATCGGGAAGAGGATACAAAAGTCTGAGGTTGAGTACCAACCAACTCAAGAACAGCTTCTTCCCTGCGGCCATCAGACTTTTGAATGGACCTACCTCGCACTAAGTTGATCTTTCTCTACATCTTAGCTATGACTGTAACACTATATTCTGAACTCTCCTTTCCTTCTCTATGAATGGTATGCCCTGTCTGTATAGCGTGAAAGAAATAATACTTTTCACTGTATGCTAATACATGTGACAATAATAAATCAAATCAAAAATATCAGCAACCAGTGCTTGTTCCAGGCAATTACTGTATGGAAAGGTGCACATCTAAGCTCCCTATCTCTTTCCAAGAGAGGAGCTTCATCAAACAATTGGAGATAACTTTGCTTTTTATGAAGGTTACAGCCTCAAATAAAAAATATCAAACAGGATCTTTATTCAAGATTGCAAACAAGCTATTAGAAGCTTGACTGAGAGATTAATTGCTGAAAAATTAGGAATGTGTTTCATCTTCAACATTATTTTCAAATCAACAAATTTTATTGTTTTTGAAACCTAAAATACAGTAATGCTTAGAAGTTTGCAATTACATGTTCAGGCTACTCTTGGGTAGATTACGCCATCCTCTTCTCATCTCCCAACACCACTTCTAGTGCATGCATGGAAAAATACTGCTTTATCTTGGTGAGAACAATCAGAAGTGCATTCCCGCAGTTCTTATGAAAATGTTCATTACCCCTCCAAAAATGGATATCTTCAGTCAGGAAATGACATGTGGGAAATTGCAGGCACAAATATGGAAAACATGAATACATGAAACATTTTGGCAGACTGCATATCATTCTTAGTTACCAATATCAAGGAAGTTGGTGGCTTTGTGATAATATCATTAGACTAGTAATCTAGAGGCCCAGGATAATGCTCTGGGGACTTGGGTTCGAATCCCACCCACAGCAAATGGTGAAATTTGAATTCAATAAAAATCTGGAATTAAAAGTCTAACCATTGTTGTAAAAACCCATTTGGTTCACTGATTTCCTTTAGTGAAAGAAATCTGCCACCCTCACCTTGTCTGGCCTACATGTGACTCCAGATCTAGGGCAAGGGCAATTACAGATGGGTAAATAAATGCAGGCCTAGCCAGCGATATCCACGGCAAATAAACAATAAAAAAAATGATCAATTTCTTAAATTGACACAGATACAAGGGAGCAGAGGAAAAGGACAGAGCAACAAGTAAATCTGATGTACTTCATCACACTCTGATACTGGAAGCAAGGAAGACATCTTTATGGATGCAATTGTTGCCAATTAACTTGTTTATTTACATTAATGTTTTGTTTACATTTTCTGAAATCTCACTTTCAAATCAATTTATTCAGTGCATTATATAAAGATCTTACATGTTTAAATAGCCAAATATGCAATTACGGTCAGGATAATCCCGGATGTTTGATTTATGCTTGCTTTTAAACCCCGTTGCTCATTGTGACAATCTTTTTGGAAAACACAAGTAACCTCCTTTTAAAAACTATGTTGTCTTTGACCCTCTCTACTTTCCTTTTGAAGTAATAATTTTCCTCAAAAAGTGCTTTCTCAAAAAGATAAAATCAGGTTCTTTCATAAACTGAAGTTTCTTAATGCCTAACTTGTCCAAAACAAAGAGCAAAATAATCACATATTACATATGTAAAAGTTTTAAAAAGCTGCATATGCTTGAAATCAGAGTTAAACATAAAATGCTGCAAGTATATTAATCAGTCATCTTCTTTGAAAAAGATAAATAGTCACATATAACTCTGTCAGAACGTTCTAGTCCAAAACTCTATTGCATATATCCTTTTGTCAGTTGCCAACCAATGTTAACCTACATTGGTTCCCTGTCCAATGATTCATTGTCACAATGATCTAGAAATTCAGCAAATCCATTTTTTGTGTGCATGGGCGCAAGGTCAATCTTGAATAGTGAGGCCTTGGGCCCCATTTCCACTGAATTAGTAAGCTGAAGGGAATGGCAAGAACAAAGAACTACAGAAAAGTACAGCACAGGAACAGGCCCTTCGGCCCTCCAAGCCCGTGCCGAACATGATGCCCTAACTAAACTAAAAACAAAATCTTTTGCCCTTACTTGGACTGTTCCCCCCGCATTCACGTACCCATCCAGATGCCTCTTAAATGTTGCGAAAGTGCCTGCTTCTAACACCTCCTCTGGCAGCGCGTTCCAGTTGTCAGTTGAAGTAGCGTGATTGAAGATTGAGCTGCTGCTGGTGTGATAGTGGACCTTAGATTCGTCAGGGAGTGTATGACCAGGACAAGAGGGAGCTGTAGTCTTGGTGGAGGAGGGAGCAGTGATAGTTGGTAGGAAATAACTGACAAGAGCATATGCTCTTCCAATGTTCAGGTCTATATTTGTTAAGAGAATTTGGATTTACATAGCACTTTTTAGTGCCTCAGGGCATCCTAAAGCACTCTCTGAGCAACAAAATATTTCTGAAGCGCACTCACAGGTAGGAAAGAAACATGGCATCCAATTTGCACATAGCAATAAAATAATAACCAAATAATTTGTTTCCATGTTGTTGGTTGAAGAATAAATATTGACTGGTTGACAGAGAACTACCCTGCTCTTCTTCAAAATAAGGCCATGAAATCTTTTTACTTCCTATTGTAGGGGCAGATAGGACCTTGGTTTAACCAAAGGACAGCACCAACGACAGTGCAACCCTGTCTCTGTACTTCAGTAAGTAGGGTGGGACCCAACGGGCATTCGCTTTAAGGACCGTCTGTTAGGCCGCATTTTGTACAGAAATGAAAACTACTCTTCAGTAAAATGGTTGGTAAAATCCTCCAAAATCTATAACAACAGTACCTAAGGATATGCAACGAGCAAAGTGAAGTGCAAGTTTTAGAAGGATCGTACAAACGGGTTTATATTTATTTATATTATGATTTGGCTTTATTCTAGCACTAAAATACATCACTGCCTCAATATAAAATAATATTTTAATATTTTGTATTATTTTATGTCAAGACACTTGAACATTTTGGTCAAAATCCAGAAAAGTATTCACTTCTAACTATCAAAACCTTATTGGCAGACTCCTTTAGAATGGAGTAAGAGGAACCTAAACCCAAGTGGTACTCCTGGTCCTACCAATAAAGGTTGTGGTACAGGAATATAGGTATGATATTTCCTTTGCAGAACACCTTCGTCACGTGACTTGTAGTTATTGTATACAAAAAGCTGAGGGTGGGGGACGGTTAAACTGTAGTACAAATAAATATACAAAAATAAACAATGATCAAGTTTAAAACTTTTTCCAACACTTACTTCTTCATTAATTCTGCAATCCTTTGACATTCTACCTCATCATAGAACCAGATCCCATAGATAGACACTGAAATATAAAAATATAAATCATGCATTGTAGAATTTGCAAGATAAAACTTTATCTTCAATTCCTTTCACTGCCAATGCTCACATTAAAATGTTCACCATCATAAAGGGCAAAAACATTTATCAGTGATATGCTTATATACAAGGCTCTGAACTTTCATGTGTTGTAGTCCAAAAGCAGGAAAATATCTTGCAATGGAGAGAAGGCACTGTCCACAGTCAGGAAAATGTTGGACATACTCTCCTGAAAACAGCAATGCATGGCTTATGAAAAACAGTAAACAAGCTGTGGAGATTTATAATATCATGATTCTAGCCAGAAAATGCTATCAGCTAAGTACAGGACTCAAAATTGAGGCACAATTTAACATCTTGCAATTAAAAAAATAAATTGTTGGTGCATTAGTAACAGGACACATACTGAATCTTTAAAAGGTACACAGGAATTTGTTGGAGCAGTTTTTCAAAAAGCCTACATCAAAAACTTGCTCCCCAAGCCACATTCCTCTTTGGTTTGTTGCTAAATTTGCTTGACAAAGACCAGCAGACGATCATTAATTTCAAGCAGCAGAAATATTTTGAAGCGCTGAAGGCAAACAGTAAAGTAGGAGAGGGCCTTCTGGACATGCTCTAAGTTCCTCAGTCTTTAGTGGGATCCAGTTAACTCCACAACTTTAAAATGTGCATAGAAACATAGAAGATAGGAGCAGGAGGCGATTCGGCCCTTCGAGCCTGCTCCGCCATTTATCACGATCATGACTGATCATCCAACTCAATAGCCTAATTCTGTTTTCTCTCCATAACCTTTGATCAAAAACTGCAAAAGCTGTAACAGACTGACTTTGAAACTGACTAATCTATACAATATGTAACAATCTAGGCATTAAGAATTTATACATCAATATTTTACAATTAGTTGCATAGAGTGCTACAAGCCTGTCAGAAACTAGTACCATTTTGTTTAAAGTAGACAGAAAGTTTGAAATCCCTGGTAATCATAAGAGAACAGTGCCACAAGATTACACTTTTTTAAACAAACAAAAATAAACTTCAATAAAGTCATAGGGCTAAAACAATTTTATAGTATCTATCTCATACTGTGACATTCAGAATTAACATGAGGTACATATGAATTAACAGGGAAAGTGTGTCAAACACACTACAGCAATGGCAGATGCAACTAGGATAGATGTAATGGATTTCTCAGCAACCCGCCCAGGCGGCAGTATCCACTGAGTTGCAGAATTTCATTAAAACTGTCTCCCTAATGAAGGATTTCAAGTCTTCATATTTGAAGATCTAGACTCTGAACTCATCCAAAGGTTGCTCCGGCTCAGACTGCCTCAACAACTGCTCACCTCGGAATGGTTTAATCTCTTCTGCTGAGACTACTGCAGCTTTTCAGCTCCAGTTTTTAAGCCTCACTAAGCAGAACATCACTGCTCCAAAACATTTGCTGCCCCAGTGACCCAGAGCATGTAATAATTGATCTGCTGCTGCTTTTTCAATTCTGCAGGGCTTCTCCCGAGTCCTCACTATGTGGAGCCTACCAGCAATAGTACTTTTGCTGGCTGGAGCCTCTTCTTCAGACTCCCAACACACCCAGTCCTACTGGCTCACTTCTCTAGTGTTTCCTACTGGTGGTCACCTCCTCCTCTGGTGGTCTCTCTCCCTGGGTCCTCCCCCTGAATTCCATCCATCTCCAGGGCTCCCCATGTTATGGTGTCAAAACTCTTGGTCTCGTGATTATGTTTTTTGTGTCACAAAGACACACTCCCAAAATCTTGGATGGTTAAGCTCTTTAAAAAAAATCAGAAATAGAGCGTAGTACGTGCAAGGTGCCACTCCGTGCTTGGAACCCTTGGGCCTGCCAGGAAACACCCCTCGGTCTTTAGTCAGGACCAGGAAAGTTCCCATTGCTTAACATGAGGCAGTCAATGAAAGAACATCTGGACCAGTTCCCAATTACTGCATGAACATAAAAACAGACATACGTGATATAAATTGTAAATAGTCTGATTAGTTAGACATATACTCCAAAAAGAACTTCTTTAAGAACATCAATATTCCATGGACCCAATTTCTCAAAGAAATGTTTTTTTAAATGGCAGAACAGTATTTATCTATTTTCACAGCTTCACTTTAGGCTGGTTTTCTAACTTGCCTAGATGCCAGTAATGCATTGAGAAATCTGTACCAATACCAGATTGCATGTCTAAACATTTTCATTTCAAAATGCTTTATAGTAACAGGATTATAAACAGGATAACTGTTGGGAAATACTATGCAGAAGTGCAAGGCACAGCTTGAATATCAGAACTAGAACGGAGTACGCTCGGGTTGCCGCTCCATGTCTCGAACTCTTGGGCCTGCCAGGAAACACCTCTCGGCCTTTACATTGAACTGACAGAGAGACCACAATAAAGTGCAACTTAATTCTGATCTGATTAAAATGTCAATGAATCACTTTTTGACGAACCTAATTATTCTTAGATCATGAAGTCTTGTTAACATTACAATCAGATACTGCAAATCTACACTTGGATCCTGCACTCTTGTTCAAAACCCACTGTAGCATCTTGGTGACCAGGAACTCTGCAATAAATTTAAACAAAATATTCCAGTTGGAAAATCCTTTCAGCCATTAAGCAGGGCACTATTCACCAATGCTATTGTTACACTAGGGTTTGGTACTAGATCACAGTAAAGTCCCATGTCTCCCACTGAATACACCCAAGGTGATCTTTGGCAACTTGAACCTTTAATGTGTTCCCAACCTCTCTGCATGGAAAAGAAAGTATGTTGCTACAGATTATTATCCTATTATCTTCACATTCAAAATACAACTTGTAGATCTACTGCAGCTAATTCCAGAACAAACCAGTGAAGAATGTGCCTTTTGTTTTGTCAAATCATACTGTGTATTAGAATGCACACTTTAGCATTACTCTCGCTTCTATATAATTTAAAGTAACAAGACACCAAAACCCAATTATGAAGAGCATTCACAATCAGATTTTGCAAAGAAGATGAGATGATTATAGTGACAACTGGATTATTTGACTAATATGGTAAAAGTTTACTCCCTTTAAACATGCCTTCTGCCTTCAAACCAAGGAGCTCCAGGAGGCATCAGTTAAGAAAATTGTCCAGGCTTACTGAACAAAGGATTTTGAATGGTGAGGGAGGGGGGGTGGGGGGTGTGAGAAGAAAGGACTAGAAACCGAATTTGAAGTATCTCTCCTCCCCACTGTAATTATTCACAGTAGGCTGATACAATGCAAACTGTTAAAAGCTTAGAAAAATAACCCTGACCCATCCCAATTTTGGTGTGTATATAACTCTTTTTGAATAACAATGTGCTGAATATACCAAGATGCAACAATATTTATTCCCAAAAAAACTAAACTAATTTCTGAAGTGTTAAAAGTATTTTTTAGTAGATTCCATCAACGGCCAGAAAATGGGATGGAATTTAATGAGGGCAGCAGGGGACCTGACTTCCACCATTAAAATTGGTGACACATCAGCCGACCAAAATCCCTTGGGTATCCTGGGGATAAGTCACTAATTGGCAGTGAGAACACTGCCACCAGGCCTTCTGGCTGCATGAGAGACATTTAATTGTTGCACTTTCCCTGTCGGAGCAGAAATTCTATCCTCGGAGTTGCTGGTAAAACAGTCTGGCAGTTCTCCATTGCCAGCAGCACCACTGACAGCAGTGTCAGTAATACACTTAGGGCTTCAGTAGGTTTATCATGGGATTCCTGGAAAAAGTGAAGTGACGGCAGGATTGGGGTCACAGGAAGGTGGTGTTGCTAGTTGCGGGTAGAGGTAGAAAGCATGAACCTAAGGAAAGGTCAGGGGGTGGGTCTCGGTGAGCCCTCCCTCTTATTGCTGCAGGGTCCCTCGATCAGTACTAAATGCCTTTGAACAAGAGACTCCCTTCTAGGCCACTGTCAGTCTGCCCACATGGCAGACCTGCCCATTGCCGGTTGAACGCAATTAACACCCACTTTCAGGCCTCAATTAGCATTTAGGCCTTCCCACCCGAACTTAATCAAAGATAGATGGGGAGATGGTGTGATCTCCATCCTGCATCATCCCACCCGATTACATGGCCCCTGCTTTCAAACTCACCAACACAGTAAGAGTTTTAACAACACCAGGTTAAAGTCCAACAGGTTTATTTGGTAGCAAATGCCACTAGCTTTCGGAGCGCTGCGCCAGATATCCACTCCATCTGACGAAGGAGCAGCGCTCCGAAAGCTAATGGCATTTGCTACCAAATAAACCTGTTGAACTTTAACCTGGTGTTGTTAAAACTCTTACTGTGTTTACCCCAGTCCAACGCCGGCATCTCCACATTCAAACTCATCTCCAGGGGTGGGAGGGACATTAAATTCTACCCATGATTTCTGTGACTGCATAAAGACCTTGAGGTTAGTTGTCACAACTTGGTCATGTGTGAGGTGAAGTGCTGAGTATTTCTTAAGAGGATTTCTTAGCTTTGATCTGGAATAACATATTCTTTAAGATTGAAACTTGAGTACTGTTTTATTCATAAGATGAGAATATGTTAGAGGGTCATTGATTTGCAGTGATAAATAACTTAAATGGTATTTTCAAAAAAGTATGGTAGTTTGTCTCGTCACTGGACACAGGTGAGGTCCCAGAGGATTGGAGGATAGCTAATGTGGTCCCGGTATTTAAGAAGGGTAGGAAGGATAACCCGGGTAATTATAGGCCGGTGAGCTTGACGTCCGTGGTGGGGAAGTTGTTGGAGAAGATTCTTAGAGATAGGATGTATGCGCATTTAGAAAGGAATAAACTCATTAACGATAGTCAGCATGGTTTTGTGAGAGGGAGGTCATGCCTCACTAACCTGGAGGAGTTTTTTGAAGAAGTGACTAGAATGGTTGACGAGGGAAAGTCCGTGGATGTCGTCGATATGGACTTTAGTAAAGCGTTTGACAAAGTCCCTCATGGTAGGCTGGTGAAAAAGGTTGGATCTCATGGGATAAAGGGGGAGGTGGCTAGATGGGTGGAGAACTGGCTTGGTCACAGAAGACAGAGGGTGGTAGTGGGAGGGTCTTTTTCCGGCTGGAGGCCTGTGACTAGTCGTGTTCCGCAGGGCTCTGTATTGGGACCTCTGCTGTTTGTGATTTATATAAACGACCTGGAAGAAGGTGTAACTGGGGTGATCAGTAAGTTTGCGGACGACACAAAATTGGCAGGACTTGCAGATAGTGAGGAGCATTGGCAGAGGCTACAGAAGGATATAGATAGGCTGGAAATTTGGGCAAAGAAATGGCAGATGAAGTTCAATCCTAATAAATGCGAAGTGATGCATTTTGGTAGAAATAATGTAGGGAGGAGCTATACGATAAATGGCAGAACCATAAAGGGTGTAGATACGCAGAGGGACCTGGGTGTGCAAGTCCACAGATCCTTGAAGGTGACGTCACAGGTGGAGGTGGTGGTGAAGAAGGCATATGGCATGCTTGCCTTTATAGGACGGGGCATAGAGTATAAAAGTTGGGGTCTGATGTCGCAGATGTATAGAACGTTGGTTCGGCCACATTTGGAATACTGCGTCCAGTTCTGGTCGCCACACTACCAGAAAGACATGGAGGCTTTGGAGAGAGTACAGAGGAGGTTTACCAGGATGTTGCCTGGTATGGAGGGGCTTAGTTATGAGGAGAGATTGGGTAAACTGGGGTTGTTCTCCCTGGAAAGACGGAGGATGAGGGGAGACTTAATAGAGGTGTATAAAATTATGAAAGGCATAGATAGGGTGAACGGTGGGAAACTTTTCCCCAGGTCGGTGGTGACGTTCACGAGGGGTCATGGGTTCAAGGTGAAGGGGGGGAGGTTTTACACAGAGGGTGGTGGGGGCCTGGAATGCGCTGCCAGGCAAGGTGGTGGAGGCGGACACACTGGGAACATTTAAGACTTATCTAGATAGCCATATGAACGGAGTGGGAATGGAGGGATACAAAAGAATGGTCTAGTTTGGACCAGGGAGCGGCACGGGCTTGGAGGGCCGAAGGGCCTGTTCCTGTGCTGTATTGTTCTTTGTTCGCTTTGTTCTTTGTTTGTCATTTTTAAGACATACGTAAGAGATGACATAGCCCAATCACACTTTTTACTGTAAAAAAGCAATGTCCGGGTTGAAAATACAAACGAAAGAGAAACAAATAAAATGTGTGTCAGCCGGGTCTCAGTTGATATCACTCTTCCTTCTGAATAACAAGATCCAAGCTCAAATCTCACTCCAGGACTTGAGCACACGAAAAATACCAAGGTTGACACTAGTGCATTACTGAGGGAGGCTGCAATGTTGGAAGTGTCATGTTTAACTTATGCCTCATCTGCCATCTCAGGTGGAAGTACATGGTCCCATGGCACTATCTGAAGCCCAAAGGAGGTGCGTCAACACCAAATTCATCAGCCGCACTCACAAGACAGCACCGAACATCACCCAAGCACAACGCAACGCCATCCACGCTCTCAAGACCAACCGCAACATTGTCATCAAACCAGCAGACAAAGGAGGGGCCATCGTCATACTGAACAGAACGGATTACTGCAAAGAAGTGTACCGACAACTGAACAACGAGGAACACTACAGACAGTTACCCACAGATGCGACCAAAGAACACACCCGCCAACTCAACACTCTGATCAAAACCTTTGATTCAGACCTTCAAAACACCCTCCATGCTCTCATCCCACGTATTCCACGCGTTGGAGATCTCTACTGCCTCCCAAAGATACACAAGGCAAACACACCCGGCCGTCCCATCGTTTCAGGCAATGGAACCCTGTGCGAGAACCTCTCCGGCTATGTCGAGGGCATCTTGAAACGCATTGTACAAAGAACCCCCAGCTTTTGTCGCGACACTACGGACTTCCTACAGAAACTCAGCGCACATGGAGCAGTTGAACCAGGAGCACTCCTCGTCACAATGGATGTCTCGGCACTCTACACCAGCATCCCCCACGATGATGGCATTGCTGCAACTGCCTCAGTACTCAATGCCGTCAACTGCCAGTTTCCAGATGCAATTTTACAACTCATCCGCTTCATCCTGGACCACAATGTCTTCACCTTCAACAACCAGTTCTTCATCCAGACACACGGAACAGCCATGGGGACCAAATTCGCACCTCAATATGCCAACATCTTCATGCACAGGTTCGAACAAGACTTCTTCACCGCACAGGACCTTCAACGGATGCTATACACTAGATACATCGATGATATTTTCTTCCTTTGGAGTCATGGTGAGCAATCACTGAAACAACTATATGACGACATCAACAAGTTCCATCCCACCATCAGACTCACCATGGACTACTCTCCAGAATCGGTTGCATTCTTGGACACACGCATCTCCATTAAGGACGGTCACCTCAGCACCTCACTGTACCGCAAGCCCACGGATAACCTCACGATGCTCCACTTCTCCAGCTTCCACCCTAAACACGTTAAAGAAGCCATCCCCAATGGACAAGCCCTCCGAATACACAGGATCTGCTCGGATGAGGAGGATCGCAACAGACACTTCCAGACGCTGAAAGATGCCCTCATAAGAACAGGATATGGCGCTCAACTCATCGATCAACAGTTCCGACGCGCCACAGCGAAAAACCGCACCGACCTCCTCAGAAGGCAAACATGGGACATGGTGGACAGAGTACCCTTCGTCGTCCAGTACTTCCCCGGAGCGGAGAAGCTACGGCATCTCCTCCGGAGCCTTCAACATGTCATTGATGAAGACGAACATCTTGCCAAGGCCATCCCCACACCCCCACTTCTTGCCTTCAAACAACCACACAACCTCAAACAGACCATTGTCCGCAGCAAACTACCCAGCCTTCAGGAGAACAGCGACCACGACACCACACAACCCTGCCACAGCAACCTCTGCAAGATGTGCTGGATCATCGACACGGATGCCATCATCTCACGTGAGAACACCATCTACCAGGTACACGGTGCCTACTCTTGCAACTCGGCCAACATTGTCTACCTGATACGCTGCAGGAAAGGATGTCCCGAGGCATGGTACATTAGGGAAACCGTGCAGACGCTACGACAATGGATGAATGAACACCGCTCAACCATCACCAGGCAAGACTGTTCTCTTCCTGTGGGGGAGCACTTCAGCAGTCACGGGCATTCAGCCTTGGATCTTCAGGTAAGCATTCTCCAAGGCGGCCTTCACGACACACGACAGCGCAGAGTCGCTGAGCAGAAACTGATAGCCAAGTTCCGCACACATGAGGATGGCCTAAATCGGGATGTTGGATTTATGTCACATTATCAGTAACCCCCACAGCTTGCCTCCTGGGCTTGCAGAATCTCACTAGCTGTTCTGTCTGGAGACAATACACATCTCTTTAACCTGTGTTTAATGCTCTCTCCACTCACATTGTCTGTATCTTTAAGACCTGGCTGGCTTTAGGGATTCGCATTCTAATCAGTATTCTGCAACTTGATTTTGTGTCTGTGCCCTGTTTGAGAGCACATTTCCACTCCATCTGACGAAGGAGCAGCGCTCCGAAAGCTTATGGTATTTGCTACCAAATAAACCTGTTGGACTTTAACCTGGTGTTGTGAGACTTCTTACTGTGTTCACCCCAGTCCAACGCCGGCATCTCCACATCATGACTATTTCAAAGAACAGGGGATTATCCCCATTGTCCTGACCAACACTTATCCCACAATGAACCTCACAAAAAATGGATTACTTGCATTATCACGGGTGTTTGTGGTAGCTTGCTGTGCCACGTTTCCTACATTACAACAGTGACAAAACTTCGAAAGTACTTCACTGGACTTTAAAAGTACTCTGAGATAGCAAGGCATGCATGAAAAGTCTTTCTTTTCTCAGGACATTACAAAATAAGTACAAATGAAAGGCAATTAACTGAAAATATGCAATTGTAAACATGACTCAAGAGCATAGGAGCTAAAATAGATTGATATCTCCTTTCCACATGCTTCCCCCAGACTTATTTGAAATATGCTTTAGGAGTGTGTGTTCTAGAAAACTCCAGAAGATAGACTCATAATGTGTTTCAGGTTATGCACATTTATTTTCCCTCTCTCCCTCCACTCCCTGCATCCACACAACTGGACTTGAAATGCAGAGAATGTTTCAACAGTTCATCACAAGATCATGACAAATTCTTAGAGAATTTTATAATCGTAGCTGACATGTAATTCAGGCATTGCTGAAGCTTTTATCTTTGCTTCCTCTTAATTGGATAAGGGTTCCATATCAAAACGTCAGCAGTGATGCAGAGATGCATACCATAGTTTAATTCCTTGGAGTGAAGCATGACATTGGATATAGCTACTATCTTCTTCATTTCTCATTCTTTGAAGGAACGCATCAGAAGCAATTAACGAGCTTGCTCACCCAACATGTGCCTTACTGAGCTGAACTGTGAATAAAGAACTCTTGAACACCTTCCGAGATTGATCTAAGATACTACTAATTTTCACTGAATTTGTATGTATTTTCAATGAAGATAGAATCATCACCAGGCAAGGTAAAATGTTTCCAGTAGTTTTTCATCGAAAAGCTTCTGTACAGTTGCCCAAACAATCACTACAAACATGGGATAACAAATATAAAGGCATAACCGTGAAGGAGACACAGCTGAACTGCTTCTACACTTGCCCAGGAGGTAAGATTTTCTCATGTATTTGCCCTTGTGGGTGATAGCATAATGTAAGACCATATTCCAAAATATGTTGTTTTAAGATTGCAATTTAGATTTGGGTGCAAAGTTCAAAGGTGTCCGAATTACATTTCTCTCCTGTCAGTGATCAAATTTATATCATTAACCATGTACATGTTTACAAATTTGTATCGCTACACCACAAGTACCTGAATGTTTATATTTCCTTCAATTACAAAAACATACCATGGATATGATAATTTTACAAAAATAAAATTCAATTTTAAAATTATGATTTAAACTACATCCAATACTAGGACTACATATGCCAATGCCCAGTATGAAATTTACAGTAAGTTTGGCCATTTTAATTTAACTCAGTTAGCAGGAGGTCATAAATATAAAAAATTTATCTCAACTTCCTGAGATTGTCTCAAAATATTTAGGGAGATTTTGAAGACCACCTGCAGTATATAAATAACTTTACCAAACCACTTTTTAATGTAGGTCAAAGAATTTATATGATGCAAGCGAAACATTAATCTCAAAGCAAGACTGCAACAGAGGTCATTTATCATGTCATTGTATTTTACTCATTTACGGGATGTCGTCGTCACTGGCTAGACCAGTATTTATTGCCCATCCCTAACCACCCTCCAGAAGATGGTGCTGAGCTGCCTTCTTGAATTGCTGCAGTTCCTGAGATGTAGGTATACCCACAATGCTGTTAGGAAAAGAGTTTCAGAATTTTGATCCAGTGACAGTGAAGGAACACATATATTTCCAAATCAGGATGGTGAGTAACCTGGAGGGGAACTTTCAATTGGTGGTGTTCCCATGTTTCTGCTGGCTTTTGTTCTTCTAGATGATAGTGGATGTGGGTTTGGAAGGTGCTGCCTAAGGAGCAGTGCATGGTAAATGGCATACACTGCTATGACTACACATCACTGGTGTAAGAAGTGAATGTTTCTGGAAGGGGTACCAAGCAAGCGGGCTGCTTTGTCCTGGGTGGTGTTGAGCTTCGAGTGTTGTTGGAGATGCACTCATCCGGGCAAGGGGAGAGTATTACATCACACTCCTGGCTTGTGCTTTGTAGATGGTGGACAGACTTAAGGGAGTTGGGGTGAGTTACCCACCCATAGGATTCCTAGCCTCTGACCTTCTCTTGCAGCCACAGTATTTATATGGCCAATCCAGATCAGTTTCTGGCCAATGGTAACCCCAGGATGTTGACAGTGGGAGACTCAGCGATGGTAATGCCATTGAATGTCAAGGGGTGATGGTTAGATTCTCCCTTATTGGAGATGTTTATTGCTCGTCACTTGTGTGGCATAGATGTTACTTGCCACTTCTCAGCCCAAGTTTGGATATCATACAGGTCTTGCTGCATTTGGGTATGGACTGCTTCAGTATCTGAGCAGTTGCGGATGATGCTAAATGTTGTGCAATCAGCAGCAAATGTCCCCACTTCTGATCTTATGATATCAAGATCATTGATGAAGCAGCTAAAGATGGTTGGGCTGAGAACACTCTCTTGAGGAACTCCTGCAATGATGTCCTGGAATGGAAATGATTCATTTCCAACCACCACAGCCTTTGTGCTAGGTACAACCCCAAATCAGTGGGAGAGTTTTCCTCTATGATTCCCACCAACTCCACTTTTGCTCGGTCTCCTTCATGTCATACTCGATCAAATGTGACCTTGATGTCCCTTGATCATACTCGATCAAATGTGATCAAATCATGATCATACTCGATCAAATGTGACCTTGATGTCACAGGTCCAGGCAAGCTGTGGCGGTTACAAATAGTGTGACATGGACCCAATATCCCGGTTGAGGCCGTCCTCGTGTGTGTGGAACTTGGCTATCAGAGCTTGGACCTGCAGAGTTTCACTGGCTGTCTTGTCTGGAGACAATACACATCTTTTTAGCCTGTCTTGATGCTCTCTCCACTCACGTTGTTTGTATCTTAAATACTTGATTAGCTGTAAGTATTCGCATTCCAACCATTATTCATGTAAATTGAATCTGTGTCTTTATATGCCCTGTTTGTGAACAGAATTCCCACTCACCTGAAGGGGCTTGGAGCTCCGAAAGCTTGTGTGGCTTTTGCTACCAAATAAACCTGTTGGACTTTAACCTGGTGTTGTTAAACTTCTTTTGCCAGGAGCAGAGATGCTTATCAAATAGTTATTGGAGTTGCAGGGTAGTATTTTACAACTTATGCTTCTTTAACTAATATTCCAGGTCCCACAGATCTACGGGACACGTTAGGAGCTTACCCAGAGTTACATAAAATGTTATAAGCCCATTAATGGTGCTCTCAATCTAATTGTGGAAAGGGGAGCTGCATATACAGATGTAAGTGCACAACCCAGAGTTCTCCCCATGATCCTGAAAACTGAATTGGTAGCAGGGCAATAAAATCAGGTTCTTCTAGGTCAGAATCAGCTCACTAATTAAGGTCACAGACTAGTAGATGCCACATAAACATCAGGCAATGAAGAGGGAGGGATAAGCGAATAACCCAGTGTCTTGGACAACATCTTATAAATGAATAATTCCCAGTCACTGCTTCTCCAGGGGTCCCTTGGTTAAGAATCTGTGCAATGTCTTACTGTGGTGAAATAAATTAAATCATCACTCTTCAATTACAAGATAGGCACAGCAGGATTATGTAATTGATTATCTGCGCATGTGCGGTGCAATGCACGTGAAGGGACAGATTCAGTCTCAGAAATGGTAACTTTACCTCTAGGCCATTTGGACAGTCCATTTTAAAGACACTTTTGTGACAAAGATGAAAACAAGCAGCTGGTGAAAGCTGATAATGACTCAAACTGGACGATTTCATGAGGAACATTTGCTTCTCCTCACTTTAACCAATTGCTTTTATTATATGGTTTCTTGTAATAACATCTATAATTTCAAGGAACTTGGATCAGAACAGATATTCAGTGGTCAAAAAATTAGATGGAGATGTCTTCCATTAAAGATGTGTAGGTTAGGTGGATTGGCTATGCTAAATTGCCCCTATGTATCCACAAATGAGTAGGTTAGGTGGATTAGCCACAGTACGTGCATGAGGTTATGGGGATAGGGCAGTGGTTGGGTCTGGGTAAGATGCTCTTTCAGAGAGTCATGCCCTCCACCCTGGAAGCCTCGGATGAACCTGTATCTGGGGTCACCATTGCAGATGTCAGAGCAGCTTTCTTGAAGGTCAACCCACAGAAAGCAACTGGCCCTCCTATTTATTGACTGCAGCTCAGCCTTCAACACTATTATTCCCACGAAACTCATCTCCAAACTCCGTGGCCTGGGCCTCGGCACCTCCCTCTGCGACTGGATCCTGAACTTCCTAACTCACAGACCACAATCAGTAAGGATAGGCAACAACATCTCCTCCACGAACATCCTCAACACCAGTGCCCCACAAGGCTGTGTTCTCAGCTCCCTACTATACCCGTTATACACTGATGACGGTGTGGTCAAATTCCCCTCCAATTCGATTTTCAAGTTTGCTGACGACACCACCATAGTGGGTGGGATCTCAAACAATGACGAGACAGAGTACAGGAATGAGACAGAGAATCTGGTGAACTGGTGCGGCAACAATAATCTCTCCCTCAGAGTCAACAAAACGAAGGAGTTTGTCATCAACTTCTGGAAGCGTAAAGGAGAACATGCCCCTGTCTACATCAACGGGGACGAAGTAGAAAGAGTCAAGAGCTTCAAGTGTTTAGGTGTCCAGATCACCAACAACCTGTCCTGGTCCCCCCCCCCCCCCCCCCCATGCCAACACTATAGTTAAGAAAGCTCACCAACACCTCTACTTTCTCAGAAGACTAAGGAAATTTAGCATGTCAGCGACAACTCTCACCAATTTTTACAGATGCACCATAGAAAGCATTCTTTCTGGTTGTATCACAGCTTGGTATGGCTCCTGCTCTGCTCAAGACCGCAAGGAACTACAAAAGGTCGTGAATGTAACCCAATCCATCACGCAAACCAGTCTCCCATCCATTGACTCTGTCTACACTTCCTGTTGCCTCGGCAAAGCAGCCAGCATAATTAAGGACCTCACGCACCCCAGACATTCTTTCTTCCTTCGGGAAAAAGATACAAAAGTCTGAGGTCACGTACCAACCGACTCAAGAACAGCTTCTGCCCTGCTGCCGTCAGACTTTTGAATGGACTTACCTTGCATTAAGTTGATCTTTCTCTACACCCTAGCCATGACTGTAACACTACATTCTACACTCTCTCGTTTCCTTCTCTGTGAATAGTATGTTTTGGCTGTACAGCGTGCAAGAAACAATACTTTTCACTGTGTGTTAATACATGTGACAATAATAAATCAAGTCAAATCAGTACAGACTCAATGGCTGACTGCCCTCCTTCTGCACTGCAGGGATTTTATGATTCTATGAATTAAAATCATATGCAAACAAGCACAGGCTGGTCTTGTGAAGTATGTGCTATGTGCTCATACTACCAATATTAGGCAGAGTTGAGAGTTCAGCATCTTACTAGCTTGACAGGATCAGCTGTATAAATTCCAGCATATGTGATGTAAACTTTGCCTCTGGGCATGAGAATGCTGAATTTTTCAGTGTTAGTATTTTGTGTGGATGTTTCTATCCAAAAGTTCCGACAGCAAGATTTGTGCTTAATACGACTAAGAGTTTGAAAGTGGTATCCCAAAGGTTATTCCTTCGTCGTATTCTTTTTTAGGGAGGAAGAGGAGAATGAAAGACAAGATAGGGGATAATGTCTCTTTTACACATGCCTGTTTTTAACTACACAGCTGAGAGTGCTAAACCAAGCACACCTACCTGCAAAGGTTCAAGGAAATTGTCTTCAGAGGAACATTCCATTTAGGAAGCAGTGAATGACAAAAGATGCTGTCAGCTCAACACTGTTTGCAGATAAACTCCACCTCAAGCCAGTGAATGTGTTTGCCTCAGACTTTTCAAACTCATAGAAAACAACAGCAACATCAGTCAATTAGCAGTTCACAAGTGGATTAATCAAGCAGGTTGACTGATTAAGTGTTTTGCTTTTACTAAATGTACAAATCTTTTCCCATGAGAAACCTACAACACAAAGTAAGCACTGGATTATTTTTTGCATCGTTTAAAGGCATTCATGAGGCCTGCACTCAGTAACCTGGCTTGGTGAACAAGCGCTTCTATTTCAAAGTATAGATATTCAGTGACCGTCAACATAAGATCAAGCAAGTGAATGTCTGTTGTTTCGGGAGCAGTCAATGTATCTTCATTTTAAGTTAATTCTCTTTCCAAGTTTAACTGATAAAGAATAGTGCAACAATTCCTTTATGCTATCCCCTTCAGTCCTGGTTCCAGACTCCACTGAAGTCACCACTAATGTACATCAAAAATACAATTAAGCCCATGCAGTCACCAAGATTGTCAGACGCATTATATGAAAACAGAAACAGTGATTCAGTTGATTGGAGACATCAGGAACATACAGCCCTGCCCAGAAGTCTAATACCTTTGTAGTCCATGGCATTTTCTACAGTCACCCAGACAGATACAATTATGAGGGCAGCAGATAAAGCCCACCACAGCCAAAGGCATGAAAAAAGCGATGACAACAGATCAGAAGGAAATCCTACTGAATAACATTTGCTGGAGATGGTATGGAGGTCAATAGCAGAGGAGTGACCAGGGAACATGAGTCGACCATCGTAAAAGATTCCATGACCTGATAAAATCTGGAAAGGCGAATGGCAAGCGATAACCATGTGACAGATCTCTGACTCTGTATACAGCAGCATACGCATGAGCTGAGCAGACTGAATGCCCAAAATTCTCCCTTACATTGATGCAACTGTACATTTGCTCTGACAATAAGTCAGCCACCTTCACATATATAGTGTAACAGACAGAAGCCATGGCCATCTCAGCTGCAAGTAGATACAATGAAACAGGTTGCATCCACCTCATCCTCAGTAATGGGACAGCACCCTGTAGAAGTGGGGGTGAACACAAGGCGCCACACCAAAAGTTGCACTTTGAAGGTAATTCGGTTCAAGTTTGCTTTGCCATTCATTTCTCCTGTAGTAATAACAATGTTTTTGATCAGATTTTTATGTAATTAAAGCTTGATGTCATAAGTGAAATGAAGTTTAAGGGGGAGGGACGGGGGACTGGGCTTGGTGGTGTTCCATTGTCTGTGATGTGAGGCAATATGGCTGATGGATATTTTTGCGTGGCAATGGGTTTATTCAGATTTGTGCTTGCTGCATAATTTCTGTCTCCGATGAAAGTTGAAGGACAGAGTCATCTGTCATGGGGTTGAGGCGCGCTCAAATGAAGCACTGCTGAATCAACATGGTCTTGAAGCCAGGCCATCCTGCCAATTGCCACAATGCTGGGACATCCTCGGTAGTCTTATTCCCAATGTCTGGGTAACAGGGCTCCTCTGCAGCTTCCCTTTGTCTTCCTCTTTCTTCTCCCCACCCTCCTTCAAGGAAGAATGCTGTTCTAGTTTCTTCTCCTCATCCAGCTCCAGTCCTCTTTGTATACTTTTACAACTTTTACAGATGCACCATAGAGAGCATTCTTTCTGGTTGTATCACAGGTTGGTATGGCTCCTGCTCTGCCCAAGACTGCAAGAAATCACTAAAGGTCGTGAATGTAGCCTAATCCATCACACAAACCAGCCTCCCATCCATTGACTCTATCTACACTTCCCGCTGCCCCGGCAAAGCAGCCAGCATAATTAAGGACCCCACGCTCCCCGGACATACAATCTTCTTCCACCGGGAAAAAGATACAAAAGTCTGAGGACACGTACCAAACGATTCAAGAACAGCTTCTTCCCTGCTGCCGCCCCAACCCTATGACAGAATTTTGAATGGACTTACCTTGCATTAAGCTGATCTTTCGCTACACCCTAGCTATGATGTAACACTACATTCTGCACTCTCTCATTTCCTTCGCTATGAACAGTATGCTTTGTCTGTATAGCGCGCAAGAAACAATACTTTTCACTGTATACTAATACATGTGACAATAATAAATCAAATCAAATATAGCCTTGTGGTGTGGTGAGCAGCAAATGACCAAAATACAAGATACTTTGGCTCTTACTGGAGGATGCCACCCAAACAGTCAAAATAACACAAGCGCAACTTCACGATGTCACTAGTTTGTTCAGTGCAGGTTTGTGAATTGATTGCTTTGGTTGCAGCACCCATCTACATTTGGCAATGGATAGGTATCAGGAGCCACCTCCTCAGAGAATAACCCCTATCCATCAGTAGCAATCCAAGGAGTCTGGATGTTAGCCTGAAGAGGTGCAACACCTGAGACTCAAGCAGGACGAAAACCAGTACACACCTGCAAAGATACACTTCCTATGTTCACAGATCAACTGGAAATTCAGTGAGCCTTTTCTGTTCAAAAATCCTTGAACAAACTAACCTTAGAGAATCCATCAAAGGTGGCAAACCTCAGTGCCGTCTGTACCTGCGATGGTTCATATGTCTCAAAGCGGATGTAGTCTCCTGCCCTCTAGAACAGGACATCTATGATCTGCATGTTGGTGTGCCACAGCTGATCTTTGCAAGGATCCGGAAATAAAAATATTCAGCATCACTGTGATCTTGACCGCTACAAGTGACTGCGATGGGGACCGTGAGGCCTCAGGTCATCACTGACCAAAGCACAAATACCCAAGACCAAATGCCTGGAGAGATGCAAACTCCCGCAGCAGTGGAACTCTGAAGTAGCTGACGCTTGAGCAGTACAGCCTTAGGTAAGGCCTTCTTTCTTTTGCAGCCCCTCTGTGCTCCTCTAGCCTCCTCTTAGAGTCATAGAGGTTTACAGCATGGCAACAGGCCCTTCGGCCAACTTGTCCATTCCGCCCTTTTTCTTTTTAAAAACCCGTAAACTAATCCCAATTGCCCGCATTTGGCCCATATCCCTCTATACCCATCTTGCCATGTAACTATCTAAATGCTTTTTAAAAGACAAAATTGTACCGGCCTCTACTACTACCTCTGGCAGATTGTTCCAGACACTCGTCACCCTTTGTGTGAAAAAATTGCCCCTCTGGACACTTTTGTATCTCTCCCCTCTCGCTTTAAACCTATGCCCTCTAGTTTTAGACTCCCCTGCCTTTGGGAAAAGATATTGATTATCTATCTTGTCTATGCCCCTCATTATTTTATAGACCTCTATAAGATCACCCTTCAGCCTCCTACGCTCCAGAGAAAAAAGTCCCAGTCTATCCAGCCTCTTCTTATAACTCAATCCATCAAGTCCCGGTAGCATCCTAGTAAATCTTTTCTGCATTCTTTCAAGTTTAATAATATCCTTTCTATAATAGGGTGACCAGAATTGCACACAGTATTCTAAGTGTGGCCTTGCCAATGTCTTGTACAACTTCAACAAGACGTCCCAACTCCTGTATTCAAAGTTCTGACCGATGAAACCAAGCATGCCGAATGCCTTCTTCACCACTCTGTCCACCTGAGACTCCACATTCAAAGAGCTATGAACATGTACCCCTAGATCTCTTTGTTCTGTAACTCTCCCCAATGACCGACCATTAACTGAGTAAGTCCTGCCCTGGTTCAATCTACCAAAATGCATCACCTCGCATTTGTCTAAATTAAACTCCATTTGCCATTCGTCAGCCCACTGGCCCAATTGATCAAGATCCCGTTGCAATTGGAGATAACTTTCTTCACTGTCCACTATGCCACCAATCTTGGTGTCATCTGCAAACTTACCAACCATGCCTCCTATATTCTCATCCAAATCATTAATATGAATGACAAATAACAGTGGGCCCAGCACTGATCCCTGAGGCGCACTGCTGGTCACAGGCCTCCAGTTTGAAAAACAACTCTCTACAACCACCCTCTGGCTTCTGTCAAGAAGCCAATTTTGTATCCATTTAGATACCTCACCCTGGATCCCGTAAGATTTAACCTTATGCAACAATCTACCATGCGGTAACTTGTCAAAGGCCTTGCTAAAGTCCATGTAGACAACATCAACTGCACTGCCCTCATCTACCTTCTTGGTTACCCCTTCAAAAAACTCAATCATATTTGTGAGACATGATTTTCCACTCACAACGCCATGCTGACTGTCCTTAATCAGTCCTTGCGTCTCTAAATGCCTGTAGATCCTGTCTCTCAAAATACCTTCCAATAATTTACCCACCACAGATGTGAGGCTCACCAGCCTGTAGTTCCCAGGCTTTTCCCTGCAGCCCTTTTTAAACAAAGGCACAACATTTGCCACTCTCCAATGTTCAGGTACCTCTTGATCAGGAGAATGCATCTGCTGAAGCTCCTCCTCCCTATTCTGTCACACATCAGAGTAACCTACTCCCATTTCAACTTCCCCAGTAGTGGGTCGCTCGTTTATCAGGGTTCTCTCTGCCAACCTCTATTGCCCAAGTGATACCAGCAGCCTTACATCCTTTCAAAAATCCCACCACTAAATTTTTGCAAACGCAAGCATCTCACTACCAGCTATGGCAAATCTGTGCCACTGGTTGATAAACTAAGCATTATTTTCCGCATCTTATGTTGGCTAATGCATCCATTGGCACTCATCTATGGTTTCCCACTGTGCTCTTGACTGGTGCACCATGACGTATCCCAGACATTGTTTTCCCTGTGCCTACTGACCTGAAATTTTCAAACTGCTCCCGAGACCTGTTAATGACCTCAAAAGCAGTTACTTGGAAACATGCAGGCTCCCACATCCACTCCCTGCCTTTGAAAATCATTTTGCATTCCGAGGGCATTGGGATTCAGTAACGTTGTCCAGAAATGCAATTTGCAATGTGTGCCCACACCCCAACTCGCCCCCACTGGCAACTGAAAACCAACTAAAGATGTCAATTGTAAAGTCAGAGTTACTCAAATTGAGTTCAGGAAAGAAGAAATGACATACATTTACATAGTGCTTTTCATAACCAGATTGTTCCAAAGCATTTTACAGCCAATTAAGTATTTTTGGACTGCAGTCACTATTGTGACTTGTATCTTGTTCTTCTCAAAGACATACAGAAACAAAAGAGAAAGCGAGGTTAAACTGGTAGCTGAAACACCTGGTCAAACAGAGTTTACGTGTGGAAGAGCATCTGTCAAAGTGCTTTGCTGTAATGTTCTATGTACACACATAAAGATCAAGTGAAATATAATACAATAACCACACAATAGTCAGATCTAAGTAATCGCACAACCAGGTAGAAGTTCTGCAAGTCCTCCCCATCGAGTCCTGAATGATTTTATTTATTGTCACATGTATTAACATAGTGAAAAGTATTGTTTCTTGCGCGCTGTACCAACAAAGTTTGTCTGCTTCCACTACCTCCCTAGGCACCCACCACTCTCTTGTGTAAAAAAACCTGCCTCATACATCTCTTTTAAACCTTGCCCCTCGCACCCTAAACCCACGCCCCCGAGTAACTGATTCTTCCACCCTGGGAAAAAGCTTCTGATTACCCACTCTGTCCATGCCTCTCAATCTTGTAAATTTCTATCAGGTCGCCCCTCAACCTCCGCCGTACCAGTGAGAACAAACCAAGTTTCTCCAACCTTTTCTCATAGCTAATGCCCTCCATATCAGGCAGCATTCTGGTAAATCTTTTCCGTACCCTCTCCAAAGCCTCCACATCCTTCTGGTAGTGTGGCGACCAGAATTGAACACTATATTCCAAGTGCGGCCTAACTAAGGTTCTATAAAGCTGCAACATGACTTGCCACCTTTTGAACTCAATACCCCGGCCAATGAAGGCAAGCATGCCATATGCCTTCTGGCTACCTTCTCCACTGCGTTGCCACTTTGTGACCTGTGTACCTGTACAGCCAGATCCCTCTGCCTATCAATACTCTGAAGGGTTCTGCCATTTACTGTATATCTCCTATCTTTATTAGACTTTCCAAAATGCATCAACTCACGTTTGTCCGGATTAAACTCCATCTGCCATTTCTCCGCCCAAGTCTCCAACCGATCTATATCCTGCTGTATCCTCTGATGGTCCTCATCACTATCCGCAAATCCACCAACCTTTGTGTTGTCCACAAACTTACTTATCAAACCAGTTACATTTTCCTCCGAATCATTTATATATTACAAACAGCAAAGGTTCCAGCACTGATCCCTGAGGAACGCCACTTGTCACAGCCCCTCCATTCAGAAACGCACCCTTCCACTGCTACTCTGTCTTCTATGACCGAGCCAGTTTTGTATCCACCTTGCCAGCTCATCTCTGATCCCATGCGACTTCACCTTCTGCACCAGTCTGCCATGAGGGGCCTTGTCAAAGGCCTTACTGAAGTCCATGTAGACAACATCCACTGCCCTACCCTCAATCATCTTTGTCACTTCCTTGAAAAACTCGATCAAGTTAGTGAGACACGACCTCCCCTTCATGAAACCATGTTGTCTCTCATGTTACCATCAGTCTACTCTCAATCAGCAGCGAAGTGATGGAAGGGATCATCAACAGCACTAACAAGTGACACTTACTCTTTTTTGATTTATTGTTACATGTATTAGTATACAGTGAAAAGTATTGTTTCTTGCATGCTATACAGACAAAGCATACTGTTCATCGGGAAGGAAAGAAAAGGGTGAAAAATGTAGTGTTACAGTCATAGCTAGGGTATAGAGAAAGATCAGCTTAATGAGGTAGGTCCATTCAAGTCTGATGGCAGCAGCAAAAAAGCTGTTCTTGAGTCGGTTGGTACGTGACCTAACTTTTTAAAAATCTTTTTCCTAATTGAATAAGGTGGAAGAGAGAATATCTGGGGTGTATGGGGTCCTTAATTATGCTGGCTGCTTTTCCGAGGCAGTGGGAAGTGTAGACAGAGTCAATGGATGGGAGGCTGGTTTGCGTGATGGACTTGCTTGTTCATGATCTTCTGTAATTTCTTGCAGTTTTGCACAGAGCATGAGCCACACCAAGCTATAGCACCACCAGAAAGAATGCTTTCTATGGTGCATCTGTAAAAGTCGCTGAGAGTTATAGCGGACATGCCAAATTTCCTTAGCCTCCTGAGAAAGTAGAGACGTTGGTGGGCTTTCTTAACTATAGCGTCAGCGTGAAGGGACTAGGACAGGTTGTTGGTGACCTGGATACCTAGAAACTTGAAGCTCTCGACCATTTCCAATTCATCCCTTTTGATGTAGATAGGAGTCATGATTCAAGTTTCTCAAGTTTCCTGTTCTTGTTGTGCTTTTGCTACCTGTTTCTGGTGTCTGCTGTGGACCTGTTCAGTCTGGGAGGCCAGAACCGATTCATGCCATGACTAACCTTTCGAAGCACTTCATAATGACAGATGTTAGAGCCACCAGGCAATAGTTATTAAGGCACACTGCCAGGCTTCTCTTTGGTACCAGGGGGATGGTCATCTTCTTGAAGCAAATAGGGACCTCAGATTGGTGTAAAGATATTAAAGATGTCTGCGAATACCCCCGCCAGCTGGTCGGCACAGGATCCGAGTGCTCGTCCAGGTACCCTGTTTGCTTGTGCGGCTTTTGCTACCAAATAAACCTGTTGGACTTTAACCTGGTGTTGTTAAACTTCTTACGATGTAGATAGGGGCATGTCCTCCACTACCCTTCCCAAAGTCGATGACTATCTTCTTTGTTTTACTGACATTGAGGGAGAGATTATTGTCGTCGCACCAGTTCACCAGATTCTCTAGTCTCTTTCCCAAACTCCGTCTCATCATTGTTTGAAATCCGACCCACTATAGTGGTGTCATCAGCAAAGCTGAAAGTCAAGTTGGTGGGGAATTTGGCCACACAGTCATAGATGTATAAGGAGTATAGTAAGGGGTTGAGGACACAGCCTGGTGGGGCACCGGTGTTGAGGATAATTGCGGAGAAGGTATTGTTGCCTATCCTTATTGATTATGGTAAGTGGGTTAGGAAGTCTAGGATCCAATCAGAGAGGGAGGAGCCGAGCCCTAGGCCATGGAGTTTGGAGATAGGTTTTGTGGGAATAATGGTGTTGAAGGCTGAGCTGTAGTCAATAAATAGAAATCTGACATAACTATCCTTGTTATCTAAGTGTTTCAGGATTGCATGTAGGGCCAGGGAGCTGGTGTCTGCTGTGGACCTGTTCAGTCTGGGAGGCCAGAACTGATTCATGCCATGACTAACCTTTCGAAGCACTTCATAATGACAGATGTTAGAGCCACCAGGCAATAGTTATTAAGGCACACTGCCAGGCTTCTCTTTGGTACCAGGGGGATGGTCATCTTCTTGAAGCAAATAGGGACCTCAGATTGGTGTAAAGATATTAAAGATGTCTGCGAACACCCCCGCCAGCTGGTCGGCACAGGATCTGAGTGCTCGTCCGGGTACCCTGTCCAGGCTTTCCATGGGTTGATTTTCGAGAAGGCTGATCTGACTTCAGTTATTACTCAGCAATAACCTGCTCACTGACACTCAGTTTGGGTTCTGCCAGGGCCACTTGGACTTCTGATCTTATTACCACCTTGGTCCAAACATGAACAAAAATAGCTCAACTCAAGAGTTTAAATTTGACAGAGTGTAGGATCAGGGAGCCCAAGCAAAACAAGTCAATAATAATCAGGGGGCAAATTCTCCATTGGTTGGAGTCAAACCAAGCACAAAGGAAGATGATCATGCTTGTTGGAAGTCAATCACTTCAGCCCCAGGCTATCACTGCAGGAATTCTTTGAGAGAGAGTAAACCAGCCCAATCATTTCAGTACCATTCACCTCAAATATTAAAGCGATCCAGGTTCATATGAAGCAAGACCTGAACAACATTCAGGCTTGGGCTGATGTGTGGCACTCATCACATAAATGCTAGGTAATGACCAACTCAAACAAGGGAGAATCTACCTGTCTCCTCTTGACATTCAATAGCATTACCATCAATGAATCCTGCCTCAACATCTTCCTGGGGGTAAGAGAAAACGCTGGAAAATCTCAGCAGGTCTGGCAGATCTGTAAGGAGAGAAAAGAGCTGACGTTTCGAGTCCAGATGACCCTTTGACATAGGGTCATCTGGACTCGAAACATCAGCTCTTTTCTCTCCTCACAGATGCTGCCAGACCCGCTGAGATTTTCTAGCGTTTTCTCTTTGGTTTCAGATTCCAACATCCGCAGTATTTTATTTTTATCTTCCTGGGGATTACCATTAACCAGAAACTGAAATGGAACCATATAAATACCGTGGCTGCAAGAGCATATCAGAGGCTGCAAATTCTGTAACATGTAGGCTCCTGACTCCCCAAAGCCTGTTCATTATTTACAGAGCATAAATTAGGAGTATGATGGCATACTCTCCGCTAGCCTGGATGAGTGCAGCTTCAATATTCCAAAAATTCCAAAGAACAGTAGCCTGTTGGATCAACATCCCATCCACCATGTTAAACTTTCACTCCCTCCACCAATGATGCACAGTGGCAGGAGTTGTACTATCTACCAGATGCACTACAATATCTCACCACAGCTCTTTCAATAGCACCTTCCAAACCTGCAACCTCTAACATCTAGGACAATGGCAGAGGATGAATGGAAACAAGCTCCTCTCCGAGCCACACACACCCCGCTC
Organism: Mustelus asterias; assembly: GCF_964213995.1. NCBI lineage: Eukaryota > Metazoa > Chordata > Chondrichthyes > Carcharhiniformes > Triakidae > Mustelus > Mustelus asterias. The sequence continues at coordinate 40,782,893 of NC_135809.1, read as the reverse complement.
CCGACTTGGAACTTTATTGCCGGTCTTTCATTGTTGATGAGCCAAAATATCGGAGCTCCCTTCCTAACAGCACTGTTGGTACGCCACTGTTATAGCTACACCAGATGAACTGCAGCAATTCATCACACCTTCACAGTGGAAATTAGGGATGAACAACAAATGCTGACCTCTACATCAATGTCCACATCCCACAAAATAACAAGTGGTTTATCTGTATTGCATCTGGTTCTTGGCTTTGTCACAGTACACACATTATAGTGCCTTCATGACCTCTGAATTTTCAAAAGCACTTTACAGCCAATTAACTACTTTTTAAAAATGTAGACATTGTTGTCATGCAGGAAACGCAGCAGCCAATTTGTGCAAAGACAGGTCCTACGAAAGGAAGGAGATGATGACCAGATTATCAGATGTTTTAAAGTAATGTTGAATGGGGAATAAATATTGACAAGAGCACAAGGGAAAACTTAATTCATCTTCAAAAGTATTTAAAGTGATCTTTTACGCCTGGAGGGGGGAAATGGGTCCTCAGTTTAACATCTCATCCAAGATAATGGCATCTCAGGCAGTGCAGCACTCCATGAGCTGGAATATCAATCTAGATTTTGTTCTTCAGTTACTGGCATGGGACTGCTATTTAAGGTAGTCATGGTATGCTATGAGATCTGGAGAAATTCTAACCTGACACGTGATTATCATTCCAAGGAGACATTATGCCTGCAACTAAGGTAAATTGACATTGAATTCTAAAAAAGGCCTGTTTTTTTCCCCTAAATGTTTTTAATATATGTAATATACAAACCAAAAACACAAAGTAGAACTTTAGTTTTTTGGAGCACTTGAGATCAGAATTAAAAGTAATTTGGTTAGAAAATCAAGATTGCAATCCAGACTTTTAGGTTTAGACTGCACTAAATCAATCAGGTCCAAAATTCTTTAGCAGCTTGATTTAATGCACGGAGTTGCTTCACATCCACATTGAGTTCCTTTATCTTATCTTAAATTTCGTTAGAACACAGAGTGTTGGCAGAACACTCTTAACAGTCAGTCACATAGGCTGACCTATATGCAACCCAGTCATGACCAAAGTTTCCTTTGACTATAAAAGGTTAGAGTAGACAGCAGATGGGAGCCACATATCTAGTCTCATTCTTAACACTATTTTTTAAAACCTATTTATAATCTGAAAGGGAGCAAGTCTCAACAAGACTTCACTACACCTCCAGTCAGATTTTAATTGGTATCTGCACTGTTCTGTGTCATGGACAAGTCCAAAATGTGCTTTAAAAATACAATTTTACAAACTGACACTTTGCAGGAATGCTCTGTCAAAGCAGAAACACAATTCAGGCAGAGAAATAAAGACTGAACACTGTACAACCAGCAGCAAAGCAAAGTGAGCACAGACTGGAAAATGTGTGCATAATCCATACTTAGTTTTATTTTGGATGACTAGATCTGATCAGTCCCTTTCCCAAATTCCTTTACATACTCTCAAGTGAATATTTATGACACCCAGGTTTACAGCTTTAAAAGTTCTTTCTACTAAGTGGAAAAGAAGGTATAGTTCATTTATTTCTCACTTCTGCCTCATGTTAAGTACTTACTGCCAGTTGATTTGGATTAATTAGTAGAAACCTAGCAGGAGTAGCTTGGCCCAAAGAAAACACTAGGGGAGGAAAAAAATGGTAATTAGAGGGGAAATAACCCAAAATAGAATAATCTTAAATCAAAAAGTATATATGTTCCTAATATTTCTATAACATACTTTCATCTAAATGTAGTTAGTAATCTTGATGTAAGTTTTTTTTTAAATCGGCCAATAGTGTGTTTGCCAATACATTTAAATGATTATACTTGTGAATAGTTACATCATCTCAAGAAGTGATGTAATGTAATACAGCAGCCATCTTAGTTAGTTGGCACATGTAGCAGCACACAGGAAGTGTTCAGCCTCTCTCTGCCTTCAGATTAGTTTGTATCAATCTCGAACAATACAATTTGAGCATTCAGTCAGATGTCGCAGTACATTGAATCATTGTCAATTGGCTCACTATTTGTGTTGTTCTTTTGCAAGATAAATCTAAAATTAAACACACTAACCTATCAATTCCTCATAGCCATATATCATGATCAAATATTTAACACATTTGTCCTTAAAACATACAATTGCCTCCACCTCAACTATTCCATGTGTCAAAGCATCCAATGCCGCACCAAGCCTTTGCAAAAATAAACTTCTCCTAACCTAACACAATAACAATTTTAAATTGATGATCTCTTGTCACTGACTCACCAACCAGAGGAAATAATCTTTCCCTGTTCACTCTACAACAGCCCTTCATAATTTTAAATCAAAAAAGCTCTTAACTCTCATGGAAATAGACTCAATATTTTAAGCATCACCTTATAAATATAACATCCCATTCCTGGCCATGTTGGTCAATCAGCATTGCATACTCTTTTTAAATTTCATGTTCTTTTGATCACAGAATGTCCAAAAGTATTCAGCATTCTAATTCTGCCATAAACAATGTTTTGTACAAATTTATAATTTAGTTATTTGGTAATACAGAACTTGTAAAAGAGAGACATAATTTTGAAGCTTTGCATCTTGCACTCATCAGGACAGATTAAAGGGGAAAAATAATTTATATCACATGAGAAAAGAGTGCTGACTGGTTGGTAGGTGGACTCTGATGTTGCCATGGAGAATGCACAATCTCGACCAATGGATTGCTAAGCTTTTGGTTAAATTCAAATCAGGCAGGTTAATGCTGAATGGTCAAGGCATTGCCCTGGAGAATGAACCAGGGAATGACTTTTGTTTAGTTCAGAAAGGCAAAATGAGTGAACATGCACTTTCCATCTGCAAATTAAAGGGCCCTGCGTGTTAATATATGTAGCTACTGGCACGTGTAAATGAGCCACACTGAGCTCAACTGATAATCTTAAATTGGTTGTCAACACAACTCTTGACATAATTGGATTATTTTGCAAGTGTTGTCCAATCAAGGAATCATATCAAATGTTGGACCTGTTTTGAGTTTTGCAAGAATAGGCCGGTTGGGTATGGCCAGTATTTTGCCTATTGCAAATAGCCAAAGGGACATGCTATTTGATATAATCCACCAGTCGCTGGTACGCATGGCTTACATACCTGGCATCACACTAGCACTAAGATTCATACACCATATTATTCGTTTGTGTGATTGGCACAATGTCTTTTTGGCTTGACAACAGCATCCTGTAAATGGAAAATACCAGACAGTAACAACATGATGCAGCCAGCTTCACCTGTTGTTCAATTATTTGAGACACCTTACCCTTGCAGGGTAATCGGAGGTAGATTGGGCACTTTTCCGGACCGAATGTGGCAGCCTTGGGCCCATTCTTGAGTTTGAGCGATATACAGTGAGCAATGATCTGATCAGGGTATTTGCTACCCCGCAAAATGACTTGGATGCATCCTATTTCAGCATTAAGCTTGCACAATGAGCAAATGGCTGAGGTTCCCAATAAGGCCAATCTTGCAGCTTGTGACACTGTAGGAATTCCAACATGTAAACTGACCAGGGAATGTAGGCTTGCAGTAGACAGTAATGGAGAACCCACTGGCGTATTTCTGAATTAGCACATTGAAACGGAGCAAAAGCTCCCTTTCCTCAAAGTGAATTTGAGCGCAGGACGGAGTCTATAAAGGTAAGGAAATTCTTACATGCAGTTGTGGATTCAATTTTAGCAAATGTATCATGAATGTATCAGAAATATGCAAGCGATATGATATTGCGTGTTATTCCATTGAAGATTTCACGTGGAAACCAACAGATGTTTTCAAAAGTTGGGTCTAGTTGCGATCCCTTGGTAACATCATTTATTTGGGCATACATGATGTCATTAAAATGGAACATCAAATTTCAAGGGGTATTTGTTGAGTTGTTGCAGGATTCCAAACAACCTGGCTGATTTTCACATGCAATATAATGCAAATCCTGCACAGGGCCTTGTCCTTTGCAGACAGAAGGGACATGCCCACACGTTGTGCCTTTTTCAACTAAACAAAAGCTTGCGGTCAGCAATTCCATCTTGTATTCCCCAGGGCAATGACTTCATAGAATCCCTACAGTGCAGAAGGCGGCCATTCAGCCCATCGAGTCTGCACCAAAGACAATCCCACCCAGGCACTATTCCCGTAACCCCACATATTTACTCTATTAATCCCCTGACACTAGGGACAATTTAGCATGGCCAATCAACCTAACCCACACATCTTTGGACTGTGAGAGGAAATCGGAGCACCCGGAGGAAACTCACGGAGACACAGGGAGAATGCACAAACTCCACACAGGCAGTGACCCGAGGCAGGAATTGAACCCGGGTCCGTGGTGCTGTGAAGCAGCAGTGCTAACCACTGTGCATCATACCGCCCCACTTGACCAGTGTTAATCTACTGGATTGGAATTTAAACAACATGTCACTTATTTCAGCAATACTCAATTTAGAATTGATCTTCACTGTATGCCACTGTTTATAAAATGCAAAACCATTCTTCTTAAATAGAGCTTAATCTTCTTGTATGATAGGAATTATGTATTTTGACCTTGTCTTCTTCCTTCAGTGTTGAGTGCATCGTCACATTCCTTGTTTAGCTCTCAAGATGCATTTGTGTGTGGCAGCTATGCACTACTTATTTCTCAGTTTAATTGTTCGATTAGATTTACTCTGATGAGAACCTTTAGGAGTTGGAATTCCATCTATTATAAACATGCAGGAATGACTTGTACTATGGTAAGCTGCTATATAAACACAAGTCGTTCTTCCACCCTCACTAGGAAGCACCCAAATGTATTTCAGGTTGATCTGATCTTTAATCTTCCATTTTCCATAATTACTATCCTACTTCATGCCCCATAAAGAGATCAGGACATCATTAGAGTGTTTGCAGTTATTATCCTGAAATTCTTTAGTATATCATATTAGTACTCTACTGAATTATTAGTTTCTTCAAATTAAAAACACAAGTTCATGCCAAAACGTACCATGAACATAAAAGTAGACACAAGGCGCCCATGGTATTCCCATTTTAAAAGGCAAATTTCAAAATGTGATGCATGAAGAGAATTATCCGGTAAGAGTACTCAATTGTGTGTGCTATGTTTCAAAGCTGATCAGTAATGAACTCGGTAACTTTCACTTGCACCACCTATAGGGTGGCACGGTGGTTAGTACTGCTGCCCCACAACACCAGCAACCCGGGTTCGATTCCAGATTGGATGACTGTGTGGAGTTTGCATGTTCTCTCCATGTTTGCATGTGATTTCTTCAGGTGTTCTGGTTTCCTTCCACAGTCCAAAGCTGTGCAGTTAGGTGGATTAGCCATGGTAAATGCACAGGATATGGGGATAGGGTGAGGGTAGAGGAGCATCATCCCAAAGAGAGCAAAGGATGTGAACATGAAAGCAAAAGGTGGTGGCCACAAATCAGGGAGTGTGTCAGAAAAAAAGTGCCATGAAAACAGTCTAGTTAAGAGACAAGGATAGGAATCTGATGAAACAAAGTCTGTTAAGTGAAGTTAAAAATACAGAGCAGAGGAAAAGGCTCCAATTTAAAGAAACAGCTGCAGAGAGAAGACTGGAGCAAAGTGGCCTTGAGCAAAGCCAGAAGATCCAAGGAGGTAGCTGAAGGTAGCCAACTCCTTATTATGAACCCTTAGAACTGCTTGGTACAGTCATAAATCTGAGAGTGTGCACATAGCGATCCAGGAAAAGGAACATCAGAAGGAGAGACTGAAACCCTGGTGGTGGATCTGTGTTGAACACACACCCAAGTGCAAGTGTCATTTGGGAGACAATTCCAATACAGGTTCTTTGATCATGGAGATTGGAAGCCATGTGAGACACTGTTTGAGATACTGGTTATTTGTGCCAAGAATCAGCGTGCCGGGGTTAGGGGTTGTTAATGAGTGAGTCACAGAATCTGCTTTTGTGGCATCTCCCTCTTAGTTTTGGAATATCAGGTCTCTGACCACAATTCATCTATTAGCTCACAGGTACTGCACACTTACCATGAATATTAGAGTGTAAGACAGGTATTGTAAATTGTGTTATCTTTAGAAATTTGTATGCATCTGTAACAATATAGTTGGGGTGACGGGATAGTTTGATTTGCCTCATTTACTGGTGGTTATATCGAAATCTTTCCAATCCTTTTGTCTAGAATAATAGTCCCCTTTTCTTATTTAATATATTTTTTTTGTTAAAAGTACAGTAGCAGATTCCTGTGAATATTTTCAGTAACTGCCTTCCATGGTTTCTAAAATCCCAGAATCTTGTCCAATAGTAATATCAGCTGGTATACCAATACACAAAATTTCCTGCATAGTCCTTTCTTTGCTGGGTTGGATCGCTTCCCCGAGTCTCCCTGTTTCCCACGCTGACTGGCTGAGGCTGCTGTCAATGTTTGCTAATAAATGTTCCTTGTCACAATCTGGTTTTTGTCAAGCGGCCATAGTGTCAGTCTTTCCAATGTCCACACAAATGTAGAAAGGCAAGCTGTGGGGTGGACAGAGAGAGGCTGCATAGATATAGATAAATTAAGTGAATGGGCAAAAAGATAGCAAATAGATTATGTAGAGAAATGTGAAGTTATTCACTTTGGTTGAAAGAACAGAAGAGCAGTATTTTTTTAAAGATGAGAAACTTTGTAAGTGTTGATGTTCAAAGAGACTTTTTTTGTTCATTCATGGGATATGGATGCTGCTGGCTGGGCCAACATTTATTGCCTTAAACTGATAGGCCATTCACAAATCCATTCACAAGTCAACCACATTACTGTGGATCTGGAGTCACATGTAGGCCAGACTAGGAAAAGATGACAGATTTCCTTTCCTTAAGGACATTAGTGAACCAGGTGGGTTTTACAACATTCAACAATGGTTTCATGGTAATCATTAGATTTTTTTATTGAATTCAAATTTAACTATTTGCATTACTCTGGATTTCTAGTGAAGCCAATGCCACTACTTCCACCCCTCATACAAACAATGCAAAAGTTAACATACACGTACTGTAAGCAATTAGAAAGGCAAATGTCATGTTGGTGTTTATTGCAAGAGGATTGGAGTAGAGGAATAAATAAGTCTTGCTGTAGTTTATTATAGAGAGTTTTGGTGAGACCACATCTGGAGTAGTTTGTGCAGTTTTAGTTTCCACTTAAGAAAAGTTACTCACATTGGAGGAGGTACAATGAAGGTTCATCAAATTGATCCCTGGGATGAGGAGTTTGTTCTATAATTAAAGGCTGAGCAAATTGGGTTTATTTTCTCTGGAGTTTAGAAGAATGAGAGGTGATCTCATTGAAACCTGCTTGATAAGATAGATGCTTAGAGACTGTTTCTGCTAGTCAGGAAATCTAAAATATTGGGGAACGGTCTCAGGATAAAGGGGCTAATCATTTAGGACTGAGATGAGGGGAAATTACTTCACTTAAAAGGTTGTGAATCTTTGGAATGTGCTATCCAAGAGGGTTGTAAATACTCCACCATTGAATACATTTAAGGCTGGGATAGACAGATTTGTGGTTTCAGGGAATCAAAGAATATGGGGAACTGGCAGGGAAGTGGAACTGAAGCCCAAGATCAGCCATGATCATATTGAATGATAGAACAGGCTCAACCCCTGTTCCTATTTCTTGTGTTGTGTTCAAACTTGGTTACTTATTACTCTATATGGTTTGCCTATTCATTAAATAAACTTGCAAAAACATGTTTTTCCCAAGAAACAGATGGCTCAATTCACAAAAATGATTTCTATCACGAATTATCCATTCCTAGTGTTGGGAGCTACACGTCTATTTCTTTCATCTCTGGATTGGGCTGTTTTAACCTTACAATAGCTAGATTTTCTGGTGATCTACTTGGTGTGGTTAGGAAATCTACCTGGAAAGAATTGCCGACAAACCGGAGGGGTCACACATTCCAGTCCTAATCCTGAATCTCTAAATTTGGGGAACTCCTTTTCTGAAGCATATTTGGGTTAGACTACAGCAGGCAATATAATGCTTCAGTGGAAACTATCAATGCCAGCAAACTCTGTGGCAAGACCAAAGTACATCAGGAAGTCATCTTTATGTTGCAGTATTTGATGATTTTCCTGCTTGCTTGAAGGATTGAATAGGATGAAAGGGTCCCACTCAGTACATTGGATGCTTACCTGCTTTCTGGTAATATACTTAGTTTTCTCACTTATGGAGGAGAGGGTTTCTTTGAAGCAGAAATTGACAGCATCTGGAACTCTCAAAGCATCACCTTGATTACATCACTGAATGCTCAGATGTCACATTTCTTGTAAAGTTCCAATATAGCAAACACTACTCTCATTATATATACACAATTCTGAATTCATAATACTTGAAATACATGTACTATATATATTTGCAGAAAAATTAACCCCATGATTGGTCTGAAAAACTGAATTTTTCATATATCTCAAGGAAAAACTGACCCTAGTTTTTAGGGATCAAACTGCGTTATGATTACTAATTACTTACCAGTAACTACTCCGAATCGTGAAATTTAAAAGGTATTCATGGGAAATTCCTCTACAATTCTAGTGGCAATCTCCCAGCCAACCGACATGACTAATGCGTGCCACTTGCTCCATCACATAAGAACGCAAGAGATAAAAGCAGAAGTAGGCCATATGGTCACTTAAAAGTATATTTAAAGTTTATTTATTCGTCACAAGTAGGCTTACATTCACACTGAAATGAAGTTACTGTAAAAATCTCCCAGTCGCCACACTCCAACGTCTGTTCGGGTACACTGAGGGAGAATTTAGCATGGCCAATTCACCTAACCTGCACATCTTTGAACTGTGGGAGGAAATGGGAGCACCTGGAGGAAACCCACGCAGACACAGGGAGAATGTGCAAATTCCACATAGACAGTGACCCAAGCTGAGAATCGAACCCAAGTCCCTGGTGCTGAGGCAGCAGTGCTAACCACTGTGCCACCGTGCCGCCCCGTACTTGAACCATACTCGAACCTGCCCCACTATACGATCATAGCTGATCTGTTTGTGCTTCAAGTTCTACATTCCCAACGACCCTAATAACCTTTGATTCCCTTGCCGAGCAATAATCTATCTACCTCTGCCTTAAAAATATTCAATGACCTTACCTCCACTGCCTTCTGAGGAAGAGAGTTCCATGTTCACATAATCATCAGGAAAAAAAAAATTGCATTTCTGTCCTAAATGCCACAATGCCTTTGAGAAAGAATAGCATGTACACAGCTCAATTTAAAGTTGTAGCAGAATAATAATTATGCAGGAGCAAGAGTGTAATGTCTTTGAGAAAATAATTAGAGAGTGGAGTCAGGTATCAAATAAACTAGAAAATATGTCAAAGAATAACTGTTTAGCAGAGAGCAATCAGGTGGCCTCACATGGAGAAAAAAATGGCAGAATGGGTTAACTAGCATTGGCAAAATGGTAATATCACACTGGAAACATCCAACTCAATACATTCAGACAGGCGAAGAAAGCTGGTATTCCAGAATTCAAGACCAATATCAGGAATGCACAAGATTAATGACAAGATACGATATAGTGTTGAAAGTAAAACAACTATTTAACATCTGTCACCTGAATTTGACATTAAATCATCAAATTTTCCACTATTTCATCATCCGAAAACACCAATTAACTTTGACAAGCCAACAAGACAGTTATCAAGGTTGGTGAAAAAAAAAAACTGTCCTTGTAAAGATGATTGCCCATTAGAAGACATGATTCCATTTTGTATGGCGGATGGGGCAAAATTAAATCCGATTGTGATTTTCAAGAGCAAAACTCTCCCCAAACCAAAATTTCACAAAGGCATTGTTGTCAATGTTCACAAGAAAGGCTGGCTGGGTGAAGGTAATTGCAAGAAATGGATCAAAGAAATGTGGAAATTGAGACCAGGAGGACAACGCAAAAGAAAGGATTTGCACGCCTGGAACATGTTCAAATCTTACTTTTCACATCACAGAATACGCCGTTGGCAATGAACCAACACCAATGTGGCAGTTATTCAAGGAGGTCTTACATCCCTTGTTGTTCAGCCCTCTCAAGGGCAGTATCCAAAAGATGTACAATTGGATGATTGGAAGGTGAAAAGACAATTTACCTCGGGTAGAAATATGTGAACACCCTCAGTAGCAACCTTACGACAATGGAATACATGGAATGAACTTGATCCTAATATTGTCAAAAAATCACTTTCAAAATGTGGACTAAATGCACTCCAAAATATCAAGAATGATTACTTGATACCAAAGTTACGACTGCTGCTACCAATGATGATTTTATATTGTGGTTATATAGTTTGTAATGTTATAAAATAAATGTCAGAGAATTAATATGAATTTAGTACTGTTGATTTAAACTTTATTCCATTGAGACTGTCTTTTTGGGCCCAAATCAAGCAGGTATGCCAATCTTTTAAAAACATTATCCATGTAAAAGTCAATAATTACTTTTCACCTAAGATAGATCTCACAAATTTGACTTCTCCATGAGCATATACATCAATTTCAATACAAGCTTAAAGTATTCCAATTATTTATGTTTTTACTACTCAACACATTGAATGTTGGTCAGTCCTGATGATATTATTCATCTCTCATCTGTTAAAAACCTCTCCAGTTGTATAGTATTGATTTAGATTGTCGCATACAGGCATAATTAAATCAGCAGTTACAAGTATTACAAATTGGTAATTATCACACTCGGTCTTTAAATTTTCTTTGATTCAAGCAGAATATATCTCAACAGTTAGTTATGCATTCATTTGATTCAACTGTATTTGATTCTTTTGTTGAAAAATAGTCACAAACAACTTTCTGATAGAATAAGATAGTGCATTTGGTGTTTGAGATATTGTTCAGGTCCTGTAGCCTGACATTCCCCTTCTTCCACCAATACCGTTAAAAAAGTATTTAATTATTTTTCGGTCTCCTTGTGCTGTACATCTCATTCCCCAGTTGAGAAGGCAGGCAATCTCTTGCCAAGCCTTAGCAGAGAGCACTCTGATTTGGCTGCCAGTGGACAGACAAGCACCAACTGGGAAGCAACTTGCCGGCAGTTCAGATACTTTAAGTAAACACCAAAGATCCAGATAAGATTTATTTTCATTCAGATCTACATTTTACTAATGACAATTTTTCTGTCGCCAAAGACAAAATGTGCACAGATAAAACTACGCTTGTACAATATAAATTATACGTGTTAAATAATGCATATCAGAGCAGACTCTTTTTATTCGGGTGGTGGGGAGGAATAAAAATAAAACAAATTCATATACAAATCCATTTAACTTAAAAAAAACATTCCATCTAAGATTAGTTACAATGCCTAATGTTCAACACTACTTTAGTGTCCTGAATGTGCTTTCCATCTCCTCACCTCCACAGCTCCCAAAAAACAAAATCCCACACTTATTTAGGCTCCTCTTATAGGGTGGACTGATTTTCTCTCAGTGATTATCAATGAAGCTTTAGTTTTATGGAATTGGATCTTCCTTTGTTATTCCATGGAGCATATTATCATCAAACACCAGGATGCTGGCTAAAAACTGGTCAAAGTTGTGTAAGTTATGAATTTGGAAATGCTACAGAGGTAATGATTCAAATTAAAGTGCTCTTACTGACTGTCCAATACAAAGGAAGGGTTCACTATGCCATAGCCCTAATTATTAGTCCAGAGAAAATAACAAGCTATTTCTGTTCAATTCAAGTCAGCTTTGTTAACTCAGGAGCCAGAAACTGTTTTCCAAGCTGTGTCTGAAATTTCAAAGTAGTCAATATATGGAATGTAATATCAGCCAAGCACACAGTCACAAAAATACTTCCAAACTTACATTGTGCATTTCTATAGAGTAGAAAAGGGTCCTGTAATTGAAAGTCCAAATCCTTAGTAATTGGTTCAGTCCTGTTTTCCACACTAAGTCTGTTCATGATGGTGAAGCCATGCCTTGGAGAAGCAGATCTAGAGCCAAAAGAATGGCAAGTCAGAATAGCGTTGACAATAAAAAGCTGACAACCTTGTACTGAAACTGTATTTCTACTAGTTAACCCAAGTCTCTACAAATTGCTCTGAATGTAGAAGAAGCATGTACAGTGAAAGAGTGATAGCAATGCACTGTGCACTTACGAAAAAAGTAGACATATTAGAATGTATGCAAATTATTTTATCATTCACCACACAAAATCATAACCACCAACCCATCAAAAGTGCAACAATTTGTTATGTTGAAACATTACTCAGCAGATAAGCAGTTACTTTTGAAAAATTGCATCATTATCAACATGTTGAAATTTTTATAAGAACAAAGGGCGTTTTGCCAAGTAGTGTTTATTAGCTGGGACACTGGCTTATTGGCATTGGAAATATAAGGTACTGGGAAGGGGCCCGCAACCTGTCAATATGAACAAGTGAAAAGAATGGGCAGGGAAAGACCAGCTCATCAAGCTGATCCCCATACCTGATGGTTGAAGCATCATGGTTAGGCACAGCACCCATTGCCTCCTAACCCTAACCCCAGCAGCGCTACTCCGCCCCTAGTGGTGCAGCTTTTAACATCTGAGAGATTAATGCTGAGATGGTGCCTCATCATTTTGGTGTACTTGGGAAAAATAGATCCTAGGGTCTAGGCAGAGCAGAGATGAGAATCCAGAAACATTGAAAATGTAGGTTCTGGGGACACTGGTCATGGTCCTATGATCCAGAAAATTTGGACAAAGAATTCTGTGGTCTTACAGATTGGGAGCATCGGGGTGATACTTGAAGAAGGAAGCAAGGATAAAATAAGGAGGATTTCAGAGTCACAAAGGGAATTCAGAGATTTAAGAGTGAATTTAAGAGTCCTTGGGCCTAGCACAACTGGAGAAGGAAATTAAGAGAATAGGACGAGTGCCCAACAGTACAAAGGGAGAAGATCTAGGGAAATGCTAACTAAACTGAACTTAGACTCAGATGCCACTCCCTAATGCAATCATGCCTCTTTCTTCCCCCATCCATCTACCGTCCCTCTTAAAACTTGGCTGTAATATTAAAACTTCCTCAGTTGAAAAGAGAGTTCCTGCCTTTGTAATTTTGTCTTGGCTCTTTTCAGGACTAGATTGATGATCTCTAGATCTCAATGTTGTTGAGTTAGTTTAAGCAAATCACAACATTTAAATCTCTTGGGTAATACAGCATCATTAAGCTGGAAAAGGCAAATAAATTAAGATTTTTGAAAAGATCCAATTTTGGCAGTATGGATCAACAATTTCAGAAACTGCATTGTAATCAACTCCTGGTGGATAGAAAGGCAATCCCACAGAATGTTTCAATATTGGATGACGAATAGAGTTCCTCTTGTTAGAACACTGAATAGCTCTACAATACTGGTGAAATTTTATTTGCAAACTGCACTCAACCATAATATTACTTCTGAGTGAAAAATATTCAGCTGGAACATAATAAAAGCCAAGCACAAATTACACAATTTATAGCAGGGTTAGGGGGAAAAAATACTGAATGGGAATTCCAAACTGTCCCCCCTTCCCCACCAATCCCTCATGATTTTGTGGTGTGATTATTCTGCCTGTAACCTTCTGAAAGAAATCAGTGATATTCCTGTTACTCCAGCCATGAGATACAAAAAGGTCTCCTCAAAAATTGACAACTGCAAAACTGAGCTGAAATGTTAAATCTATGTTTGACAGAACCAATATCCTTGTGCCAAATATGACATATCAAAGCAAGTTGATATGACATGCTATGGAACTACACTACAAGAAATGCTTAATGTATAAGGTGATTTCTGCTAAAGTACTAGTGTATCATTCATGTTGGACAATGGGTAGGCAATCCACATAATCCATTCAACACAAGAGGAAAAGAAAGCAGAATCCAATGACAACTGCTTTTGAGATTTCAATTTCATCCTATTGGTAATGGAAACATAAATATGAGCACAGATAGCTTTTCATCCACCTGAACAATGAATTCAGTTTACTGTAGTGCAAACTGATGAAGACAGTTCTTGATGTGGTCAGTCGAAGTTTATTCTGTTTTCAATTATTTCTCTTGCCCCCCACCCTCACACTTTCTCAAAACTCCATTGAAAAAAAATACAGTTATATAGTGATGACCATAAGAAACTTCCCAAGATGCTTCACAAGGGAGACATCAATTAACACTGGAAGTTTTAAGACAGGTCACCAAAAGTATGGCTGAGAAAGCTTCCAAAAGATGAATGAAGCAGCAGCAAGGGCTGAGAAAGGAATTTCAGAGTGGTGTCAACAGTTGAATGTGAAAAAAAATTGAAAGGCTTCCAGCAAATACATACAATGGATAATGATGAAGTGGCTTGAATTCACATTATTTTAAAGCCTGCAAATCTTGCAGTTCAATATGAAGAAACATTATTCCCTTCCTTGAAGGAAATAAATGAAAGACTTTAGTTTTCATACAGCATTGCATTCAAAATGATGTTCCTGGCAATAAATCATGTTATTTCAGTCCTGACTGCTATATATGTTTAAATATGTGCATATATATGTACTTAGACATGCTTACACAGATGTACAATTTTTAAAAAAAATCAATATTGCACAATTGCATTTTAAACGCTGGAAAATATATTTTTAATTGCAAATGCAGGGTTCCCAAATCTCAGCATTGAGCCAGATATTCCAAGAGCAGTGTATCTCATGGCTTCCCTGTCACTTAAATGATTTTCTGCTCAAAAAACATTTTGCATCATAAAGTGCAAGGTGGCAAAAGACATCTAGGATCGCAGAGTAACTAACGATGTATCCCCAAAACTAATGAAATTTAAGGATCAAGAAACAGATCAATTGAGATGGTGAATTAAAAAATAGGTGAACCAAGTCCAATCAGCTACAAAAAGTGAAATAGAATGAGGAGTGAATGATTTAACCAAGGGAAAAAATGATAAATAGAAAAACGTAAAAATTAAATCTTGAACAATGTGCTACATGAATGAATGAGATTCCACAGTTTAAACCATTTAATTGTGGGCCACAGGTCAATTGGCACTGCATTAATGATTGCCATATGACTAAAAATACATGCATGTTAATTACCAGGCTTGAATTTGTGGTGAGCCTAATTTGCAAATGAATCTGCAAATTGGTCAAATTCTTAAAATTGAAAGTAGGCTAAGAGCAGGATGCTGTTCATGTAAAGCAACCCACAGAAGGCCACAAGTTCATGAACAAATTCCAAATTTACGCAACTTGTGGTTTCTCTCATTTCCCTCAACTTGTTGGCACTGTCTGCCATGAAAACAGTTACATTTCTAACAAGTTCCATCCCATTATCTTTCAATAAAACCTATTTTCCCACAAGTCAACCTCATTAAAACACGAACAGAAAATGCAGGAAAATCTCAGCAGGTCTGGCTTTTTGGATCAGTTTGTGGTACAGCCCTCTTGGTAGGGAACGGGCAATTCTGAATTTGGTGATATACAATGAGACAGACTTGATAAGGGAGCTTAAGGTGAAGGAATCCTTAGGAGGCAGTGACCATAATATGATATAATTCACCCTGCAGTTTGAGGGGGAGAAGATAAAATCAGATCAGTATTACAATTAAGCAAAGGTAACTACAAGGCATGAGGGAGGAGCTGGCCAGAATTGATTGGAAGAGGAGCCTCACAGGAAAGACGGTGGAGCAGCAATGGCAGGGGTTTCTGAGAATAATTTGGGAAACACAACAGAATTTCATCCCAAGGAAGCAGCAGCATACTAAGGGGAGGACGAAGCAACCATGGTTGACAAGGGAAGTCAGGGACAACATAAAAGCAAAATAAAAAGCATACAATGTGGCGAAGATTAGTGGGACTGGGGATGTGTCAGTCTTCACGGTGGAAGACACGAGTAACATATCAAATATTCAAGAGAGTCAGGAGGCAGAAGTGAGTGTGGTGGCCGTTACTAGGTGCTAGAGACGCTGAAAGGTCTGAAGGTGGATAAATCACCTGGACCAGATGGACTACACTCCAGAGTTCTGAAGGAGATAACTGAAGAGATTATGGAGGCATTAGTGGTGATCTTTCAGGAATCACTGGAGTCAGGGAGGGCCCCAGAAGACTGGAAAAGCACTAATGTAACATCCTGTTTAAGAAGGTAGGCAAGAGACAGGAAATTACAGGCCAGTCAGCCTGACTTCAATTGTTGGTAAGATTTGAGAGTCCATTATTGAGGATGAGATTTCGGAGTTATTGGAAGTGCATGGTAAAATAGGGTGAAGTCAGCATGGTTTCGTCAAGGGGA
This sequence comes from Mustelus asterias, assembly GCF_964213995.1. Lineage (NCBI taxonomy): Eukaryota > Metazoa > Chordata > Chondrichthyes > Carcharhiniformes > Triakidae > Mustelus > Mustelus asterias. The sequence continues at coordinate 40,766,565 of NC_135809.1, read as the reverse complement.
GGTCATGCCTGACAAATCTGTTAGAATTCTTTGAGAAGGTAATGAGCAGGTTTGACAAAGGAGAGCCAGTGGACATTATCTACTTGGATTTCCAGAAGGTCTTTGACAAGATGGCACAGAGATGGCTGCTGAATTAGATCAGAGCTCATGGTGTTAAAGGCAAGGTACTTGCATGGATAGAAGGCAGAGAGTAGGGATAAAGGGGTCCCTTTTCAGGATGGCAGCAGGTGACTAGTGGAGTTCGCAGGGATCAATGTTGGGACCACAACTTTTCACTTTATACATCAATGATCAAGATGAAGGAACTGAGGGCATTGTGGCTAAGTTTGCAAATGATACAAAGATAGGTGGAGTGACAGGTAATATTTAGGAGGCGGGAAGTTGCAGAAGGACTTGGGACAGGTTAGGAGAATGGGCAAAGAAGTGGCAGATGGAATATAATGTGGGAAAGTGTGAGGATGTGCACTTTGGTATTAAGAATAGAGGCGTAGACTATTTTCTAAATGGGAAGAGAATTCAGAAATCGGAAGCGCAAAGGGACCTGGGAGTCCTAGTTCAGGATTCTCTTAAGGTTAACTTGCAGGTTGAGTTGGTAGTTAGGAAGGCAAATGTAATGTTAGCACTCATTTTGAGAGGACTAGAATACAAAAGCAGGGATGTACTGCTGAGGCTTTATAAAGCTCTGCTCTGACCACATTTGGAATATTGTGAGCAATTTTGGGCTCCTTATCTAAAGGAGGATGTGCTGGCCTTCGAGAAGGTCCAGAGGAGGTTCACAAGAATGATCCTGGGAATGAAAGGCTTAACATATGAGGAGCATTTGAGGACTCTGGCTCTGTACTAGGTGGAGCTTAGAAGGATGAGGGGGAATCTCATTGAAACTTATAGAATACAGAAAGGCCCGAATAGAGTGGACGTGGAGATGTTTCCGTTACTGGAGAGACTAGAATCAGAGGGCACGGCCTCAGGGTAAAGGAACGACCCTTTAGAACAGAGATGAGGAGGAATTTCTTCAGCCAGAGGGTGGTGAATCTGTGGAATTCATTGCCACAGAAGTCATTGAATGCATTTAAGACAGATAGATAAGCTCTTGATTGGTAAGGGGATCAAAGGTTACAGGGAAAAGGTGGGAGAATGGGGTTGAGAAACACATCAGCCATGATTGAATGGTGGAGCAGACCTGATGGGCCAAATGGCCTAATTCTACTCCTATATCTTTTTGTCTTATGGACAGCACACAGCAAACGTTTTGAGTCAAGATGACCCTTTGTCAGAGTGACTCTTGCGCACACACCTCTCACACATGCACACACAGGCCCCATTTGCACTCTCAGATGGTCAGAAAAGATGCCCAGCAGTATTTTAGAAAAGAACAGGGGAGTTATCCCCAATGACCAAACCAATATTTATCCCTCAACTAACATCACTAAAAAATAGATTTTCTGGTCATTATCACATTGATTGGGCCTTACAGTATGAAAAATGTCTGAGTTTCCTACGTTACAACAGTGACTACATTTCAAAAGTACTTTATTGGCTCTAAAGGGCTTTGGGATATTGTAGTCATGAAAGGCATCATACTAGTGCAAGTTTCTTTCTTGAGAAATTCAAGTTTCAACAAATGCATTTCAGCAGAGAGAAATCAATAGATGGCCATGAAAGATAGAAGAGACTTGGGTAGATTGTAGCGTGCACAATTCACCAGTACCCAAAATTTCACAATTTAAACCATGCAATTGGTTTGTGCCCAGATTACATAGGTCTCTGGGCACAAATACAGAGGACATTCATGGTCAAGTAATTTAGGACATTTAGCACATTTTTTAAAATTGAACAGTCACATGGAAATAAAATTATGTCCTACTGTTTGTTCGTACCTTGCATAAACAAATAAGGTCCCTTCGACGTCAGTCTTCTCCTGTGATTAAAAAGGAAAATTTATACAGCCTTTAATATTTATGAAAGTCTTGCATTGTTTGGTACAGGAAATTAATGGAAATGCAGCTTAATGAAATTGCGTGACAAATCTCAATCAAAAATTAAGATGCGGCACTATATTTTGAAAAACTATCTGAAGGTTCCTGTACTGATGCGCTGAAACTCCATGCATCTGGAGAAACCTGGGTCTCAGATGGGCCACCAAGGGGTTGGAGCAAATATATTGAATGTCAAAGGACAATCAAACCCCATATTTCATTTTAAACAACAAAAGAGAGCATAACATAAATAAATTTAGGATCAATAGAGTAGAGGACTGGAAGTAGATCATTCATCCACTTTTTCCAAATTGGAAATGATATGAAGATTTTTTTAAAAGTGAAGATTTTTTTTTAAAATACTGATTTGAAAGTTTGTAACAGAAAGTAATGAGCATGAGACACATTTGGGTGGTATTTAGAAAGGCACAGCCTACAAACTAGCAAATGCTCTTAACAGTAAAAGAATGGTAGGCCTATAGATGACGAGAAAACTGCACAAATTATAATTGTGAAGAAGTGGTATTGCCTTCCATGCACTGTTCTGTGGTTTGCAAAAATGAAATGCAGCTGTTACTAATGATTCTGTTATTTCTATTTCCAGCTCCATTTTTTGTTTCATTACTTTTGCTCTTTTATCTTATATCATCATCCCTTGTATTTTATTTCAGCATGTTATGTACACCAAGGAACTAAGGATAAAGTTATGTTCCTTCTCACCTCAAAAAGGGTCATGCTCGAAAAATAATTGTCTTCAGCAACAAATGCTAAAATATTGTCTTTTCATTTTAAATGACTGGAAGAATACTATAATTAATATTTAGTTCTTCACTCAGTACATTTAATATTAGTACATTTTCATGATTAACCATTTACCACTATAAAAACAAACTACACAAACCTTACACAAAAATTTTTATCAGCCTATAAAATATAAAATTCTCAATTCTATACATGTTGTATCATTTCGAGTACAAAATGCCCATTGCTCCTCCCTTATGATTGATTTGATTTATTGTCACGTATTAACAAACAGTGAAAAGTATTGTTTCTTACGTGCTATATAGACAAAGCATACTGTTCATAGAGAAGGAAATGAGAGAGTGCAGAATATAGTGTTACAGTCATAGCTAGGCTGTAGAGAAAGATCAACTTAATGCAAAGTGACCATTACAACATTCCAATGAACAATAGAAACTAATATGGTGCAAGGAATTAACTGGGTACAACATGGAGAAGAGCTATTACTTTCCTACAAAATGTCCACAGCCCATTATCATACATTTCCGTACCCTCAGGGATCGCCAAAGAGTTTGAGGCTGCAGGTGTGGTGAAACTTGGCTCCAGGACAGGGCGAAAGTTTTGTTTTTCCAAGACTTCTCGGCAGCAGTGCAGCAAAATCGCAAAGGTTTTGATGTGGCCAGGAAACATTTGAAGGCTTTTGGAATTCAGTATGCTCTGCACTATCCTGCTGGCCCGAGGGTCACCCTCAGAGGGTGCATTAGGACATTCGACAATCCTGCTGAGGCTTTGGCTTTTTTAAAATCCATGAAAGGCAGAGATTCAGACTCACGATCATAGTTCTTTGTTAATCCTGGACTGTACCCCTGTAATTTTTTCCTTGTGCTAATCCTATGCTGTGCATTTTCATATTGATGGGGGAAATCCTGATTGAGCCATGATGCAAATTTCACTAAATATCCTGGTTAGAGTCATATCATTGTCAATTCTTGAATGTATCCTCTGTAATTGCATTGCTTCATTGATCATGTTACATGATTTATCAGATTTATGAGGGAAATCCTGAGAGTGAAAAGGATAGCAAATTTTTGCTTGTTATCTTAATGTACCCAGGAACATTCACTTATCCTTAATGGAACGCAACCTGCAATGTACTTCTTGTTTTTAAGGAGTGTGTTGCATAGGTTGTATGGTATTAGAGCCGTACAATTTTTATCCGTTTTCTCGTCGTCATCCTGCATTTATAGAAACATAGAAAAACTAGAGCACAAAACAGGCCCTTCGGCCCCACAAGTTGTGCCGAACATATCCTTACCTTCTAGGCCTACCTATAACCCTCCATCCTATTAAGTCCCATGTACTCATCCAGGAGTCTCTTAAAAGACCCGATTGAGTTTGCCTCCACCACCACTGACGGCAGCCGATTCCACTCGCCCACCACCCTGTGTGTGAAAAACTTCCCCCTAACATTTCCCCTGTACCTACCCCCCAGCACCTTAATCCTGTGTCCTCTCGTAGCAGCCATTTCCACCCTGGGAAAAAGCCTCTGAGAGTCCACCCAATCTATGCCTCTCAACATCTTATATACCTCTATTAGGTCTCCTCTCATCCTACGTCTCTCAAGAGAAAAGACCAAGCTCCCTCAGCCTATCCTCATAAGGCATGCCACTCAATCCAGGCAACATCCTTGTAAATCTCCTCCGCACCCTTTCAATCATTTCCACATCCTTCCTGTAATGAGGCGACCAGAACTGAGCACAGTACTCCAAGTGGGGTCTGACAAGGGTCTTATATAGCTGCATCATTATCCCTGGACTCCTAAACTCAATCCCTTGATTGATAAAGGCCAGCACACCACATGCCTTCTTAACCACCTCCTCCACCTGCGGGGCCGATTTTAGAGTCCTATGGACCCGGACCCCAAGGTCCTTCTGATCCTCTACAGTACTAAGAGTCTTTCCCTTAATATTGTACTCCTTCATTCCATTTGACCTGCCAAAATGGACCACTACAAATTTATCTGGGTTGAAGTCCATCTGCCACATCTCCGCCCTGTCTTGCATCCTATCTACGTCCCTCTGTAACTTCTGACATCCCTCCAGACTATCCACAACCTCACCAACCTTCGTGTCGTCGGCAAACTTACCAACCCATCCCTCCACTTCCTCATCCAGGTCATTTATGAAAATGACAAACAGCAAGGGTCCCAGAACAGATCCCTGGGGCACACCACTGGTGACCGACCTCCATTTAAAAAAAGACCCATCTATACCCACTCTCTGCCTCCTTTGGGCAAGCCAGTTCTCGATCCACAGGGCAGCAGCCCCTTGGATCCCATGCCCTCTCACATTTTCTAGAAGCCTTGCATGGGGAAACCTTATCGAACGCCTTGCTAAAATCCATATAAACCACATCTACCGCTTTCCCTTCGTCAATGTGTTTAGTCACATTTTCGAAGAACTCCACCAGGCTCGTAAGGCACGATCTGCCTTTGACAAAGCTATGCTGAGTATTCTTGAGCATACTAAACCTCTCTAAATGCTCATAACTCTTGTCCCTCAGGATCTTCTCCATCAGCTTACCAACCACTGAGGTTAGACTCACCGGTCAGTAATTTCCTGGGCTATCCCTATTCCCCTTCTTGAAAATAGGAACCACATCCGCAATCCTCTGGCACCTCTCCCGTCTCCATTAACGACGCAAAGATCATCGCCAGAGGCTCTGCAATCTCTTCCCTCGCCTCCCACAGTAACCTGGGGTACATCCCATCCGGACCCGGCGACTGATCTATCTTGATGCCATTCAAAGATTCCAGCACAACCTCTTTCTTGAAGTCCACATACTCAATCTTTTCAGTCCACCGCAAGCCCGCAGTACATCTACCCAGGTCCTTCTTCTCTGTGAAAACCGAGGCAAAATACTCATTAAGCACCTCTGCCATTTCTACTGGTTCCGTACAGACTATCCCACCTTCACCTTTTATAGGCCCTATTCCTTCATGTCTCATCCTTTCACTCTTCACATATTTATAGAACGCCTTAGGGTTTTCCTTAATCCTACCTGCCAAGACCTTCTCGTGGCCCCTTGTGGCTCTCCTAATTTCCTTTAGTCCCTTCCTACAAGCCATATACTCATCTAGATCCCTATCTTCGCCAAGCTCTCTGAACCTTTTGTATGCTTTCCTTTTCTTCTCGACAAGGTCCCGCACAGCTTTCATGCACCACGGTTCCTTTAACCTACCAACTCCTCCCTGTCTGCTCGGAACGTTGTCCTGTAGAACTCTAGACAGACATTCCTTGAAAAACTGCCACCTCTCTTCAGTACATTTCCCTGAGGATACCTCCTTCCAATTTACTCCTCTAATTTGCTGCCTTATGTCTTCATATTTCCCCTTACTCCACATAAACGCTTTCCTAGCTTGCCTGATCCTCTCTTTTTCCAATGCAAGCCTAAAGGAGATAGAGTTATGATCGCTATCCCCAAGATGCTCTCCCACTGAGAGATCTGACACCTGTCCAGGTTCATTGGTCAGTATCAGATCAAGTACAGCCTCTCCTCTTGTAGGCTTGTCCACATGCTGTGTCAGGAAACCCTCCTGAACATACCTAACGAACTCCTCCCCATCCAATCCCCTTACCCTAGGGATATTCCAATCTATGTTTGGGAAATATAAGTCTCCCATCACAACAGCTCTGCTATTACTGTATCACTCCAGGATCTGTTTCCCTATCTGCTCCTCCACCTCCCTGTTACTATTGGGCGGCCTGTAGAAAACTCCCAGCAAAGTGATCGACCCCTTCCCACTCCGAACTTCCACCCACAGAGACTCTGTGGACAATCCCTCCACAGCATACACCTTCTCTACAGCTGTGACACTATCCCTGATCAGCAATGCCACTCCACCCCCTCTCTTGCCTCCCTCCCTGTCCTTCCTGAAACATCTGAATCCTGGCACCCGGAGTATCCAGTCCTGTCCCTGAGACATCCAAGTCTCCGTAATGGCCACCACATCACACTACTAGGCATCAATCCACGCTCTGAGCTCATCCCCTTTATTCACTATACTCCTGGCATTAAAGTAAACACATCTCAATCCTTTGGTCTGAGCTCTCCCCTTCTCTATCCCCCGTCCATCCTCCCTCTTGCACTGTCGATAACCCTTCTCTGTTTGCAAGCTAACTTCCTCCCTCCCAGTCACCTCGTCTCGATCCCCTCCCCCCAATAGTGGTGGGCTTTTTCACCCGATATCCTTTATTTCAATTATGATTAAAATGTGTAGCATCATTGCAGGGAGGTGGGCAAACAGTTTAACATCAAGGTAGTGGGCAAGGCTCTGCATGTTCTCATAGTGGGTGAGGAAAACCCCCCGAGAACTTATGGGCTCATGTATTTTTTGTATTTTAATTTTTATGGCGTTACAGAATCTTTGATTAACTCCTGTTGTGGTACAGGCAGACTATATATCCTGGGAAGAGATGCTGTGCTGTTTCGTGGCACCTCCAACGTAGCTGAGGCTGGGGGAAGCTTCCTTTGGTGCATGCCCAAGTGTGGCGCAAAGATCCATGGCGGTTTAACAGCCATTTTACCTGTGCTGATATGGTGTAGTTCTTATGGTTGAATAAGCAATGGCAGTAGCTACTATAAAAATATGCTCCTGGAATGAATGGGGGATTCATCTTCCTATTAAAAGAAAAAAGATTCTGTCTGAAGTTGGAGAAAGTTGACACAGCTCTGTTGCAAGAAACTCATCTGGGTGACAGGGTGCACCTCAAACTCAAGAGGGACTGGAATCAGCAGTCAAGAGGTAGCACTTTTGGCTAATAAAAATCTGCCTTTAGTTTGGAAAGCTGTGTGAAAGATAAAGGGGGTAGTTATGTAGCTGTCAAGGGGCTGGTGTACCTGGAGAATGTGGCGACAAGGAATGTCTATGGCCCCCCAATTATTCCCCGGACTTTGTCACTTGGGTCTTTATGGACTTTGCTGACTGGCCTCCGATTATTCCTTTATTGGTGGCAATTTTTGTATTTTAGTTTTTTTGGCATTACAAAATCTTTGATTAACTCCTGTTGTGATACAGGCAGGGGCAGCGTGGTGGCACAGTGGTTAATTAACACTGCTGCCTCACAGCGCCAGGGACCCGGGTTCAATTCCAGACTTGGGTGACTGTGTGGAGTTTGCATGTTCTCCTTGTGTCTGCGTGGGTTTCCTCCCACAGGTCTGAAAGACATGCTGGTTAGGTGCACTGGCCATGCTAAATTCTCCCCCAGTGTATCTGAACAGGCGCCAGAATATGGCAACTAGAGGGTTTTCACAGTAACTTCATAGTAGCGTTAATGTAAGCCTACTTGTTACACGAATAATAAATGAACTGAAGATTTTAATTGCCATCAGAACCTAATAGACAAACTCGGTAACACAGAACCCTCCTAAACAGCAAGCTAGGGTGGCTTGTGAAAAGGTAGGCAGCTGGATGTGTGGAGAACTTTGAATCCCAAGAATAAAGAAATCCCCCTTTTTTAACCCCCCTCCACTTCCTGTATCACACCAGGAATGACGATGTTTTGTGCGAAAGATGATCCTGTGATCCCTAACCACGCTCGTCTTTTTAGAATTCTTCTCAAGGAGGTCTCCTCAGCCCAGGTCCTGGAGATTTGACACGTCTTTACTTACAAGACCATAAATACATCTTTGTACTTCAAGACTGAATTTAATGCTTTTTATTTGATTAATTCACTTTCTGCTGCGAGCCCCTCTATTCTGTGGGAGACCTGCAAGGCCTTTGCTAAAGATCTGGTCATCTCATTTTCGGCCAGAAAGAGACATAGGTTGATATTCACAACATGAACCAATTTCTATTTACATAATTCCTGCCTTTAAGAACAAAAGAACTCGGAGCAGGAGTAGGTAATTCAGCCCATGGGGGGTTTGCTCCGCCATTCAACATGATTAGGGCTGATCTCGTCTCAGCCTCCACTTTCCTACCCATTCTCCATAACCCTTCAACCCATTACTAATTAAATATATGTCTATCTCCCCCTTACATGTACTCAATGTCCCGGCATCCACTGCATTTTGGGGAAGAATTCCACAGATTTACAACCCTTTGAGAGAAGTAGTTTCTCCTCATATTGATTTTAAATCTGCTACCTCTTGTCCTTAAACTATGACCTCTTGTTCTAGATTGCTCCACAAGACGAACAATCCACTCTACGTCTACTTTGTCAATACCTTTCATCATCTTATATACCTCAATTAGATCTCCTCTCATTCTTCTAAACACTAGAAAGTATAGGCCTAAACTGCTCAATCTCTCTTCATAAGACAAACCCCTCATCTCTAGAATCAATCTCCTTGGAACTGCCTCTATGCTACTACATCCTTCCTCAAACAAGGGGACCAAAACTGTACACAGTACCCCAGGTGCGATCACACAAATGTCTTGTATAGTTGCAGCAACATTTCCTTACTTTTATACTCTATTCTTTTGCTATAAATGCCAAAGTTCCATTTGCTTTCCTTATTACCTGCTGTACCTGTATACCAGTTTTCTGCGACTCATGCACAAAGACACCCAGGTCCCTCTACACCAAAGCCTCTCTCCATTGAGATAAGTTGCCTTTCCATTATTCCGACAAAATGGATAACCTCACACTTATCCATGTTAAATTTCACCTGCCACATTTTAGCCCACTCACCTAACCTATCTATATCCATTTGTAAATTTATTTCCTCATTGCAACTTATCATCCCACCTATTTTAGTGTCATCTGCAAATTCGGCAGTAGAACCTTCTATCCCTGTATCCAAGCCATTAATATAGATTGTAAATAGTTGGGACCTAAGGACTGACCCCTGTGGCACCCCACTAGTTACATCCTGCCAACCAGAAAAAGATTCATTTATCCCAACTTTCTGTCAGCTATGATGTGGAGGTGCCGGCGTTGGACTGGGGTAAACACAGTAAGAAGTCTCACAACACCAGGTTAAAGTCCAACAGGTTTATTTGGTAGCACAAGCCACTAGCTTTCGGAGCGCTGCTCCTTCATCAGGTGAGTGGGATTTCAGTTCACAAACAGGGCATATAAAGACACAAACTCAATTTACAAAATAATGATTGGAATGTGAGTGTTTACAGGTAAGCACATCTTAAAGGTACAGACAATGTGAGTGGAGAGTGGGTTAAGCACAGGTTAAAGAGGTGTGAATTGTCTCCAGCCAGGACAGTTAGTGAGGGTTACAGATAGTGTGACATGAACCCATTTCCCAGTTGAGGCCGTCCTCATGTGTGCCTCATGATAGCCAAGTTCCGCACACGAGGACGGCCTCAACCGGGATCTGGGGTTCATGTCACACTATCTGTAACCCCCACGACTTGCCTGGGCTTGCAAAATCTCACTAACTGTCCTGGCTGGAGACAATACACATCTCTTTAACCTGTGCTTAACCCTCTCTCCACTCACATTGTCTGTACCTTTAAGACTTGATTACCTGTAAAGGCTCGCATTCCAACCATTATTTTGTAAATTGAGTTTGTGTCTTTATATGCCCTGTTTGAGAACAGAACTCCCACTCACCTGATGATGGGGTAGCGCTCCGAAAGCTAGTGACTTGTGCTACCAAATAAACCTGTTGGACTTTAACCTGGTGTTGTGAGACTTCTTATTCTGTCAGTTAGCCAGTTTTTGAAATCTCTCCACCATCTTGCTCTTTCTGACTTCTCCAACCCTAAACACATTCCAGCCTTCTTCTGATTGCAGCCTCTTGTCTATCCCCCCCTCCGTTCATCACAGCACTAATGGCTGCACCTAAGAATTCCATTCTCTTCAATTTTCTCCGCAAGTTCTTCCATCTTTCATCCTCAACTCCCCACTTTCAGACACCTATTTGCCTCAGCCTTTGTTCACTCCACTTGATTTCTTTTTCTCTGGCACAGTGCCCATTTTGTACCACATTTCCATAAAGTAGCTGTGATATTTTTATACTTTAAAGGCACTATTTAAATGCTAGTTATTTATTCCCATCATTGAAATCCTTCTTTGAGACAGTTTCAATTGTCAAGTTAGCATAAGAGAAAAACTGAATAAGTCACTGCTAATTGAATAGATCATGAATTTCTTGGCAGTGTGATCAAATAATTGTGGAGTATATAATACATTAACATATCTAGCTCATGCCTTATTCACAAAAGCTTAGAACAATTATATCGTATTTATTGGTGTCATATTCCTAATACATGAAAGAGATCACAAACTGTTAAATCAGACCTTACGTTTTTGCTTATTGAAGAAGTGTACCTTGCTGAACCAAAAGATGGCTGCTACATGTCGCATAATTCACAACAGAAGCTACAGGATAATAGTTCAACCTTCATCTTTGTGGAATCTCACACCTCATTGTGAGGACACATTACAATCAATGAAACCAGGGACCAGTGGACGATCTCTCCCCCCAGCCTGGACTATAACAAAGAGGAAGCATCAAAATTCATATCTGTATAATTGTTAAAAGCCACCATTTATGTTCCAATGTGAAGAATAGATTTCAACCAGGGGCATAGAAACTGCTCATCATCCTGCAACTGATTCATGAATGGGCAATATCACATGAGCCAAGCTTCGGCCTCTAGAAAGCTTTAATAATAAATTTCCAAACTCAGACTGCTATTAAAATTCCAGCTTGCAAACATAAAAGCAGGACTCCAGATTGACCAACAATCTGCATCAAGTCTAAGCCTCTGCAAACTCTGTTTCTCTGGAAGATTCCTGGCATTGCTTGTTGAGTAGACCAAGTCTCTGTATACCAACCACACCTTCTTTCACCTCATCAACTTGAATGGAATTCTATAAACTCCTGCTTCAGCTCGCTGAACAGTTGCGCCTCCATGAAGGAACCCACACTGGATTCTGACTATCACATAGACTGATATCCATACCAGTGGTGCTTTTTCTTTTAAGTATTTTGTAGTTCTAAGAGCTCCACTTTCCTATCTTCTTTGTGTATGAAGTTGCAGCCATTCCCTAGGTTTGAACATGTGAATAAACTTTACTTCTGATTTAACCCTGAAGAGTTTGCTGTAGATCCTCACAAAAGAGGGTTTGGGGAAACATGTTAAAGCCTATTTTTAAAAAAGTAAAACACCTCTGCTTTACAGACATGCAGAGAGAAAAATAAAGGATTTCAGTTTGTCTCCCTCCTCTGTCCATAGCACTGGTTACTAATATTACTTTGAAGTACTTTTACATAAATGACAAATGCTGATAGTTACTTTAGTGCAACATCAACGAACACCAAAAAAAAAATCCATCTGGTTATCTATCTGTTTGACATTTCTGTATGCTTTGCACAAACAGTCTGTGTGCTTGACTACCAAATAAACCTGTTGGACTTTAACCTGGTGTTGTTAAAACTCTTACTGTGCTTGACTATATAACAGCGATACACTTCAACATTTGTTGTGGGGCACTTTGCAATATTTCAGGGCTACATAAATACAAATGTGTTCTCTGCTAATGCTTGCAATGAAACAGTCTGTGTGAAGTGCTCATGTGAGTTTTAATTGCTATGAATAAAATGTGAGTTGAGATAATTTCCCTTAAGAAATTAAAATACCAGAAATTGATAGAATCAAGGGAAAACTGGCTGGGTTCAAATCAAGTCCAGGCCAATATCTCATTTACTCACTGCGTAGTTTCTTCATGGAAAGAGTGTGATAAATCAGTAGGGCATGGACTTACTGTGCAAAGTATGTCCTAAATTTGACACTAATTAACAGACATACTTAGGATGTTTGGTGTGTGAAATGGCCAAAAAAGCTTACACTGGTGCAGTCAGGCATATATTTATGACTGGATAAATTGTTGGATCACAAAACCTTTCAAGCCAACAGCGTGTCTGAAATGGAAAAATCCCCAACCAGATCAAGCATTAGATCAACCGTAGTACAGTGGAGTCTGCGTCATTGAATGGTTTCAAGAGGGAGAAGGACATATTTCTAATAAAAAAAAGGGAAAGAGGAATATGGGAACAGATGGGGAGGTGGATTTGAGAGATCAGCCATGATCTGATTGAATGGTAGAGCAGGCTCGAAGGGCTAAATGTTCCTACGTAGATCAAGCCCAAGATGGGGTGCAGTGCCTTATCTTGTCAGCTTGGATCTTGCTTCTCTCCCTTATGGGGACCCTGAAATGGATTCAATTGGAATATGAATTTAGTTTTTGGAGCAAGCAAGGAATGGTCTGCCCGGTCCACTTTGAGCAGTGGCTTTGTAACTTTAAGAGTGGAGTAAAACAAAATTTTTAAATTCCCAACCCCCAACACTGTCATCTGAGGAAGGATTAACTAAACAAACTGAAAAAGATTCAGTATAGAGGTTAATCTGCATGTCTGATTGGTTTTGCACCACATCACAATTTTACACCATTTGTAAGTTACACATCTCAAATAATTAAAGCAAAACAGACTAGGAACCACAAGTACAAAGTCTGGAAAAAATGTGCAATTCAGACCGCTGAATTACATTTTCAGCTAACATATTAACATAGTCATTACCATTATTTTATCTTGGGACAAACTTACTTAACTGTATAACATACATGATCAGGACAAGAGTAACTGTCAGAATTTCAGTCAACTATTTTTAAAAGTCCCATCATCAATCACTGACAAAACAAACACCCTTTCAGTTAAAAATGACACTTGGCTATTATATAGGATCGTTTGTATGGGACAGCCTTAAATTTTAATTTGGGGGGGGGGGGGCGTTCTGGTTGTGAAAGATAATGTTGCCCTCTTACATTGATCAGGGTGTCTTGTATAAACAGTAATTCAATATTCATTCACGTTGTAGGTTGCCTTTTCTATGTACAACTAATAAGGTTCTATCTCTAATAATGGAAAGCAGCATCTACTTCAGCAATTGGAGATTTAGAAAAATACTAAGCTCTGACTTTTGTTCATTACTTGGGGAGGCTCTGTTCTATAAAAACATTGCAGCAGAAACATGAGAATTCTAAAAACACTAAAATACTATCACATGTTTTTAAATTAGCCTGGCACAGAAAATGTAATATTTTAGTAAAAGACACCAGAAATTGCAATTTTTATGACTGTATGCTCATTAGATTCCTTTCAATACTACAAGAGGCAACACAAAAATTTATCAAGGCAATACAAAACATTAATATTTGAAAATTGCAAGCCCAAATTATGAGTGGTTTATCTTTTAGCATTATTTTTATTATACCAAACTTTCTAGGCCTATAGCATTCAATGCCAGTTCTAGATATGCCTTCGAATACATGGAGATCACATAAAAACACTTTTTCCCGAATCTCTGCTTAATGTTGTTCGCCAACATTTTCATATTTATTTTTGTTTTGTTTTGTTAGGTCTGCTAATCCATCATCCTCAGAATCGTCTATAAAGATCTCACACCGTTCAGTATACATCTTTTAAAATGTGACCTGAACGTTTGTTCTCAGGTTTAACAACATGATAAGAGAGATAGGCACAATTTGATAATATAAAGTCCATCAGCAGCTTTCGAAGTAACGCCAAATCCAACACCGGCAGCTTGTCCCTTTACCTCCCACCACCAGCAGCAGCAGTGGCGATGTCACTTTACTATGTTAGAGAAAATCCCGAAAATCAGCTCCCCTCACACTAAACTCACCCATTCATTGTCTCTCTGACTGAAGGTGTACAGCGCTACTTGACTGGCCACATCCACAATGTGGAAGATGTAAGGATCCTGCCTCTGTAATGCTGCGAGGCTAATATCAAGGCACCTGTTTCCTGACACGGCCGCCATCTTGTCACAGCAAACAGGCAACAGAGCAGCTGCTGGAGAAATCGAGCCAGACAAGACGGTCAGCCATCGATCGCAGAAAATGTGAGCAGCTGCTCTTATGCACAGTTTCCAATCTTCTGGTGTGAGGGATCACATCTGATTTTCTTTTCTCATTCATAAGGCAGAAGAACACATTTCAGAAATATGAGGTTTGGCACAATATTAAACATGAATTTTTAAAAAAGAATCAATGTCTAATTAAGCAATAAATTGATCATTTAAGAATAAGAGCAATGAATAAAAATGACAATTTATAAGTGCCAAGAGCCAAGTTTACAAGTGCCAAGCTAACCAATAAAACTGTTCTTTTGCCTTGATACTTTAAGAAGCAGAGCTAAATAGACAGACTAGAACCTGAGTCCCAGTCAGAGAAAGGATGGGGACCGGAGCCATGTTAAGGAGCTGGGTTTAGATCATAATGATGTGGAGATGCCGGCGTTGGACTGGGGTAAACACAGTAAGAAGTTTAACAACACCAGGTTAAAGTCCAACAGGTTTATTTGGTAGCAAAAGCCACACAAGCTTTCGGATCTCCAAGCCCCTTCTTCAGGTGAAGCCCCTTCACCTGAAGAAGGGGCTTGGAGCTCCGAAAGCTTGTGTGGCTTTTGCTACCAAATAAACCTGTTGGACTTTAACCTGGTGTTGTTAAACTTCTTACTAGATCATAATACCATAAAGATATAGGAGCAAAATTAGGCCATTCGGCCCATTGAGTCTGCTCCACCATTCAGTCATGATTCTCATCCCCATTCTCCAGCCTTCTCCCCATAACCCTTGATCACCTTATTGATCAAGAACCCACCTATCTCTGTCTTAAAGACACTCAATGATCTGGCCTCCACAGCCCTCTGTGGTAATGAGTTCCACAGATTTACCCCCCCACCTCTGGCTGAAGAAATTCTTCCTCATCTCAGTTTGAAAGGAGCGTCCCTTCACTCTGATGTTGTGCCCTCAAGTTCTAGTCTCTCCCACTGGTGGAAAGATCCTCGCCACGTCCACTCTATCTAGGCCTCTCAGCTTTCTGTAAGTTTCAATTAGATCCCCCTCATCCTTCTAAACTCCATCAAGTATAGGTTTAACTAACACTAGCTCGTGTTCACCTCTGCCCAGAGGGAAAAGCAATAAAACTGGGAAATAAGAATACTAGTGCAAACTGGTCTTGCATACTTTAAAATGGAACACCAGTAAAACAGGGAAATAGGAATACTGGTCTGAACTGTTTTTTTTGCTTCTGGGTGGTGGCACACACTCTGACCTGGCCTCAGTAGAATTCATACAAAAGCCGGCATTAGAAGTGGGTTGCCTTTTGGCTTGGATTTCCTCTTCTCCCGACTTGCTTTGTGGAAAGGTTATTGGGGAGGAAGAAGGAGATGGGGAAGGTGTGTGTATGTGTACGGCACGGTAACACAGTGGTTAGCACTGCTGCTTCACAGCTCCAGGGACCTGGGTTCGATTCCCGGCTTGGGTTACTGTCTGTGTGGAGTTTGCACATTCTCCTCGTGTCTGCGTGGGTTTCCTCCGGGTGCTCCGGTTTCCTCCCACAATCCAAAAATGTGTGGGTTAGGTTGATTGGCCATGCTAAAAATTGCCCCTGAGATGCGTAGGTTAGAGAGATTAGTGGGTAAATATGAAGGGAAAATGGGGGAAGGCCCTGGGTGGGATTGTGGTCGGTGCAGACGCGATGGGCCAAATGGCCTCTTTCTGCACTGTAGGGTTTCTATGTGTGCGGCTCACTCCCAGTCTTAAGCTTCACAGACTCACTCCTCACCCGGGCCTGTGAGATTTGGACATTTTACCATTGGAGAAGAAATCAGTGTTAAGACGGCGAACTTCCTCACTGTGCCCTGTCAGAGACTCCAGCTGCCTTGGGCGGCCACTGCTACTAAAACTGCAGTTCCTTTTAGCCTTTTCAGTCCAGTCTGTCATCTTGACCCCCTTAGATCCAGGCCTTCATGGGATTGAGAGAGAGAGAGAGTGCAACATGACCACTCACCTTCACAATCCTCCTCCTCTTATCACAGATTGTTTTTCTCCTGCATTTGCTGCTGATCAGCTCATTGAAGAGCCAAGGGAACAATGTCTCAGTATTGACCCTGTCAAGCCCTTCATAATCTTGAATGTTTCAATTAGATAAGTGTGATAAGTAGCATTTGCACCACACAAGTGCTAGATAGTGATCATTGCCAACAAGAGAGAATCTAACCATCTTTCTTGACATTCATTGTTTCATGGGATGTGAGTGTAGCCTGCAAGGCAAGTATTTGTTTCTAATCCCTAAGTGTCCTTGAAAGGGTGGTTGCGAGCTGCTTTCATTTACTGCTGCAATCCACATATGTATGTGCCCATAGTGCTGTTGGGAAGGCAGTCCCAGGATTTTATTCCAGCTACATTGAATAAATAGTGATGTAATTCCAAGTCAGGGTGGTGTGTGGCTCAGAGGAGAACATCAACACCATTAACATTACTGAAGACCCCCACTATCTACATCCTAAGAATGATCATTGACCAGAAACTTCCTGGACCAGCTATATAAATACTATAGCTACAAGAGCAGGTCAGAGATTGGAATTCAGCAACAACTAACTCACTTCCTGACTCCTCTAATCTTGTTAGTCATCCACAGGCACAAGTCATGAGTATTTTGGAATATTTTCACTTGCCTGAATGAGTGCAACTTTAACAACCTTTTCCCTTTGGTGGAGGGATCAATGATTAGGGACATAAACTTAAGGTAAGGGGCAGGAGGTTTAGAAGGAATGTGAGGAAAAACTTTTTCACCTGAAGGGTGGTGGGAGTCTGGAACTTAGGTGGTGGAGGTAGAGGCCCTCATTACATTTAAGAAGTATTTAGATGTGCACTTGCAATGCCAAGGCATTCAAGGCTATGGGCCAAGTGCTGGGAAATAGGATTAGAATAGTTGGGTGGTTTGTCTTTGACTGATGTAAATACGATGGGCCAAAGGGCCTTTTCTGTGCAAATACCTCTATGATTCTATCATGCAGGATAAAGCAGTTCACTTGATCAGCGCCCCATCCATCACCTTAAACATTCATTCCATCCATTACACAGTGCACAAGGGCAGCAGACATATGGGAACACCATCATCTGCAAGTTCCCCTTCAGACCACAAACCATCCTGACTTGGAACTACAGTACCATTCTTATACTGTCACTTGGTCAAAATCTTGGAACCCCTTCCCTAACAGCACTATAATGTACCTACACCACATGGACTGCAGTGGTTCAAAAACGTAGCTCATCAACTCTTTTTCAAAGACAATTGGAGATGGGCAACAAATGCTGGCCTTGCCAATTAAACTGACATCCCACAAGCAAATGTTTTAAAGTCCATCCATTTTGAAGCCATAGACTTAGTTCATTTGAACTTCTCAGTTTATTAAAAATTTTATTGTAATTCCTACAATAATTTAATGGAGTTGAGAATGAACATTCAACCACAATTTGCATTTATATGCTGTGTTTAATGTGAATGCAAGAAAATGATCTGTGATTTCTCTGAGATATGATTACTAGTGGCAGAAATTCGATGAACGACACTGAGCAACAGCACACACCGATCTATTGAAGGGGTCACACACTCCATGGATAGATAACAAGAAGAGTGTTGATGCTGTATGCCAGAACCCCACAGAAGTTGATAGTGTTCTTCACACTCTCCAACATGCAGAAACTTCTGACCAGTAAGTCCAACACATTCAGCAATTGCAGATACATCATCTTTTATATACTGAGCTCCTGAAGTCTGCATATCTGTCCTCTTTAGCAGATCTCAAAAATGAGCCTGTCCTCTGGTCAGCTATTTCTATTGCCATCCTTTCTCCATGAACTTACCCCTGTTCACTTATGCTCAGTGAATCACCCAGTGCAACACCAGGTTACCATGTTGAATATGTATGTGAGATTTAAGTGCAAAACAAAAAGGAAGGCCAGGTTCCCAAACACTCTGCAGTGTGTGGCCTTCAGTCTCACCATCTCCTCTGTTAATTGTGTCAATAAATCATAATGGTTACAGTTATGCCTGTGCCAGCTCTCTACAATAACAATCTAGATAGTCCCACTCCCTGGCCCTTTTTATATAATCCTGCAATTTTTACCACACTTATAAGCAGTGCATTCCAGATAGTTACCACTTGCAGTGTAAAAAAGTGTTTTCTCATGTTGCCTTTGATTATTTTGCCAATCATTTTAAACTTGTGTTTTCTGATTCTCAACCTTTCCTTCAATAGGAGCTGTTTTTGTCTAACTGCTCCAGCTACACCAGTGCTTCCCAAGCATTTTTCAACTGTGATCCTATTTTAACATTTTAAATTGCCATGACCCCAGGGTAGGAAGTGGGAAGGATGAGTTGTGATACTGTTTCAAAGGCTTTGGAGGTAGTGATGGAGTCTTAATTTGGGAACTCCTGATTTACATGCTATAATTAATATAATAGAACTTTTGCAATGTGATATTGATTGATCATTTTAATTTAATTTTTAAAAAATTATAATGGGCCCGATTTTACCAAAACTTCGGGCATGAAATTGCGGTAAAGTTGGGCGTCGGGCCTATACCGCGATCTGCACCCGATTCCGAGCAGATCGCGGCTTTACCGACACCCGATTTGGGCGCAGGTCCAGCCCACGCCCAAATTGGGCGGCCCGACGATTTAAATGCATTTTCATGCATTTAAATCGACTGAATGAACCGCGCGCCCAACCCGACCGCCAAATCCCACTTTACCGTCTTCTGGCCCATTCTGCATCCGTGCTCTAATCGACCTGCAAAATAAAAGTCTGAAGTCGTCGCTGCAACTTCCGAAGAGCGGGGTCAGAGCCTGCAACGGCTCTCTGACCCAGGTCATCCTCTGGTTGGGGGGGGGGGGGGGGGGGGCAGGGGGGGGGGGGGGGGCTGCTGGGAGGAGGGGGGATGGGACCCAGATCATCCTCTGGTCGGGGGGTGGGGGGGGGGGTTCCGCTGCCAGTCTGCGGTCGATTGGTGGGGAGAGAGGGGGCAGGGGGTTCCACCGCCACTCTGCGGGCGATCCCTCCTCCCCACCAGAGGAACTAATCCCTCCTGCCGGAGTGGATGTGCGGCCATGCCATCCCACAAAACCTTCAGGATGAAGCGATTACTTGCTAAGAAGATGAAGCAGAACCGGCCAATTCCACAGAGGATCCGAATGAAAACCGGCTACAAGATCAGTACATGTCCAAGAGGAGACCCTGGCGAAGGACCAAGCTGGGCCTGTAAAGGGATATACCATCACTGGTACACTACCAGCCACAGCCATCTCTCCCGCTCTCTTGCCCCTGCAGGGAAGAGTAATCTGTGGCTGGTAGTGTACCAGTGATGATGTATCCCTTTACAGGCCCAGCTTGGCCCTTCTCCAGTGTCTCCTCTTGGAGTTGTACTGATCTTGTAGTCGGTTTTCATGCAGATCCACTGTGGAATCGGTCGGTTCTGCTTCATCTTCTTAGCGAGGAATCGCTTCATCCTGAAGGTTTTATGGGATGGCATGGCCGCACGTCCACTCTGGCAGGAACCCCCTGCCCCCTCCCTCCCCACCGATCGGCCGCAGACTAGCAGCGGAACTCCCCCCCCGGACCAGAGGATGATCTGGGTCCAATCCCCCCCTCCCACCTTCCCCCGCCACCCGACCAGAGGATTATCAAGGTCCCACCCCCCCCCCGACCAGAGAATGATCGTCAGAGAGCCGCTCTCTCCGCTTTCTGCTTTTTCTTTCTTTCGCGCCCGGGTGCACTCTGTTAGATTTTTTTAGAACTGCACATGCGCAGTTCAGAGCTCTGATCGGTCCACCAGCACTAAGCCCCGCCCAGAGCGCGAATCGGACCGGAACTGGCAAAACGCGTATGGGCGCGCTGGAAAGGGCGCGGATCTATTTGACGCCTGGATTCGGCACTTAGACTCAAAATGGTAAAATCAGGCCCAATGTTTCGGCCAACATCAAAATTGAAGCCCAATCTCAAGCTGTAAGATTCAGGGGATCTGAGGTACAAAACTCTTCTAATTAAAATCTCTTAAGTTCCAAATACTTAATTTCTAACACTGGGGTCCTCAGTTGTGCCTGACCTAACAAAGTATGAATAACTAGTATTTATGAATGAATATTAAGCAAGATTTTACATATAACATAAGAACATAAGAAATAGGAGCAGGAGTAGGCCATCTAGCCCCTCGGGCCTGCCCCGCCATTCAACAAGATCATGGCTGATCTGAGGCGAATCAGTTCCACTTACCCGCCTGCTCCCCATATCCCTTAATTCCCTTATTGATCAGAAATCTATCTACCCGTGATTTAAACATATTCAATGAGGTAGCTTAATAAAAATCAGTGAAGACAACATTTAAGTTCCTCATCCCTCAAGTTCTTAGGCATTGCCAACACAGGTGGAGTCTCTCTCTTTATCTGTCTCTGAAGTGATGTTGATCTGTGTCCAGAAGAATCATACCACAGAAGTCATGGTTAAACTGTACCAACAAAAGCTCAATTTTTCCAACTTTTATCCCCGCCTCTCATTATTCCAGAATCCCTTATTTGGAAATAGTCCAAATTCACCTCTTCCGTTGGCCTAGAGTGCGAGTCATTTCATGTCGGGGCACCTTGGTAACTAGAGTCATATAGACCAAAGACAAATGCCCATCTCTTGTTTCCTGGGCCTCTGGAGTTTACATTCCATTGTGAATAAATAGCACATTTCCTTTAGATACAGATTACCAATGTATGAACAACACCACACCTTCTTGCCAATTGTACACCTATTCTAAACATTCACATCAATGTAGCCTAACCCATTCCACAAACACTAAAGCCATTAAGAACAAATGTTCAGAATATTTCTATCATGATGTCAGAAAAGAAATAAAAGTTTCCCTCTAATACAGATGTTCTAGCCTACAAATATGGTTAATCAATTAAAATAATGCATGGGTTTTGTTTAAAATAGGGTGTCATCCTGAGTAAGCTAACATTTTGCCATTTCTTCAAACATAGAGCTGCTGAATCCAGACTGTTAGGCAACTTAAAGTCATAAAACCATTAAGTGCAACTTTTCACAAGCAACAGCTGCCACCCTGTAAAGTATCCCAGCTGTCTTGCCTGCCCATTGTCTTACTAACAGAAATTCAAACTTTAAAAAGTGGTTAAATAAAAAATCCAAATGGTTACAGACCAACAACAAATCCTAAAAAATAGTGGTATTATCAAAATCTTACAAACTGGTAGTAAGATGTACATTTAAAATGTCTCACCCTTCGAAGAAAGCAAACACAGTTGCAGAGTTTTTGGAAGGGGTTTTCCTGGTCCTTTGTCCCTGACAAATGTGCCAATTTATTGGAGCCTGATGACCTGTCATCGCTGCTTGGCTTCTCCAACTGAATTTGTCTGGATTGATCCCTGGCAACTGAGAGATTTCTTCTGCCCTTCATTTGATGTTGAAACCCCTTATTTATTCAGTAACTTAAAGTTGATAAAGTGATGCTGTAACTATCTCTACCAACCCACTTCTTATAAATATGTGAACAATGATATAAAACCCCAGACACATAGATTGATCAAACTTACCAGCAGTAAAATGGAGCCCCCCCTCCCTCCCTCTCCCCGGCTGATCTTGCAACAACCAGCTGGAGTCTCACTGCAGAGCACATCAGGAATTGTAGTTCTATCAAAGTGGTCCATTGCAAGAGTTCCATTTGGGCCTACTTTCATCCACACAGTAGTTGTTGCTGCCTCCTCTGAGAGGAAACTCGTGACCCTGATTACTCATCCTGTGACCCCACTGGGGGTTGCAACCCATGGTTTGGGAACCCCTTGTCTAAACAATTGTGATTTTGAACACTGCTATCAAATTTCCTCTCAACCATTGCTTCTCTAAGGAGGAAATTCTCAGCACCTCCAATCTATCCATGTAACTGACATTCTACACCCCTGGAGCTATTCTTGTACATCTTTGCTGCATTCTCTCTAAAGCCTTCATATCCTTCCTAAGGTGCAGTATCCAGAATTGTATATTGTACACCTGGTGAAACCAAACCAGTGTTTTATAAATATTTATCATAGCTTCCTTGCTTTTGTACTCTACGCCTTTATTTTTAAAGCCCACAATAGCGCAATTCTTTTTAACTACTTTGACAACCTACCCTGCCACCTTTGATGACTTGTGCATATATACCCCAGGTTTTTGTTCATGAACCCCCTTTGGAATTGTACTCTTTAGTTTGTATTGCCTCTCCTAATTTTTTGTATCATAATGTAACATTTTGAAATTGTGCCCTGTACTCCCTTGTCTACATCATTATTATTTATTCAGAAAAACTGTAGTCCTAATAATGACCACTAGGGAACAACAATATATATCTCTCTTCAGTCTAAAAAAACAAGTGTTTACTATTTATTTCTGTTACTCAGTCAATGTTGTATCAATACAGTCCCTGTCCCTTTCATTGCGGGCTCTTTGACTTTGCTGGAATACCTATTATGGAACATAGAGTCATCGAGTCATAGAGGTTTACAGCATGGAAACAGGCCCTTCGACCCAACCTGTCCATGCCGCCCTTTTTATTAAACCCGTAAGCTAATCCCAATTGCCCGCATTTGGCCCACATCGCTCTGTACCCATCTTACCCATGTAACTGTCTAAATGCTTTTTAAAAGACAAAATTGTACCCGGCTCTACTACTACCTCTGGCAGATTGTTCCAGACACTCACCACCCTCTGTGTGAAAAAATTGCCCCTCCTTTGTATCTCTCCCCTCTCACTTTAAACCTATGCCCCCTAGTTTTAGACTCCCCTACCTTTGGGAAAAGATATTGACTATCCAGCTGATCTATGCTCCTCATTATTTTATAGACCTCTATAAGATCACCCCTCAGTCTTCTGCACTCCAGAGAAAGAAGTCCCAGCCTATCCAGCCTCTCCTTATAACTCAAACTATCAAATCCTGGTAGCATCCTAGTAAATCTTTTCTGCTCTCTTTCTAGTTTCATAATATCCTTTCTATAATAGGGTGACCAGAACTGTACAGAGCACTCAAGTGTGGCCTTAACAATGCCTTGTACAACTTCAACAAGACGTCCCAACTCCTGTATTCAATGTTCTGACTGATGAAACCAAGCATGCTGAATGCCTTCTTCACCACTCTGTCCACCCGTGACTCCACTTTCAAAGAACTATGAACATGTACCCCTAGATCTCTTTGTTCTGTCACTCTCTCCAATGCCCAACCATTAACTGAGTAAGTCCTGCTATGGTTCAATCTACCAAAATGCATCACCTCGCATTTATCTAAATTAAACTCCATCTGCCATTCGTCAGCCCACTGGCCCAATTGATCAAGATCCCGTTGCAATCGGAGATAACTTTCTTCACTGTCCACTATGCCACCAATCTTGGTGTCATCTGCAAACTTACTAACCATGCCTCCTATATTCTCATCCAAATCATTAATATAAATGACAAATAACAGTGGACCCAGCACTGATCCCTGAGGCACACCACTGGTCACAGGCCTTCAGTTTGAAAAACAACTCTCTGCAACCACCCTTGACAGAAGCCAATTTTATATCCATTTAGATACCTCACCCTGGATCCCGTGAGATATAACCTTATGCAACAACCTACCATGCGGTACCTTGTCAAAGGCCTTGCTAAAGTCCATGTAGACAACATCAACTGCATTGCCCTCATCTACTTTCTTGGTTATCCCTTCCAGAAACTCAATCAAATTTGTGAGACATGATTTTCTACTCACAAAGCCATGCTGACTGTCCCTAATCAGTCCTTGCATCTCTAAATGCCTGTAGATCCTGTCTCGCAAAATACCTTCCAAACATTTACCCACCACTGATGTGTGACTCACTGGCCTGAAGTTCCCAGGCTTATCCCTGCAGCCCTTTTTAAACAAAGGCACAATATATGCCACCCTCCAATCTTCAGGCACCCATGACTATCAATGATTCATATATCTCTGCCAGGGGACCGCAATTTCCTCCCTAGCCTCCCACAACGTCCTGGGATACACATCATCAGGTCCTGCGGATTTATCTACCTTGATGCGCTTTAAGACTTCCAGCACCTCTTTCTCTGTAATATGTATACTCCTCAACACATCATTATTTATTTCCCCAAGTTCCCTATCATCCATGCTTTTCTCAACAGTAAATACTGATGAGAAATATTCATTTCGGATCTCACCCATCTCTTGTGGATTCACACATAGATGACCTTGTTGATCCTTAAGAGGTCCTACTCTCTCCCTTGTTACTCTTTTTCCCTTTATGTATTTTAGAAGCTCTTTGGATTCTCCTTTGCCTTATCTGCCAAAACAATCTAGTGTCCCCTTTTTGCCCTCCTGATTTCTCTCTTAACTCTACTCCTACACCCTCTATACTCTTCAAGGGATTCACTTGATCCCAGCTGCCTTTGCATGTCATGTGCCTCCTTCTTCTTCTTGACCAGGGCTCAATATCCCGAGTCATCCAGGGTTCCCTACTTCTGCCAGCCTTGCCCTTCACTCTAAGAGGAATGTGCTTACCCTGAACCCTGGTTAATATTCTTTTGAAAGCCTCACACTTACCAAACGTCCCTTTGCCTTCCCACAGACTCCCCCAATTAACTTTTGAAAGTTCCTGCCTGATACCATCAAAATTGGCCTTGCCCCAATTTAGAATTTTAACCTTTGGGCCAGACCTATCATTCTCCATAGCTATTTTAAAACTAATAGAATTATGGTCACTGGTTCCAAAGTGATCCCTCACTAACACTTCTGTTACCTGCCCTTCCTTATTTCCCAAGAGGAGGTCAAGTTTTGCCCCTTCTCTAGTCGGGCCATCCACATACTGATTGAGAAATTCCTCCTGAATACACTCAACAAATTTCTCTCCATCCAACCCACTAATATTATGGCTGTCCCAGTCAATGTTGGGAAAGTTAAAATCCCCTACTATTACCACCCTATTTTTCTTGGAGCTATCTCTAATCTCCTTACATATTTGCTCCTCAATTTCTTGCTATTTGGGGACCTATAGTACAACCCTATCAAAGTGATTTCCCCCTTCTTATTTCTCAGTTCTATCCATATAGACTCAGTGGCCAAACCCTCGGATATGTCCTCTCTCAGTACTGCCGTGATGTTTTTCCTAATCAAAAATGCAACTCCCCTTCCTCTCTTACCTCCTGTTCTATCTTGTCAAAGGCCTTTCAAAAGTCCATATACACCACATCAACCACATTTCACTCATCAGCCCCTTATGTTGCTTCATCAAAAAACACAATCAAGGTAATTAAACGTTATCTATCTTTAACAAATTCACAACAAAAACAGAAAATGCTGGAAAATCTCGGCGGTTCTGACAGCATCTGTGGAGAGAGAATAGAGCCAATGTTTCGAGTCATCCTGACCGGAGGCGTTGGCTCTATTCTCTCTCCACAGTTGCTGTCAGACATCCTGACTCGAAACATTGTCTTTATTCTCTCCCCACAGATGCTGTCAGACCTGCTGAGATTTTCCCGCATTTTCTGTTTTTGTTTCAGATTCCAGCATCCGCAATATTTTGCTTTTAACAAATCCATGCTGGCTTTCCTTAATTAATCCACACTTGTTCAAGAGATTGCTAATTTTGTCCCGGAATATTGTTCCTAAAGGCTTTCCCACCACTGAGGTTAAATTGACTGCTCTGTAATTGCTGGGTTTATTCAAGGATGTCGCATTTGCAGCAGTCGCAGTTCCCATAACTCAGCCTGACACTTTCAATAACAACAGCATTTGCTGCACCTGTAATGTACAAAAATATCCCAAGGACCTCCATGAGGAACATTAATTCTGAGCCAAGGGAAAAGACGTGGGGAATGACCAAGAGGTTGATGATAGAAACACATTTGAAGGAGTTTCCTACAGGAGGAGAAGGAGTGGAAATTATATGGTTAGGGAGTAAATTTCAGAGAATGAGACCTCTGCATTTGAAGGCTCAGCCATCAATAGGGAGAAAAGGGAGGGCGATGCAAATACAATTAGTGTTAGAGAAATTGGAAATTTACAGTTGGAGTTATAGAGTTAGAACAAGTTGCCTAATGTTTAAAATCAGGATCGGAATTTTCACCTTGATAATTCACCAAAGATCCAAATGAATAATATATATAGTTTGCTGCATCCGGTTAACTCATTTGCAGTTCTGCGCCTTACTTTATTGTTACGGACACAGGGCATAGTGAATTGGATTATTATTAATGTTCCCCTTTTCTGCTCATGACAGTAATAATTTTAATTTCTACTTGAATTTATTTCCTTTAGTATCCTTTCCCTCGAGGAAAAAGGCCATGCTGTATTTCCCAACCCCAGTTTATGAGGTTCAACGCTCACAATAATCCCACAATACATTATTTCAGATGAAACTAAATTTGGATTTATTAACACATTCAAAACCCAAGAAATGGATTACGACATAGATTCACACTCACAAGCATACAAGGTAGAAAGGCAGAGAAGGCGAAAAGTTACAAATTGTGAGTTACTTAAGAAAACCAAAAAGATATTGGCATTAATTCATGTGAATAAGGCGCAGTAAATTAATGTCCAATGAAGGCTCTTTCAAGTGGCTTAATCGGGCAGAATTTGTGGTCTTGGTCCTAGGAACTCAGTGGCAGGTTGAAGCAGTTGAAGATGCAGCAAAATATTTTTGTATTCTGGGAAGTAGTTCACTTTATAGGTAAAATGCAGGGTTCTTTCTGGAGGTCACAGTTTTAGAGATAAGGAGGTCAGAGGCAGACTGTTAGCCTGGAGTCTGGTTTTCTCTTCTGAGGATAAACAGCAACTGAAGACAGATAATTAAGATAATTCAAACAGTTCAAGACTCAGCCATGTGAAAGGGTGGTTTTGGGTTGAGCCATTCAGCTAATCATGAACTTAAAGGACCCTTGTTAAATCCATTGTACCTTGAGCAGGTAACTGTAGAACCATTAGCACAACGTTGGACATGAGGAGTCACAAATAGCTGTACCTTTGTCCAGAACTAGTTGGTGCAGATATCTCATCTGCTAATCCTTGTGTCGGTTTGGCTGGAATGTTCATGCAATGCAAGTCATATTCCAGAAGGTTGATATCTATGCTGGAATTTTACCACCTCACCCACCTGAGGCTCGTAAGATCCCGCTGAGGCCAACGGAGAATGCCGTTCTGTGAGCCTTGCCCGCCCCATCGAAGCGGTAAAATTCTAGTGCTAGTCTTTGTCTCGTGGAATGGTTTAGAATCTTGCAGAATCAGCTGTGGCCATTTTATCAGCCCAGCAATTGTCCATTAAAAAAAAGTTAAGAGAATATGGAAGAGAAACACATTTTAAAGATTTTTTCTTCTTGCCTTCTTGGCATGACCTCAAAACTGACATCAAAAAGACATCAAAACTGTAATTAAAATTATTGTACGTGTTAATGGGAACCAGATCCTTTAATTCATGAGATTATTTCATATTTACCATGCAAAACAACCTCATACCATTCAATGAATTTTAATAGTGAGTTAATAGTGAGATGCCATTTTTGCAAATCTTAGGCTATTTGAATTTAACAGTGCATTTTCCCTCATCTAAATTTGTTATACTATTTGTGCATGAATAATGGTAGGTACCATTATCCTCATTGTTATTTTGACAGGGAAATCTGGGTCAATTCCCCAATTAAATCATGCCCCCAACTGAATATAACTTTTTTAGTCCAAATTAAGTTTTGTGTTGCTTTATTTGATCAACATCTCGAGATTTATTTTTATATATTGATGTGCCCTGAAGGATACATTATTATTATGGCTGTTCGAAATGATTTTGTATTGGCGCATATGACCACTTGAATTTATTTATTATGAAACTCGGTTTTACATACCATCAGTGCAGATCTGAGACAGTTGCCAGAATTTTACGCCCGCCCCAGAATCGGGGCAGGTGAGTCTCGCAGAACGGCATTTTTCGTTGTCCTAAGTGGGATCTTACAAGCCTCAAGGCGGTAAAATTCAGTGTGTATGGTATGTGAAATGTGAAAAATGTGTTATCCTTGGCACAATCCATTGAACACTTGAAATATCAATTGCTTCCTCAAATTTCTTAAATTTTTGCTTTCACTTAGGTATTTCTTAAATAAATATTTTAATTGATTTATTGTTGATTTGTGAAACAATAATGATCAAGCCTTGACTTTGCTTACAGCATAAATACTACACACCAATTAATAATTACTTTGATGGGCAAATTTGGTTTGATTTGATTTGATTTATTATTGTCACATGTATTAGTATACAGTGAAAATTATTGTTTCTTGCGTGCTGTACAGACAAAGCATACCGTTCATAGAGAAGGAAACAAGAGAGTGCAGAGAGTGCCTCATGATAGCCAAGTTCCGCACACGAGGACGGCCTCAACCGGGATCTGGGGTTCATGTCACACTATCTGTAACCCCTACAACTCGCCTGGGCTTGCAAAATCTCACTAACTGTCCTGGCTGAGACAATACACATCTCTTTAACCTGTGCTTAACCCTCTCTCCACTCACATTGTCTGTACCTTTAAGACTTAATTACCTGTAAAGACTCGCATTCCAACCATTATTTTGTAAATTGAGTTTGTGTCTTTATATGCCCTGTTTGTGAACTGAAATCCCACTCACCTGATGAAGGAGCAGCGCTCCGAAAGCTAGTGGCTTGTGCTACCTAATAAACCTGTTGGACTTTAACCTGATGTTGTGAGACTTCCTACTTTCTTGTATAGGTCAGGGTCGTCTTGAACGCCTCAGACCGGGACTTCAGCAAGCAGTGGATATCCCTGTTCATCCATGATATCTGGTTGGGGAACACACAGATTTGCTTCTTTGGCACACAGTCTTCTACACACTTACTAATGAAGTCAGTTATTGTAGTGGCGTACTCGTTCAGGCTGGTCGCAGAGTTTCTAAATATTGACCAGTCCACTGACTCCAGGCAATCACGTAGGAGATTGAAGGAGAATTTACTCAGGTTTCAGCTTATTTCCATAATGCTTTAATATGTTTTTATGCATTAATAAGCTTAGGTACAAATTGATTCCGTTAATTTGCTGTGCTCTGGTTATACTTAAAGGAAAAGTTACATCTCATAATTGAAATCACTCAACACTACATGGACAATCTGCGTGTGTCCTTTATTAACCAACATTAAATCTTTCAGAAAATTAATGTTATTGAGCTGCTGAATCACTGATATTGACATGATGATCAATTTAGAAGCAGGATGGCAACAAGCGGGACTATTCCAGCATGCACTTGATATATCACTGCAATAACCTTTTTAAAACCCATTTAAAGATCAAGATTAATTAAGTAGTTTAAAATGCATCATGCTGGAAGACATGCTGAGGGAAATATTTCAATGATGGATTTTGTGATAAAACTTTTAGCTAAACTACATCCAAGGCTAGTTGCATGAATTTTGTCTTGAGGTTCAGTCTTAGGTGGATTTGAGAACACCTTGGGTGGAATTTTACCGGCACATCCGCCCGGCACATCATACGATCCCTCCAACGGAGAATGCTATTCTCCAAGCCTCGCCCGTCCCCAGAATTGGGGCGGGCCTGCCAGTAAAATTCCGGCCATTGTGTTGTAAATGTTGGGCCCGATTTTACCATCAAGTTGCGCCTGCTTTCAGGCGAGAAAACTTGGTAAAGTCGGGCGTGAAGCGAGTAGCGCGATCCGCGCCGCCCCCGCGCTGGTTCCCCCTTTACCAAGGCCCGAAAATGGCCGCGATCGGGACCGCGCCTGAAACGGGTGTAACAGCCATTTAAATGAATTTGCATGCATTTAAATAGACCTAATGGGCTGCACTCCCAATCTTACCAGCACTTCCCCCTTTACCACCGCGTTCGCCCATCCAGAATCGGCAGGAAACAGACATGCTCCACAAAAGTACGATTCGGGCGCTCCATTTAATGAGGAAGTAAGTGCTAAGCGTCCAACGGCTCTCTGCTTGAGATCGGTGGTGGCGCGGGGGGTGGGGGTGGAAGAGGTGGGGGAAGGTGGGTCCGACGGCGCTCTGCCTGAGATCGGTGGGGGGGGAGGGGTGTCCATTGCCACTCTGCCTGAGATCAGTGGGGGGGAAGGGGGGGTCCGCTACCACTCTGCGTGAGATCAGTGGGGGGGGAGGGGGGGTCCGCTGCCACTCTGCCTAAGATCGTTGGGGGGGAGGGGGGGAGGGACCTGCGATCGGTCTGGGTGGCGGAGGGAGTGGGGAGATAAGGGAGTCAGTAATCTTGTGGGGGTGGGGCAATGTCTGTGGGGGCCAATGGGAGGCATTATCCGGCCCGGGATGGATGTGGCAGGGGAGCCACATTCTATCATTTTTTTTCTGCGCATAAGCAGTTGGATGCGCCGATCGGAGCTGCACGATTTCGGGTGTGTTAAGCACCGCCCACAGGCTAGTGCAGCGTGATTCGGACTCGCTGATATTTTTGCAGGCAGAGTGTGTGTGGGGGCGGCTGAGAACGGGTCTGAAAGTCGGATCTGAAACACTCCCAGTTTCAAGTCCGCCCAGCACTTAGAATCAAAATAGTAAAATAGGCCCCATTTAATTCATCATTCATATGTTTTAGAATATAATTTTTAATTTTGTGAAATAAAGTGTTCAATGTAAGATAAATGGAAATACTTAGTTAAGAACTAGCATACATCTAATGTAAGTGCAAGCTTGGGTTGATTACATTTAAAAGGTAACCTGTGTTAATCTTACAAGGTCAAAGGTAAAAGAGAAAAACGTAAACAATGAACGATCCATTTCTGGGCTCGTAATGGAGCCAGTAGGTCTACACTTATCTCAGTAAAATATGTAAATTGTTTATGTAATGTTTTCACTGTCTCTATTGTGGATTAAATTAATGGTTAAGAATGTAGAGTTTTGGTTTCAATTTAAAGTGAATTGGGGGTTGCTCATTTCTCAGTTTGGTTTAGTATGCCTGCGTGTGTTTACAAACCATGCTTGAACTTTTGACCCAGCTGCGAGGCTTTTATAAGCAAGAAAGTCCTGAAATTGCTGTGGGGAAAATTGCTGAGGGTCGTGTTTTAAAAGGAAAACTGAGGGATTTTGCGTTTTTTTGAAAAAAAAATTGCGGAAGTGTTAGACATCCAGCTTGTTGTGTTTAAAAATAGAACTCAGTTATGTATGTTTAGAGATGAAAAAGGAATTCTAGAGAATTGGGTAGGACCATGTAGCTCTATAAAGAGCTGAGTTCAGCGACGGAGTAGACACTAAGCGAGTGTCTATGTGTGTCTGGTGGATATGCCAATTCCAGGATCATGAGGTCGTTTTGGTAGGAATATATACCATATATCTGAGCTGTGACCTGTGCAGCCCAACCCAGAGAAAGAAGTGCTACATCTGGAGCATGAGTATGTTTGAAGGTCTATAAGAATCCGGATAGCACAGTAAAAAGGTTAGGCTTGGCTGGGTTTGTTGGATTGAGTTTAAGGTAGAAGCTCATTTTGTTTGATATCATTATCCTATTTGTTCAGTGCACCTATTAGTTATTATTGCTTGTTTTCATAGAATTATAGAAGCTACAGTGCAGAAGAAGGCCATTTGGCCCATCGAGCCAGCACCGACAACAATCCCACCCAGGTCCCATCCCCGTGACCCCACATATTTAGCCTCCTAGATCCCCTAAGGGGCGCTAAGGGGCAATTTATCATGGCCAATGAACGTAACTCGCACATCTTTGGAGTGTGGGAGGAAACCGGAGCACCCCGAGGTGCTCGGGGAGAACATGCAAACTTCACACAGACAGTGGCCTGAGGCCGGAATCGAACCCGGGTCCCTAGTGCTGTGAGGCAGCAGTGCTAACCACTGTGCCACCGTGTCACCCACGATTTGGTTTTGCTCAAGTTGGAAGCATAGAAACTAGAAGCAGAGGAGGACATTCAGCCCTTCGAGTTTGCTTCGTCATTCATTTTAATCATGGCTGATCATCGAATTCAATATCCTGATCCCCCCTTCCCCCATATTCCGTGATCCCTACAGCCCCAAGATCTATATCTAGTTTCTTCTTGAAATCAGACAATGTTTTGGCCTCAACTACTTTCTGTGGGAGTGAATTCCACACATTCACCACCCTCTGGATGAAGAAGTTTCTCCTCACCTCAGTTCTAAAAGGTTTACCCTTTATCCTCAAACTATGACCCCTAGTTCTGGATTCCCCCACCACTGGGAACATTCATTCTGAATCTATCTTGTCTAACCCTGTTAGAATTTTATAAGTTTCTGTGAGATCCCCTCTCACCTTTCTAAACTCCAGTGAATATAATCCATATGACAGATCTGCCATCCCAGGAATCAGCCTGGTAAACCTTTGCTGACTCCCTCTATTGCAAGGACATTCTTCCTCAGATAAGGACATCAAAACTGCACACAATACTGCAGGTCTGGCCTCACCAACATCCTAAACAATTGCAGTAAAACATCCCTATTCCTATCCACAAATCGTCTCGCTATGAAGACCAACATACCATTTGCCTTCTTTACTGCCTGCTGCACCTGTGCATTTACTTACAGTAACTGATGCAATAAGGTCTTGCTGAGTATCTACCTCTCTCAATTTACACCCATTCAAGGAATAACCTGTCTTCCTATTATTGCCACCAAAGTAGATAACCTCACATTTATCCACATTATACTGCATCTGCCATGCAGATGCCCACACACCCAGCCTGTCCAAATCACACTGAAGCATCTCTGCATCCTTCTCACAGCTCAACCTCCCACTCAACCTTTTGTTTCATTTGCGAATTTGGAGATAATACATTTAGTTCCCTCTTCCAAATCATTAATATATAATGTGAACAGTTGGGGTCCTAGCACAGATCCCTGCGGGGGAACCTCACTAGTAACTGACTGCCAATCAGTAAAAGATCCATTTATGCCAACTCTTTGCCTACTATCTGCTTACCAGCTTTCTATCCATCTCAAGACTCTACCTGAAAACTTATGTGTTTTAACTTTACCTGGTAGTCTGTTATGTGAGACCTTGTCGAAAGCCTTCTGTAAGTCTAAATAAACCACATCCACTGGTTCTCCTCAGTCAATTCTACTCGTTACATCCTCAAAGGATTCCAATCGATTCATCAAGCATGATTTACCCTTTGTAAATCCATGATGACTTTGTCTGATTATACCACTGCCTTCCAAATGCCGAGTTATGAAATCCTTGATAATGGGCTCTAGCAACTTTCCCAGTACCAACGTTAGGCTCACTGGTCTATAGTTCCCTGTTCTCTCTCTATCTCCCTTTTTGAATAGCAGGCCTACATTAGTTACTCTCCAATCTGTAGGATAGGCCAGAGTTGAAAGGACTTTGGAAAATAACCACCAATGGGTTTACTTTTTCCAGGGCCACTTCCTTAATTACTCTGGGATGAAGATTATCAGAGCTGAAGATTTATCCACCTTCAATCCTATCAATTTCCCCAAAACCATTTCTCTACTAATGCAGATTTCCTTCAGCTCCTCACTAAAACTTGTTTCTCTCAAAACTTCTGGTACGTTATTCATGCCTTCCTTTGTGAAGACTGAAGCAAACTACAAATTTAATTCCTCAGCCATTTCTTTATTCCCTGTTGTGAATTCTCCCCTTTTTGACTGTAAGGGGCCTACATTCATTTTTGTCAATCCTTTTATTTTTACATACCTGATAGAAATTTTTAAAGTCAGTTTTTAAGTTCCCCACAAGCTTACTTTCATACTCTATTTTCCCCTTCTTAATCAATCTCTTGGCCCTCCTTTGCTGAATTTTAAACTGAGCTTTTTGTTGTTTCAATTTAATCTTGGAGTCCTGATGCTTATTTTCTTATATTTGCTTCTTCCAGGCATTAGATTATTTCAGTGATTATGGTCTTCCAAGCCAAATCTTAACTAGTATCTAGCTTTAAAGTGGAGTCTTTGGTGGAATTTTTTTAAAAATCCATATACATTGTTGGGATTACAGAATCAATGGTTGGAATCGTCCCAGAATTTGTCAGTGTCAGTTTCAGAGTGAAAACCAGTGTGTAACTCTCCAGCTGCACAGCTGAGTTTTCTTTCCAGATTCTATGGCACTCAGTACACACAGAACCTGGGGCCGTGGTTTGCGCCAATACTCTGGCGGAGCTGTGGAGCCAGCAAAACTGGCTCCACAGAGAGGGGCACCTCAATCTGTGCAAAAAAGTACACCCCCATGGATATGAAGGACCCCCCTCCCAAGCATCGGGGCGACCCCCCCCCCCATCACACGGAATTGGGGCACCCCCACAGGCATCGGGATACTCCCTCCACAGGCATCAGGGCTCTCTCATCCCCTCATAGGATTGGCGCATCGGGGCACCCACTTCCCCCCTGCAACCCAGCAAACATCAAGACACTCCCCTCCCAACTCGTCCTGCAGGCATTGGGGCACTAGCGCCCCACAAGCATCGGCGCACACCTCCAACCCTACAAGCATTGGGGCTTGCCTCCAACAACATACAAAGGAAACCCCCCCTCCCCCAATGGGGCTCCCCAGAGGGCAATGCCTGGTGCCGGGGGCAGTGTCAGGGCACTAGTTGAGCATATCCCTCGCCTCCCAGGGACTATACTATCTGTGCACCCCTGACATGGTCATCACAACTGATTTTCAGTTTTGAGCCTGAACCCACCCCAGAGGCCAGCATCAGCGTGCTGAGCAGACAACCCACTGCGCATATGCCGATCTGTCAGTGGGGGGAATTGGCACATGCACACGGTGTCCCCCCACCCCCCCTCCCCATCATCATGGCCTCCCAATTGCCGGCCTCCTGATTGTTTCCCAGGGCCCCCCTCTCCTGATAGCTGCCTTCCCAACCTGCCCCCCCCCCGCTTTCGGCGGCCTCCCTGATCCCCCCCCCCCCCCCCCCGCCGGCCCCAGGATCAGCCCCAATTCCCCCCCATGTGCAGCCTCGATTTTCCTCCCATGTGCAGCTCCGCTCCCCCCATGTGCAGTCCCAAATCCCCCATGTGCATTCCCGATCCCACCCACCATGTGCAGCTCTGATTGCCCTCCTCCCTCCCTCTCCCACCAATCTCTGATGCAGAGTGTGTAGCAGCAGTTCCCCCCCAACACCACCGATCACCCTCCAATAGGCCTCACCCCCTTGGCACTGCCTGGTGCCTGGTGGGCAGTGCCAAAGTGCCGGGTGGACAGTGCTAGGCTGGCACAGCCCAAGGTGTAACCCCCACACCTGACTCCCAGGGGAGCCTCAGTGGCCCCTGTCCCCACCAGCGGGGTGATCATGTTGGATCCCCATTGATGAGAACCGGCTTTAATCCTAGCTAGTGGGAACCTCTCCTGGCAGAGGGGGGTGACATTAGTGAAACCGGAGAATACTGTCTTGGGCTCACTAATGATATGGAAATGTGCATTTCCATATTGTTGTCAGCCTCACGCTGACTTCCAGAGCGAGGCTGATTATGTAAAAGAACGTGGCCTGGGAGACTCACAATTGGCTGGACGCAAGTCATAAGTCCCGCTACAGGCCCCCCACTAATGTCTCCCAGCCTGCTGCACTACTTGAGCAGTGCAGCAGGCTGGGAGAATTGCCCCAAGGTGTTTCACTCTAGGTGGGATTCTATTGACACACTAGGAAGCTTTTATCAAAACAAATTTTATTTTAACAATACAGTTTAACTGTAACAAATGAATTAGCTTAACTTTTACCAGTTGAAATATTTAAACATGATAAGATATGCTTCTTGACCACTAACCTATTTCTATTGGTTCCAATTCAAGCAATATTTCTCTTATAGACTTAAACTCCTCTTCACAGTTAGTTAGCAAAAAACACAGGCTTACATGTTTTTACTTGTTAACAGTCCTAGAGCCTTTGAACATATCTGGAGAGAGAGTCAGAGAGATACTTGTCTTCTGACACTCAAACTGCAGCCACCAGAGAGAGAGATACCTCTTGCTTCTTTCAGGACCATGCAGAAACTGCTTTCTTTAACCTGTAAGCTTAGTTCCTCCATTAGCACATGACTCTCTCTCTCGTTGATCAACATAATCAAATTCTACTCTGAACCCCCAGGGGAAAAACCAAAAAATAAACAAAAATGCATTAACTCAGATTACAACAAACACGCCATTAGCTAAGATCAATTAATAGTCTGCATTCTCAGCATGACAGCTACCTGGTGCAGACAAATCGGCACTGTGTAAACAGAAATGAATTCTAAACATACCCGTGACAAGAAACATGATAAAAATACATTTCTTAAAGGCACAGTATCGTCACATCAGTTACAGGAGTTGGGATGCCTAAGGCGTCTTCAGGAAAAAAAAACAGGTTTAAAGATGGAATTGAGTGGTAAAACAGTGACAATACTAAAGTGCAAAGCGAGTTCTCAGAACTACCAAATGAGTGGGGGTGACCCTTCAAGAGACTCAGGTGGATTCTTCACTGAGTTTGGATGCTAGGGCACAGGTTACAGAAAGTTATAAAGATTTATCTTTTTAGGGGAGACATATTCCCTTATTCTTCCAATAAAGCAGATAATCAAGTTATTGTACTAGGAATACTGGAACAGTTTAGTCATTGATGGTGGCTGATGATACATTTTGTCTTCCAGGTGCCTTGATGAAAGAGAAAATATTAATTTTGGGTATTTGTGGGAGTTACAAATCTGTTCCATTGTACCATGTTAAGCTAAACAGAATGGCAGCTGTTGTTTGTGAGAAACTATACTTAATTAGTTTCCAACTTTAAGTTGCTCAAGAGTGTGAAATCAGCAGTTCTATGTTGTAGCTAAGAGTTTTTTTAATCAGCTTTTAAGGAATGGCTAAAAGTAGTTTGAACTTAGCATGACATTTTGGCCAGAATTTTCTGGTTGTTCCACCAGCAGGATCTTCTAGTCCTGCCGACAGTAAACTACTGCCGCAGGTTTCCCAATGGCAGGGGATGCATTAAGCAGAAAACCACAATGACAGAAGATCCCACCACTGGCCAATATGGGCCACCTCTTCCGTCACATGGAAAATCTCACTCCTGATCTTTAAACAAAACTCATGCATTGATTTAATGGATTGACTATATTTGTAGGGCAGTACATCTGTATCAGAAGGTAATTTTTCTTACTGTTTTGACGTTACGGTAGGAAATGATAATCTAGCATCCACTGGTGTTTGTGGAAGAGAGTTCCAAACCTCTACCACTCTTTGTGTGTAGAAGTGCTGCCTAACATCTCTCCTGAATGGTCTGGCCCTAATTTTTAGACTATGCCCCTTAGTTCTAAAATCTCCAATCGGTGGAATTAGTTTATCTTTATCTACCCTGTCTTTTTCTGTTAATATCTTGAAGACTTCAATCAGATCACCCCTCAACTTTCTAAATTCTAAATAAAGAAAATGGGCCTAATTTGTATAATCTCTCCTCATGATTGAAGTCCAAGTAACTTTCTTGTAAACCCACGTTGTACTCCCTCCAATGTCAATATATCCTTCCTAAGGTGTGGTGCCCAAATCTGCTCACAGTACTCCAAAGGGGTCTAACCAGGGTTTTGTATAACTGCAGCATAACTTCTGCATCCTTATATTCCAATCCCCAGATATAAAGGCCAGCATTCCAACAGCCACCTTGTTTATTTTCTGCAGCTATTCATGGTAAATTTGCCAAATCTAAAATCACTTATATGGGGCACAAAGTGGGACAAAGCCAAGTATTGCCCACAGAAGCTAATGTACAAGAATTTCTGGACTTTTTTGGTCCCAGAACGAAATAGGAAATTCTACAGTTTTTAAGAATGAGTGGATTTCACACCAGAGATTTTTTTCTAAATTCCAGCACTGTGGTCGTTCCCTTGACAACCTTGTTGAAGAAAGACAGGAAGTTCAAAAGGTCAGAAACCTGTCAAATTTCTTTTGATGGCTGGAAATCTATTTAGTCATTGTTGCTTGTGTTTGTCTTGTTTAAGTTTGTACAGTAAAGATCCTTTAGTGTTTCAATATAATCTTGGAATCCTGATACTTATTTTCTTACCCTTGGTTCTTTCTTCATTACATTATTTAAATTATTATGGTCTATTAAGCCAGATTCTAACAAGTATCAGTCTTTTCTAGTATTCTCACAGATGGGACCATAACAGTAGTTTCCAGTTGAAAAGAAGCTAAAGCCAGATGGTTAACAAGGGAGTTCCTTCATAGGGACAGCAAGCCTGGATAGAGGGCAATTATATCCATTGAAGATTTTAAAATAACAGTGTCAAAGAGTTGTGTTAAAGGTAAAAATAATACATTCACATTTTTGTTCGGGAACATCAGAAAGCATGCTAATTTGTCATGGAGATGGGCTGTGGGGACTAGAAGCTTCCTTTGTTTATATTATCTGTGTTTGTCTTTGCTCACAGGAGCAAACAGCCTGTAGTCAGTCAGCTTGGAACAGAAACAGAGAGAATGCATTTACTCAAAGTTGAGAATCACCTGTGGGACCAACAGCTGAACAGACGCTCTGGGGGACATAGAGGGTCTTTAGAAACCAGGGTGTTCCTGATATTTAAATGTCTAAGCAAGAAGGCAGTGAATCTCACACATGAACTGAAGAACCCACAATCATGAGATCGTTGAAGAAACTTGGAAGCTTGCTTAGCCAGAAGCTAATGGAAGGATCCCCATGAAATTTCATACCTCGAGGAATAACTATAACACTGAGAAGAAATCGAGGTGACTTCTGGAGGGCTGCAGCAGAACTTTGCGTTGGTCACAGAAAAAGTGAATGAACCTTCAAGATTCTTGTAACATAGAAGGAAACTCTTGGGGGAAGTAACAAGTAAAGTTGAGTTTATTGCATAAGTCTTTATAAACTGTAGTGTTAGGTTAGTGGTGCTTGCTTTGTTTAACTTCTTTCTCTATACTGTTATGATCCTTGACTAGATTGCAGCAGCAGGGGGGGCTCCAGTTAGAGATCAATAAGATTTTGTTTAAACTAGATAAAATTTGAGATTCAAGACATTTACTAAGTGAATAAAGCCACATGATTCCATGTGTGTTTGAAAAACAAAAATTAAATTTTACCATACAAGTTCAGAAAGATAAAGCAATTCACAATATCTATCTTATATATACTCTAACATTCAGGGTATGTATGAGGTACATGTGAGATAACAGTGGTTGGACTCACTACATTAAACAATAGCTCACAGAAGTGACCAAAATAGATTCCACGGATTTCCAACAATCCACCCAGATGTTTGTCACTTTGTGAGCTAACCAGTCTCACTGAAACTTTGTTTTTCTCATGAGGATTTCCAATCCCCTCATTTCCAAATCTCACCTTGGAGTTCTCTTCAAAGGTTATTCCTACTCAGAAGTTTTCAACAATGACCCATCTCACATGGTTTCAATCTTGCCTTCTGAAATTCTTTTCCCCTGAATCTCTGAGAAGATGCAAACTTCACGTTTCATGCACAACCTCAGATCTTTGCCATGACAAGTAGAACACCTTGCTCCAAAGGGGTACCTTTACCCCAACAGACGGCAGCACAGAGTTACTGACTTTCAGCTGGCTTCTTGGATCTTCAGCCCACTTTGCTGAAAGTCCGCTCTCTGCAGCTCTTTCTTGAATTTGGAGCCTATTACTCTGCTTCTTTCTTTAACTTCACTTAAGGGATCTATTTCTGTTCCCTGGCTTTTACCCCTTGCTTGGGACTGTCTTTTTAGACCTCTCGCTGTCCCCCGCCCATAATCTGCTGATTATGGATCTCTCCCTGCAACGCCCCCCCCCCCCCCCCCACCTCCCCCCCCCCCCCCCCCCCCCCCCCCCCCATGATCTGTTCCCTGGGACATCGACCAGATCATGGTGCTGCATATCAGGACATCTGCTGGGGTTTTTTCTGTGCAGGCGCGCAGTGCCAGTTCCCAGCCGGAAGAACATTAAATAACAGAAATGTGCATGTGCAGCCAGTTCCCAGCTGACACATGCACAATAGGCTCAAGGTTCATCGAGAACTGGAGTTTCTGACCTCTGAATTTAAAAAAATGAGTCTTGAGTTTCATCACAATACACTTTTCTGTTATGTTTAAAGAAGTGAAAACTTGTGGCATAGTTATGTCAAATAATTACTGGTTTTCTGGTTTTTCTTTAAACATTAATGGTCACTAACAGGATCGTAACAATTATGAAAGAAAGTAAATGTGTAATGGAATATAAGCCGGAATTCTCTGGCAGTTCACCCCGGTGGGATTTTCTGGTCCTGCCGGCAGTGCACCCTCTGCCCCAGGTTTCCCAGAAGCATGGGGTGGCTTCAGTTCGAATTCCCATTGCCAGCAGCAGGACCAGAAGATCCCACCGCCAGCGAGCGGCACACCACCTCTCGCTGCTGAGAAAAACACTGAGGAGAGGCCAGATAATCTCACCCAGTTTCAAATATATTATTTGCAGAGCTTTGCTGATTTATTAAATGTATTTTCTTGGAACCCCTTGCGGTTACCCTCTTTATTTATTCAAATTACTGCACAGGTAACTGAGTGCATCCAGTACAAATGGTTCATTAAAGCTGTTGATAAGCACATTTATTTTAAAAATAAATCATGTGAAAAGGATGTGGTGTTGTTGATTTTGGAGAGATTGAGATATCTTGGTGCATAAACATGAAATTAGATGCAAAAAACAAGGAATGAGATGCTTTTAAGCAGTCCTAATTCATACCATGAAACAGAGCCAAAGAAGGTGTCTATGAAGAAGTGTGAAACAATTTCAGTTTGTGAGATGCCTTCAGTTCTCCTTAACAGTTGCTAAATAATCAAAGGAAGTTTTTGGATAGGTTAACAGTTCTACTAAAATAAAAAAGAAGAATTTGATTGAAAAACATTCAAATGTTAACACTGCTTTAAATTTTACTGATGTTATTGCAATAACCACTGACAGCATATTTCTTTGTTCAACGTGGCTTTACTGAATACACTTAAACATTATAAATCCTGCACTTTAACACTCAAAGGGCAGAACTTTGCACCTACTGAGTGGGTGCTCAGCTGACACGAACAATTGCGAAGTGGCATGAAATGATGTCATAGGAATTAGGAGCGGGTGTAGGTAATTCAGCCCTTCTTGCCCGCTCCACCATTTAACATACTCATGGCTGAACTTATCCTGGTCTCAACTCCACTTTCCTGCCTACTCCCCATAGCCCTTTATCTGGCTTGTGTTTGGAGGGCATCCCCACACTAGCATGCCACCTCGCAATATTTCGGTTGGCTGGCATGCGCCGTAGAACTGCACCCACCAACTGTTAAAGGGCCAATTCACCCCATTTAAAGAGCAATTGACAATGATTTTGAGTGGCTTGTGCACGTTGACACTCGGCACATGGGCTGCTCGGCCAGGTGGCCATCACTTTCTATATCCAATATGGGATAAAAGGCCCACAGGCCGTTAATAAATTGAATAATTAGGAGTTTTGCAATCAGTTCTCTTTAGTTGGTTTACTGATAGTTTCTCAAGACTCAGGGGATGTCCAGAGGAATGGAGAATTGCAAATGTCTTGCCATTGTTCAAAATAGGTTGTAAGGATAGTTCCAGCAATTACAGGCCAGTCAGTTTAACATCAATGGTGGACAAGCTTCTAATCTGGAAACAATTATTGAGGATAGAATTAGTAGTCACATGGAAAAATGTAGGTTGGTTTTTTGGTGTCTGATTTTCTAGCATTTGCAAAGGCAAGAGGCCCTTTCAGTGCAGAAACCAGTGTAACTATCTGTACAAAAATGAGGATTGGGTACTCTGCCAGAGGGACCACCTCAGAAAAAGAGCAAAGAGAAGGGAGAGGAGACCAGTTGCTCATCGGCAGCATCTCAGAGGTGGATCTAAGAAATGAAAGCTGCAGCCAGAAGGGATGCAGAGTCAGCAGGAAGTGCAAGACGCAGAGAAGGCATCATTACCCAGCGGGCAGAGTATACAGACAGTGCTCATGCTACCTGGACGTAGTTGAGGCTCCTGAGGTCACTGCCAGTCTGTGGGCTTGCAAGTCTGAACGCAACCCCAGAAAGTTGAAAAAGAACTGCGACCAGATGAGATGCATCCCAGGGTATTGAAGGAAATGAGAATGGAAATTGCAGGGGCACTAGTCATAATTTTCCAGGCTTCTCAAGACTCAGGGGATGTCCAGAGGAATGGAGAATTGCAAATGTCTTGCCATTGTTCAAAATAAGATAGTTCCAGCAATTACAGGCCAGTCAATTTAACCTCAATGGTGGACAAGCTTCTAATCTAGAAACAATTATTCAGGATAGAATTAGTAGTCACATGGAAAAATGTAGGTTGGTTCAGAAGAAGTTAATACTCATGAAATAAAACGGACAGCAGCAACGCGGACATAAAATTGGTTTAATAATAGGAAGCAGAGAGTAACGGTCAATGGATATTTTTCAGGCTGGAGGAAGGTTTGTAGTGGTGTTCCCCCGGGTCAGTATTGGGACTCTTACTTTTCCCAATATATATATTAATGATCTAGATCTTGGTGTGCAGGAAACAATTCCAAAGTTTGCAGATAACACCAAAACTTGGAAGTATTGTAAATTGTGAAGAGGACAATGTAGAACTTCAAAAGATCACTGAAAAGTTGGTGGAGTGGGCAGATAGGTGGCAGATGAAGTTCAATGCAAAGAAGTGTAAGGTAATGCATATGGTAGGAAGAACATGGAGAGATAATATAAAATAAGGGATAAAATTCTTAAAGGGGTGCAGGAGCAGAAGATCCTGGCTATATATGTGCATAGATCATTGAAGGTTGCAGGACAGGCGAAGAGGACGGTTAATAAAGCAATAGCATCCTGGGCTTTATTAAGAGGGGCATAGATTACAAAAGCAAGGAGGTTCTGCTGTACTTATACAAGACACTAGTTAGACCTCAGCTGGAATACAGCTCTGGGTGCCACACTATTGGAATGCCACACTGGGGAGAGTGCAGAAGAAGTTTATAAGAATAGTTGCAGGGATGTGGAACTTACAGTTTTAGGAATGGAAAATTGTCAATGTAACACTCTGTGAATGTCATTTTGCAGCAATGAATTATACAGGAGTAGGGAAACTTGATAATAGAAGAAACTTAAAAGCTTTGGGGACGATTCTTTGGAGGCTAATCTTTTAGCGCAGCGGGGGGTGATTCGCAGGGTTCCCGTGAGTGTTGACGCCCTGCTAGTGTCTCACGGTGTCGGATTTCCGGTGTGGTCTGCTCTGCGCTGGAAATTGGTGGGGAGGTGGGGCTAGCATTTAAATCATTTTTTCAATATCATTTACATGCTATTGGAGAGCCTGGGATTGAATTCTCCAGGCCGGCTAGCCTCTCCCACCCCGCCAGAGTGTTTCAGTCCAGCGGGATTTAGAGTAGCTTCCCACTTTCGGGAAGCTAGTGGCCTTAATCTGCTGGAGTGAAGGGGGGGCAATCGGGGACCCTTGAGGGTCAGGAGGTGGGGGCTGGTGCCCTCTGGGCATGAGCGCCAGCCTGTGCCCCCTGGCACTGCACAAGGGGCAAAGTGCCCAGGCTCACAGGGCACCTTGGCACTGCCCATCGGGGAGCACGCTGCTACTCTGCATTGGGATAAATGGGGGCAGGAGGGAGGCTAGCAATCAGGGTGGGCTGGGGAGGGGGGAGGCTGCCTGCAGGGGTGGGGGTCTCGGAGGGTTGGCACTGCAGTGGGTGGGGGTCTGAAAATTGGGGCAGTCTGGGACGGGGGGGCGGGAATGATCAAAGGTCCGTGATCGGGCTACGGATTCATTGGGGGGGGGGGCAGCACTGTGGGAGTCATGGGCTGGGCATCGATCGAGCTGGCCAGCAATCAGGTGGCTGACAGTGCGGGGCCACTGTGCCTGTGTAGAGGCCTGCTGGTTTCAGCCTCCCAGCGAATAGGCCCCGCCCCCTGAAATTTAATGAGATTCACACTGATGGACTCTGTGCATTGCACAGAGTGTGGGAGATTCTAGTGTGAACTCCCATTGAAAAAGCCAGTGTGAATTACTTCAGTTTTCTCACAAATTCAATCCTTAGAATTTTTTTGCGAGAATTCCTCCCTTTGTGTCTGAATGCATGAAGCATTTGGAACAAAATTAATGAGTTAACAGCACAAATAGAGACAAATGGGTATGATTTGGTGGTGATTACTGAGACATGGTTACAAGAAGACCAGGTCTGGGAATTGAACTAAGAATAGACAGAAAGGAAAAGGAGGTGGTGTAGCTTTGCTAGTGAAGGAAGGGATCAGTGCTGTAGTGAAAAATGATATAAGCATTGGAGATCAAGATGTAAAATCAGTAGAAATAAGAAATAGCAAAGGAAAGAAGTCCCTGGTGGGAGTAATCTATAGGTCCCAAACAGT
This sequence comes from Mustelus asterias, assembly GCF_964213995.1. Lineage (NCBI taxonomy): Eukaryota > Metazoa > Chordata > Chondrichthyes > Carcharhiniformes > Triakidae > Mustelus > Mustelus asterias. The sequence continues at coordinate 40,721,636 of NC_135809.1, read as the reverse complement.
AGTTCTGCAGTGGTGCACAGTATAAATCAGGAAATATTGGAGACTTGCAAGAAAGGTACGGCAATAATCATGGGTGATTTTAATATGCACACAGACTGGATTAGTCAAATTGGTAAGGGTAGCCTTGAAGGAAAGTCCATTGAATCTATTAAAGATTGTTTCTTGGAGCAATATTTTGTGGAATCATCCAGAGTGCAGACTATTCTGGATTTGGGACTGTGTAATGATCAAGGATTAATTAATGACCTCATAGTTAAGGATCTTCTCAGGAAGAGTGCTCATAGTATGATAGAATTCAAAGTTCAGTTTAAGGGCAAGAAACTGGAGTCCCACACTCGCATTCCGGAGTTTAACAAAGGTAATTACGTAGGAACGAGGACAGATTTGGCCCTTGTGGACTGGGCAGGAAAGCTAAAAGGTAGGACAGTTGATGAGCAGTGGCAGTTGCTGTTTGAGGAGATATTCAACTCCTCCCAACTAAAATATATTCCAGAAAGGAAGAAAGATTGTAAGAGGGGAAAAAAATCTATGGCTAAGTAAGGAAGTTAAAGACAAGGCATACTATATTGCAAAGGCCAGTGGGAGGCTGGAAGATGAGGGAAACTTGTAAAGATCAACAAAGGGTTACTAAGAAAGTAAAAAGTAAAAATAGCAAATATAAATTATGAAAGAAAACTAGCGCAAAATATAAGAAGGATAGCAAAAGCTTCTATAAGTATATAAAAGAGAAGAGAGTAGCTAAAGTGAATGTTGGTCCCTTGGAGGATGAAACGGGGGGAGTTAATAGTGGGAAACACAGAAATGGTGGAGACGCTAAATCAACATCTTGCCTCAGTTTTCACAGTGGAGGACACTAGTAACATCCCAATAGTAATAGGTAATGCAGAGGGAATAGAGAGGGAGGAACTTAGAACAATCATCATAGAACATAGAAAAACTACAGCACAAACAGGCCCTTCGGCCCACAAGTTGCACCGGTCATGTCCCTACCTACCTAGACCTATATATAGGCTTACCTATAACCCTCAATCCTATTAAGTCCCATGTACTCATCCAGAAGTCTCTTAAAAGACCCTATCGAGTTTGCCTCCACCACCATTGACGGCAGCCGATTCCACTCACCCACCACCCTCTGAGTGAAAAACTTACCCCTGACATCTCCTCTGTACCTACTCCCCAGCACCTTAAACCTGTGTCCTCTCATAGCAGCCATTTCAGCCCTGGGAAAAAGCCTCTGAGAATCCACCCGATCTATACCTCTCAACATCTTGTATGCCTCTATCAGGTCACCTCTCATCCTTCGTCTATCCTCATCAGGCATGCCACCCAATCCAGGCAGCATCCTTGTAAATCTTCTCTGCACCCTTTCAATAATTTCTACATCCTTCCTGTAATGAAGCGATCAGAACTGAGCACAGTACTCCAAGTGGGGTCTGACGAGGGTCTTATAAAGCTGCATCATTATCTCCCGACTCCTAAACTCAATCCCTCGATTGATGAAGGCCAGCACACCATACGCCTTCTTAACCACCTCCTCTATCTGCGAGGCCGATTTAAGAGTCCTATGGACCCGGACCCCAAGGTCCTTCTGATCCTCCACACTGCTAAGAGTCTTACCCTTGATATTATACTCCTTCATCCCATTTGACCTGCCAAAATGGACCACTACACATTTATCCGGGTTGAAGTCCATCTGCCACTTCTCCGCCCAGTCTTGCATTCCATCTATGTCACGCTGCAGCTTCTGACATCCCTCCAACCTATCCACAACACCACCAACCTTCGTGTCGTCAGCACTTCCACTTCTACCTCCACTTCCTCATCCAGGTCATTTATGAAAATGACAAACAGCAAGGGTCCCAGAGCAGATCCCTGGGGCACTCCACTGGTGATCGACCTCCATTCAGAAAAAGACCCATCTACAACCACTCTCTGCCTTTTGCAGGCAAGCAAGCCAGTTCTGGATCCACAAGGCAACAGCCCCTTGGATCCCATGCCCTCTCACTTTCTCGAGAAGTCTTGCATGGGGGACCTTATCGAACGCCTTGCTGCAGTCCATGTAAACCACATCGACTGCTTTTCCTTCGTCAATGTGTTTAGTCACATTTTCAAAGAACTCCACCAGGCTCGTAAGGCACGATTTGCCTTTGACAAAGCCGTGCTGACTACTTTTGAGCATACTAAACTTCTCTAAATGTTCATAAATCCTGTCCCTCAGGATCTTCTCCATCAACATACCAACCACTGAGGTTAGACTCGCCGGTCAGTAATTTCCTGGGCTATCCCTATTCCCTTTCTTGAATATGGGAACCACATTCGCAATTCTCCAGAACCTCTCCCGTCTCCATCGACGACACAAAGATCATTGCCAGAGGCTCTGCAATCTCTTCCCTCGCCTCCCACAGTAACCTGGGGTACATCCCATCTGGTCCCGGCGACTTATCTATCTTGATGCGATTCAAAATTTCCAACACATCCTCTTTCTTAATGTCGACAAACTCAATTTTCTCAGTCCGCCGCAATCCTGTAGTACAACCACCCAGGTCTTTTTCCACCGTGAATGCCGAGGTAAAGTATTCATTAAGCACCTCTGCTATTTCTTCCGGTTCCGTACAGACTTTCTCACCTTCACATTTTATAGGTCCGATTCCTTCACATCTCATCCTTTTACTCTTCACATATTTATAGAACGCCTTAGGGTTCTCCTTAATCTTACCTGCCAAGGCCTTCTCATGACCCCTTCTGGCTCTCCTAATTTCCTTCTTAAGTCCCTTCCTACAAGCTGTATACTCATCTCGATCCCCATCATCGCCTAGCTCTCTGAACCTGTTGTACGCTTTCCTTTTCCTTTTGACTAGGTTCAGCACAGCTTTCGTGCACCACGGTTCCCGTAACCTACCAAAACCTCCCTGTCTCATCGGAACGTTGTCATGTAGAACTTCAGACAAACATTCCTTGAAAATCTGCCACCTTACTTCGGTACTTTCCCTCGAGAATACCTCCTTCCAATTTATGCCTCTAATCTCCTGCCTGATGGCTTCATATTTCCCCTTACTCCAGATAAACACTTTCCTAGCTTGCCTGATCCTATCTCTTTCCAATGTTAGCGTAAAGGAGATAGAGTTATGATCACTATCCCCAAGATGCTCCCCCACTGAGAGATCCGACACCTGTCCAAGCTCATTAGCCAGTACCAGATCAAGTACAGCCTCTCCTCTTGTAGGTTTATCCGCATGCTGTGTCAGGAAATCCTCCTGAACACACCTCACAAACTCCTCCCCATCCAAACCCCTTACCCTAGGGATATTCCAATCGATGTTTGGGAAATTAAAGTCTCCCATCACGACAACCCTGTTATTACTACATCTCTCCAGGATCTGTTTCCCTATCTGTTCCTCAACAGCCCTGTTACTATTGGGTGGCCTATAGAAAACACCCAGCAAAGTTATCGACCCCTTCCCGCTCTGAACTTCCACCCACAGAGACTCCGTAGATAACCTCTCCATGGTGTCCACCTTCTCTACAGCTGTGACACTATCCCTGATCAGCAGTGCCATTCCCCCCCACTTCTGCCTCCCTCTCTGTCCTTTCTGAAACATCTGAAATCCGGCACCTGAAGTATCCAGTCCTGTCCCTGTCCCCAAGTCTCCGTAATGGCCACCACATCACACTTCCAACATCGATCCACACTCTAAGTTCATCCACTTTATTTACTACACTCCTGGCATTAAAATAGACACATCTCAAACCATTGGTCTGAGCTCTCCCCTTCTCCATCACCCGTCTATTCTCCCTCTTACGCTGTCTACAATCCCTCTCTATTTGTGGACTACCCTCCTCGCTCCCAGTCACCTCATCTCGATTCCCTCCCCCCAACCTTTCTAGTTTAAAGTCTCTCCAGTAGCCTTAGCCAACCGTCCTGCCAGGATATTGGTCCCCTTGGGATTCAAGTGCCACTCGTCTTTTTTATACAGGTCACACCTGCCCCTAAAGAGGTCCCAATGATCCAGGAACCTGAATCCCTGCCCCCTGCTCCAGTCCCTCAGCCACGCATTCATCCTCCACCTCTCTCCATTCCTGCTCTCACTTTCCCGTGGCACAGGCAGTAATCCTGAGATTACTACCTTTGCGTTCCTCCTTCTCAACTGTCTACCTAACTCCCTATATTCTCTTTTCATGACCCCCTTCCCTCATCCTACCTATGTCAGTGGTACCAATATGTACCACGACCTCTGGCTCCTCTCCCTCTCCCCTCAGGATTTCTGGGACGCGACCAGAGACATCCCGGATCCCGGCACCAGGGAGGCAGACCACCATCCGAGACTCCCGTCTGCCTCCGCAAAAACGCCTGTCCGACCCCCTTACTGCTGAGTCCCCAATTAATACTGCCTTCCTCCTCCTTTCTTTAGCCTCCTGAGTTACAGGGCCGGACTCTGCTCCAGAGACACAGCCACTGCTGCTTCCCCCAGGTGGGCTTTCCCCCCCAGCAGTACTCAGACAGGAGTACTTATTGTGAAGGGGCACATCCACTGGGGTGCTCTTTATCACCCGAGCTTTCCGCCTCCTGGCCGTTACCCACTTGCCTGCCTCCCGTGGCCCTGGTGTGACCACCTGATGATAGCTCCTGTCTATCACCTCCTCATTTTCCCTAACCAGATGAAGATCCTCAAGCTGCACTTCCAGTTCTCTAACACGGTCCCTTATGAACCGCAGCTCGACACACCCATCACAGATATGGATGTCCGGGAGGCCAGGAGCCTCCAGGACCTCCCACATCCTACATTGGGAACAACAGACTGGCCTCACACTCACAACTTCCCTTTTTGTTTCAAGGAACACAGAGAAACGTACTTAAGAATTAAAGTTTCCCCGCCTCGCCCTTTTCGCTATTTCCCTATCATGAATAGGGAAATAGTACTCAACAGCCTATTCAGATTGAAGGCAGACAAGTCCCCAGGGCCTGATGACCTACATCCTAGGGTATTAAAGGAAGTGGCAGCAGAGATAGTGGATCCATTGGTTACAATATTCCAAAATTCCCTGGAAGTGGGAAAGGTTCCAGTGGATTGGAAAAATGCTAATGTAATGCCCTATTCAAAAAGGGAGGGAAGCAGAAAGTAGGAAACTATAGACCAGTTAGTTTAACACATGTTGTTAAATAATAAGGAAGTAATAATAGGACATTTGGAACTTCAAAACATAATCCATCAGATTCAGCATGGTTTTGTGAAGGATATATCGTGTTTGACTAATTCCCTAGAGTTCTTTGAAGATGTAACAAGCTGAGTGGAAAATAGGGATCCTGTAGATGTAGTGCATCAGGACTTCAGGAAGGTGTTTGATAAGGTTCCACACAGAAGGTTAATACATAAAGTAAGGTTACATGGGGACAGCGGTAATTTATAAGCTTGGATAGAAGACTGGCTATCTGACAGAAGGCAGAGTCGGGATAAATGCGTCTTTTTCTAGTTAGCGAGACATATCTAGTGGGGTGCCACAGAGTTCGGACCTCGGTTCCCAACTATTTACAATCTATATTAATGACTTGGTTACAGGGATAGAAGGTATTATAGGCAACTTTGCAAATGACACTAAAATAGGTAGGGTAGCAAATTTCAAGGAGAAAAAAAAATTACAAATGGATATAAATAGGTTAAGTCTGTGGGTAAGTGTGAGGTTATCCATTTTGAATGGAAAGGCAACTATTATCTAAATGGAGAGATACTTCGGGGTGCTTCAGTGCAGAAGGATCTGGATGTCCTCGTGCATGAGTCACAGAAAACTGCTTTGCACGTACAGCAGGTAATAGGGAAAGCAAGTGGCATTTCGGCATTTATAGAAAAAGGAATAGAGTTGAAAGTAAGGAAATGTTGCTGCAACTGTACAAGGCATTTGCGGGATCACACCTGGAATACTGTGTACAGTTTTGGTCCCCTTATTTGAGGAAGGATGTAATGGCACTAGAGGCTGTTCAGAGGAAGTTCTCTAGATTGATTCTAGAGATGAGGGGATTGTCTCTGAAGAGAGATTGAGCAGTTTAGGCCTTTAATCTCTAGAGTTCAGAAGAATGAGAGGAAGAACGAGTGAGAGATTCTCTGTACCAGAGGCCGATTTAGAGAACTTTGGAACGATGCCATATGACTGTGGGGAGTGTTGGGGTGCTTGTGGTTGTGTAAGACCTCTCTTTAGTATATTGACTGTTACCTTTTCATTTGAAGCATAATTTGCCTCTTAACTAGTGTTTATTTTGAGTATGTTCTGATTTGTGTTAAAGTATGAGTTATAAAAAGTGAAATATTGTTGGTAATTTCTTCATTTGGGAGTCATTTAGTAAATTTGGCTAATTTGGTTTGCCATTTCCCCACCGAGATTATAACATCTCTTCTCTTTTCCCATAAATAACTGTATACTGTTTCACTCAGTACTGCTTTTCTACCACTAAGAACAGGATTCTCTGATCTCATCTGTGACTGCTCCACTGCAAGTGAGAACAGATAATTTGGTGTTCCAGTCAAAACGCCATTCAATTTCAGTGCCAGCGGAGAATCCCAGCCATGAACAAGGATGGAAGGTTTCGGCATAAATATGGGCTGCTAATGTAATCAAATATAGGTGAGAAATTTGGTTCTATGGAGAATATTATTGGTCAATTGCATTGGCAAAACTATTGCCTGTTCCATACTGTGTAAAGACAATAAATAAGGGGAAGAATTTCTGACTGATGGGGCATGGGTGTGTACATTCTGCACCCTCTCCTTTCCTTCTCTATGAACAGTATGCTTTGTCTGTATAGCACGTAAGAAACAATACTTTTCACTGTATACTAATACATGTGATAATAATAAATCAAATAATTACAATTGGCTGTTTTGAAAATTGTCAGTTCCCACTAAAAAAAGTACATCAAATGAATTGCCTACTTGGATAATTGCCAATATAACTATAGAATGTACAAAAGCTTCATTCAAATAGGCAATTAATATCATTAGCATGCGAATGAATTTGCACATGGGAACATGTTTTACAAGCAAGGATTGCACAATGCATTAAGAAGGGCAGAAAGGGCCAAACATGGCACGGCTTTTGCAGAAATGGCTCCTTAATAAGAAACTATTCCTTCTTTTTATTTCTACAGTTTAAATTCAGAACTTGGGTTTTGCATATTGTACTCATTTCACACAGTTTTTGGAAGGCAGAAGGGGAAGAAAGAAGAAATTCCAAGAAAGTTCAATTGTCCAAGATTCAGACCATGCACAAACACCATTAGTAAGGAGCTGTGTTTACAGACCTAGACACAGCTACATGAATCAAACGAGAATTATCTTTATAGGCTCAGGATCACCTATGCGACAGTGTTGGCCTTGTGCTATTTTCTGCAAGCTTCACAACAGGAAAGGCAAAGCCAGTGACAGTCAATGTGTCCATTTCCATAAACTTGAATGTCTTCATCTCCTTCATTGCTTCTACACGGTACATTTCCAATTGTGTAGAAATGCTTTAAGCAGGTCACTGATGTTTTGTTCACTGGCGCAAACATCAGTTTTGCTATGGAGAGAAAGAAATTCACATCAAAATGACAAGCTAAAACAGTTATTTTGTTTAGCAGGATTCTTTGTCCCTAGGTGGGTATTAACTGAACCCATGTGACATTCATAACAACATAAGAAATAGGAGTAGGCTATAAAGCTCATCGCCCCGCTGCATCATTCAATAAGATCTTGGTTAAATGTCAATAACTCCACATTTGACACCCAAAAATATATCAGTCACAATTTTCAATATACTCAATAAATGAGCATCCATTCAAAGCAATAGGAGTAGATAATTCCAAAGACTCACAATCCTCTTAGTGAAGAAGTTTCTCCTCATTTCAGTCCCAAGTTTATTCAAAGACTGCGATCTCCAGGCTCTGCAGCCAGGGAAAACCGCCACTTTGCATCCACTTTGCCAAGCCCTCCTAGAGTTTTAGATATTTCAACAAATATCATTTAAACTCCAGAGAAAATAGACCAGTTCTACTCAATCTCTCCTCGTGGTACAGTGCCTTCATCCAGGAATCAATCTTGTGAATCTTCATTGCACTCCATCTTCATTAAAGAGACCTAAACTGTTTGCAGTACTTCAGGTGTGGCTTCACCAAAGCCATATATAATTGCAATGAAACTCTTTACTCATATACTAAACCCATCATAATAATATGTAATAAAGACTATAATACAATTTGGCTACCATGTTTTTCTCTTCTTTCTTTGCACTTAGGAGATTGCATGGCTAAGATGTGGTTGCTCATGATGTTCCAGTCACATTGAGTGTTTGACAGGTTTCAACAGCTTGTATTGCTACCCTGCATGATTGCCTTGTTCCTTTCTCCCCTCCTGCTCCTCACCTCCACCCCCTTACTATTTTGTTTACAACACTCTCTACAGCCCGAGTGATTCAATTTGCCAGAACACTGGTCCCAGCGTGATTCTAGTGAAGCCCGTTCCCACAGCTCCCTATTTCCCAGGAATTGGTGTCAGTGGCCCATGAAATGAAACCGAGTACTCTGAGACTAATGTTTGAGATACACATTCAACTCTCTATCTTATGTACCCTTTGTTAATTTGTTCATGGCTCAGATAGTAATCCAGAGATCATTACCTCTGTGGTTCTGATTTATAATTTAGCCCCTAGTTGTGCATATTCTCTTCGAAGGAGCACTTTCTTAGTTGTTGATACCCACATGGATCGCAACAACTGGATCCTATCCGCCCACTCCAAGTTTATCTCCAGTTCTGAGGAGATGTCCTTATATATGCTGTGGCAGGTAACACAGCCTCAGGACTCAAGTTCTAGGCTGCAGAAGACAGTACCTATCCCCTAACTATACTATCCACCACCGCTAGATTCCTTTACTCCCTCCGCTTAAATAGCCCCTCCACTACAATACTGTGGTCAGTTATCCATCCTTTATGCAATCCATGTTCCAGTCCACCACAGGTGGCAACAACCTTTAAACTGTTTTAGACAAGTGTAAGGGTTGAAGTTCCTCCAGTACTACGTTCTGGATTCCCATATCTACCTCATTCATAGTCACATCTTCCTGTCCCTAATCAGGGACCAAATCTGAAGTATTTAACATCAGGACTTTGACTTCTTCCTGGAACTAAAGTATCGAGGTAATGGTAAAGATTGTAAATAGCTGTGACATAAACACTGATCCTAGTGTTATCTCACTAGTTACAATCAACCTGAAATGACCCATTTATTCTTGCTCCCTGTTTTTTTGACCATAAACCAATTCTCCATTAAGGCTAATATATTACACCCAATGCCATGATCCTAACCTTATGCAACAACTTTCAGTGTGGCACCTTGATTAATGTCTTCTGAAATTCCAAATATATTGCATTCTCTTGTTCCTGTTATTTACCCTGTCAGTTGCTACCTCAAAAAATAGAAATAGATTTATTAAACATAATTTCCCTTTCAAAAAACCACATTGACTCCATCTAACCATGTTGTGATTTCCCAAGTATCCAGTTACCACATTTCATTAATAATTCTAGGATTTTCTCAAATATTTATATCAGGCTAAGTAGTCTTTGGTTTGCTGTTTTTTCCAGGTATTTTAGACCTGGCAATGTGTAATGGGACAGGATTAATTAATGGCCTCATAGTAGAAGAAACAGTGATCATAACATGATGCAATTTCTCATATAGTGTCAGGGTGTGAAACCTGAGGGGGAAATTTTCCGTCCTGCTGCCATGGGAATTGTAGTGGGCTGGGGACAGACCATGCAAGGTCTGGATGGGATTATTCAGTTTTGGGGTGAGCATGGCGGGCAAATCCCGCCCATGGTCTGAAACTACTGACTTAAACTTACAAAAATTACAATGGTACGAAAACATAGTTGAAGACACTAAACAAATTCCCAAAATAATAGAAAATCAAGCGGCAAATGGAAGTCCTGCCAAGAAATTGGATGCATTGGTTGTAATCTTCCAAAATTCCCTATATTCAGGAAAGCTCCCAGCAGATTGGAAAACCACAAATGAAACACCACAATTCAAGAAAGGAGGGAGACATGAAGCAGAAAACTTTAGGCCAGTTAGTCTAATATCTGTCATTGGAAAAATGCTGAAATCTATTATGAAAGAAGTAGATGCTGGACGTATGGAAAATAATAATCGGACAGAGTCAACCACATTTCATTCTAGGGAAATTGTATTTGACAAAGGACAAATAGTAGATGTATTATATTGGATTTTCAAAGGCATTTGATAATGTGCCACATTAAAGATTACTACTCAAGATAAGAATTCATGGCTTTGTGGATAATACATTAGCATGGATAGAGGTTTGGATAGAGAAAACAGAGGGCAGAATTTTATGAGATTAGCTAGCATGAAAATGGGAGAGTTCCTGATACGTTTTTTGGGTGAGTTTTCATGCCCAATCTTACGCACTGAGTCATTGAAAAATGGTGTAGAATGTTTCTCGCTGCTGTAGGCAGTGGGCTGGGCTTAATTCGTCAGGCAGCCTGTAGAGGGAGCTGCTGCACATATCCAGGCCTCTGATTCTGCACATGCTCAATAGCAACAGCAGAGGTCTGACAGACAGAGAGAGCTGTCAGGCCTCTGCTACTGCAAGGAGCCTTAACCAGCTACTGCTCCCACAATTGCAAGGGCCTGTGGCCGATCGCAAGTCCCACAACGCATGGGCATCTAGCCCCCCCCCGCCTGTTGTCCACACCAATCAGGCGCCCCCCTCCCCCCCCCCCCCGATCCGATCGCAACTGTAGAGTGGCAGCGGACCCTCTCCCTCCCGATCTGATCCCGTTGCAGAATGCACAGCGGGCCCCCCTCACCCCCAATCAGGCTGCCCCTTCATGCCCTGCACCCATAGGCCCTAGCCACCATAGGCTCCGACCCCACAGCCCCTTTTGGCTCTGTCCCATAGCCCTGTCCACAGACCTGACAACCATAGACCCTGTCCCCGACACTGTGCAGTGAGTAGTGCCAAGATGCCAGGCAGGCACTGCCCAAGGAGCATTCCCCTTGCCCTCAGCCTCCCCAGGGGGCTTCAAAGGCCTCCAGTTCCAGCGGCAAGGCCAACAGAAGTGTTGCCTGTTTGTGGGGAGCAGGGTTTTTTTTTGCCATAAAGGCAAGTGAGCCCAGATGATTGAGTGCCGGACTCACTAAACACATAGAGTTCAAATTTAAATATATTTAAATAAATTATTCAGCCTCTCACCCATTTCCAGTGAGTGGCTGACCTTGCCGGAAATCCGGCTCTCATAAAATAGCGCGAGCTGAGAAATCAGGCATGATCCTGATTTCTCGTCTCTCACGTGATTTTACTGGCTTGCTTTGCCTATCGATGGGTGGGCCGGCCCAGTAAAATTCCACCCAGAATGTCAGGATTCATGGTATTCTGAAGAATGTCACAGCTTGAAACATTACCTGTTTTTCTCTCCACGAATGCTGCCAGACCTGCTGAGTATTTCCAGCATTTTCTGTTTTTATTTCAGGATTAATATGTTATTTTCAAGTTGGCAATCTGTAACTAGTCGTATACAATAGGTATCAATGCTGGATTCTCAACTATTTACAATCCACACTGATGTACTTTTTAGGGACCAAGGATATTGTAACCAAATTTGCTGCCAACACAAAGGTAGCTGGGAAAACAAATATGAGGACGGCGCAGAGGGGGCGATCTTACAGAAAAAAGTCCAGGACGCGTGAAAATGGGAGAGTTTCTGCTCCATTTTTTGGGCAAATCTTATGCACTTAGGCTAAAAAGAACCTCAAAGACCATTTCTCGCCTGTAGGGGAGGGAGGCCAGGGCTTAAATCACCTGAACGTAGGCTGAGAGCAGCGGAGGGCACAATTGCACATGCGCAGGTTCTTCTGCTATGAGAGCAGACAGGCCTGTCACTCAGCCTCTGCTGTTCTCAGCCAGCCTCCACACCTAAACACAGCAACCCCCAGCTACCCCAGGGGCCCAAGGTCTATCATGACAACCCCCCCTCCCCCCAGCCACATGGACCAATCTACCTCCGTGCCTCCCTCACCCGCCCGGACCGATCTATCCCTGTGCCACCGCCCACCCGCCTGGACCAATTGAACCCACACCGCCCCCACCCCTCCACCAGACCTATCTGCCCTCCCTCCCCCCACAAATCGCAATGCAGTGTGGCATCAGGCCACTCCTCCCTCCTAGCCGATCACTGACCTGACCCCCCCCACTGATGGCCAGCCTGACCCGGTCCCTCAATGGCCAGCCTGGCCCCATGGCCAGCCCTGATTGTCGTCCCTCCCTCCCACATTGATCCTTAATGCAGAGTGGCAGTGGGCCCTCTCACTATTGACCTGCCCCCCCCCCTGTCTGGCCCTGCCCCCAGTAGACCCTGCCCCTTCAGACCCACCCCTTTAGTACTGCCCGGTACCTGGCGGGCTGTGCAGGGATGCCTAGTAAGGCAGTACCAGGGTGCCAGGCTTGCCCCCAAACTCCCAAGGGGACTTAAATAGCCTCCGGTTCTACCAGCGAGGCCATCACGTCTGGTCCCCTTTGCTGGGGACCAGCTGTGATTCTCACCGAAGAGAACCTCTCCTGATGAGGCCACACAGGCAAGTGAGCCCAGCCAATTGAGTCCTGGGCTCACTAAACACATGCAAAATATATTTAAATTAAATTTAAATAATTTATTCAGCCTCACACCGGAAATGAACGTGAGGCTGTTCACTCCGGATATCCGATGCCAGTAAGATCATTAAAGGCGAGAAATCGGATGCAAACCTGATTTCTCAGTTCTCAGTTCCTTTTACCGGCTTGCCCCGCCCATCAACCGGCAGGACACAACAGCAAGATCATCCCCAAAATCTGCAAAAGGATATAGATAGGTTATATGAGTGGGCAAAAATTTGGCAAGAGTATATTATAGGAAAGTGAAGTTATCCACTTTGGTAGGAAGTAAATATTATTTAAATGGAAACTACAGATGCTGCAGTACAGAATCTGGGTGTCCTTGATCACAAACACAAAAAGTTAGTATGCAGGCACAGGAAGAAATTAGGAAGGCAAACAGAATGTTGGGGCGCAATCTTATGACCTCGTGCTGCTCGGCTTTCGGTGAGGCAAGGTGGTATGATCGGGTGAGAGGCGAAAAACAAGAAATGCGCCTGGTTTCTCGTCTACCACAATTGTACTGGCCCTGTTTCGCCGACGAAAACAGAGAGGCGTGAAGCCAATTTAAATATTAATGACATAATTTAAATGTCATTAATGAGTCCCGAATGCTACCGTCTGGGCTCATTTGACCGTACCTCCTCACCAGTCAAGATTCTCACCGGACAGAATCACAGATGGCCTCCACCAGCGAGAGATGTGATGGGGGGATCGGATGCCATCTAGGCCCTCGGGTGGTCAGGTTGGGGCCAGGCAGTGCCCATGGCAGTGCCCATGGGGCAGTGTCAGCTTGGCAGTGCCCACCTTGTACCCTGGCACTGCCCACTAGGCACCATAACTATGCCAGGGCAGTGCCAAGGGGGTTGGGTCTAAGTGGGGGTAGAACCAGAGTGAGCAGGGTGGATGAGACCTGGAAGAGAAAGCAAGACGGTGCCGAACAAGGCAGTGGGGGAGTAAAAAATGGAGTGAATGTCCAGGAGTCTTAATTGAAAAGGCCTAACATCAATGAGATCTCAGAATTATGCAGCCTGAGTAAGAAGGGTGAGTATTAGCTTTGCGTATCCCTGATGCGGAAAACAATTGTGCCTTCTAACATTCCTGAAACTCGTGCTCATTGAACTAATTGGCCATCAAGAGTTAACTCTTAACAATGTCAACTTCCCACGGAAAGGTGTGAAAACTCATGGTTCAAGAAAAAAAAGCTTTCGTTTACAGGATCGAGAGGTGCTGTGTTTGCATACGTGCTAGACCCCTGCCATTAGCCCCCAAGGAAGAACATTGTGGGAGGCTAGGAAGGAAATTGCCGGTCCCCTAGCCGAGATATTTGAATCATCAATTGTCACGGGTGAGGTGCCTGAAGATTGGAGAGTGGCAAATGTTGTGCCTTTGTTTAAAAAGGGCTGCAGGGAAAAGCCTGGGAACTACAGGCCAGTGAGCCTCACATCTGTGGTGGGTAAATTGTTGGAAGGTATTTTGAGAGACAGGATCTACAGGCATTTAGAGACGCAAGGACTGATTAGGGACGGTCAGCATGGCTTTGTGAGTGGAAAATCATGTCTCACAAATTTGATTGAGTTTTTTGAAGGGGTAACAAAGAAGGTAGATGAGGGCAGTGCAGTTGATGTTGCCTACATGGACTTTAGCAAGGCCTTTGACAAGGTACCGCATGGTAGGTTGTTGCATAAGGTTATATCTCACGGGATCCAGGGTGAGGTATCTAAATGGATACAAAACTGGCTTCTTGATAGAAGCCAGAGGGTGGTTGTGGAGAGTTGTTTCTCAAACTGGAGGTCTGTGCCTCAGGGATCAGTGCTGGGTCCACTGTTATTTGCCATTTATATTAATGATTTGGATGAGAATATAGGAGGCATGGTTAGTAAGTTTGCAGATGACACTAAGATTGGTGGCATAGTGGACAGTGAAGAAAGTTATCTCCAATTGCAACGGGATCTTGATCAATTGGGCTGACAAATGGCATATGGAGTTTAATTTAGACAAATGCGAGGTGATGCATTTTGGTAGATTGAACCAGGGCAGGACTTACTCAGTTAATGGTTGGGCATTGGAGAGAGTGACAGAACAAAGAGATCTAGGGGTACATGTTCATAGTTCTTTGAAAGTGGAGTCACAGGTGGACAGAGTGGTGAAGAAGGCATTCAGCATGCTTGGTTTCATCAGTCAGAACATTGAATACAGGAGTTGGGACGTCTTGTTGAAGTTGTACAAGACATTGTTAAGGCCACACTTGAGTGCTCTGTACAGTTCTGGTCACCCTATTATAGAAAGGATATTATGAAACTAGAAAGAGAGCAGAAAAGATTTACGAGGATGCTACTGGGACTTGATGGATTGAGTTATAAGGAGAGGCTGGATAGACTGGGACTTTTTTCTCTGGAGTGTAGGAGGCTGAGGGTGATCTTATAGAGGTCTATAAAATAATGAGGGGCACAGATCAGCTGTTTAGTCAATATCCTTTCCCAAAGGTAGGGGAGTCTAAAACTAGAGGGCATAGGTTTAAGGTGAGAGGGGAGAGACACAAAAGTGTCCAGAAGGGCAATTTTTTCACACAGAGGGTGGTGAGCGTCTGGAACAAGCTGCCAGAGGCAGTAGTAGAGGCGGGTACAATTTTGTCTTTTAAAAAGCATTTAGATAGTTACATGAGTACGACGGGTATATAGGGATATGGGCCAAATGCGGGCACTTGGGGTTAGCTTTGGGGTTTTAAAAAAAAAGGGCAAGTTGGGCCAAAGGGCCTGTTTCCATGTTGTAAACCTCTATGACTGTATGACTCTAAGACATCACCATCCAGTAGACCCTGCCCATGAGGGATGGACAACCATAGAAACTGCCTGTCAGAACCCCCAGTGATATAGAGTATAAGGGAGGGGAGAACCAGACAGGAAGCCAAAGGTGACTCTGACTGGGCGAAGGCATAGTCTGGGGCCAGTCATGCAATAGAGATGGAAGGGCACCTGAGATGTGAGTTAGCGGTCGCCATTGGATAAGGTGTGCGACTAGCTGCTTCCAGGTCCAAGGGGCCAATGGGTCAGGGGGGGTACTGATGTTATATGGCGGCAACACCAAGCTGACTGCCTCTCTCTCTCTCATCCCTTGTAGCTAACCAAGCGACATTGATATGGAGCCAGTGGAGCTGGCTATTCTTCTAATCACAACACTGGAGGAGCACAGACTCCAACGGCAGCATCCAGAGAAGACCCAGTGCCAGGGGATCAGGGCTGCAAGGCAGGCTCAAAGGCTGGAGGCCACACAAGCCAAACAGGGGGCACGAAGGCGCAGAAGGAGACCCAGGGTGTACAGGACCTGTGTGTTCTTCATGGAGCTGTCGGGCAACATGTGGCATAGGAGACTCCACCTCACCAGGAAGACTGTGTGGTACCTGTGTCACATTCTTTCCAACTTGGTGTCACGTGAAGGCAGAGGACACCCACTCCCTGTAGCTGTGAAGATCATGGCAGCCCTCAATTTTTGAGCGATGGAGTGGTTGCCGGGCTCCACGGGTGACCTGTGCGGCTTTGCGCAGGCATCTGCCCCAAAGCGCATTTGTGAGGTAGAGGATACATTCTATGCAAGGCATCAGACTTCATTCATTTCAACCTGAAACCGCCTCAGCAAGATGAGGGGGCTACGGATTCGGCACCATAGCTGGTCTGCCACAGGTGCAGGGGGTGGGCGACTGCACAAATGTTGCTCCACGTGCCTCATGGCATCAGGGAGTCCCCTTTATCAACAGGAAGGGGTTCCACTCCCTCAACATCCAACTGGTGTGTGATCACCAGATGCGATTCATGCACATGTGGGCCCATTTTCCAAGGACCATGCGTGACAGCTACATCCTTGGGCAATTGCAAATCCCTGGAATTTTTGAGGAACATTCCAAGCTGTAGGGATGGCTTGCCCCAGAGATTTTGGAAGATGATATGTGCGGAGGCCTGAGATTGTAACCGAGGCCTGTGACAACAAGGCTCACAGTGCCACCCAGTCTGTGATAGAGTGGTGCATTGGTCTCCTCAAGCTGCGCTTCCGTTACTTCAACAGGTCCAGTGAAGCCCTTCAATACAGTCCCCAGAGGGTCTCCCACATTGTGGTGGTCTGCTGTGCCCTACACAATCTGGTTCAGCAGTAGGGTGACTACCTTTCTGATGAAGGCCTAGAGGAGTAGCACTTGTCCTCGGATGAGGTGTAAGTCCAGGAGGGAGTAGATGAAAAGGCCAATGAAGAGCCGGAGAATGGAAGGCAAGGGCAGGAGAGGGTTCACATGGGCAGGGGGACTAGGGAATGCCCTCATCGCTTGAAGCTTCATGCAGTAGGACCTGCATGTTGCATGACAGCTCAGAGTCCCAACCCGAGTCCATCATCACCCCTCCGCAACCATTGGAAGAGGGCTGCAGAAACCTTAGTCGTTGGGGTGCTGGGCCTGAAGTGTCATAGAATCCTTACAGTGCAGAAGGAAACCATTCAGCCCCTCGAGTCTGCACCAACTCTCCAAAAGGGAATCTTACTGAGATCCGCCCAGCCTCCACTGCCCTCTCCCCGTAATCCCATGCAGGTACTATGGCTAATCCACCTAACCCATGCATCTTTGGACACTAAGGGGCAATTTAGCATGGCCAACCCAGCTAACCTGCATATCTTTGGAGTCCTTCAATGCCTGCTGACTGGTCAATACTGGAGGGTGATGACGATTCACAGTGAGGAATGATCTGTTATACTCCTCAGCTATTGCTTATGTCTGATGTCTGTCCATCTGCTATCTACATGCTGACTCCCCAGCTCATGTGCAAGTCAGATTTGGCCCTTGATTCCTTTGTTCATTAGCACTTGAGGTGGATTAGAGGCAAGAGTCTAGGGTTTATTGATTACTGCCTGAGTCCTTTCAAAATTTATGAAACTTGTGCAATTAGTGGGCCTAACCATCTTCCTGACATCGAGGGCCTCTGAGAAGAGCAGTGTCCAGATGAGGAGAAGTGCTATGCCACTGGGAGGAGTAAGGCCTTAAGGTTGTGAAGAACAATAGTATTTAATAGTGACATGTGCCAATGTTACAAGTGATAAAGACCCTGCACAATGGGTGTGCCAATCTTCACTTGTGCCTAAGCTATGCCTCTACAATTCCTTACACTTTCATGATATCTAGATATATTCCCAGGATGCACATCAGAGATGGAGCTGACTTGCTGCCTTCCACACCCCGTTGCCTGAGATTTCCTTGGCAGGCATACTCTCGGGTGTTGCAGCATCACCCTGATCTGTCCACTGCCCCTGAGTTGCACCATTATCAGGAAGGGGGAATTCAGATGGGCTGATCACTCCGAGGCTCTCCTGGGTTGAAGGCCTGAGGATGTGCTCCATGGGCTCCTGGATTCCTCCAATGGATGGAGGGGCAGCTGGAGTGAATTCCAGAAGCCTCAACATCATCTGGCGCTGCCAGTCCTGAAGGCCTGCTGTTGTTTGCACCATGGTGTTGAACCCCTCAGCCATGGTTCTCAGAGACTGTGCCATGCTTCGGAGTTCTGTTATGGATCTGATGTCTTGCCCGAGGCTTTCCACTGTGGATGCTATCCTTGAGTGTTGGCCTGGATGCATCACACCAGCCGCAACAAATCCTGCAACAGCAGACTTTGGGACTCCTCCATTTGGCCTTGCAATCGCTGACAATCCCTCCTGGTTTTTGTAGCTTTGCCTTTGCATCTCCAGCACTGAGGGATTAATGTTTCTAGAGACATGGCACCTGGCTGGTGCACAGCTGTGTCCTGGGATCCTGCAGACTTCATATTGCCCAAACCCAGGGACGCTCCTACCTCCACCTGATATGCTTCAGAAGCTTTGTGTGCTCACAAGCTTGCCTGCTAAGTTCGCCTACCGAGGTGTGTATCTCTGCGATAATGGATGGTGTGGGTGATAGCTATGATGCTTCATCTGTATCCTCCTCTGAGATCTCCTCCGAGGTGATGTCAAGAGTGGGCAGCACAACACTGCTGGCGGACGGGCCAGGCTCTTAGGTTGATGTTCCTGCAAAGCAAGGGACATGGTTTTAATATGTGGCCTGGTCAAGCGTTTGGACTGCAAAGAATTCACTTGAGACTTGTCATCTGGATGAAGGTGCAATTTCTCATCACTTTTCTCTCTCAGGCCAACCTTGTGCTCAATGCAGGCCCACTCCTGCTCCTCTCCTGCGAGCTCCATGGCCCTCTCCCAGAGGGAGTCAGGATCCTCAGCCCGTGTATCCCACTGCCCACTTTCTCTCGCTCTTGCCGGTTGTGGGTGACCTTCCCCTGCAGGAACAAAACTGGCGATCATGTGAACTGGATGCCTGGTGAGTCCTAGTTGATGACATGTGACTTTGGTAGGCACTGACCCAAAGCAGGGAGGGGTGCTAATGAGGAATGCCGAGGTGGGTTTGAGGATGTTGGTGGGAGGTTAGGTGCTGGGGATCCGCTAGCTGGCAGCATGTGGTTCTAGGTAACATTTTGGGAAGTAGTGGAAGGATGGAGTGCAGAGAGGAGACCAGGAGCACTTACCCTCGTAAGTTATAGTAAGTCATAGAACATAGAACATAGAACAGTACAGCACAGAACAGGCCCTTCGGCCCACAATGTTGTGCCGATCTTTATCTGAAACCAAGATCAAGCTATCCCACTCCCTATCATCCTGGTGTGCTCCATGTGCCTATCCAATAACCGCTTAAATGTTCCTAAAGTATCTGACTCCACTATCGCTGCAGGCAGTCCATTCCACACCCCAACAACTCTCTGCGTAAAGAACCTACCTCTGATATCCTTCCTATATCTCCCACCATGAACCCTATAGTTATGCCCCCTTGTAATAGCTCCATCCACCCGAGGAAATAGTCTTTGAACGTTCACTCTATCTATCCCCTTCATCATTTTATAAACCTCTATTAAGTCTCCCCTCAGCCTCCTCCACTCCAGAGAGAACAGCCCTAGCTCCCTCAACCTTTCCTCATAAGACCTACCCTCCAAACCAGGCAGCATCCTGGTAAATCTCCTCTGCACTCTTTCCAGCGCTTCCACATCCTTCTTATAGTGAGGTGACCAGAACTGCACACAATATTCCAAATGTGGTCTCACCAAGGTCCTGTACAGTTGCAGCATAACCCCACGGCTCTTAAACTCCAACCCCCTGTTAATAAAAGCTAACACACTATAGGCCTCTTCACAGCTCTATCCACTTGAGTGGCAACCTTTAGAGATCTGTGGATATGGACCCCAACATCTCTCTGTTCCTCCACAGTCTTCAGAACCCTACCTTTGACCCTGTAATCCACATTTAAATTAGTCCTACCAAAATGAATCACCTCACATTTATCAGGGTTAAACTCCATTTGCCATTTTTCAGCCCAGCTTTGCATCCTATCTATGTCTCTTTGCAGCCTACAACAGCCCTCCACCTCATCCACTACTCCACCAATCTTGATGTCATCAGCAAATTTACTGATCCACCCTTCAGCCCCCTCCTCTAAGTCATTAATAAAAATCACAAAGAGCAGAGGACCAAGCACTGATCCCTGTGGCACTCTGCTAGCAACCTGCCTCCAGTCCGAAAATTTTCCATCCACCACCACCCTCTGTCTTCGATCAGATAGCCAGTTACCTATCCAATCTGCCAACTTTCCCTCTATCCCACACCTCCTTACTTTCATCATAAGCCGACCATGGGGGACCTTATCAAACGCCTTACTAAAATCCATGTATATGACATCAACTGCCCTACCTTCATCAACACACTTAGTTACCTCCTCAAAAAATTCAATCAAATTTGTGAGGCACGACTTGCCCTTCACGAATCCGTGCTGACTATCCCGGATTAATCCGCATCTTTCTAAATGGTCGTAAATCCCATCCCTAAGGACCTTTTCCATCAACTTACCAACCACCGAAGTAAGACTAACCGGTCTATAATTACCAGGGTCATTTCTATTCCCTTTCTTAAACAGAGGAACAACATTCGCCACTCTCCAGTCCTCTGGCACCATCCCCATGGACAGTGAGGACCCAAAGATCAAAGCCAAAGGCTCTGCAATCTCATCCCTTGCCTCCCAAAGAATCCTAGGATATATTTCATCAGACCCAGGGGACTTATCGACCTTCAGTTTATTCAAAACTGCCAGTACATCCTCCCTCCGAACATTTATTTCCTCCAGCCTATTAGCCTGTAACACCTTCTCTTCCTCAAAAACATGGCCCATGAAGTCATTCATCTTTATCCTACATTGCACACCTGTCCTCTTGGTCAGGCTGCTGGCACTGACCAGTGCTGCCATCATTTCCCCGGCAGGTTTTGTCATCTTGCAGGAGGGCTTCCTGCCAGCCCGAGCATATATTGTAGCCCACCTCTCCTCCATGGCATGCAGCAAATGGCTGAGGATCCCTCTGTAAATCTAGGAATTGGTTTCCTAGCTACAATCCATTTGGTTTCAATCAATGAAGTGCTATGGAGCTGTTTAAGAATGGTGCTCCCTTCATTGAAGTGCTCAGATGACCTTTAAAGTGGGCAAATCAGATGCTTTGTGCCTCAGGTGTGACCTTTTTCATGTGGGGAAAATAATTTTCAGAGTGCCTGAAAATTGCAATCCAGATCATGCCACCGGAGCCAGCAGGAATCACACCAATTTTCTTACTGCAAATTACACTTTGTAAATTTTCAGAAAATTCCACCATTAATGTTTTGATAGCCATGGGTATTATGAATGCCTGGCTCCAAAACCTGATGGAGAACTCAGTTCTGGTGAAACAGCTGTTCAAGGGAATGAGTGACAGTTTCCTGAGCCTGTAATAACCAACTCAGCTTTTGATGTGGTTTCAGTTGTTTGTTTACACATCTTAATAGGTGCTTAAATGATTAACTTTTTTAACTGAAGTTTTTTTGCATAATCAATGACAGTCCTACTAAATGAAAGCATTTTTACATTGTCACAGGTTTGATTTTTTTGAAACATTTTTATATCTAAAATAATTTCCATTGATATTGCATGAATCCTCAGGACTGCATGTAGTAGGTACTGGTGAGTGGTTATGGAGGATATATGGGGAGCATGGAGGGGCTTGGAGATCTGAGGGGCCATGGAGATGGCATAAGGATCTGAGGGACATGGGGTGGGAGTGGACGGCAAGAAGTGTGAGGGGTGAGGTTTAGGAGGCCTTTAAACAACAGTGAGAGCTGGGCTGCTGTTTTGGAGAACGGAAGCAGGCCTTCTTGCAATGTGCACTGTGAACTCAAACCTTGCGTGAAAGAAACAAAACTCCTGCGTAATTTCACACATGGGTTGGGTGTACAGTTCAGAAGCTGCAAACGTGTGCAACCACATTATCCCAAATCTACATGAAAATGTCAGCAATGGAGTATAAAAACAAATCTTCATAGAATACCAGTTAGTTCTAGCTTGGGCATTGCATCCAATGCTGGGCACCACTCCACTTTAGAAGAATGTCAGAGCTTTGAAAAGTTTGCAAAGGGGATTTAAGAGAATGTTATCAAAGATAAGGAACTTCAGTTATGCAGAGACACTGGAGGTGGCTCCTTGGAACAAAGAAGGTTATGTGGAAGTACAAAAGAGGTGTTGAAAATTATAAATGGTTCTGTTAGAGTAAGTAAAGAAAATATTTCCACAAGTGGGCAGGATCACAGTTAGCAGACACACTTCTAAGGTAGTTGGTAAAGATCCAAAGGAAAGATCAGAAGATTTTGTTTTACACAGTGAATTATGAGCTGGAGTGCACTGACTGAAAGGTGGAAGCAAAGTCATTTGTAACTTTTCAAATGTGTATCCGATTTCTTATGCAAAGGAAATATTTTGATGGCAATGAGGAAGGAGCAGAGAAGTGGACTGATGTCCTGGGGGAGTATTTGCTTCAGTGGTTGGGGAAGGTTTAAACTAAAATGGCAGGGATATGGGAACGTATGCAATGACTCTGAGGAGAGGGAATCAAGGACAAGAACAAAATACAGAAAGGGAAATAAGAAAAGGGTTAGGCAGAGAAATCAATGGCCAGAATCAAACAGGGACACAGTAGAAAATACTGTGAACAGGACAAGTAATGTTAAAAAGAAAAGCATTAAAGGCTTTGTGTCTTAACGCATGGAGCATTTGCAATAAAGTGGATGAATGAATTGCGCAAATAGACGTAAATGGGTATGATATAATTGGGATTACGGAGACATGACTGTAGGGTGAACAAGGATGCGAATTGAACATCCAGGGGTATTAAGTATTTAGGAAGGACAGACAAAAAGAAACATGTCATGGAGTTGCATTGCTAGTTAAAGAGGACATTAATGCAATAGTGAGGAAAGATATTAGCTCCAATGATGTAGAGTCTATATGGGTAGAGATGAGAAACATTGAGGGGCTAAAAACGTTAGTTGGGGTTGTTTATAGATCCCCAAACTGTAGTGTTGATGTTGGGAATTGCATTAAACAGGAAATTAGAGACACATGCGATATGAAGGAACATCTGTAATTATGGGTGACTTTAATGTACAAATAGACTGGGCAAATCAAATTTGTCACAATATCGTAGAGGAGGAATTCCTGGATTGTATACGGGATGGTTTTTCTGGACCAGTACATTGAGGAACCAACTAGAGACCCAACCATCTTAGACTGGGTATTGTCTAGTGAGAAAGGAATAATTGACAATCTAGTTGTGAGAGATCCCTTGCTGATGAGCGACCAAAATGTGAAATTTTTTCATCAACATGGAGAGTGAGATAATGGTCCTGAATCTTAATATAGGAGACTATGATGGGATGAGACGCGAGTTGGTTATGATGGATTGGAAAACGTTATTTAAAGGGATAGTGGTGGATGGACAATGGCAAACATTCAAAGAGCGCTTGGGTGAACTGCAGCAATTGTTTATTCCTGTCTGGCGCAAAAGTAAAACAGGAAAGATGGCGAAACCATGGTTGACAAGGGAAATTAGAAATAATATTAGATCCAAGGAAGAGGGATATGAATTGGCAAGGAAAGACAACAGACCTGAGGATTGGGAGCAGTTTAGAATTCAGCAAAGGAGGACCAAGGCACTGATTAAGAAGGGGAAAATATAGTACAAGAGTCAGCTTATGGGGAACATAAATACTGTAAACATTTCTATAGGTAAGTGAAGAGAAAAAGATTGGTGAAGACGTATATAGGTCCTTTACAGTCAATTATAATGAGAATCAAAGAAATAGCTGACCAACTAAATGCATACTTTGGATCTGTCTTCACAAAGAAGGACACAAATAACATATCAGAAATATTGGGGAACAGAAGGTTTTGTGAGAGAGAGGAACTGATGGTAATCAGTATTATAGAGAAATGATGTTGGGGAAATTGATGCGATTGAAGGTCAATAAATCCCAGGTACTTAAGGAAGTGGCCCTAGAAATAGTGGATGCATTGGTGGTCATCTTCCAAGATTCTAATGACTTTGGAACAGTTCCTACAGATTGAAGGGTAGCTAATGTAACCCCACTATTTAAAAAGGGAGGTAGAGACAAAACAGAGAGTTATAGACCAGCCAGCCTGACATCAGTAGTGGGGAAAATTCTAGAGTCCATAATCAAAGATTTTATAGCAGAGCGCTTGGTAAACAGTGGTAGAATCAAATAGAGTGAGCATGGATTTACGAAAGGGAAATCATGCTTGACAAATCTATTGGAATTCATCAAGGATGTAACTAGTAGACTTGGTGATGGGGAGTCAGTGGATGTGGTTTATTTGGACTTTCAGAAGGCTTTGTCAAAGTCCCACATAAGAGATTAGAGTGTAAAATCAAAGTGCATGAGATTGGGGACAGGGTACTAAGACAGATAGGAAGTTGGTTGGCTGACAGGAAAAAAAAAGAGTCGGAATTTTATGAATGGCAGGCAGTGACTAGTGGAGTACTGCAGGGATTGGTGCTAAGGCCACAGCTATTCACAATATACATTAGTGACTTAGATGAGGGAACTAAATGGTAATATCCCCAAATTTACAGGTGACACAAAGATGGGCGGCAAGGTGAGCTGTGAGGAGGATGCAGAGATGCTTTAGTGTGATTTGGACAAGCTGAGTGAGTGGGCAAATGAATGGCAGATGCAGGATAATTTGGATAAATGTTAGGTTATCCACATTGGTAACAAAATCAGGAAGACAGATTATTATCTACATGACTATAAGTAAAAGAGGGGAATGAGCAAAGAGGCCTGGGTGTCCTCATATACCAATTGCTGAAGGTACGCATGCAGGTGCAGCAGGCTGTAAAGAAGGCAAATGGTGTGTCGGCCTTCATAGCGAGAGGATTTGAGTACAGGAAAAGGGGTGTCTTGCTGCAATTATACATGGTCTTGATGAGTGTGGAATATTGTGTGCAGTTTTGGTCTCCTTATCTGAGGAAGGATGTTCTTGAGGAAGTGCAGAGAAGGTTTACCAGTGTGATTCCTGGGATGGCAGGGCTGATGTATGTGGAGAGACTGAGTCAGTTAAAATTATGTTTGCTGGAGTTTAGAAAAATGAGGCAAAATCTCATAGAAACTATAAAATTCGTGACAGGGTAGATGCAGGAAGGATGTTCCCAATGGTTGAGGTGTCCAGAACCAGGGGCCACACACTTAAGGATATGGGGTAAATCTTTAAGGATTTAGGTGAGGAGAAACCTCTTTACCTAGAGTGTGGTAAACCTTTGGGGCTACCACAGAAAGCAGTTGAGGCCAAACATTTGTATGGCTTCTGGAAGACATTAGACATAGCTGTTAGGGCAGAGAGGATCAAAGGATGAAAGGATGTGGTTGGGGGGGGTCGAGGTGGTGGTGGGATCAAGTAATTGAACTGAATGATCAGCCATGAACTTAATGAATGGTGCAACTGGCTTGAAGGCCAAATGGCCTACTCCTGCTCCTATTTTCTATGAGTCGGGCAGTTCCCAGAATTCCACCCAGTACAATTTTTAAAGGTCTCAGAAGAACTCTTAACAGCTGGTAGCTGCTCTGCTGAGACTGAGGAAAGACTCTTCTGATAAAATCAATTCGTAAACAGATTATCTTAAAAAAATGCACTTCTGCCTCCAATGGGAGCTGAATATATTAAAAACTTGCTGCTATACATTGGGCCCTTTCATGGATTCCATTCCTCTGTCAGAACTGCGTGGCAAGTATGGTTCAGAATTTTACTTGTTGCAGCAAAATCTATCTGATTTAGGGAAGGAAACCTGCTGTGCTTATCTAATCTTATTAAACTGTACTCTGCCTAACAAGCCACTCAACTATATCAAACCACCCCAGAACTAATGGCTGAAGAATATAGTCCACTACCACCTTCTTAGGGCAACTAGAGATGGAAAATAAATGTCAGTCTTGCCAGCACTGGTCACAAAATGAGATTGAATTTTTAAAAAATAGTCCCATTATCCTTCCACTTTCTTTACCTCCTCTCCATTTACCTGGAACTTGGTTCAATCACTCTCAGTCTTTCTCTGCCTTCCTAATCTCCTTTTCGGGTGCTCTCTTTTCATCAGGTTCTGTATTCCTGCATTGTTTTCTTTAATTCCATGATTTCCTATTTCTCTTCTTTATTCCTTATTGACCTCATTTCTTGACCTTTAGTTATCACTGTTTTCACCTTCTTGAAGCATTAATTTTATTTCCATCATATGCTTTCCACCTTTCCTTCTCCATGCCTACTGATCTGCGTATCATTCAATTTTGTTACAATACTCCAGATTGACCTAAATTAGTCCCTATATTTAATGCTTCGGTCTTAGTTGTTTTAATGTTTTTCCCTTCAGATCAGCAATTTGTTTAGTTGCGTTGATTAACTTACTGATTTTTATTATTGTATTATAAAGATTATCACGAACCACACTGATGTTATCTGTGAGGGTGTTGCAACTTGGGACACCGATTTGTGGCGTATATATTATTGTTTCTTGAAATGTGTGAGGAGTCACTTGAAATCATTCATGAGAATCAGCAGCCTAATGGCAGTGTGTCAATTACTAAAGACTATTAATTAAATGAAAAGAAAGACAAATACACACTAACAGGACTATTATTCTATAAGACACATAAACACCAGAGTTATACATATACACAGTTTTATCTAGCAATTATCCCTTATTCCAAACTATTTCCCCTTACTTGAACTCAGCAAGACTTCCCTATTTCCCAAACAACATCCACCTTTAACAAATCTATTAGTCAAATTCAGCTTATAGTCAACACACAATACCAGGAGGATGATCCAGTTCGGGAAGCATCTTTGCCTGGTTCATTGAAGTTAGATAAACTGCCTTTATGAAAGTTTCTGCATTAACTTAGCTGTAAGAGTCTAGAAGAACGTCTGCTGTTGGCTTGCTGTAAACTGGTATACTGGCCTTCCAATGAGATGTTAAAGCGGCCTTTCTGCTCTCTTTGATTCTGCTCACTGTATACTCGACTGTCTATCTCTCCTACATTCTTGTAGGAAAATGAACATCATTCCTTTTGTTAATTCTGGATCTTGTTGTTACCAGGTAAATTCATGACAATTCAGTTAGAGGTCGAGTGATCACAATTCAGTTGGATTAAGCATTATCATGGAAAAGGACAGAGATAAAGTAGGAATAAAAATTTTTAAAACGCTGGAGACACTCAGCAACTCTGACATCACCTGTGGAGAGGGAATAGAGCCAATGTTTCGAGTCTGGGTGACCTTCTGCTCTGATGAAGGGGCATCCAGACTTGAAACGTTGGCTCTATTCTCTCTCCACAGATGCTGTCAGACCTGCTGAGTTTCTCCAGCATTTTGTTTTTGTTTCAGATTCCAGCATCTGCAGTATTTTGTCTTTATAATAAAAGTTTTGAACTGGAGGAAGGCAAATTTTGCAGGAATGAGAAGGGACTTGGCTGAGGTCGACTGGGCAGCACTATTAGGGGGTAATTTGGTGAAAAACCACTGGGAAGCACTAAAAAGCGAGATCCTAAATGTACGAAGTAAACATGTCCCTTCCAAAAATAAGAGTGGTACTGCCAAATCTAGACCTCTTTGGTTGTCTGGAAGAGAACAGGGGAAGATCAAACAGAAAAAAAAAGTGTACGATAGGCACAAAGAACTAAGCACTGCGGATAGCCTCGATGAATATAGGAAGTGTAGGATCAAAATAAAAAAGGAAATAAGAAAATCAAAGAGAGGGCATGAAAAGAGATTAGCAAGTAAAGTTAAAGAAAACCCAAAGATGTTTTACCAATATTTTAATGGTAAAAGGTTAGTTAAGGAAAAAGTGGGACCTATATGAGAAGGGAACTCTTGTGTAGATGCAGAGGCTGTGGGAAGGGTTTTAAATGAATATTTTGTCTCCATGTTTACAAAGGAAAGGAATGAAGCAAATTTAGTAGTCCATGAGGAATATTGTGAGATATTAGATGGGATAATTTAAGGAGAGAGGAAGTACTCGAAGGGTTGGAATCCTTGAAAGTTGATAAGTCACCAGGGCCAGGTAAGCTGTCTCCGATGTTGCTGAAAGAGGTCAGGGAGGAGATAAGATGCTCTGGGGATGACTTTCCAATCCTCACTAGATACAGGGGAGGACAATAAAAATACAAACGCAGCCCTATTATTTAAAAAGGGATCGAAGGAAATGCCAAACAATCATAGCCCAGTTAGTCTTACATCGGTAGTGGGTAAATCAGTAGAATAAATTCTGACATAGGATTAACTGTCACGTAGAAAGGAATGGACTTGTCAGGGACGGTCAGCATGGATTTGTTAAAGGAAGGTCTTGCCTCACAACTAGATTGACTTATTTGAGAAAGTGACAAGAAGGATTGATAAAGGTAGTGCAGTGGATGTTGTGTACATGGATTTTAGCAAGGCATTTGACAAGGTCCCACATAGCAGATTGGTCAAAAAACTAAAAGCTCATGCGATGCGGGGTAACGTGGCAAACTGGATCAAAAGCTGGCTTAGTAACAGGATGTGGAGGTGCTGGCGATGGACTGGGGTAAACACAGTAAGAAGTCTAACAACACCAGGTTAAAGTCCAACAGGTTTATTTGGTAGCAAAAGCCACGAGCTTTCGAAACAGGCTGTCCCTTCGTCAGGTGGGTGGGAGTTCTGATTACAAACAAGGCACAAAGACACAAACTCAATATACATGAATAATGATTGGAATGTGAGCCTTTACAGCTAATCAAGTCTTAAAGGTACAGAAAATGTGAGTGGAGGGAGCATTAAGCACAGGTTAAAGAGATGTGTATTGTCTCCAGACAGGACAGCTAGTGAGACTTTGCACATCCAGGCAGGTTGTGGGGGTTACGGATAGTGTGACATGAACCCTATATCCCGGTTGAGGCCGTCCTCATGTGTGCGGAACCTGGCTATCAGTCTCTGCTCAGCGACTCTGCGCTGTCGTGTGTCGTGAAGGCCGCCTTGGAGAACGCTTACCTGGAGATCAGAGGCTGAATGTCCGTGACCGCTGAAGTGCTCCCCAACAGGAAGAGAACACTCCTGCCTGGTGATTTCGAGCAGTGTTCATTCATCTGTTGTCGTAGCGTCTGCATGGTTTCCCCAATGTACCATGCCTCGGGATGTCCCTGTACCTTTACAGGGACGAGTGTCTGTACCTTTAAGACTTGATTAGCTGTAAAGGCTCACATTCCAATCATTATTCATGTAAATTGAGTTTGTGTCTTTGTGCCTTGTTTGTAATCAGAACTCCCACCCACCTGACGAAGGGACAGCCTGTTCCGAAAGCTCGTGGCTTTTGCTACCAAATAAACCTGTTGGACTTTAACCTGGTGTTGTTAGACGTCTTACTTAGTAACAGGAAACAAAGGTCAATGTTTCAAGTGGTGTTCCACAGGGCTCAGTGTTGGAACCCTTGCTGTTATATATCAATGATTTGGATATGTACATGGGGCATGATTGGAAAACTTGCAGATGACACAAAAATTGGGCGAGTAGTGGACAGTGGATAGTTATAATTTCCAAAAGGATATCACTGGCTTGGTGGAGTGGGCGGTAAAGTGGCAGATGGATTTTAACATAGAGAAGTGTAAGGTAATGCATTTAGGGAGGTCAAGCTGTTGTAGGGAATACACAATAAATTGGAATATACTAAGAGGGGTAGGTGAAGTGAGAGACCTTGGCATACAAATACACAGGTTCCTAAAGGCAGCGGTTCAAGTGGAAAAGGATGTAAAGAAGGTATATGGAATGCTCTCCTTAATTGGCAGAGGTATAGAATTTAAAAGGATATAATGTTTGAATTGTATAAAACACCGGTGAGGCCACAATTGGAATATTGTGTGTAATTGTGGCCACCATATTACAGGAAGGATGTAATTGCTCTGGAGAGTGTGCAGAGGAGTTTTACAAGAATGTTGCCTGGGCTGGAAAAGTGTAGCTACGAGCAGAGATTGAATAGATTGGGGTTATTTTCCTTGGAACAAAGAAGACTGAGGGTGACTTGATGGAGGTGAACAAAATTATGAGGGGAAGAGATAGAATGGACAGGATGAAATTGCTTCCCTTGGTGCAGAATTCTAGAACCGGGGACATAGATTCAAGATAAGTGGCAGTAGATGTAGAGCGAACATGAAAAAAAGTATTAGGGACCAGACCAGAAAAGCCAAGGTATATTATGCAGTTAGCCTAGACCCCAACTTTTACATTTGATTTTGGCATTAGGGTGAACATAATGTGCTTTGCTCCAGGTATGATTCAATTGACTCACTAAGAAGCTTTTAACAAAACAAACTTTAAACTTTATTTAAGAACACAGTTAGAATATAACAAAAAAATTAACATAGCTTTTACCAATTAAAAATATTTAAACACAACAAAGTGTAATTCTTAACACCTAGCTATCTATATTGTTCCAATTTAGCAGTACCCCTATAGACATAAATCCCTTATTTAGTTCCAGTTAGCACTAAATATACTTTATGATGACTAGATTTCCAGCCTTTTAACACCTTTGGACAGAGATACAGACAACAATTTTCTGAGAAGGATATATCCTCAAACAGCAGAACTTCAGAGAAGTAAACCGAGTCTCTGGCAGTCTCCAGACTTCAGAGACAGAAAGGGATACCTCTCTCTGCAGTTTCCAAAACAGCAACTTCTCAGTGAAAAAGACTTGTTTCTTGGCTGATTCCAGTCTCCACCTTCAGAGAGGGGAAAAGAGAGGCACTGCTCTCTACCAGCTCAAAGCATTATCTAAACAGCAACTGAGCTTGAATTCTCTGTATAAACCTAGCTCCACCCAGTCATATGACCTTCCTTGTCAATCAACCTAATCAAGTCCTACTCTGCAAAATGCCAGGGGAACCACTAAAAACAACCGAACAGCATTGGTCCAGATTAAAACAAACATTCTAGCAATTAGGAGCAATTATGCTGCTACAGTAACAATACAGGGCTGTTGGATATAGACAAAATAGCATTGGTAATAAAAAGAATTGCTCAAACAGATCCTGCACAAGAAACATGACAAATACATTTCTTAAAGTCACAGTATTGTCACAAGAGGATGGTGGGACTGGAATTTACTGCCCAAGTTGGTGGTGGAGGCAGAAACCCTTTTAAAAAGTACCTCGATCTGCACCTTAAGTGCTGTAAACTACAGGGTTATGGGCGGGGTGTAGGAAGATGGGATTAGAAAGAGCACCAAGTTGTACTCGGGCTGACATGGGCAAGATGGGCCGAATGGCCTCCTTTCTTCTTGCTGTAACCTTTCTCTGATTCTAAGATATTTAAAAGGTTTACAGTTTAAAATGAGAATGTATACTCAACACTAAAGTAACCATAGTTTGTCACAATTTGGAAATCTCACTCAAAAAACTCAAAAGATATCCATTTGTAAAAATTGACACACTGACTTAAAATACCAAAGTTGAACCCAGGTCTTTCAACCCTTAAGCATTTAGTGGAGTCTTTTGTAAAATAGCAAGTAGCTGTACTAATGATCAAAATATCTTGACTATTGTACTAGTTCTCGGTAATTTGTGAATTTCTGTGATTGCCTGAGGAGAAAGGACAATGCAGTTCAAAACTCGACGAAAGGATTTAACAAGTGCTACAGATGTCGGGATCATTCCATCCTCAGTAACTGCTTCCCGACTCAAGAACAACTTCGTCCCTGCTGTCAGACTTTTGAATGGACCTACCTTACATTAAGTTGATCTTTCTCTACACCCTAGCTATGACTGTAACACTACATTCTGCATTCTCTCATTTCCTTCTCTATGAACGGTATGCTTTGTCTGTATAGTGTGCACGAAACAATACTTTTCACTGTATGCTAATATATGTGACAATAATAAATCAAATCAATAACATCAAAAGCGCAATAGCAAATAAGGTAAAAAAAATATTAACACCATGTTCATGCTACTGTATGCTGAAAAATGCAGTACAAACTCAATTTCCACAGTAATTTAAGATATTTCCATCCTGTTTGCAACAATAGAAAGTTGAGAAAAGCAAAACTCCACACATTCGCACTCAATATAGATGTACAACATTCAGTTCATCAATCCTCCACTGTCAAAGCAATTTTCAATGACTCCATATAACACATGAAAGACGCAGCTTCTTTTTATCAGATTGTGAAAGGTGGTACAGATGTCGCTAACTTCAAAACGTTTCTGGTAGTGTTATATTTTACAACAGCTATAATCTGAATTCCATCAATGCAAGGTTATATTTTGCAGGTGACTTTAACATAAACTGTCACCAAAAGATGGATTTGAGTTGTTCCAACAATCATTTAAGAAAGTTAGTAAATTGGGTACTTTCACCAACCCTCAGAACTTCACACCAAACTATATGGAGGCAGATCAATGTTTCATGACCAAAATCAACACAGACTAAGCCCTGATCTTTCAAGATCACTCCTAAGATGAGTGGGAGTAATTTCTGTCTCTTCATACTTGGAAGTCTTGCAAGCACAGAAAACCCACTTTCCATAATCACAAGCTAGAATTACAGAAGCAATTGGCAGCAGCATTCATATAGCAGCAGCATTGGAGGGATATAAATGTAAGGGGAAAATTGTAGAATCTCGGAATAACGTGTTGGGGGAAGTAAGTGAGCATGCCAGATTAACTGAGAGGAAGGGGTACAGTGCCTAACTGAGGAAATTCTTAACTGGGAGAAGAGAAACCGAGTTTGCATTAATGGAGGCTGGGGGATGAGGGACAAAAGTGAAAATTTAAACTGTGAATTAATACGAATATCAGATTCTTGAGTCTGGTGGTGGGGAAGAGTATCAGTAGGAGGAAGAAGAGTGCCAAGTTCAATAAATTGAGGTGAAGGTCAAAAGTGCCAGTAGGAACAGGAAGGATTGGAGGAGAAGTTCATGTTTCTGTGACAGGAGCAAGAAAATTGGAATGGATATGGCACTGCTGTAAACTGAAACCAGAATGATTAGAATGCCTCTTTCAACTGGAAAGGGTGGTTGAATGGTGACTGCTGAATTAATTTCTTTGCAGGTCTATTTGGTCTCGAAAATTCAAATGTTATTTCGATATCCTGTTTCATGTGTTCCCATTCAAAACATGGGAAGGAATGTTAGGTATAATTGCAGCTTGTTATACAAACTTTATATAACTACGTTTTTCACATATCTTGGGTTCAAATTAGGCTGGCCTTTTGAGGATAGTGTTTTAAAGATTTTAAAGATTTTAGTCAACTCTTTTTGGTTGGCATGTTGGAGTAACAGGAAAGTGAAATAGGACGGGCAGGCTGATTAGTAATGGGCATAGTTTGGCATTTGTATTCACACTGTTGTTCTGAGGGGGATTGACAGGGGTAGAACTTTTTAGATCTTGGATTTGCCAATATTGAAAGCCGTTAAATCTTGTCAATAACATATTTTGAACTACTTTGGAGTAAAAGCGTAATGTCGAAATGAAAATAAACTATGCTATTCAGTGAATGATCCATGCATTCCCATTTTACCCACCAGTGAACCACGGGCACGTGGTTTCACCGATGGCACGCGTCTGAACAAAGAAACGGTCATCGAATCTGTTCGGCCAACGTTCGTCCTGTGTAGCGCGAGGTGCCCTGTGTAGCGCGAGGCACCCCAATCGGCCAACGTTCACCCTGTGCAGCGCGTGCCACCCTGTGCAGCGCGAGGTGCCCTGTGCAGTGCGAGCCACCCGATCGGCCAACGTTCACCCTGTGCAGCTCGGGGCGCCCCCTCCAGCGAAGCGGCCGGTGGCCAGAAGAGATGAGCAAAACAAGAGCCAAAACCCTTCGCTTTCTATCCGCCTTCACAGTAGGACTTACTGATTTCTTGCCGTGGTATAACTTTGTCACAATTGTTTAGGCCGATTTTTGTTGCACTGGAGGTGACTGGATGTAGGGGGCGGGGCGGTGGGCGAAGCGAGGTGTTACCTGTCTCGTTTATTTGGTTTGACCTAAAAAGAGGGCAAATTGCCTTTATGTTCGTGCGTTTGGAAGAAGAGACTGTGGTCGGGACGGCATCTTCCAGCTTTGCGTGCACCTCTTGGACGGCTCCTCTCGCCTGTGGAAACCGTAACGTCCCGTTCTCGGCTAACCTCTGTGTGGTGCTGCAGAGCTTTACCGCACATTCAAATCCGGAAGAAAATGAGACATAAGATTAAAACATAAAGTAATTGTTTTGCAATTTTCATCCATTTTCCCCCCATGTTAATTCCACAAGTGTGTTAAGTAGACTTTTTAAAAACCATTTATTAAAGTAAAAGCAAAATGCTGCAATGTTGGAAGCCTGAAATAAAAGCACAAAATGCTGGATAAACTCAGCAGGTCTGGCAGCGCCTGTGGAGAGAAAAACAGAATTAACCGAAATCTTCACCATCGTTGGTAAGGATTTTGCAGTCCCTTGAGAGCGAATGGAGTTTTGGCGAGAACACCGTTCTTGTTCACGTTTCAGAATCAAAAAGTGGGAGAAATATGATAGATGTTATCCTGTTTAAGAGTGGGTGGAGCAAAATAGAAGATCCATGATTGGTGTGAATCGGAGAGATCAATGCTGACCGTTGACTCTTCGCTCCGACGTTCAACAAGACAGTGGTAAAAGCCGGAGGTTGAGGAAGATGGGGAGTGAGAATTTATGGGAAATAACTACTTGGCTTTTTAGCTCAAGTCAAGCGTCAAATCAAGCCCAAGATGAGGTGCAATGCTTCATCTTGTCAGCTTGGATCTTGTTTGTCTCTCTTGTGGGGACCATGATTCAATTGGAATTTGAATTTGGTTTTTGGAGCAAGCAAGGAATAGATTTGGGTTTGCCCGGTCCACTTTGAGCATTGGCTTTGTAAGTAACAGTTTAAATCTGCCATCCCCAGCATGATGCCACCAAGGAACACACCTGCCCCCTCCCCCCCCCCCAACCCTCCACTGCCAGCAGTCTGCAGGAACCGCTTCCTCCGTGACACCCTGGTCCATTCCTCCATCATCTCCAACTCCTCATCCCCCTGCCATGGCATCTTCCCTTACAATCGCAAAAGTTACAACACTTGCCCCTTTACCTTCTCCTTCATTTCTGTCCAAGACCCCAAACACCCTGTTCACTTGCACCTCCTTCAATTTGATCTATTGTATTTGTTGCTACAAAAGATGCGCAATCAGAAGTGTCACTCCTCTGCATTGGGGAGATTAAACTCAGACTGGATGACCACTTTGCGGAACAACTTCACTTAATACGCAAAC
This sequence comes from Mustelus asterias, assembly GCF_964213995.1. Lineage (NCBI taxonomy): Eukaryota > Metazoa > Chordata > Chondrichthyes > Carcharhiniformes > Triakidae > Mustelus > Mustelus asterias. The sequence goes on along the minus strand of NC_135809.1, from coordinate 40,686,279 downwards.
ATGATCCCAGCCTTTCTGTTGCTTGCTATTTTAACGCACCATCTTGCTGTCATGCCCACATGTCTACCCTTGACCTGCTGCAGAGTTCCAGTTAAGCCCACAAAAACTGGAGGAACAACACCTCATCTAATTAGGCTTGTTACAGCCTTCTCGAATCAACACTGAATTCAACTGTAAACTTTCTCCTCCATCTTAACCTTTTTTTTAATACAAAAAATGTTTTTTGCCCCAATGCAACCCCTCCCCCCTCAGGATCATCTGTCACTTATTCTTTAATTTTGCTTTTGCTGAGCACTGACTTTTGTTCACCTTTTAACACATACCTTTGTGCCACTACCAGCACCTTCTATGGTCCGTAACACTGCCATTAACATTTCCTTTATCTTGTGCCCTAAATATCTTTGTGCAATCTCTCCAAGCACACACCTATCTCTTCTATTTGGTGCCATTGCCTCTTAAACAGTATACAATCTATTGCATTTCTGCCTCTACTTAGCTCTGAAGAAAAGTCATACAGATTCAAAATGTTAACTCTGTTTCTCTCTCCACAGGGTGCTGCCAGATTTGCTGAGTTTATGCAGTAGTTTTTGTTTTTATTTACTATTTCCTACTTTGCTGCTGGTTGAGAAATGTTCATAATCATTTCACTCCTCCAGCTTTTTCATCCTATTTAAAATTCTTTGCCTCGTTAAGTTTTAAAATTTTCTCTATCTAAAATTCCATTATATTCATTTTAGATTTATTTGTATTTGTTTCTTCAATAAGAACGAATGTAAATTGTTTATGGCAGAAATAAACGCATTTTCCGGCTGCACTTGCCCCGAAACTGAAAAATCCTGTCCAAGGTCAATAGATCTTTCCATGGTCCGCCCCTCGCTCGTTACAATTCCCTTGGCAGGCAAAATGGGAAAATTCGCTCCTATATTTCTTTCTTTCAGTAAATGTTGAAGTGGCCTGCCTCTGGTTGTACCTATGTCATTGCTTAACACATATACTGTGAAACAAAGATTCCAATGTCATACATATGACAGAAAGTACCAAATGGAGAGAATCTGTCTGCCTCCTCATTCTGATTCTTGAGTTAAATTTTGCAAGAAAACAAGGCTTTGGGGGAAATTGATCGATGGGGAAAGGAAGAGGGTGAAGAGGGCCTCTGGCTATGTGTCCTTTTGGGAAAAAGTGGGAGTGATGAGCAAGTATATGTAGCGATTAGGGTGAAGTGATTAGCAGATCAAGAGGAAGGGAAGGACAAAGGGCTGAGCTGGTACTTTGAAAGAGAAGAGACATGTTGAAAGAAGCAAGGAATGTTTAGAAGGGAAATATTTGGAAGAGGAGAAGGGAGCTGCTGAGGGCGCTTTTCCCCCATTCTAAATGATTGCAGTCATTGTTGGCTTTCTTTCCTACCACCTAAGAAAAGAGAGGGGGATAATCAGAAGAGGAAAGAACAAGAGCGAAGAGGAAAATGGCAGAATGGGAAAAAGAGATATCGAAAAGGAGAAACACAAAAGATATTGGAGACAAAAAAGGAATGCACTCTGCGCTATTTTCTGATTCAATGGGGGGAATTTTACCATTTGGAGTCTAAGGGCTGGATCTGGGCGTAATAGAGATCCAAGCCCGGAATCCTCTTTGCGGCACGCCCATATGCTTTTTGCCGGCTCCAGTCCGATCCGCGCAGTGGGCGGGGCTTAGCGCTGCCGGAACGATCGGAGCTCTGAGCTGCGCATGCGCAGTTCGAAATAAAAATCCGAAGCAGCGCGCCCGGGCGCGAAAGAGAAAAACAGCAGAGAGAGCAGAGACGGGGGGGGGGGGGGGGGGGGGAGAATCTTGCAAACTGAAAATAATGTAGCATCTTCTTTGTGCTGCCTAATTATCTATGGGAAAGGTAATTAAGCTACAGTGTCCAAGTGAGCAATTAGTGACCTGTATAATACATTTGTGATCTGTAACTGGATTGTTGATGTCCCTGTAGCCATGAACCAGGTGCCCAAATGTTCAGAGTCATGTGGTGAACTTGGAAGAATTGTCCCCATGGTGGAACTTGGTTGGAAATAAGATTCAAGGAGATTACTAAATCTGGGAAATCAACCATAGTGAAAAGAAGTTTGTATTGGCAACTCTCCTCTCACATTCCATGGCAGATGTGCCCCTACTTATGAATGTGATTTGCATGGACAAAGTTCGGTGCACCTAATCTGCCTCTGGAGCAGCCTTGGATCCTTTCTGTCATCTTGTTTTCATCTGAACATTGCACAGAATTAGAGGAATTTCCTTTGGAAGATAATGTCAAAATTATAATCGCAGGAACTAAAAACCGGACAGTCAAAAATTTGGGAAAATATTTCAAAATATGGATGGGGGGATATATATTTTGGAAGGCTCTCGAAAGACGGTGGAGGGAGACCAGCGATCGAGGTAGGTTGGGGGTGTGCTCTGCCGAGGGGGGCCTGCCTCCTAGGGGGGGTCTGATCCTGGGGTGGGGGGGATCTACCAGGGGGGCCTGCCTCCCCGGGGGTCTGATCAGGGGGGGGGGGGGGGTGCGGTTTGCCGGGGTGGTTAGCAGGGAGGTCTGCGAAGGATGGTCGAGAAGGATGGTGACTTCACAAGGGCAAAGAGGGCTTCGGAGGTTCCCCTGCAGAATAGAAATCCGTTTCGGATTTTTATTCGGCAAGTCGTTTACAGCGCGGATCCGGAACGGACCAAAAGATGATAAAGTGGGATTTGGCTGTAGAGTTGGGTGCGCGGTTCATTAAGTTGATTTAAATGCATGCTAATACATATAAATCATCAGGCTGCCCGATTCGGGCGCGGGCCGGACCCGCGCCCGAATCGGGTGTCGGTAAAGCCGCGATCTGCTCGGAATCGGGTGCAGATCGCGGTATAGGCCCGACGCCCAACTTTACCGTGATTTCGTGCCCGAAAACGGGTGTGAAGTTTTGGTAAAATTGGGCCCAATGTGTGCACTTATGTATGAGAAAGAGAAAAAAAAGGAAGGAAAAGTGACACTTCTGATTGCGCATCTGTTGTAGCTTGTAGTAAGTGTTTGGAATGTGCATTAAACTTAAGACAGTCAAAGTTGGGAGAAATGTATTTTTATGTTAATATCAGTTAAGTTTAAAAAGAAGCACCAATTAAACATTGAAGCCCACTGATTATCTTACCTATGTTTTATTGGCAGAAAATGTAATTAATCAATGTTTACATCTGTGAGATACAGATTATAATTGTTAATGCATATGAAACAGAGATAAACAGATTGAAAGGTAGACAATAACAGTTTTCCTTGTTCTGATTTGATTTATTTATTTAAAGCACTAATATGTTGCATTTCTGAAAGCAAACAAAAGTTTCTTTATTTATTAATCACAAGTAGGCTTATATTAAAACTGCAATGAAGTTACCGTGAAAATCCCCAAGCTGTCACACTCCAGCACCTGTTCAGGTCCACTGAGGGAGAATTTAGCATGGCCAGTACACATAACCAGCACGTCTTTCAGACTGTGGGAGGAAACTGGAGCACCTGGAGGAAACTCACGCAGACATGGAGAGAATGTGCAGACTCCACACAGACAGTGACCCAAACCGGGAACCGAACCTGGATTCCTGGCACTGTGAGACAGCAGTGCCAACCACTGTGCCACCATGTCGCCTTGAGAAAAACAAACAGGAATCAAAGAAAGGAAATGGTTGAATGTGTCCAACATTAGCTCATGGTCTACCAATGCCTTGATTTCAAAATGTCATGCTTGCATGCAGATCTCCCGGGACCTTGTCCATCGCAAATCTGTAACCTCCTATAAGTGTTCTGTTGTCCTCATACGCATCTTCCACTTTCTTCCCCCCGGCACTCCCCACCATTCATGAAAGCTACCTGAGTCCTAAGCCCTGGAATTCCTTCCCTAAACCTCTCCACCTTTGTCTCTTCCTTTGCAGTGTTCCTTAAAACCTATTTTTTTCACCAATCTTTGGTCACCTGACCTAATATCTCATTTTGTTCATTATATTTTTTGTCTGACCACGCTCCTGTAAAGCACTTTACCACATTAAAGAATACTTTACTACATTAAAGATACTACATAAGTGAAAATTGTTGATATAGAGGAAATAATTTCTGAACTCTTGCCACCCACCATAGGGTAGGGCTTAGATCAAAGATTACAATGATATTAGAGCAAGAAAGGGAACGGGCTGGTTGAGTTGTTACTTCAGAGAGACAATGGATTTAGGAAGTAGTCAGAGGCGAATGGAAGTGGAAAGGTGAAGAAAGCAGACTCAATGAGATCAATGTGCTTGGCAATTGGATGGGACTAATTGAGGTCCAGATTTTCATCAAACCTACCCCAGTGTGAACATGCAGCTTTTTGTGTTACAATATAATGCTATGTGATTGTCATCACCATCTTCCATTCAAAAGGAAAGGTTGGGGAGTGGGTGTGGGAAGGGGGGGTGGGGGAATGAGAAAGTCAAATGAGGGACAGAGAAGCAAAAGGGAAGAGCTACAGGTGGAAGAGATGAGACAGTAACATAGAGATAAAGAGTTACAGTAACATAATAACAATAGAGATGTGTAAGAACATGTCACAAAAGTCTGAAAAATCAGAGAGTTTCACTCTGTTTTTTTCAGTGAGCTACCCCATCCAATTTTCCCACACTCTGTCGATTGTTTTGGCAGTCAAGAGTTTCACGCTAGTGAGGGGTTGGGGGGAAAGTAAAGTAAAGTTTATTTATTAGTCATAAGTAAGGCTTACATTAACACTGCAATGAGGTTACTGTGAAATTCCCCTAGTCGCCACAGTCTGGCGCCTGTTTGGGTCAATGCACCTAACTAGAACGTCTTTCAGAATGTGGGAGGAAACCAGAGCACCTGGAGGAAACCCATGCAGACACGGAGAGAGCGGGCAAACTCCACACAAACAGTGACCCAAGCCGGAAATCGAACCCAGGTCCCTGGCGCTGTGAAGCAGCAGTGCTAACCACTGTGCTACTGTGCCACCCCCTTGCAACATATGCTCAGCTTTAAAAATCACATGGAGCAAAATTATATAGAGCTAAAAATACATATGGAATTTATTCTCCAAAGCATTATTAAAATTGTAGAATAATAAAATATAATTTGAATTATAGTTAATGTGAATCAGTGGCCTTGATGCTGCGAGTAGTTGGTATAACAATTTTAATTCAATAAACCAACATGTATAATTAACAGTGAATAAAATGCCGCAGGAAATCTGCAGCTATTGCAATAAAACTTTGGGGGCGATTTTACCGGCTCGTCCTGACAGTCGATCGTGGGGCGAGCCAGTAAGAGCGCAGGAGAGGCGAAAAATCAGTTCTGCGCCCAGGCAGGCGCAAGGCTGATTATAATATTTAAATCTATTTAAACAGTGGTTTAAATATTATTAGTGAGATTGGGATGCCTTTGACCGAGCTCACTTGCCTTGGCAGCCTCGTTGGTGCATTTCCTCACTGGTGAGGATCATGTATTGTCCCTATCAATGGGGACTTGATGTGGCAGCCTTGCTGGTAGGACTCAAGGCCATTGAAGCACCCCCCGCCCCCCCCCCCCCCCCCGGGGACGTCAAGGGCAGGGGGGCAGTGATCCTTGAGCAGTGCCACCCTGGCACTGCCAGCCTGGCACCCTGGCACTGCCAGCCTAGCACTGCCCAATGGGCACCAGGCAGTGCCATGGGGTGGGGCTTGAGGGGGGCAGGGGCCTAATAGGAGGTGCCAAGGCCATGATGGGAGCAGGGCCTAGGAGGAGGCTGGTAGGGGGAGCTGTGTTTTCTGCAATGGGGATCGGCTGAGGGGGGGGAGCTGCACACTCTGTAGTGATCAGCCGGGCGGGGGGTGGGAGGTAATTGAGATGTCCGGGGGTACAATCAGCCGGGCTTGGGCAGGGCAGACATGGTTAGCTGGGCAGGGCGCGATCAGCTGTCGGGGGAGGCAGGCAATATCTGGGGGAGGAGGTGACTGACAGATCTGTCTGTTCTTTTGCACAGAACAGAAACATCTGTGCATGCGCGATTGCACCCTCTACTGTGACAGCCAGTTTTCTGGCGATCTTAGGCCCTGCCCCTTCCCCTACTGGTGGGAAACAGATTGTGCATCATTTTTTGGACTAAGTGGCATGAGGTTTCATTTGTGGCTTTGCTGAAAAAACGGATTGAAACACTCCCATTTTCACGCCCGTTTGGCACTTAAAATATTCTTTGATAAGATCGCCCCCTTTGTGTATGGTGCTCATTTTCTGTGTGACGTTTTAAGGTGAAATTAGTCATTGACAGAAATCGGCAATGGTTAGTTGATGATGCATTTTACACAGTGCTTGCTTGATTTTTCCATGGAAAAAATAATTAGGTGGAATCTGGAGTGAACTGCTGATTTGTTATCACTTATTTTGTGCTACTGCTGAGGACCAATTTTACCACCATGCTTCCTGCATAGGATAGCCATCAAAATTTATAAATAGGGAAACCAGATGTCAATATTTTAATATATTTTATGAATTAACTAATCAATTCACTAAAATTTCTAACAAAATTTGTTTGTTTTCTGCATTAAGTCTTTTAAAACAATGGTGTTTTATGCAATTTATTATTGCATGATCAACATTATCCATTGATTTTTTTTGATTCCCTTCACATAGAATGACATGAACTTCATAGCACAGAAATAGACCATTCAGCCCATCTGCTCTATGCTGGCATATATGCTCCACATGAACCTCCTTCACTCAGTCTTCATTTCACACAGAGCCTTTGATTTCTTCTTCCCTCTTGTGCCAATTTAACTTTTCCTTCAATGCATCTACTATTTGTCTCAACGGCTTGTGGTAATAAATTCCACATTCTTGTCACTCTCAGTAAAGATGTTTCTCCTGAATTCGCTATTGGATTTATTTGTAACTATCTTCGAATTATAGACTCTCGTTTTGGTCCCCCTTTATCCTATTAAACCTTTCTGCCATATCAAAGACCTCAATTAGGTCCCTCTCAGCCTTCTCCTTTCTGGAAAAAAGAGCCTAACCTGTTCAATATTTTCTGATAGGTACAATCTCTCAGTTCTGATATCATCCTTTGAATCTTCTCCAATGCCTCTATATCCATCTTATAATATGGATCACAGTACCATATCATTGCTCCAAATGAAGTCGAACCGAGGTTCTAAACAAGCTTAACATGACTTATTTGCTTTTCAATTCAAGCCCTCTGGAAATAAACTTCAATACTTGGTTTACTTTTTGAATGGCATTATTAATCTGCTGTTACTTTTGGTGATCTGTGTATCGGTACCCATAGATCTCTTTGCTTCCTCACCCCATTTAATCTTTTATTATCTGAACAATATTTTATTATCTGAACCTTATTCTTCTGACCAAAAGATGTTACCTGTGGCTCAGTTGATTTCACTCTAGCCTGTGAGTCACAAAGTTGTGGGTTCAAATCCCATTCCACTAGTTATGCATAAAAATCAATTATTACAGTTGGATTTATTTGTAACTATCTTCTAATTATATGGATATAGAGGCATTGGAGAAGATGCAAAATGATCCACAAGGATGATATCAGAACTAAGAGATTGTACTTATCAGAAAAGATTGAATAGGTTAGGCTCTTTTTTCCAGGAAGAAGAAGGCTGAGAGGGTCCTAATCGAGGTCTTTGACATGGCAGAAAGGTTTAATAGGGTGGAGAGGGGACCAAAACTAGAGTCTATAATGAGAAACTCCAGTGCAGTACTGAGGTAATGCTGCACTGTTGATGATGTTGTTTTTAAGATAAGATGTTAAACCAAGTACCCTCTTTTAAGGCACGATTGGAAAGAAGAGCAAATGAGTTTTCTGCAGTGTGTTAGCTAGTATTTATTTCCCAATCAACATCTCAAAATCAGGTTATCTTACAATTATCACATTATTGTTTGTTGGAGAGTACTGTATGCAAATTGGCTGCCACGTCTCCTAAATACAACAGTGAATACATTTCAAAAGTACTTCATTGATGGTAAAGCATTTTCAGATGTCTGGTGGATGTGAAAGATGCTATATGAATGCAAGTTTTTTTCTTTTTCAAAATGCACCAAGTCATACAAATCCATATTGAGATTCATTTGCTAATTGAAAGCCAAATTTATTCATGTTTTCTTCAAGATCTTGGCCAGGGCTTCAATAGCACATTTTTCACGAGAGCTGTTGAGTTGAAATCAGTTTAATACTTTGGCTTATTTACACTTTTTTCTCAGTAAACAAAACCTTTAAAGTCCAAAATAAAAATTGACTTTTTAAAATCCTGATGTAATTAAATATAAACTTTCCTCCAATATTCAGGCATCTGAGCATCCTATTTGCAGAATGTTCCAATGTGCAATCTGTGTCATCTGAGTGTTTTGCACGATTTCCCAGGGTACATTAGTAGATTTTGAATTGAAGGAAAGTACATATAATTTCATCTCAGGATTTTCTTTGCTTTTAAGAGTCTTTGAAATAAACTGAAGATTGAATTATCAACGTTATGCTTTACACATATCTCACATTCAAATCCCTCTACATATCTTTGTATCATCAGCAAACTTAGCAACAGTGCCTTCAGTTCCTTCTTCCAAATTGTTAATGTATATTGTGAAAAGTTGTGGTCCCAGCACCGACCCCTGAGACACACCACAAATCACCGGCTGCCATCCTGAAAAAGATCCCTTTATCCCCACTCTCTGCCTTCTGCCAGTCAACCAATCCTCTATCCATGCCAGGACCTTACCCTTAACACCATGGGCTCTTAACTTATTTAACAGTCTCCCATGCGGCACCTTGTCAAAGGCCTTCTGGAAATCCAAATAAATCACGTCCACAGGTTCTCCTTTATCTAACTTCCTTGTTACCTCCTCAAAGAACTCTAATAGATTTGTCAGCCATGACCTCCCCTTGATGAAGCCGTGCTGACTCAGTCCTATTTTATCATGCACTTCCAAGTACACTGCGATCTCATCTTTAATAATGGACTCTAAAATCTTGCCAATGACTGAAGCCAGGCTAACCAGCCTATAATTTCCCGCCTGCTGCCTCTCTCCCTTCTTAAACAGCAGTGTTACATTAGCTACTTACCAGTCCTCTGGGACCCTCCCTGCCTCCAGTGATTCCTGAAAGATCACACCAATGCCTCCACAATTTCCGCAGCTATCTCTTTTAGAACCCTGGGGTGTTGTCCATCCGGTCCAGGCGATTTATCACCTTCAGACCTTTCAGTTTCCCCAGAACCTTCTCCTTATTGATGGCTACTACACTCACCTGTGCCCCCCGATTCTCCTGGAGCTCTGGCATTCCACAGGTGTCTTCTACCGTGAAGACTGATGCAAAGTAACTATTCAGTTCCTCTGCCATTTCTTTGTTTCCTATTATTACTTCTCCAGCCTCATTTTGCAGTTGTCCAATGTCTATTTTTGCCTCTTTCTTACCTTTTATATGTTGAAAAAAGCTCTTCCTATCTTTTTTTATATTACTAGCTAACTTACACTCATATATCATCTTCTCCCCTCTTATTGCCTTTTTAGTTGTCCTCTGCTCGTTTTTAAAGGCTTCCCAATCCTCTGGCTTCCCACTAATCCTTGCCACTTTGTATGCTTTTTCTTTTGCTTTTATGCTGACCTTGACTTCCCCCATCAGCCATGGATGCCTTGTCTTCCCCTTAGCATGTTTCCTCCTCCTTGAGATGAATTTCTGTTTTTGGGGGTTATTTTGGGAATAACCCCCAAAAACTCCTGCCATTGCTGTCCCACTGTCTTCCCTGCTAGGTTCCCTTTCCAATCAACTCTGGCCAGCTCCTCCCTCATGTCTTTATAGTTACCTTTATTTAATTGTAATACATCTGATTCCAGCTTCTCCCTCTCAAACTGCAGGGTAAATTCTATCATATTGTGGTCATTGCTCCCTAAGGGTTCCTTCACCTTAAGTTTCCTAATCAAGTCTGCTTCATTACAAAATCAAACCCTGGTTCCTGGTGCTGTAAGGTAGCAGTGCTAACCACTGTACCACCACTGTACCCACAGTGCCTTTTACAAGAATGCATGTGTAAAAATCTATCAACTTTAAGAGACAAAAGAGCATGAACTTACTTCACTCAGCAGTAAAAGAAAATAATTTAGCATTAAAGATGATTCAGCTAGCGCCAAAAATAACTAAGTAAACAATGATATAAGTAAAGCAATAGCCAGAAATTGTAGTATAGGCAGTGTAGTGGCACTGTAGATTACGGGATTGCTGGATGGGAGGGGGGGGGGGGGGGGGATGCAGTTAAGTGAAGTTCTAACTAAAATGAGATAAAAGTTGTAAGCTGGCGTAGTCTCTTGCAAAAGTTCGTATTCCAATGCATTTCTTTCCACTTTGAACGATTGAGAAGGAAAGATAACACATATTCAGCTGTAAAAATAACCTAACATTAAACTCATACTCTCTGTTTCAAGTTCAATTTACTAACTAAATTAGCCACAATCCAGCAACAACACTATTTATGCACAAAACCAATTTATTTTGTTTCTTACTGACTTAGAAATCATAGGTATTTTATTCAGAACATTTGCATGTTATCTTCTTGGGCCCGAAGAGCTGGTTTCTGTTGCTTCTGGTTTACTTGTCTTTATTTCGAGGGGAAATTTATCCATTGCTTAAGTTGAATGTAATACCCAAGACGACACAGTTCTTAATGGAGATTTCCAGTCAGTTGGTTTCTGATTAGCAGATATCGACGTCTTTCCCCTGGGACTTGGCCTCCAAGAATCCGTTTAGTCATAACATAGTTTTCTTCTTTGGTTTATACCAACCAAAGTCATCAGCAATTTTTTGTTCTCTATGACTTAATACAAAATGTATACACAGGAAACGTTTTTATTCAGAACCAATTGTCAGGGCGAGAAATACATCTTTGCTTGTTTTTACAAATGTATTCTCTTTTATTCGCTATATTCTTCCAAGTATAGATATATACAAGAACAAAAAATATCAACAAGTTAAATTAAAGAACACGGGGTTAAACCAAAAGAAGAAAACAACTGGCATGAGCTTCTTGCTTTTCTTGGCTTCGGGAGACGTTGCCCACTTGCTTATTTTACGTCACGATTCCATAAACTGTTTCCAGGCACTGGAGAAAAAAATGTGCTTGGTTTATTTTACACGTAAGAACATCTGGAAACAGTCAGGAGATAGCGCTCAGAGAACTCCTCCAGTGATCGCAGGGAATGGCCTGCAAGACTGCATATTTTCTTTTCCCCGTCAATTTCCACGCTTCATTCGGTCGTTTTCTTTACTTTTTACCGTTCCTCACTCATTTAACCCTCAGAGAGCTGCCCTGGATATTTTCCCTCCTCCCATAATTTCCACTGAACAGAGTGAAAGCGAGCTTGGAATGTGTATGATGTGCTCTTTGTGAAGCCCCGGATGTAGTCAGGATGTGGTGTGAGAAAGAGGGAGGTAGAGAGGATCAGTTACTTGCGTTTTATTGTAATAATGGGGATCAGGTAATAAATCGCCGTTTGCGGAACAAAAATCTGACGTATTTAAATGGTGAATGAAAACAAGAGGATGTATATTCCCGAGGAAAACCATCAAGGTAAGAACTGTGAAACAGGGAAGGGGAAAAAGAGACAGAAAACGAGGAGCATCACAATCTTATTCCCATGAACATAACCGGTGGGTGCTTGGGTTGTACAGCAACATTTAACAGGCAGTTTGGCAGAATAAATATGTTTATGCAGCGTCTTGCACGTTTTTCTCCCAAAGATTAACCTGCAGACATGCATGGTGAAGCATTCGTTCGAAGCAGTGCTGCTGCATATGTATTTCACATGAAATTGACATGCGATCAAGTTGTCCAGACGTCTTTTAAAAATGCTCTATTATAGTTAAATACGATATATATATAGGAAGAACGTTTAGAGATTGTATCGCAAAGGTAAAACGAACAGTATCTAAATTTGCCTTCAAGGTTTTTTTTAAATCGAGCTCCCGGATGAATCATTATTTCTTGAACTATGGACGGAGATTTGTTTTTTTTCTTCAGTTTTTTATAATTTTTCGCGGCGAAGGAAATGGCTCCACCAGCTGTAAAGTCATTATTTAAAGTTGCAGCTTTTCCTTTTAATCTCAAATCTCGTACATTTTTAAATGTAAATAATATATTCTGTGTTTTGCCTAATCGTTTCACACATAGGAAAAGTTATTTATCCGTGATGTAATATTCTTTACTGTTTTGATTAGAAATCCCCAACAGACTTTGCTTGATTGAAAATAGGAGAATTATCATGAATTGGCAGCAATTAGTTGAAAAAAATACTGCAGGTTACATGATATGGTGTATACATATCTAACATTTTATACATTTTTTATTCCAGGCGCCAACTATGGTAGCAGTCGGGCGGTACTTGCCCATGGCCTTCCCAATGCCAGGGGGGACGGTCTGGCTCCAGAGCACATCCCAAGTCCGGGGGCTGCCTTGTCTTGGCAAGCGGCCATTGACGCGGCCAGACAAGCCAAAGCTGCCGCGATGATGGGCAACAATATGGTCTCTACGGCCAACTCAACCCAAAGGAAAAGGCAACAGTATAACAAACAGAAAAAACAAGCAAACGCCGCGACCACACGCCCACCACGGGCTCTCTTCTGTTTGACTCTCAAAAACCCTGTGAGGCGAGCATGTATCAACATAGTCGAATGGAAGTATCCTTTAAGGTAGAAAATAATGGGAGAATCTCGACCAGCTAAACATTATAAAATGTTTGCAGGCATGAAAGTATGCAAATACTTATGCACAGACAGTTCGAAATGCTTTTCTACAAAGATGCAGAGCACACATACGCGCAAGCGATGGGGTAGTAGGAGACTTTGGAACCTTCCAAACATCCAGTTTTAACGCAGTAAGGTAATCCAAGGAGGATTATCAAACAAATCTTATAACTAGATATTAGGATAGGTGACGAGGTAATGGAGAAATTTGAAAACAAGGATACGACTTTTACATTGACAACTGGACGCCAATACAGATCAGCAAGCCTGGGGCTAATGAATGAATGAATGGAACTTGGTGAGAGTTCGTATACCTGCAACAGTTTGAGATGAGCTCACGTTTAGAGAGTGCCGTGTTGGGGGCCAGTTAAGAAAGCATTGGAAAGTCTAGCGGGAGCAAAGATATGGATAAGAATTTCAGCAGCAGTTGAGCTGAGGTGGAGTGGTGACTGGAGATATAAAGATGGAATTAAGTGGTGTTGATAATGGATAAGGTGAAATTGCAAGATCGGGTTAGGAGAATATTGCAAAATTCGGATTTAGTTTTGAGCAGTGACTAGGGAGAGACATGGAGTTGGTAAATGGGAAATCTGTGCTGGGGACTGGAGACCATAACTCCCCAGTGATTAATTGGAGGAAGTTTCTGTTTATTCAGCACTGAATATTGAACAAGCACAGTGACAAATCAGAGGGAGTGGAGGGGAGGGGTTCAATGGTGATGAGTTAGAATTGGGTGTTATCAGCATAAATGTGGAATCTAACGTGTTTTTGGATGTCATTGCTGAGAGGCAGGATATCAATGAGAAATTGGAGGTGGCCCAGAAAAAATCCTTGTGTGATTCCAGAGGTAAAGATGCCAGAAGAAAAGTCATTGTAGAAGTTTTTTTTTCTGATTATGACTTGATGGTTAGCAATGTAACTAGCCAGAGCACATTTGTGTACATACACACACACACACAGGCACACATATGCTTACTTGAAGTGATCCTGACAATGAACGAAGTTGACATGTTCGGGATTAACCATCTTTTACATATTTTAACTTGTTTTCCAGAGTTACACTTCACGAGGACAAATTTATTTCCAAACATATTGACGCGCATATATTGAATTTTCAAGAACTACATACCCTACACATCCTGTAGGAACCTCAAAAAACACAGGTCTATTTCTGATATGTAACATATTAGTGTCTTTTTCATTTATTTGGGACATTCCTGGTGAATTACAAATTATACTCCCTTCAAGATATATTTAATTTCAAACAAATAAGATGTCAATCTTTGTTTTTGGGTTGTAATTTATTTTTCGAATTAAGATGGCTCCTTAACTCTTACTCTCAGGCCATTCGAAATAATTATTCTCCTAACTATTTTCGCTAATTGTGTGGCCTTAGCCGTCTACATACCTTTCCCAGAAGACGACTCGAATGCAACCAATTTCAATTTGGTAAGTTCTAAGTGTTTCCGTTGTTGTTCAACTGGCTTGCTCTGTGGTATGTTTTGAAATCAGGAAGTGTGTGTTTTTTTGGAAATGTATGGATTTATTATAAACGTAATATTGACTATGTTATGCATTCTCGAGTTATATTGAAAAATTGGAAGCGTTTTCCCGTCTAGTGCTTAGTCGTGAACGTAAATTATTTCTGTTGGGCTTGGTTGGTGATGTTGAATTTGACCCCGCGATGACCGCTCTGCGTGTTGGTAATGTTTGGCTTTTGATTTGAAAAGTGTTCTCAGTTGGCTGTTATGCTTAACGACGGCGGTGATTGAAGAGACGCGTTATACCTATCGTGAACATTTGGTTTTGTAATATTGACGGTCATTTAGTACTGTCGCACGTCTTTAAATGCAGCTTTGTCTGAACCATTCGTGGATGATGTATTGGCGATATTAACAAATTGCCTCTGACTGTAATCCGATCACCATAATCGGATTGATGATGAGCTTGTTAGTGGTCCGTAAAATGGCGGCCTGTTTAATCGTCTCGAATTGCTATCGGTTCTACTTTTAGGGAGGATGTTGGAGAGATTGTGAAGGCAGATTTATTAAAGATATACTGAACAAATATGGAAAATCCCAGAATGCTGCCATTGACCTGAAAATAAATTAAAGATATTTGAAAATAATCTGTCAACATTGAAACAACGTAAGCAATGTCATAACAGTTAAAATGGTGAATATTGTTTACCGATTTCTTAAGTGACCAATATTTCTAAATCTTTCCAAAGAATGTATAATTGGGATGCTATATTTACAAACTAATGGCCTATCTTAATATGTCAACAGAACCAGTGTAATCTTTAAAAAATGTACGTCTTGGTATTTGTTCACATCATTCTATACTTAATATGTTGAATAACATATACTGTGAGAACTGTTTGCTGCTTTGGAGCATAATTTTATACCTAGCTGTAGATTTCTCTTAAAATCTTAAGAAATAAACACGATTGTGGCATTGTCAGTCAACCATCTACAGGAAATCCTTAGCATGTGAAGTCAAGTGGCAGTGACACAACCGTAAGAACACCACTAGTTCCTGGCATTTATAATATCAATACATCATACTGGCAATGACATTGTGCAATTGACAATTTTATGTATTTTTAATTTTTGAGTTCAGTTGATGTCGTAGTTCACAGGAACAAAATAATTAGTGTTTTTTTCCCAGCGAATCTGGAATCATTGCTCTCTGCCTTAGCAACAGCTTCTGTATCCCAATTGTAGCTTTTGGTTTAGTATGTGTTATAAACCTAAAGGACGACATATATATTTTCATGAATATACAATAATCATAGACTTTATTTTGAGACAAATAATTGCATTTATTAGAGTTGAGTAAAGCTACAGAGAGACATTTTACTGGCAAGGCAGTATTGCCCATATCTAGTTGCCAGAGCCGGTGAATGTTATGAGTGCTTGCCACGACTAGTCAAATGAGCTGACCTCTCTTTGACCCCCAGATATATGGGAGGGTCAGGTGGGCGAATTTTGGGAGTTTTGAGGCATTAGTATTTAGCAGTACTGGAGAGGGAAAATCCAGGTTTGCTACCTAAAGGATAATTATCTATTTTGTACTATTTTAAATGGTTTTGGCCTTTGAAATAATGCAGAATAAGTCAGAATTGGCACACCTGTGACGAGAAGAATCCAGCCTTTTTGACAGCATTGAAATCCTTTGATCCGGCATCTCCCTGGAGGAGAAATGTGGGGTTATAGGTAGAACCATGAAAATTTGAAGTTTAGCATTACTGGGAGTTGGAAATGTAAATAATCATTTTGCACATGGATCTCTTGCGGTAAAGTTTCTTGTTCTTGCATTTGAGATTATTGGGCCTTTGGGCTCACCCAGTGCAGAAAATTAATAGTACATATTTTTGCTCTTGTTTTGTGGTGTGTATATATTCTCTTTTATTCACCCATATGCTATCTATATTTAAAAACATAATATCAGGATCAACAGGTTCATGATATGAGTTATGATATCAGGGTCAACAGGTTCATGCCGGTTTACGCAATATACATAAGCTTCCTCACATCTCTCGTTATCTAATTTAGCATCACCTTACATTCCTTTCTCAAGTGCATATCTAGCTTCCCCACAATGCATTTCTGCTATTTTGCCCAACTACTCTTTGTGGTAGCAACTTCTACATTCTTGCCATTTCTATTTTTTCCTGAATTTCCTATTTGTTTTGATCGTGACAATCT
Source organism: Mustelus asterias (assembly GCF_964213995.1). Lineage (NCBI taxonomy): Eukaryota > Metazoa > Chordata > Chondrichthyes > Carcharhiniformes > Triakidae > Mustelus > Mustelus asterias. The sequence continues at coordinate 40,669,808 of NC_135809.1, read as the reverse complement.
TATTTGTTTGGCCCCTACCCTCATAAGTGGAAACATATTTTCTATATCTACCCTATGTACAATTTCATAATCTTTAAGGACTTCTATATCAGACTATCCCTAGCATGTTCAATTTTTCCTGTAGATATAATCTCAGTTCTCCTTGTAAATATTTGTATTTCTTAAAAGCTATTCAGTGTACTATATATGAAATCAGTTTTTTTTTGTTTTCATCAAATTGCTTTGAAAAATAATTGAACACAAACCACTAGAAGTTAAAGCAAAATATTGAGCTAGCACTGATGTATGCTGGGAAATTGGGTACACTCTGATGATACTGTATGATTGAAATTAAGATGACATCAGAGCTGAAATAAAAAGACCAGGCTTTTAAGAGAAAATGAAAACTTTGAAGGAGAAATTTAAGAAGTACAAGGACAATTCAGCATGTAATTTTACTCCGGTTATTGTGAAATTTTGTTTTTGATTTGCTTTATTTAAGTACGTATTTTGGTAATTTTGGTAATTTAGAAATTTTAGTACCAAGAAGCATTTTAAGTGGTTTTTTGGAATGACCATAAATTAGCAGAGGGGAATGTGCAACAAGACCTGGGTGTCTTCATACACCAGTCACTGAAGGTAAGCATGCAGGTGCAGCAGGCAGTTAAAAAGACAAATGGTATGTTGGCCTTCATAGCGAGAGGATTCAAGTACAGGAGCAGGGATAGAACATAGAAAAGCTACAGCACAATCAGGCTCTTCGGCCCACAAGTTGCGCCGAACATGTCCCTACCTACTAGGCTTACCTATAACCCTTTATCTTACTAACATCCATGAACTTATCCAAAAGTCTCTTAAAAGACCCTATCGAATCCGCCTCCACCACCACTACCGGCAGCTGATTCCACGAACCCACCACCCTCTGAGTGAAAAACTTACCCCAACATCTCCTCTGTACCTACTCCCTAGCACCCTAAACCTGTGAACTCTTGTGGCAACCATTTCAGCCCTGGGTAAAAGCCTCTGAGAATCCACTCTATCAATACCTCTCAACATCTTATTCACCTCTATCAGGTCGCCTCTCATCCTTCGCTTCTCCAAGGAGAAAAGACCTAGCTCTCTCAACCTATCCTCATAAGGCATGCCACCTAATCCAGGCAACATCCTTGTAAATCTCCTCTGCACCCTTTCTATGCCTTCCACATCCTTTCTGTAATGAGGCGACCAGAACTGGGCACAGTACTCCAGGTGAGGTCTGACCAGGGTCCTATACAGCTGCAGCATTATCTCCCGATTTCTAAACTCAATTCCTCTATTGATGAAGGCCAGTATTCCATACGCCTTCTTAACCACAGCCTCTACCTGCGACGCTGCTTTGAGTGTCCTATGAACCCAGACCCCAAGATCCTTCTGATCTTCCACACTGCCAAGCGTCTTACCCTTAATATTATATTCTTTCATCCTATTCGACCTGCCAAAATAAACCACCACACACTTATCTGGGTTGAAGTCCATCTGCCACTTCTTCGCCCAGTCTTGTATCTTATCTATGTCTCGTTGCAACTGCTGACATCCCTCTACACTATCCACAACACCACCAACCTTTGTGAGATCAGCAAACTTGCCAACCCATCCTTCCACTTTCTCATCCAGGTCATTTATAAAAACACAAAGAGCAAGGGTCCCAGAAAAGATCCCTGGGGTACTCCACTGGTGACCGACCTCCATGCTGAAAAAGACCCATCTACAACCACTCTTTGCCTTCTGTGGGCAAGCCAGTTCTGAATCCACTTGGCAATGTCCCCTTGTATCCCATGCCCCTTCACTTTCTCAATAAGCCTTGCATGGGGCACCTTATCAAACGCCTTGCTGAAATCCATATAAACTACATCTACCGCTTTTCCCTCGTCTGTGTCCAGTTACATCTTCAAAAAATTCAATTAGGCTCGTAAGGCATGATCTGCCTTTGACAAAGCCGTGCTGGCTATTTCTGATCATACTATTCCTCTCCAGATGTTCATAAATCCTGCCTCTCAGGATCTTCTCCATCAACTTAGCAACCACTGAGGTTAGACTCACTGGTCTATAATTTCCCGGGCTATCTCTTCTCCCTTTCTTGAATAACGGAACCACATCCGCAATCCTCCAATCCTCTGGAACCTCTCCCATCTCCATTGATGACGCAAAGAGCATCGCCAGAGGCTCAGCAATCTCGTCCCTCGCCTCCCACAGTAGCCTGGGGTACATCCCACCCGGTCCCGGTGATTTATCTAACTTGATGCTTTTCAAAAGCTCCAACACGTCCTCTTTCCTAATGTCCACATGCTCAATCTTCTCAGTCCACTGCAAGTCTGCACTGCAACTACCAAGATCCTTTTCCACTGTGAATACTGAAGCAAAGTATTCATTGAGTACCTCTGCTATTTCTACCGGTTCTATACAGACTTTCCCACCGTCACATTTGATAGGTCCTACTCCTTCATATCTTACCTTCTTGCTCTTAACATACTTGTAGAATGCATTGGGGTTTTCCTTTATCCTGCCTGCCAACGCCTTCTCATGACCCCTTCTTGCTCTTCTAATTTCCCTCTTAAGTTCCTTCCTACTAGTCGTATACTCTTCTAGATTTCTAACATTACCTAGCTCCCTGAACCTTTTGTCGGCTTTTCTTTTCTTCTTGACTAAATTCGTTATAGCTTTCGTGCACCATGGTTCCTGTAACCTACCATTACTCCAGTGTCTCATTGGAACGTTGCTGTGCAGAGCTCCAGACAAATTTTCCTTGAAAATTTGCCACATTTCTTCTGTACATTTCCCTGAGAAAACCACCTTCCAATTTATGCCTCTAATTTCCTGCCTAATAGCCTCATAATTGCCCTTACTCCAAATAAACACTTTCCTAGCTTGACTGATCCTATCTCTCTCCAATGCTAATGTAAAGGAGATAGAGTTATGATCGCTATCCCCAAAATGCTCTCCCACTGAGAGATCTGATCAGGTTCATTCCCTAATACCAAATCAAGTACAGCGTCTCCTCTTGTAGGCTTATCCACATCCTGTGTCAGGAAGCCCTCCTGAACACACCTAACAAACTCCTCCCCATCTAAACCCCTTACCCTAGGGATATTCCAATCGATATTTGGGAAATTAAAATCTCCCATCACGACCACTCTGTTATTATCACATCTCTCCAGGATCTGCTTCCCAATCCGCTCCTCCACATCCCTGCTACTATTGGGCGGCCTATAGAAAACACTCAGTAAAGTTATTGACCCCTTCCTGTTGCGAACCTCCACCCACAGAGATTCTGTAGACAATCCCTCTGTGGCGTCCATCTTTTCTATAGCCGTGACACTATCCCTGATCAACAGTGCCACTCCCCCACCTCTTTTGCCTCCTTCCCTGTCCCTCCTGAAACATCTGAAACCCGGCACTTGAAGTATCCAGTCCTGTCCCTGAGATAACCAAGTCTCTGTAATGGCCACCACATCACACTTGCAAGTAGTGATCCACGCTCTAAGCTCATCCATTTTGTTCACTACACTCCTTGCGTTAAAATAAACACATCTCAACCCTTCGGTCTGAGCGCTCCCCTTCTCCGTCACCTGCGTATCCTCCCTCTCACACTGTCTACAAGCCCCTTTTATTTTTAAGCTAACCTCCTCTCTTCCAGTCACCTCATTTTGATTCCCACCCCCCAACCATTCTAGTTTAAACACTCCCCAGTAGCCTTAGCAAACCTTCCCGCCAGGATATTGGTCCCCCTGGGATTTAAGTGAAACCCATCCTTTTTGTACCAGTCGCACCTGCCCCTGAAGATCCAGGAACCTGAATCCCTGACCCCTGCTCCAATCCCTCAGCCACGCATTTATCCTCCACCTTATTCCGTTCCTTCCCTTACTGTCTCATGGATGTCGTAATGCAATTGTACAGGGCCTTGGTAAGGCCACATCTGGAATATTGTGTGCAATTTTGGCCTCCTTATCTGAGGAAGGATGTTCTTGCTCTAGAGGGAGTGCAAAGTAGGTTTACTGGACTGAGTCCTGGGATGGCAGGACTGACTTATGAGGAGATATTGAATTGGTTAGGATTGCATTCACTGATGTTCAGAAGAATGAGGGGTTATCTCATATAAAATTCTAACAGGACTAAACAGGGTAAATGTAAAAAAGATATTCCCGATGGTGGGGGTGTCCAGAACCAGGGGTCACAGTCTGAGGATACAGGGTAGACCGTTTAGGACAGAGATGAGGAGAAATTTATTTACCCAGAGAGTGGTCAGCCTATGGAATTCACTAGCACAGAAAGTAGTTAAGGCCGAAAGATTGAATGTTTTCAAGAAGCAGCTATAGCACTTGAGGCAAAAAGGATGAAAGGATATGGGGGCAAGGTGGGATCAGGCTGTTGAGTTGGATGATCAGCCATGATCATAATGAATGGCGGAGCAGGCTTGAAGGGCTGGATGGCCTCCTGCTCCTATTTTTTATGTTTCTACGTTTCTATGACCCAGTAGCAAACTTTTTAATCATGATGTTATTTACCGCTATTATATAATAGCAACTTTTGTCACACAACATAATGTTGAAACATTCTATCAAAGCCACTTGCAGGAGTAACAGGTATTGCAAATATTTATCAATTTTCAATATAATGCCCCATGTACTGAACAAAGAACAAAGAACAAACAGCACAGGAACAGGTCCTCCAGCCCATCAAGTCTGTGGCGACACAGATGCCCCTCTAATCTAATATTTCCTTGCCTCAATGTGGCCCATAGCCCTCTATTTCCTGCGTATTCATGTATCTATCCAGATCCTCTTGAATGTTGTTATAGTATCTGCTTCCACCACCTCCTTCAGCAGTGCATTCCAGGCATTCACCATCCTTTGTGTGAAAAACTTGCCCCTTACATCTCTTTTAAACTTTCCCCCTATCACTTTCAACCTGTGCTCCCGAGTAATTGACCCTTTGACCCTTGGAAAAAGACTCTGACTATCCACTTTATCCAAGCCTGTCATAATCTTGTAAACCTCTATCAGGTCCCCCCATATCCTCCGGCGCTCCAGTGAAAACAATCCAAGTTTGTTCAACCTTTCTTCATAGTCCATTTCCTCCTGGTAAATCTCTTCTGCACCTTTTCCAATGCATCAGCATCCTTCTGGTGGTTAGCGACCAGAATTGTACACAATACTCCATATGCGGCCTAACCAAACTCTTATACAGCTGCAACATGATTTTCCAATTCCTATACTCAATGCCCCGACCAATGAAGGCCAGCATGCCATATGCCTTCTTGACCACCTTGTCCACCTGTGTTGCTACCTTGAGGGAACTGTGGATCTGCACTCCTAGATCCCTCTGCATGCTAATACTAAGGACTCTACTATTTACTGTGTACTTTCCTTCTGCAGTAGACCTTCCAAAGTGCATCATCTCACATTTGTCCGGGTTAAATTCCATCTGCCATCTTTTGGCCCAGGTGTGCAGTCGATTTATATCCTGCTGTATTCTCTGACAATCCTCCTCACTAACCGCTACTCCCCCAATTTTTGTATCATCTGCAAAATTACGAATCAGACCACCTACATTTTCCTCCAAATCATTTATATATATTACAAACAACAGAGGTCCCAGCACTGATCCTTGTGGAACACTGCTTGAAACAGACCTCCAGTTAGAAAAATACCCTTTCATTCTACTCTCTCCTTTCTATGCCCAAGCCAGTTTTGTACCTTTCTTAACAGCTCACATCGGATCCCACATGACTTCGCCTTCTCTATCAGCCTGCCATGAGGAACCTTATCGAAGGCTTTACTAAAGTCCATGTATACAACATCCACTGCCCTGCCCTGGGCAATTTTTCTTGTCACTTCCTCAAAGAACTCAATCAAGTTTGTGAAACACGACCTCCCCTTCATAAAACCAGGCTGCGTATCGCTAATAAGCCTATTTTTTCCAGATGTGAGTACACCCTGTCCCTAAGAATCTTCTCCAATAATTTCCCCACCACTGATGTAAGGCTCACAGGCCAATAATTTTCCGGATTGTCTCTTCTGCCCTCTTAAACAGAGGAACAAGGCTCACTACTCTCCAATCGTCTGGTACCTTGCCCGTGACTAAAGAGGATACAAAGATTTTGGCCAAGGCCTCAGCAATTTCTCCCCTTGCCTCTCTCAGTATTCTGGGATAGACCCTACCTGGCCCTGGGGACTTGTCCACCCTAATGTTTTTCAAAACCTCCAATACCTCCTCCCTTTTTATCTCAACATGTCCTACAATGTCAACATCCTCCTTTCAATGCTCACCATCCACCACATCCTTCTCCTTTGTGAATACTGATGCAAAGTACTCGTTAAGGACCTCATCCACCTCATTTGGCTCCACACACAAATTCCCTCCATTGTCCTTGAGTGGACCTACCCTTTCCTTAGCTACCCACTAAGTGTTCCTATATCTATCCTATTGAATTCCTTTATCATTTTGATCATCCTCAACCTCCTGCACTAAAGGAAATGCAAGCCAAGTTTAGGCAAGCTGTCCTCAAAATGTTAATCTTTTGTACTCCAGTATAATTCTGGTGAATCTGCTGTATTCCCTGAAATGCCAGTATACCCATCCTAATGTGTGGTGCCAAAAACAAAGCAGTACTTAACATGGGGCCTAACCAAGACATTGTACAACTGCAACATAATTTTTTTCTCCTTTTTGTTACATCCCACTTGAGATAAGGTCATTTCATTAGCCTTTTTGGCCACTTTTTGTAGCTCTGGACTTCCAAGTAAGCACTTACAACCTTTACCAGTGAGTTTTTCTGACATCTTGATTAATTTTATCATTGCAGTCCCCCACTATCTTGATGCTGGTTTTGCCTGCTTCTAGTCAGTTCTAGAAATTCCAATTCCTTTCTTTGTTCAAACAGGAGTTATTAACAGAATCATGGACTGAATTTTCCTGAATTTTATCTAAGTGTTGGTTCCAGTGAGAAAACCGGAAAGAATTCCTCCAGCACCGATGGCGGGAAATTCACCGAATATTGAGCATCTTTAACAACATTTCTTTTCCCACATGAATCACACTATACTCGCAGTGGCTTGCCTCTCATTCATTCGCCCTGGGAAAACTTAATCTCTGCATTCAGTGGGGCACTTCTTTTAAACAACCCCCCCCCCAGCATTTGTTCCAGCTTCAGTCGAGGGGATGGATGCCAGCAAATCAGCACTAAAATTCTTTGAGGGCGTCCTCACTAAACTCCCAGATGGTGTGGAGCAGAGGTGTGATGTCCTATACCTGTGTTTCCGCAGATATCCATCCTCCAATGTTACCACCCTTGCTTGGGAGGCATTGGCCGTCATAGTGAGTGCCAGCTTGATGCACAAGAGGACGGGGCAACAGTGCAGCCAGGGAAAATTTACCACCTCATGTCTCCTGCTGCACCCCTTCACACATTCTTCACACCTCCACGGTGATCTTTCACCCAGCCACCTCACAGATTCCCAATACCTTTCAAGGGGTATTCCCCCGACTCCTCTTGGTCCCCCCAATAAGTCTTCTGCTCCTTACATCCCAGCTTCCACTCACGTCGTACACATGCCAGACTGCATCACCATCTGAACTGGCAGGACTCCTGACTACACTCTCCCAATCTGTCTCATTGCTGGCCAACCTTAGCACAACTGTTGTGAGTGTGCACAACCTGCTGAAGTCATGCCTGAGATGAGATGCCTCAACCCTTTGAGGAAAGAGCCCGAGAGCTGGTCGGTGAGCAGCAGGACTGCACCCGTGCAGAGGGAGTTGTTCAGGCAGCAGACAAAAATGAGAACCCTCAAGACATACATGGTTCAATTCTTATGTGAGTAATTTTTCTCCTGTCAGTTAACCCTCGGGGTGCATCAATACCATCTCACTTCCCTTGCAGGTCAATTAGTCGACAGGCCTGGACCATCCTTACACCCTCTGGACACCACAGACCTGAGCAGCTCTGAGGGAGACATCTCAGAGATGATAATTGAAGAGGGATCACATCTGTCACCCGCATCTTCCACCAGCACAGATACTCACACCTCGGAAGGATTAACCAGTAGACAGGCTTCTGGGTCACTCATTGGTGAGCACTTCACAGATGAAGATCCACAGCAGGAGGAGGAAGGAAAACCCCAAGGATCCAGCACTTGGAGGGATGCCGGAGCCTAGGACTCTGCTGAGCCCCTGGCCAATGTCGTGCCCTGGGCCCGGTTATGCTAGAGCTGCAAATGCAGGGTCACGGGCATCACAAAGGAATGACAGCAGCCACTCTCAGACTGCAAGGCTGACTGGAGGAGTCCTGGTGCCTTCTGTCCAAGGAGATGGTGCCAACACGACAATGCAGCAAAGCTAATACTTGAGAGTGGCATACGCAGAGAAGACCTTGGTATAGGACCTGCACTCCATAGCGGGGGATGTCTGGTCCATGGTTCAGCTTTTGATCTCCATGGCTGAGGGATGAGCTCCATGGTGTAGAGCTTTAACTGCATGGTGCAGGCACTAGTGGAATCCACAAATGTCAATGGCAGAAGGTGGCGCGGCTTTTGGATCTCACTTCACACTTTATTCCATGGAGGAACATAGGGGCCCCTGGGCACCTGAAGTCAGGAGTGCAGCCTGGGCTCCTCCACCCAGGAGATGTTGGGGTGCCCAGCCTATCAGACAGCCCTTACCTGTGAGTTATACACCTCTAGCTCCGCACACCGATGAAGGCAGCACTGCAACAACCGTCAGTCTGAAATAATGCCCAGACCCTCAAGGTCTAGGCCGCCCAGGGGTCACCCGCTAAGGTAACCTCAGGCAAGAGGATGTGGAAAGCAGCAGGCCACCTCAACCTCAGCTGTGCATCCTGGGAATACACCTAGACGTAGCAGGAGATACTGTGAGGGTGTTCCTTACCCTTCACTCCATGCAGGTCCCAGCCAATGCCTGAGGTCCTTCCTCCTCCTCCTCCGTGTGTTGACCCTCCCTCCTTGACCTCCTCCTCATTCGAGGAGATGTGGTGCTCCTCCAGCACCTCCTGGTCTGGCTAGTCTCCCTGCTGCAATGCCAAGTTGTGAGGAGCATAGCAGACTACAATGATGCGGGACACCCTCTGGGGGCTGTATTGGAGAGCTAACCGGTCCAAGCACTGGGACTGCATCTTTAGCAGTCCAATTGCCTACTTGATCAGCATGCACATTGATGTATGAGCCTCGATATAGCAGATATTTGTGGCCTCCGTACTGGTGTCATCAGCCACCTCCTGACGGGTGTATCCCCTCCCCCCGAGGAGTCAGCCATTGCTTTTCCTCAAATGGGTGGCACGGTGGCTCAGTGGTTAGCACTGCTGCCTCACAGGTTCAATTCCGGCCTCAGGCCACTGTCTGTGTGGAGCTTGCACATTCTTCCTGTGCCTGCGTGGGTTTCCTCCAGGTGTTCTGGTTTCCTCCCACACTTCAAAGATGTGCGGGTTAGGCTGATTGGCCATGCTAAATTGCCCCTCGGTGTCAGGGGGATTATCAGGGTAAATATGTGCAGTTATGGGGAATAGGCCTGGATGGGAATGTGGTCGGTGCAGACTCGATAGGCCAAATGGCCTCCTTCTGCATTGTCGGGACTCTGTGATTCTCTATGATTCGCTTTATGAAATACGGGTGTGATTTGCGAGCACACCAAAATGTAACTGTCATGGATGCTCCCCGGAAATGGCACACACTTGCATTATGCACATCATGTGGTCACAGACGATCTGGATATTGAAAGAGTAGTATCTTTTGTATATTGAAGAATGATGCTAGGGAGTATGGAGGGTTATAAACAATGGAGCTTTATTTACAGGCATGTGTTAACTTACATGGCTGCCTCTTTTCTGCCCGTTTCCTGTGCTAGGGACATACGGGCGGGATTTTCTGGCCATGCTTGCCCAAAAACACGAAAATCCTGACTGAGGTCAATGGACCTTTGCATGGTCGTCGTCTAGAAAGTAGTTGAGGCCAAAACATTGTATGTTTTCAAGAAGAAGTTAAATATAGCACTTGGGGTGAAGAAGATCAAAGGGGGGAGGTGGGATATGGCTATTGTTGGATGATCAGCCATGATCATAATTAATGGTGGAGCAGGCATGAAGGTCTGAATGGCCTCCTGCCCCTATTTTCTATGATTCTATGTGACAGCCTGCCACCCTGACACCAATCCCTGACAGTCAAACCTCCATAGCTAGTGGGCTTGAACTTCCAAACAGCTCATCCTGTTTGGCCTCACACTGCTGTCTGAGTGTGGGGTTAAACTCTCACTGCAGTCTCTCTCTCTCTCTCTCTCTCTCTCTTTCCCACACTTTATCCCCCCACCTCCCCAAGTGACAGGGTCTTCAGGTCTCATGAGGCAGGGAAGCACCTCTTTTCTGAGTCCCCCACTCTGCCCTCGCAGCCTGACATCTCATGGTACCCTACCTAAGAACCTCACAGTTGCCGACCATCTGTATTCTCCTCTTCCCACCCAGCTCCCACTCTGAAAGGGCACTTGCTCAGCAGCGATAGCGACATAAACCGAGCAAAGAAGACATGGGAAGCGCTGTTATAATGCCTTTCGTCACTCCCCTTTAAACCTAGCTGTACCCCAACATGAAAGAAACCTAAGGCCTATGTGCTATTTCTTCCCCCTGAGATAGTGATACTGAAGCCCCCCCCCCACCCAGCCCCAAGTTGAACATATTTTGGTCTCTTGTGTCCTCTATGCTGCCCCTCTGCGACTGGCACTACAAAGGAAAAGGTGACCTAAGCGTTCATTTCTGATAGCCTCTTTGGAGGTGAGGTCACCAGGTTCACGTTTTTATATTGGTATTGTACACGCCGGTGCCCCTTGAATATTCAGTGAGGGGGCATGTCCCGGTGTGAACGCTAGCTTATGTGATGCTAATATATTAAAATTAGATTCCTGAGCTTCCACGGTGTTTTTCACGTTACCCTAACTGGCAAGGGGGTTGAACACCAGAAATTGCGTTCTTGCCAGTGAGATTCACATTTCCTGATTCTTGCTGAATATACCTTGTTCTAGCCAATGTCAAATTTGACTGGCGGGGGGCAGGGGTAGTGGTGGTGGTAAAATTAGTATTAATGATACATTAAGGGTAAAAAGAATAAGGTCATAGCCTTATAATTGACCCACCATTATTTTGATAGGGGCCTACGGTTGACAAGTGTCAGCCTGAAGTAACTGATAGACTTTTATTAATATGCGAACCAGAGTCCTAAATGGTACATAGGGCCATAAGGTGAAAACTCAGTGTATAACATATGCTGCAAACATCAGTCAGTTCCCCAGTCAACAGAGCTGAGTGGCTCAGCAAGGATTTTTTTGAGACCAAGAGGAGCAGAAATGACCCTAGCTCCCCACACATAATTTGGGCTACTGACCAGATCTTGGCCAACTTAATCTAGTGAGCTGCATCAAAATGTCTGTTTAGAGTCTCACAGATTGTGAATTTGACATGATTGAGGCTGTGGGTTTTGAAAATTACGGCCACCACTTTGGCACTACAATGGGATTGCTTACTGTCAGCACAATAACATTCAAAATTGACCTTGGAGAGATGGAGAATACATATTCACTATTAAATGTTTAGGGGCCAGAATCAGTCTGAATTATTAGTCTTGTCCTTTGGATTACTAGGGCAATAACATATCCGTAACTGGCACATAACATTGGAAAGATCTGTCAACTCACAGTTAACTCCGGCTTAATAGGACTCTTCAATGCTATAATTAGGGTTTTGCAGTTGCTTTCTGACATTCCACAGTTCCACAATTTGGCAACATGGTGGTGCTGTGAAACAGGTTTTGAACTTCCAGTATATCAACCATATTGCCTATTTTTGAGATAATTGATAGCAGAACTTTTTTTTCCCATTTTTTGTTAACTTTCCCACAATTCTCCCAAGCTTTCCTCAATCTCCAGATCTCCCATATTACCCACTTTATGAGCTCGCCTTTCCACAATTACAGCTCATGTGATTTCCATTACAGGCACAACTCTTTCCCTTAAGTTTCCCATATTCAGTATTTTAGCTTTGTTGGGTCCACAATTTCAGGCTTTCAATTTCAGATTTTCTTCTGAAAATTCCACTTTGGCCTCTGAATTCCAGATTCTTAAGTATTTTACCAGTTTACAATTGTTGAATTTCCTGTGAGCAGTGTAATGAGAAATAGACATTTACTATATCAATAAGCTGAATGAGAGAGTGTGCAGCAAAATCAGTCTGATTGAGAACACCAGACAAACTGTGAGTCTACCAAGGCTGCATTCTTGGTGCACTCCTACAGCACTGGGACCTGGACAATATGTTAGGCAGGAGAAAAAGTTGAATAGTTCTCGCTGTTTCAGACATGTCCTTAACATCTCTTGGCAGGATCAGGTCACCAACTCAGAGGTCATAGAGCGTGCTACTTCAATCAGCATTTACTCATCACTAAGAATGATGATTGTGTACCCAAAGACCTTCTGTAAAGTGAACCGGCCAGTGGGTCACAATTACCTGGGTGTCTATGACTCTGCTACAAGGACACCTGCAAGTGAGATATGAAAATGACGGACATTGACGCAAATAACTTGGAGACAGCCGCTGACAGCTGTGCCTCTGAAAGCTGATTATTTGAGGGCATTGGAACAAATGAACAGAAACAGCAAGGTCAGTTGGCCAAAAAGAAGGCCCAGACAAAACAGAGGCCAGTGACTCTTGTGCCTCCTCGGTCTACTGTCTTACTTGGCAGCTTATGAGACAGGGACTGCCATGTCAGAATAGGGCTCCTGGGTCACTCTAGGCAATGCTTAACACAGAATTGACCACTATGGCACTAACCATGTCTCACGAGAGGAAGGCTGCCAATGAGATCAATGGTACTATCACTGTTGCTAAGTTTGCAGATGATACAAAGATATGCAGAGGGACAGGTAGTATTGAGGAAGCAGGGGGCTGCGGAAGGACTTGGACAGGTTAAGAGAGTGGGCAAAGAAGTGGCAGATGGAATACAATGTGGAAAAGTGTGAGGTTATGCACTTTGGAAGGAGGGATGGAGGCATGGACTATTTTCTAAATGGGAAAATGCTTAGGAAATCAGGAACACAAAGGGATTGGGAGTCATTGTTCAAGATCCTCTTAAGGTTAACATGCAGGTTCAGTCAGCCCTTAGGAAGGCAAATGCAATGTTAGCATTCATGTCAAGAGGGCTAGAATACAAGAGCAGGGATGTACTTATGGTCAGTCCCCATTTGGAATATTGTGAGCAGTTTTGGGCCCCATATCTAAGGAAGGATGTGTTGGCCTTGGAAAGGGTCCAGAGGAGGTTCACAAGAATGATCCCTGGAATGAAGAGCTTTTTTTATCGTATGAGGAACAGTTGAGGACTCTGGGTCTGTACTCGTTGGAGTTTAGAAGGATGAGAGGGGATCTTATTGAAACTTACAGGATACTGCGAGGCCTGGATAGAGTGGACATGGAGAGGATGTTTCCACCAGTAGGAAAAACTAGAACCAGAGAGCACAAACTCAGGCCAAAGGGACGATCCTTTAAAACAGAGATGAGGAGGAATTTCTTCAGCCAGAGGATGGTGAATCTGTGGAATTCTTTGCCGCAGAAGGCTGTGGAGGCCAGGTCATTGAGTGTCTTTAAGACAGATATGGATAGGTTCTTGATTGATAAGGGGATCAGGGGTTATGGGGAAAAGACAGGAGAATGGGGATGAGAAAAAAAATCAGCCATGCTCCGATATCTTATGGTCTTATCACATACCAATGTCAAGCCTCTAAGAATCACGTTTTGTTAAAGAACAAAAACCCTCTGGAAATGAAAAGAAAGCTGTCACTTAACCCTGAGTCTGAAATTTACAATCATGTTCCAATCTGGTCCCGCCTGTTTCAACAGCCATTATTTGACTTTGCGACTTTGCAGCACATCAACAAATTTGCCACGGGATGTTAACTTGAGATTTATTTAATTTTTTAAGGGGTTAGGTGTGACACTATCTGTCTTTCTTTTGCACACACTCCTTTCATTCTTACAACATTATTTCAGTAATGCAAAATATATAAAAAACTACAGAAACCAAAATTCATAGAGTGATGCACACTTGCAGAGGAAAGACTGAATGGTTACATCACAGAAGGAGGCCATTTGGCTCATCAAGTCCACACCTGCTCTCTGCAAGCGCAATTCAGTTAGCCCAAATCCTCTTCTTTTCTCTGTAGCCCTTCAAGTTTTTTTTAAGGTGATTATCCAGTTCCCATTTGAAAGTTGCAACTAAGCCTCGCTTTTGGAGCATCATATCTTCCAATCCCTAATCTTTCTTCCTCCCAAAAAAGATCCAATCCTTCAACCCTAGTCTATCTCTCTCCCTCCATTTCTGAGTTAGGGGTTTTACTCAGGTAATCCAATGGAGTAGAATATCCTGGAGTGAAGAGAAGCTTAGTTTGATTATTAGTAGTGTCAATTTTGTCAACCTAGGACATTGTACCCTATTAAATCATCCCAAAGCACTTGAGACTATACAGGACTGAAGAAAAGAATTTGGTCCATTTACATAGCCCCAAGATTTATGACATAATTGTTGGTCAAACTCTATGAAACTATCAGAACAGGGTCTCATCATTTGCCTTGACGCTGTGCAGCTATCCAGATTCAACATTGAGTTCAGTTTTGTTTCACTTTTCTTTGTAAATTTCAGCGTTAGTGTCATTTTCCCCTTGGCTTGGCATATGCTATACACGTCACCTCTAACCAATTGGACGGAATTTTACCGGCACGTCTACCCGAGGTTAGTATAATCCGCCTGAGGCCAAAGGAGAATGCCATTTTCTGAGCCTCGCCTGTCCCAGCATCGGGGCGGGCGTGCTGGTAAAATTTCAGCATTGGGTGCGATTCTCCGGGAGTCATCAGCAGAGGCCGTTTAGCGGGCTCCCCACTGTGCGCCATGGCCAGGATTTGTGGCATTTAAATATTATAATCAGAATTTATATGCTATTAGTGGGCCTGGGACTGAAATCGCCGAGCCTTCTAGCCTCTGTCCTCCTGTTAGGAGTGTTTCACTCCAGTGGAATTTACAGCAGCTCCCCACTAACGGGCAGCTTCTCACTAACAACCCGCTGGAGTGAAGGGAGTTCATGGAAGCCCTCCAGGAGGTCAGGAGTACGGGGGGTTCCTCCTGGGCATTGCCAGCCTGGCCCCCTGGCACTGCTCAAGGGGCAAAGTGGCAATGCCCAGGGGGCTTCTTGGCTCTGCCCACCAGGCATTGGGCACTGCTAAGGGGGTGGGGCCAGAGGAGGATGGGGCCTGTTGGAGGGTAGGGCCTATGGGGGGAGATTGCTGGAGGTGGGGAGTCCCACTGCAACTCTGCAATTAGGATCAGTGGCAGAGGCAGGAAAGGGGCTGATCAGGGCTGGCCATTGGGGTGGATCGGCACTGCTGGGGGGTTGGGACTGCGGAGGGGGGGTCAGGGGAGATTGCGGCTGGCAGGGGTGGGGGGCGGGTGGAATCATCAGGAGATGTCCGGGAGATTGGGGATGGGGGGGTCACATGATCAGCGATGTGGGGCCAGGAGGCCAGCTACTGTGCATGCGCTGATCTCCACTCTGACAGATCGGCACATGCGCAGTGGTCTGCTCAGTGCTATGCTGCTGGCCTCTCCAGCAGAAATAAACCTCGCCTCTGGATTTTCAGCGCGAATCTCTCTGAGGCACGCTGCAATGCACAGAGTGTGGGAGATTCATTTTGAAAATCCCGCTAACAAAACCAGTGTGAGTTATTCCAGTTTGTAGGTGAATTCCTTCGAATTTCTTTGGGAGAATCCCGGCCATTGTTTCTTCACTTGCTCATTACCACTACTTTTGACTTTGCCGCAACAACTCTTTTGTTGTTGAATCTCTGTTGTCTTTTGCTTCATCACAAACTTTCTGATGTGTTCTTTTCCTCCTCTTCCCCTTTACACTTATTAAAACATATTACATTTCTAACTTTTCCCAGTTTTGATGGAAGGTCATCAACCTGGAACATTAACCATGTTTCTCTCTCGACAGATGGTAATGATGCCCAGTATTTTTTGTTTTTATTTCATATTTCCAGCAAGCACAGTATTTTGTTTTTGTACTAGAACTGTGTCCATTGGTGTGCCTCTGGTTTTAAAGTTCTTAATCTCTGTCCATGTTTTATTTCTTGCTGCAGTTGTGCCTTACACAAGAAATGGAAGCAGCATTGGCCATATAACCTGTTCAATATGATTATGACCGATCGTAGGCTTCAACTCCATTTTCTCACTCCTCCCCATATCCCTTAATTCCCTGAGAGATCAAAGAGGTACAAATGCAGATACAGCAGGCGGTAAAGAAGGAAAATGGCATGTTGGCCCTAATAGCGAGAAGTTTCAAGTATAGGACAAGGGTGTCTTGCTTCAATTATACAGGGCCTTGGTGAGACCACACCTGGAATATTGTGTGCAGTTTTGGTCTCCATATCTGAGGAAGAATGTTCTTGCTACAGAAGAAGTGCAGTAAAGGTTTACCAGATTGATTCCTAGGATGGTGAGACTGACATATGAGGAGCAATTTAGTTGGTTAGGGTGTTAGTCGCTGGAGTTCAGAAGAGTGAGGGGAGATCTCATAGAAACCTATAAAATTCTAAAAGGACTAGCCAGGGTAGATGCAGGAAGGATGTTCTCGATGGTAGAGGAGTCGAGAACCAGGGGTCACATTCTGGAGGATATGAGGTAGACCATTTAAGGCTGAGATGAGGAGAAATTTCTTCACCCATAAAGTGGTAAGCCTGTGGAATTCGCTACCACAGTAAGCAGCTGAGGCCAAAACATTGTATGTTTTCAAGAAGGAATTAGATATAGCTTTTGGGGCAAAAGGGATCAAAGGATATGAGGGGAAGATGGGAACAGGCTATTGAGTTGGATGACTAGTTGTGATCTTAATGAATGATGAAGCAGGTTCGAAGGGCTGAATGGTCTATTTCGGCTCCTATTTACTATGTTTCTATTTTCTTAATAGATTCCAGCATTTTCCCAACTAGTTATGTCAGATAACCTGCCTCCATTTTGTGGCTTTCTCTCTCCTTTCTTGAAAAGTAGTGTGTGACATTTGCCGAGTTCCAATCTGATGCTATTCTGAAGTTTGCTGATGACACCACCGTAGTCGGTCGGATGTCAAACAATCATGAGACAGTGCAGCGAAGAGATAGAGAATCTGGTGAAATGGTGTGATGACAATAATCTCTCCCTCAATGTCAGTAAAGTGAAGGAGATAGTTATTGACTTCAAGAAGTGCAGTGGAGCTTCTTCCCTGCTGCCATCAGACCTTTGAATGGACTAACCATATGTTAAGCGGAACTTTCTCTACACCCTATCTCTGACTGTAATGCTATATTCTGCACCCTTTCCTTTCCTTCTCCCCTATGTACTCTATAAATGGTATGTTTTGTCTGTATAGTGCGCAAGAAACAATACTTTTCACTGTGTCCCAGTACATGTGACAATAATAAATCAAATCAATACTGATTCTACTTCATGAGCTTCTGAGGCCAGATTCTTTCTCACTAAAGTCATAGAAATCATAGAAATCATAGAAACCCTACAGTGCAGAAGGAGGCCATTCGGCCCATCGAGTCTGCACCGACCACAATCCCACCCCACATATTTACCCGCTAATCTCTCTAACCTACACATCCCAGGACTCTAAGGGGCAATTTTTAACCTGGCCAATCAACCTAACCCGCACATCTTTGGACTGTGGGAGGAAACCGGAGCACCCGGAGGAAACCCACGCAGACACGAGGAGAATGTGCAAACTCCACACAGACAGTGACCCGAGCCGGGAATCGAACCCGGGACCCTGGAGCTGTGAAGCAGCAGTGCTAACCACTGTGCTATCGTGCCGCCCAAGTCCTTATGTCATCCTTTATTATCAGGACTACCCCATCTCCTTTGGCATTTAATCTGTCTTTCCAAAATATTGCGCACCCTGGAACCTTGTTCATTTTGTAACCATGTCTCTGTAATGGTCATAGAAATCATAGAAACCCTACAGTACAGAAAGAGGCCATTCGGCTCATCGAGTCTGCACCGACCACAATCCCACCCAGGCCCTACCCCCACATCCCTACATATTTTACCCGCTAATCCCTCTAATCTACGCATCCCAGGACACTAAGGAGCAATTTTCTTTTAGCATGGCCAATCAACCTAACCCCGCACATCTTTGGACTGGTGAATAGATCTAAATAATTTATCTTTATTTGTACCACTAGTTCATCTATTTTTTTGCAGATGCTTCATGCATTCATACAAAGAATTACTATTTTTTATTTCTTCGTCGTCGATGTACAATTTTTTGTTAAACTTTCTATTCTTTCCGGGCTCATTGCGTTTGCCTTTAACTCTATTGCTATACTGTCCTGATGCCTTGACCATTCTCTTTGGATTTCTAAATCTCCTTTCATGCAAACCCTTCCCCGCAACCCCAGTTAATTTTGAGCTCTGTTCACAGCCTTAGGCATTAGTCCCAATTAGGCATTGGTTCAAGGGGAGCCCATCCCAAAGGAATAGCCCCCACTTCCCTGACTACTGATAAAAGTACTCCATGAATCAAAGCCCCTTTTCCCACATTACTCTCTGAGCGACACATTCAATTCTCCAATCTGCTTGGCCCTATGCCAATTGGCACATGGTTCAGATAACGATCCAGAGATGATTACCTTTGATGTTCTGCACTTTAATTTGGGCCCTAACTCTTCAAAGTATTTTAGGTTAAACCAGGGATGATTTTCTGCTATGTCATTGGTTGCCAATGGACCATGACAACTGGATCATCCCCTTCCCACCATATTCTTCCCCAGTCATAAAGAGATGTCCATAAGTGTTGCACCAGGCAGGCAGCACAACCTTTGAAGTTCTCATTTGCGGCTGGAGAGTCGCAGTATCCTCCTGACTATACTGTCACTTATCACTATCACGTTCCTCTTCACTCCCCCTCTTCACCATGGTGTCATGGTCAGTCCGCTCATTTTTCTTGCGACCCTTCTCCTCATTCTCACTGGTAGCAAGCACCTCATCATACCTGTGGGACAAAGTCAGGGGTTGAGGTTCCTCCATCACTACATGCTTCTCTGATTCACCGTTACACCCTCCTGTTTCTGACCATTGACCAACTCTGAGGTTAAGGGGTGTGAATGTCTCTTGGAACAAAATGTCTAAGTAACTCTCCCCCTCCTTGATGCCTCACAATGTCCATAATTCATACTCCTGCTGAGCCAAAGTTGCCTAAGTTGCAAGCGCAGCAGATCTGTTTGTCCGGATTGTGGTGCATTCCACAGATTCCCGCTTGCTACAGTCATAGCATACCGTCAGCCCTGCCATTTCTATCAATTTTATGTAATTAGTCAGTTAGTTAATAATTTACACTGCTAAAGTAACAGCAAGTTGCATTCACCGAGCTGAGAATTCAAAGGTCTCCTTAAATCAGTATCTGAAAGGAAAACAACTTCAAGATTAACCATGAAGATTCTCACAATTATGAATTGAGAAGAATATATTTCTACTCAGAATATTAATCCAGATTCTGATTTAAAATAGCATTTTAATATGTGCTTGCACTGCTTCCAGTTTTGTTAGTCTGTTTGAATTTTTATTTAGATTTATTCTTCCTTTATTTCTATGTCAAATTCTGGAGATGGATCATAGACCATAGAATCATAGATTCCCTGCAGTACAGAAGGAGGCCATTCGGCCTATCGAGTCTGTACCGACCACAATCCCACCTCGGCCCTATTCCTGTAACCCATACTTACCCTGCTAATCTCCCTGACACAAGGAGCAATTTAGCGTGGCCAATCCACCTAACCCGCACATCTTTGGACTGTGGGAGGAAACCGGAGCACCCGGAGGAAACCCACACAGACATGGGGAGAACATGCAGACTCCACACAGACAGTGACCCGAGGCTAGAATTGAACCTGGGTCCCTGGCGCTGTGAGGCAGCAGTGCTAACCACTGAGCCACCGTGCCGCTCCCAAAACCACTGCGTCACCGTGCGCCTCCTAAATGGATCATTGAAGCGACTTGTGTAAATGGAATAATTCCTCTAATTTGTTTTCTTTTTAGCTTCCATGAGTAACTATTCTTTCCTCTTTGCTTCTTTCCCATACTTTAAAGGCAGTGTGATCATTTTAAACTATAATTCTAAACCATTCTATCATATTCCAAAACAATTAATTATTGTCTATAACAGGTTGCAGGTTTGATAGAGAATATTTCAAAGGGAGCAAACACCGTTAATACCCGAAAGGATTTCATAACATTGAAATAAAATTTGCATCAGTGGTTTCCTGAATTTTTACAATGTTGTCAAACACTCATGAAAAGCTGCTTATAGGTCTATAGATTTTACCCTTTACCTTAGTTATGGTAGTGTTAGACTGGAGAGTATAAATACACAACTGGTTGGCTATCTCACTTTTCTGTTTCACTGAGGTTACAGGTTGTCATTGTGATCCACCAGATGCTGAGTTACTGATCTTGGTTACAATGTAAAGAGGAGTAGCTAATCAACTGTTAATTATATCCCCCTAAACATTCTGGAAAATTGCTAGTGACTTGTCATTTTACCACAATTGCTTGCAACCTAAAAAAGCATTTAGCAGCCTAAGATGGATATAGTGAGTGGCAATTGAAAAAATATTCAAGTTATCACCTGGTTAGTTCAGAATAAAAATGAAGAACATCTTTGCAGTGTTTCAGTCAGTAATACTGACAATTTAGTCAACTTTGTGCTAAATTATTGCAGTTTTGTGTTGTAAACTTTGTCCACATTGCGGCTGCTCCCACTACCAGTGGTGGAAATGCTGTATTGTGAGAAGTCTTATAGGACACAAAACAAAGCCTCCTAAATGGTTGTTCTCATGTTACCATTTTGATTAAGAGGTTGAAAATCTCTGTATTCTCGCTCATTCTCAGCTAGCAGCATGAAATAAAATATTTATTTATTGTTTGTGAAGAATGTTTTCAACATTTTACTAAAATAAATTGAATTTATCAGCAGGAGTGTCCCTTCTGTTGAAATCACCAATTACTGTGGTCATGATTAATCGTGATTCTGCCTTTATTCTTCTGACCAAATTTTTGTTAGCATCAGATCTTTACCATCATAAGTCCTGATACTTAACCTGCAAATCTACAGCCCCGGTAATTCAGTTTATCTGCCAGGTGTTTCTCATTTACAGTTTTAACTTTTACCTTTGTGCTTATCTGTCATTTTTCACATGGGGAAAATTCAATGATCCCACATGCCCAGCAGAAAATCTGTGTTTGAAGGGAGGAGATACAACTTCCTCATTGTTGTCCAATTCTATGACTCATGTTTCCTATAAGGGCTAGGACATAGAAATGCTGAATTCACCTTGTGAAATATTTTTGGTCCAGATTTACTGGTACTTGGGTTGATTTCCCACCAAGATAATTTACTTTTTCCCAGTGTTAATTTCATTCTGATGCTACCTATATGGGGTCTTTGGCAGTTAGCAACAGTGACATCATGTTGGAGAGGTCGGATTTTCAAAGTCTGGTATGCAGGCTACCCACATTGGGGCAGGCTTTAATAATGCAGGTGAGACCCAATTCCAGGATTCCTGCTTCCATTTCTGTCAATTTTTAAGGGTGCGGGATAGGGTGCAGGTTGTAAGCCACGCACACTGTTGTCCTGACATTGCTGACGCCATTGCAGAGGTGGGTTTTCCCACTGCCCCCCTCCTCAATTTCATAGAATGGGGCCCATTTTGGTAAGTGATATGGCCAACACCAGATTAGAGATGTCATGAACCATGGGTAACCCTGTTTTGGAGACAGGAACCTTCACACAGGCAAGTTCTAATTTGTTTTGCTAGCTTCAAATATCATTGAAAAACTGAATGGTAAATTAAATATGTTTTTAATGCAATGATTGATTGATTGATAGGGCTCTTTTTTCAAAAAGGTAAGTGACCATTGACCAACATTGTGGAACTGGAAAAGTCTTCGATGCATTTGAGTACAGTATGGAATGGATAAGTGCTCTTCTGCATTGACCAATATTCAAATTCAGATTTGACTGTGTTGATTATCTCTGTGCTTTAATGTATTCATTTAATTTTATCTTAGACATATGTTTGTCTGCTTCAAAGCTCAAACAGATGGATGAGCTATGACTTCAGAGACTTTAATGTATTCAGCCTAGATGTTTTATTGACACAGTTATGCAATAGAATCTCTCTATGCATCCTTGGCTGAGTTCCAAGCCTACAAACAGATTCCGTTCAGTAGGGGTTGTTGATACAACTGTCAAGAAGGCTGGGTTTATTTTTATTGACAGTTTTATGAGCTCCAAAGTGGATTTTATTTGAAGCGGCCTTTGACAGTTTGATGAGCAACTCTGACTTCCTAATTATATTTTTGGGGTTATGAGTTCTGTACATAGTGGATATAGGGTGAGTGGGCATGGAGGAGTGGGATGGGAGGGTGGCTGTGAGGAGGAATTTGAGGGGTTTGGGGGAGTGAGGGTTAAGGGGTCTCACTCACTTATGGAACTGGGCTGATGTCCCATTGACTGGAGACAGGCCTATTAACCTGTTCACATCCATTTCTGCCCTTTGCCTGCTTCGAGAGGCAGCAGCCCTGACTCCAGTCTGGCTCTGCATCCCACCATGAAGATAGTTGGTTGGCACTGTTGGGCAAGAAGTGGAATCATGACATTAGGAAATGGCCCGATTCATGATTCCTACCTCCAAGATGAAAATCCAATCCAACATTGAAGGTTTCGCGGACAGCAAACCAGAAAGTAACAAACAAGCCTTACCATTAACTTTTTATATTTTCGTAGAAAATGAAATCAAGGGGGCAATTCTCCCATCGCGACCCCTGGCTATCAGTGACCAATCGGGAAGGCCCATCAACCCCTGTCAGCTCCATGGCTCGCACCTCAATGCTGGTCAGCTGCTGCAGGTCAGGCACACCACCACCAGTCTGTGTCGTTTCACCTACATTGTGAATGTTCTTTTCCTGTGGGAACCTAAGGTGGATAGCAAACTTAATATATTGCAGTGCATGGTGTGCAATGTGTGCCTCTGTCTAGGGCATTGTGCTGGCAGTTTCGGGGAAAGCACTCACCACTGAAGGGTGCCCGTTGAGGGGTGAGGGGAGGGGGTTAAATTCTGTTCCGGGGGAAGGGTAACTTTACGCATGCCTTTCAGGTGTCTAAGCAGGGTTTGAGATCCGTGACAAGCATGTGCGGGGTTCCAATTGGGATGCTCACTCATTCTTACTGCTCGAAGAAGGTTGTACATTTCTTTCTGACACACCGGCCAGAGTACGGTGCCAGGCTCCTGGCATTCACCACTTCTTCCACCTCCTCCCACAATGCCATGGCAGATGCACTCCTTGGGTGAGGGCCTGGCCGGGGAAGATCCGCTCATGCCTCTCCTCCACGGCATCTAGCAAGTGCTGCTGGTCGGCCTCTATGAATCTGGGTAAAGGTTTGCACACAGACATCTGTGTGTCCATTCCTATAGCTTATATACAGCTCTGGCTTATCAGATGAGTGCAGGTGCAGTGAGTGTGGCCAGCCAAGGGCCCTTTGGTAATAAATACTTGTGTGAAATTTTGAAGGCTGCATTCAGTTGAGTGGCATGCATCCTCGGGGTGCTGACTGGCTGCCACTCAATAGGCTGCTGTGTCCAAGGAGGTTCAATACTCTAGGGCTCCTAATCGATGAGCTGCTGTGTCCAGGGGGGGTGCAATACTCAAGGTTCCCATTCAAGGGAGGGAATGATCGCAAGATGGTGTTCTGCATGTCAGCACAACGCAAGTTCTCTGCAGGGCAACATTGACGACAGTATGTTCAAGGGATGGAGAGATGGGTTACCCGCATTATCCGAAACCATGCGGGCATGGGGTGAACGGGCAGCCAAGTCTGTGTATGGGGGGGATGCGGGGGAGATGGAACGATGTCTGTATGGGGGAGGGGGCCAGTGATGTCTGTGGGGGGATTGTGGGGGCCAGCAATGAGGCCAGTGATGTCTGTGGGGGGGGGGGGGGGGGGGGGGGGTTGTGGGGGCTAGCAGTGAGGTCAGCGATGTCTGTTGGGGGGGGGTTGTGGAGGCCAGTGATGTATGTGGGGGGGGGCCAACAATGAGGCCAGCGATGTCTGTGGGGGTTGGATCGCAGTGATCTGTTTGCTGGGAGGTCTTTTCAGAAATCTCGCAGTGATGTGCACATGCGTGGGTTTCTGCTCATCCTATCGATTTCAGGCTCTTTGGTGTGAATAGGCCCCCCCCCTGAGATTTTAATAATATTCACGATTGTGACCTCTGCATTGCACAGAATGGGGAGATTTGGATCTGAAGTTGCACTGAACAAACCGTTGTGATCTAGTTTTCCCACCAATTCAGCATTTTTGGGAGATTCGTCCTCCCCCCCCCCCCCCCACAGTGAACTTTAGTGAAGTTATTTTAAAATCTATAGATTATTTAGGATAAAGGAATGGGGAAATTGATATTCCACGAATTTAAAATTAGTTTGTCAGGGTTAGAGAGATTGCCCAGCAGTATTTATGACTTACCATGCTGTTAAAAGGCCAGTTACACTTCATTCAACAAGATATACCTTTAAGGGCTTTTACAGTGAGAATAATGATGTAAAACTGAAAGTTGACATCAATTCAGTGATTTCTAATTAATTTCCATCAATGAGGACAGTGCATTGTGTGAAGCAGCTGGGAAACACTGACAGCAGCCTCTGGATTTCCACTGTTTAATCATGTATATGCAGACACAAAAATTTCCATCAGATTTATTTGAATGGCTTACATGCTGGGAAGCCAAGATTTCCTCAAGTATTTTGAAATATTTGAGAAAGTTCATAAAACTCTGAGGCATCATATAAGAACATCTGAGACAGAATTTAATTCAGGGGATTTGGGATGCTATAAAAGAGAGGATCATGGAGAAGGGGGAGTCCCCAGTAAGGTTATGGTGGTAAGAGAGTACTTATAAAACATGGCAATGAAACTGTTAAGGTTCATTCCACATGAGTAACCAGAAAATCTTGGACTCTGAGCAGCTGATAGAAGTAAATGAAGTGCTTTGTACCTCAAGCACTCATGTATTTTGTAATGAAGGTTCTGAGGAACAGAATATGGTGGATCAAAGACTGGATAGTGGGACTGTGAGTGATCATGATGCACAGGTCTGTATTATCACATCCAAAGGTAAGTTACCCAGAGTGGGGAACGTCTATTCCAAAGGTGTCAACTAATGGAAGGATGCAATAACTTTTTTTTTGTTTATATATTCAATTCAATCCAATCAAAGTCCAATTCAGAGTCTCAACAAATGAGACATTCCAGATCCAAGCTGACAAGACAGGCCTCTCACTTCCTGTCTTGGGCTTGATCTACATGATCCAAGCTGATTGGAGCAGGCATTGTACCTTCTCCAAGGCTTGATCTCATTTGCATCTTAGCCAAAAGGCCGAGATACTGCTTTAAAAAATGGCTTCAAATGAAACCTTCATGTAACCTCATGACTTCAAACAAGTGCAGCACATTGATACTACACTTGATCTGAGCCAAAAGGCCGGGAAGGATGCAACAACTTTTTAAAAAATACTTTTCCAATTCAATCAAATCAAGTCCAATTCAGAGTCTCAACAAGTTGAGACATTTCCGATCCAAGCTGACAAGACAGGGCCTTCACACCTGTCTTGGGCCTGATCTACGTGAGCCAAGCTGATTGGAGTAGGTGCAGACTCACCTCCTCCAAGGCTTGAACTCATTTGCATCTTAGCCAAAAGGCCGAGGTGTGGCTTTTAAAAATTGCTTCAAATGAAGCTTAAATGACCTCAACCAAACGCAGCATCCTATCCATACTACACTTGATCTTAGCCAAAAGGTCGGGGGGGAGAGGATGCAACAACTGAGATGCACAGGAAATGCTGCTAGCATGTTTAAATATTGGCTGAAGGAAGGGCCGTGGATGTCGTCTATATGGATTTCAGTAAGGCATTTGACAAAGTCCCACATGGCAGGTTGGTTGAGAAGGTTAAGGCTCATGGGATACAAGGAGAAGTGGCTCGATGGGTGGAGAACTGGCTTGGCCATAGGAGACAGAGGGTAGTGGTCGAAGGGTCTTTTTCCGGCTGGAGGTCTGTGACCAGTGGTGTTCCGCAGGGCTCTGTACTGGGACCTCTGCTATTTGTGATATATATAAATGATTTGGAAGAAGGTGTAACTGGTGTAATCAGCAAGTTTGCGGATGACACAAAGATGGCTGGAATTGCGGATAGCGAAGAGCATTGTCGGGCAATACAGCAGGATATAGATAGGCTGGAAAATTGGGCGGAGAGGTGGCAGATGGAATTTAATCCGGATAAATGCGAAGTGATGCATTTTGGAAGAAATAATGTAGGGAGGAGTTATGCAATAAATGGCAGAGTCATCAGGAGTATAGAAACACAGAGGGACCTAGGTGTGCAAGTCCACAAATCCTTGAAGGTGGCAACACAGGTGGAGAAGGTGGTGAAGAAGGCATATGGTATGCTTGCCATTATAGGACGGGGTATAGAGTATAAAAGCTGGAGTCTGATGATGCAGCTGTATAGAACGCTGGTTAGGCCGCATTTGGAGTACTGCGTCCAGTTCTGGTCGCCGCACTACCAGAAGGACGTGGAGGCATTGGAGAGAGTGCAGAGAAGGTTTACCAGGATGTTGCCTGGTATGGAGGGTCTTAGCTATGAGGAGAGATTGGGTAGACTGGGGTTGTTCTCCTTGGAAAGACGGAGAATGAGGGGAGATCTAATAGAGGTATACAAGATTATGAAGGGTATAGATAGGGTGAACAGTGGGAAGCTTTTTCCCAGGTCGGAGGTGACGATCACGAGGGGTCATGGGCTCAAGCTGAGAGGGGCGAAGTATAACTCAGACATCAGAGGGACGTTTTTTACACAAAGGGTGGTGGGGGCCTGGAATGCGCTGCCAAGTAGGTTGGTGGAGGCAGGCACGCTGACATCGTTTAAGACTTACCTGGATAGTCACATGAGCAGCCTGGGAATGGAGGGATACAAACGATTGGTCTAGTTGGACCAAGGAGCGGCACAGGCTTGGAGGGCCGAAGGGCCTGTTTCCTGTGCTGTACTGTTCTTTGTTCTTTGTTCTTTGAATGTTCAGGATGGCCAAAAGCAAGGTCCATAAACTGGCAAAATAGGGTGTGTCCAGATACTGGAGTGAAAGGAAGATTCAAGAATTGAGTACAATCAAGATTAAAAATAAAATTGAGATAAAATAAAGAATTGGATAAAAGGGGGACCGATGAGTGCAGCTGTCTGAAGGGGTGTTTTTGATATGCGAATTAGCGTAGCAGTAGGAAAACAAGTGTTTACCTCAGTGATTAGGGGGTGAATAATGGTATCTAAAAATAGGTGTTCTAACTGTAGCAGAGATGAGTTCAAAGTGGTGAGAAAAGGGAAATAATTTGTACCTATATGCTAAAAGCTTGTTTCATGGGGTTATCTTGATAGGGTAGCATCAAAGCAGGGAGACTGCATATTTCTCGCAGGATAACTGATTAGAGGCAGAGAAGGGCAGCTACCACCATAGCCACTTCCGGCTGAAGAAATCAAGCCCTCCCAGAAACAAGTTGTTGCCAAAAGCTGCTGTGTTAAAATCTCAAAAGAGAAGAAATTTATGCTGAACTGAACAAAGATTTTCCCAGACTGAAAGCAAACTTATGGGTGGTAACTATATGCTGGATTTGGCTCATGGAGCTATTTAATACTGGATGTTGTTTGGGAATAGGTGCATTTTTCAAAGTTCACAAAACATAGGTAGTTGGCAACAATGGTTAACTTTATGAGATACTATCTGTGTGAAGTAATTATTGTAGTTAACTATACTATTGTAGTGTATTGTTGTATTTCTTGTGTTTTTTCAATTTGATAAATATTGTTCATTAATTGATGACAGCAAGACTTGTCTGATCCTCCCTGGTTTTCATATCTTTCCTCCCATTATAGCAAATTGAAAATATATACCACTTAAGGACCAGTGTTCCAAGTTACCCTTCTGGGTTTTGGGATACCATCGCATTTAACAATACTGGGGTTCTAAACAGGTGCAAGAGTGGATAATATAAAAGTGCTATGCAGGTTCTGATAGTGAGGTTGGAAGTGACTCTTGAATCAGAAAGCAATCATGTACTGGGAAAAGAGCCACCATTAGTGCAAGAAGGAGACATATTAATCCTGACATATGTGAAATTGCACAAGGCTGCTTGAAGCGATTACACAAAGAAATAAAGGCATCAGAACGAGAAGCAGAAGTCCTCATGATCATGAGGTTTTGGTGGCTGTCAATAAACTTGCAGATAAATTAATGAGAGAGGCAAAATACAGATAATTAGATATTTGAGAGTTTGGAATTTATAGTGAGGTACCAGATAAGGGGCCACTAGCTTAGTCACATAGATGAATTTGTACTGAAAAAGTCCATGCAGATAAGATTCAAAGCTAAGTCAAGGGAAGTTGCTAGGGGTTTTAAAGAGTGACTGGGTGATACAGATGTTAGATTCTCATAAGTTTTATTAGCTGTTTTGGGAGTGTAGATCAATCAACAAAAAAAACACACTTCTACAGGGCTGTACTTGTCAAAAAGAAATGTTTCTGAAATCGCTCAAAGAGATAGTAAATGCAGAAGAGAAACTGTGGAAACTAAACAAGTATGTCTGTGACCTGAATGATGCTTCTAAGGTGTGGTAACTTTCTGTGAGAACTGTTTTGCTTATAGTACATTGTGGTTAACTAAAAGCAGATCCTGCAGAGTGTTTTTTTGTTTTTGTTTCTGATTCTAGTATCTGCAGTAATTTGCTTTCATAGAAATTCATAGAAATTCATAGAAACCCTACAGTGCAGAAGGAGGCCATTCGGCCCATCGAGTCTGCACCGACAACAATCCTACCCAGGTCCTACCCCACATATTTTACCTACTAATCCCTCTTAACCTACGCATCTCAGGACTCTAAGGGGCAATTTTTAACCTGGCCAATCAACCTAACCCGCACATCTTTGGACTGTGGGAGGAAACCGGAGCACCCGGAGGAAACCCACGCAGACACGAGGAGAATGTGCAAACTCCACACAGACAGTGACCTGAGCCGGGAATCGAACCCGGGACCCTGGAGCTGTGAAGCAGCAGTGCTAACCACTGTGCTACCGTCCTGCAAAGTGTTATTGCTATCATAAAGGAAAACTTTCAGGCATATTCATAATGCACATTGATGATTTCTTATTTAGAATTTATTGTAAAGTTTATTTATTAGTGTCACAAGTAGGCTTACATTAACAGTGCTATGAAGTTACTGTGAAAATCCCCATGTTGCCACACTCCAGCACCCGTTCGGGTACACTGAGGGAGAATTTAGCATGGCCAATACGCCTAACCAGCATGTCTTTCGGACTGTGGGAGGAAACAGGAGCGCCTGGAGGAAATTTACGCAGACACGGGGAGAACGTGCAGACTCCGCATAGACAGTGACCCAACCCAGGAATTGAACCCGGGTCCCTGGCGCTGTGAGGAAGCAGCACTAACCACTGTTATGCCCCCACTTATAAAGTGGTACTGAGGAAATTTGGGAACTGGGTTTTTAAGGCCATCAGGCTTGAGGAGCTTTTGGTTTAGATCAGTGTTGTTCAGTAGGATTTTGATCTCGCTTCTGGCCACTGCATTGTGTGCCTGGCTGGGTTGACAAGTCATTGGCCAACCTAATTGTCTGACAGCTCTCAGAGGTGGGAGCTTCCTTCCAAGAGCAGGTGGAAGTCCCACCCACTGCCAATCAATGCTGAATTGAGCCTTAAATGGCAGTGGGCTCCCAAGAGTTAGTGGTATCGTATTATGTGCCAACTCTCGGGATGGCCAGTGCCAATTGCTTGCTGTCCTTAAAAGGTTGGAATCATGCTTGCGGACTGGGTGAAGGTGTTCTGCAAAGCAGTCACAGGTCTGCGTTTAGTTTCCCCAACGTAGAGGGGACCGCATTGCGATTAGATTACCATTTTTAAGTTTATAGTTTAAGTTTATTTATTAGTGTCACAAGTAGGCTTACATTAACACTGCAATTAAGTTACTTTGAAAATCCCTTAGTCACAACACTCCAGCGCCTCTTCGGGTACACTGAGGGAAAATTTAGCATGGCCAATCCACCTAACCAGCTTCAAATTTTAGGCTGGCGGGTGTGTATGCGGGTAGGGTGGGAAACGGAGAAATAAACTTTTCTCCAGCTTGGGCGGCAATGGGGAGGGACACCTCAATCTGAAAGCCCTCTGAGTTTGGGCACCCTCCTCTCAGCAACTTTGGAGCTCCAGGCCTCCCTCTCCTCCTGGCCTACCCCCAACATTACTATTGCTCCCTCCACCCCCTCTCTCCCTTCCGACTACCCATGGCATCCTCTACCCTCCAGCCCTCGGGATCCTTGGGACTTATCTTTCCAACAGTGCCAGGACTTGTATCCAAGCAGAGTGTTATAATCCCGTTTCCGGTCACTGCATTGTGTGCCTGGCTGGGTTGACAAGTCATTGACCAATTTAATTGTCTGACAGCTCTCAGAGGTGGGGGCATCCTTCCAAGGGCAGGCAGAAGTCCCACCCACTGCCAATCAAAGCTGAATTGAGCCTTAAATGGCAGTGGGCTCCCAAGAGTTAGCTGTATCGCATTACGTACCGACTCTCGGGATGGCCAGTGCCAATTGCTTACCATCCTCAAAAGGTTGGAATCATGCTTGTGGACTGGGTGAAAGTGTTCTGCAAAGCAGTCACAGGGTCTACGTTTAGTTTCCCCAACGTAGAGGAGACCGCATTGGGAGCAGCAAATACAATAGACCAAATTGAAGGAAGTACAAGTGAGACGCTGCTTAACCTAAAAAGAGTAGAGCGAGCCTTGATTGGTAAAGAGGGAGGAGGTAAAGTGGCAGTATTGGAAGGCATAGGAAAGTGTCTCCCAGAACCATGATAGGGTTCTCCGTTCTCTTCACTTTCCACCCCACCGTAATCTCCATGATATTAACATGAAACACATCTTCCTCTAATTTCCTTGTCAGGATTCCATGGGACCACTCCCTCCATGACATGCTGGTCTATTCCTCCATCACGCCCAGCTCCCCATTCCTTTCCTGCGGCATCTTCCCTTGCAATCTGGAGGAGCAATGCCCATCTTCCAGTTGGGCACTTTGCAGCCTTCAGGACTCAATGTTGCATTTGGCAACTTTAGATTATGATCTTCTTCCTCCATCTTGAACCCTTTTTAAAAAAAAATCCCATACATGTATTACCTGAATGAAAACCTTACCCCTATCCTCACATCAGCCCATCTGTCTTTTGTTCTCATTCAGTGATCTTAGCAGCTCTTAAATGCTTTGTGTCTGCCCATGCTGGGGGGGTGGAATTCACGTGCTACTGACATGTCACTTCCTCTATCCACATCATCCCGATGTACATGTGACCACCCCGTCTGCAGAGGCAATATCCACTGAGAATTTTTTGATAACATTCTCTTATCTCAACTTCAGGGAAGACTAATGCTTGAGATGTCTTTGGTTCAGTAAAGAGTTTATGACTAAAATCTGCCAACTGTTGTAGATACAAATGCAGCTTTAAAACAAGGCAAGACCCCATTGCCTGTGGGCATGCAGCTTTTAAACTTTGCATCATAATTGTTGCAGACTGCAGCTGGAATTAATTTGCAGTATGCTAATGATGAGGGAGGTTTTGAGGCTCTCTGCACACAGAGACAGCTTATTTCATTCTGTTGTGTTACAGTCAAGAAGGTGCGGTGAGTACAAGAGTTAGTGATTACATGGTCTTCCATGGCATACGGATGTTACTGATTGCATGCATGCTGCTTTATGTGCCCCTCGCCCAGTTTCATGAACTGAAAGGAATCCCGTTCCCTTAATGTGCAGATGAATTGTTACCCTGGCAGCTGAATTTAACGCAACACGACAAGTCAAAAACTGGCTACTTAGCAACAAGGGTTATCGACTCATGATATGGCTCAAGATTCCTATCCAGAACCCATGCAAGTGTGCAAAGGTCTACAATGGGAACCCTTCTGGCACAAGGAACATTACAGAGAATGCCACTGGAGTCCTTGACCAATGCGTTTGCTGCTCAGACCATTCTGGAGGAGTCCTGCAGTCCTCGGCTGAACGGGTATCAAGTTTGAGATATCATGCTCCACAATATGAACATTTTGAAAGAATAATGTTAGGGTACCAGAGCAGAAACCCTAAAGTATGTTATGAAGCTCGATTGGACCTCAACAGATTATTTATTTTGGCATTAGTGTGAGGATAAGGTATTTCATTCCAGATGTGATTCTATTGACACACTTGGAAGCTTTTATCAAAACAAACTTTAAGATCAGTACAGTTTAAGTATAACGAATTAGCTTAACTTTTATCAATTGAAATACTTAAACATGACGCGATACAATTCTTAACTGCTAAACTTGTTCTATTAGTTCTAATTCAAAGAATATTCCTCTTATAGACTTAAACTCCTCTTCAAAATCAGTTAGCAAACTCCCAGGCTTACGTGCTTGTACTTGTTAACAGTCCTAGAGTCTTTGAACACCTCTGGAGAGAGAGAGAAACCCCTGTTTTCTGACAGCCCCAAAATAGCAGCCTCCAGAGAGTGCGAGAGAAAGAAAGATGCCCCTTGCTTCTTTCAGGACCAGCAGAAACTGACTGATTTAATATAAAAGAAGCTGGATGGGAAAGTCCCACTGGCCGTAACATCTCGGCCAAGCTCTTTGATGTAAAAAAAAATCACTGTGGATGATATTTTTACCTTGTGCAAGAGCATGTACCATCCATTGTCAGCAGTGATCTGTTTTACTAAATGCTGATTATTGAACACCGACTGTCCCTATCTCAGTTCATCTGCTGCTGAAACTCTTGTCCATGGCTTTGTTATCTCATGTTTGACTTTGCAAACTTAACTCTGCCATTCACATGACTCTGCCTCTGTTAATCAACCTAATCAATCTACTCTGAAACCCCAAGGGAAAAACCAAAATAAATAAAAATGCATTAACTCAAATTAAAACAAACACATCCCTAGCTAAAATCAGTCTTTAGTCAGCATTCTCAGCATGTGAACTGTTTGGTGCAGACAAATCGGCACCACATAAAACAGCTGAATTTTAAACTTCTCCCTTACAAGAAACATGCCATAAATACATTTCTTAAAGGCACAGTATCATCATTCTTCCCCCTTAATAAAAAGAACCAACAATATGAAACGGTGGCTTCATTTTTCAAAACCTCCAGTTTCACAATATTAATACTCTATAATATGTATGTCCATTTTCTTAAATCTAAGCATGCAAACATAATAGTAGTGTAGTCCAGTGCAGACCTTCTCCCAACATTGAACATTCCAGCTTCTTTAATCAAAGTCTTGATAAAGCATTGGCAATTATGTTCTCTCTTGCTGCCAAATGTATCATTTTCGAATTAAATGGCTGCCATAATAAACTCCATCCAAACAGTCTTGCATTCTTATCTTTAAATTTATCCAGAAACTTCAAAGGATTATGATCAGAGTAAACAATCATGTGTGATGAATTGCTGGCAAAATAAATCTTAAAACATTGCAATGCCAACACCAAATTCAATGTCTCTTTATCAATGGTCTTTTGATGACTATTTAGTTTTCTGGAAAATTACTCAATAGGTCTTTCGATGCTTTTGTCATCTTCCTGTACTGGTACAGAACCAATGTCCACATCACTTGCATCAGTGGCCACCTTGAATGGTTTTGCATGATTTGGTGTTGCCAACACAGGTATGGTGGTTAACACAGCTTTGAGACGGTCAAATGCCTTCTGATACTCAGCCATCCACTGAATTTTTCTGCGCTTTTTCAGCAGGGTGGTCAATGGAGCAATCACACTGATAAAATTTGGCACAAATTTCCTGTAAAAACCATTCAGACCCAGGAATCACAATATTTTCCCTTATCTTCAACGGTATCAGGAACTCCCAAATAACGTTTGCATTCACGTTTCGTGGGGCCATCTGTCCATGTCCAGTTGTATGGCCTATGAATGTGACTTGGGCTTTTGCAGACTCATTCTTAGCCAAGTTTACCACCAAGGCCACCTCCTGGAGTCAATTGAACAATTCCTTTAGATGTTCCAAATATTCATTCCGTGTCTGACTCAAAACTTCAGATCGTCTATGTACACTGCACAAGTCCAGAAATGACCTTATTGGTTAATGTTTGGAATGTTGCTGATGCATTCTTCAATCCAAACAACATGGCTTTGAACTGGTACAGACCATTTGGTCTCACGTCAGCCGAAATCTCCTTCGCTCTTTCAGATGAAGGTACCTGCCAGTATCCTTTAAGTAAGTCAAATTTAGAAATGAAATTTGCTAGTCTCACCTTCTCGATGTCGTCTTCCAATTGAGAAATGGACTTTGAATCTGACTTCATAAGTGCATTGACTTTTTTATAATCCACACACAATCGTTGGTTACAACCTATTTTTGGTACCATCAATATGGGTGAACTGCATTCACTGCAATTCACTTCAATTAAGTCATTTTTAAGCATGCTTTCAATTTCCTTTTGAACCGTTGCCAACTTTGTGGATTAAGTATATATGGATGTTGCTTAATTGGAACAGCATTTCCTACATCTACATCGTGCACAATTCTTTTATGACTTCCCAGTTCATTCCTTGTGATTGTAATAACTCTTTCGGGTCATTTTCATTTCCCTCTGGATGATAACTAAATGATTTATTCTAATTTCTGATTACTTCCTCATTGTCTCAACTAATTTGAGGAATGTCAATTTCAGAATCATCTGGATTTGTTTCTTCATTCTGAGTTGTAACAACAAACACATCCAACTTCTGCTTTCCTTCCTTATCAAAATACAGTTTGAGTGTATTAACATGGCACACTCGAGTTTTTCTTCTATCTGGCGTTCTTATCAAATAATTCACCTCACTCAATTTTCTTTCAATTTGATAAGGCCTACCAAATCTTGCTTTTAAAGGTTCACCTACCACTGGTAATAATACTAATACTTTATCCCCGCTAGCAAAACTAGGAATTTTTGATTTCTTATCCACTTCTTTTCATCATATGCTGTACCATTTTTAAATGTTGTCAAGTCAACTCACCAGCCCTAGTTAATCTTTCCCTAAAGTTTGACACATAGTCCAATAATGTTGTCTCAGAACACTGACTTACCAACTTCTCCTTGATTAATTTAAGTGTCCTCTTACCTCATGATCAAAAATTAATTCAAATGGACTGAATTTTGTAAATTCATTAGGTACATCCCTAATTGTAGAATGTTCAAATGGAATTCCTTTATCCTAACCTCTGGATAATCTTGACAAAAGCCCTCAACATGATATTTAAAGTTTGATGCCACCGTTCTAATGCTCTCTGCGATTCTGGATGATACGCTTTTGATTTAAATTTCTTTATTCCTAAACTATCTGTAACTTCCTTGAATAACTTTGACATAAAATTGGATCATGGAATCATAGAATCCCTACACTGCAGAAGGAGGCCATTTGGTCCATCAAACCTGCACCGACAACAGTCCCACCCAGGCCTTATCCCCGTACCACCACATATTTATCCTGCTAATTCCCCTGATACTAAGGGGCAATTTAGCATGGCCAATCCACCTAACCTGCACATCTTTGTATTGTGGAAGAAAACCCACACAGACAAGGGGAAAATGTACAAACTCCACACAGACAGTTAGCTGAGGCTGGAATTGAAACTGGGTCCTTGGCACTATGAGGCAGCAATGTTAACCACTGTGCCACCCTTGATCTGATTGGATTTCTGTGGGCAGTCGTGATTTTGTAGTTTAGCTCGAGTTCTCCTTACTCCTAAATTACCTTCTACTGGTACCTCATGCGCTATCCGCAACACCTCCCCGTAGTACAATTTGACGAACTTCTGCCCATTTCATCTGCCTGAATATGTTAGGGTCTCCACTTCTTCATTAACACATCATTTTACATATTAACTCCGATATATAACCAGATTTTTATTGTGTGTATGTTTTCTGATACAATTGCTTTATCTCTACATATTTCTGTTGTAGTTCAGCCAGCCTGCCTGAACTAAAGATATCTGCTTCACTCTGCACCTTCTCTTCCTCATTATCAACTTTCTGGTCAGAAATGGTTTCTGATAATTGAACTTCAACCTCTTTATCTTTACTCTATGATTTATCCTCCTGCCTCAACTTGTGGCTTTGTTAGCACACAGTCAGGAAATATCCCAAGATAAGCTTCCTGCAAAACCTCAATTGTTTGATGCTGCACTGACTTTTCAACCATAGTAGGCATCACTCCCACCTGTGATCCAGCTGTATTGTTACCCAGGATGAACTGTATCCCTGAAAAGGGTAATTTTTCTATTACTTCTACCACCATTCACTTTTCACCGGATTCTCCAACCTGACCTTAGATGATGGAATACTATTCTTTTCACCATGAATTCCACATATTTCCCCTTTTCTGGCAATATGCCTTCCGAACTATATATCTCCTCATCCCTCACCATTAAAGATTGACTTGCTCCTGTATCTCTTAAAATATTAACTTCTTTACCTACTGCTCTTGGTACACATGAGTAAACCTTACCAACACAAGTAAGTTCTTCAAAAACATCTGGCAGTAGCTTATCAACCAAACCCTGAACAGGCTGTACATTCTTTTGCATCTCTTTAGCATCAAGCATGGTTTCCTTTACCATTTTAACAAACCTCACTGGCTCATCCTGTTTTACCACATCTGTTTTCCCAATGCTTTTCTTAAGACACCCAACACAGTGTCCAACTTTATTACAATGAAACCATCTGAGGCTTTTTATTTCTCTTCCACCCTCATATGCTTCCTTTTTAACCTGAGTTAAACTATCTTTACTATCTCCCACG